>NC_041013.1:42036926-42663926 GCF_004193775.1 Glycine soja
TGATAAATTAGAAAATTAAGACAAAAAAAAAAACTCAACTAAAAGAAAACACTATATCCAATCTAAGTTTTTATAATATTTCGACCTTGAGTTGGCAATACTTTTCTCCGATTGGAGGATTTCCAACTCTTTGTTTATGCAAGATCAGGCGCATCAAATGTATCATGTTTTCGTTTTCTTCCTAATGATTGTCTGTACATACAGATATTCTAAATATCTTAATATTTTCAGTTAATGAAATTATTTATTTTCAAAATTAAACAAAAATGAAATTTCTTTCAATTATAAAATTACAAATAATCAAGATTAAATAAAAATAGCACGTAAAATGAAACAAATAGATCTTAAATACATCACCATTTGTTGGTAAAAAGAGGCAATCTTATATGCTGGAGATGCCCATAATTTCTATGTCATACCATTCTTCACCTATTTAATATTTACTGCACTAATATTATTTTTTATATATATTCCAAGTCTCTAAACAGGCCCTTCATTCTAGACGAAGCGGAACTGTCTCAGGGGACAAGGGAACCCCCTTCCTAATGTTATATGCACATCACCTCGTTGCCCTCATCTTAGTTAAGGGCCCATCATGCGTGCTGAAAAGTCTAGCAAAGCCACTTGTCTACTTTTCCTTTTCATTGTGTAAGCTAGCTAGAATTATTTCCACTTCATTCATAATATTGTGCTTTTTTTGTGAATTGATATTATTAAATTATTTTTTAGATTATTAAATGATATTTATCACAAACTAGATATATATTATGATGTTTTAATTAAATGGTGAATACTTATTATTTGAACCTATGATGAGTTGAGTTCTTACTCAATGTCTAAATAAGACAAAATGAGTACAAGTTTCATTAAATAATGTACTTAATAGCAGTGCTTTTTTTATAAGATAAAGATTTCATTAATAATAAAAATACTTGAAATAAGCATAAGGTCTACCTGATTGAATATTCAAATACAATTTGCAGCACATTTAAAGAGGTAGAGAAACATATAGCCATTTGTCATTCTATTAACAGATTAAGTGTGTGTTTGGATTGTTGTTTCGACAAATTCAACCTCCATTTCCAAAAGCATGCTTTTTCTTACTTCTGTGGTAGAAGTGCACCGGACTTGATGCTGCCGCAATTCAAAAACGGTAATGCATGTAAACACGCTCTAAAAAAAAAAACTGAGGTCAAAGTGAAGACAACTACGATACGAGTACATAGCATTAATCCAAAGACAGTGCAGCAGTAGAATCCAAACCCACCCATCATAGAAAACAGAAAATATCATATAAGACAAAAAGATGGCCCACCAACAAGCTGATAGGTTATTCTAGCATAGCAATGAAATGAAGAAGCAATTAAGCAAACCGTGCAGCTGATGTGAAATGCTAGTGTTGAAATTAATAAGTTATCTTTTTTGTGGCATTGTATAGCACTCTACTGATATAGTGCCAAAAACGTGGGATAAAGGTCAATAAGCAGAGCATTCCTGTTTGAATAAAATAAGACTGGTGTACTATACTATCATTTCTCATAAAATAAGAGTGATGCCAACATATGTAAAGTTGAATAAAGTAAAACTTATTAATAAGACAGAATCTAATTGATCAACTTTATTTTCTGGCTCTATTTAGCTTTCTATAACTTGTTTTAACTAAAGGCATCGATCAATGATAATCCCTTCAAGGTTTTGAGCCATCATTGCCACTTTAAATTTGTGTTAACAAAGGTTAAACTACAATCATTAATGTTTAATCTTGAAGCATATTATACCATGACAAAATGATATGGCCACGTAATATGATATAGAAATATGCCAGCTGTGATTAGTCAATAATCGATGAAAGCAATACCTTATAAGGCATCCTTCCCAAGTAAGGGAAGTTTACCAAGGAACATATAAGAAAATCATGATTAGTGTTTTCTCAAAGTTGGCTAAATTGTAGGATACATTGGGGGTACCAATATAGAGAACCCACTAATTAAACGGTCACTAGCAAATTGGTTGAGGCAACGAATCACATTGCAAAACCTTGCAATGAGTTTGTCAACAACTTTTATATGCCAGGGCTGGAAGCCTAGTGAGAACACTAGGTAAGCAAGGCACAAACAATTTGATTATAGTCTAGCATGTAGCTAGCCCAAGATGAACATTAATTCAAATGTTGAAATCAGGCATATAGTATATGACATGATGGATCAAAAGAAAGTAAACAATATTGTTATTAACAAAGTACTGTTAATGAATAGGGTTAGGTTTGATTATTTGATTCTGAATTGTTGGTAAAATGAAATCTCACATTAGTTAAAAATGGACAAATTAAGTAACATATAAGTGAGAAAGACACATAAATCTAAAATCTGATTTTGAGTTAAAGTGTGATATTAAATTCAATTATTTGTTCGTGATTTATTGGTAAAGATCTTCCTAGTGTTTAATTTTCCTTGGTTTTCTCAACACAAAGGAACAATAAAGTTTTGTTGCAAAGCAGTGCTCCGATTATTAGTTCCTTTTGGCTCACCAATAAAAGTAGATGTATTAAAAATGATTCAAACCATGAAGTTCATGTCCAATACTAGAGTCGAACAGAATTAGGCAAAATCCTTCATCATAATTTTTCATTCCACATTTCCACCCGATAGGTTAGTCAGTGGGACCTTGAAATTTGAATACCTCCCACTTGATCTGAAGTAAGCCAAAGAAGTCTTTCTCTTGTAGAGGATGATTATAGCCATATGGAGTAGCTAGCGGCATGCCTTTCACACTCTTAGAGTCCCTTATTCCCTTTCAGCCTTTTTCATTTGCTTTTGGGGAAATAATAAGGACACAGAAAAAATATTGGCATAACAGAGAAAGTGTTGCTTAATACCATGTAAGGTGGGAAACATATTCATATAATAGTTGAAAGTAAAATTATGTTCCTAGGCTAGCCAGTAGACTGCATATGAGTGTTCCTTGCTTTAAATGGGATTAGGGACTATCATATTTTCCGATATAAATTGTTGTGATTTAAGAAATGTGGACCATTAATGTTTGGAGATATGCTGGCTTGTCTTGATAGTGATGAGTAATATGCATACATAGCAAAGTTTTCAAGAATTAAAATTTGACGTGTATTCAAATTTGTGACTTATTTGTGTGGGAAATAGGAGAAGATGAAAAAAAAAAGTGTATATCTTGTTCCTTTATAGTATGAAGCGTGTAAAGGGGGTTGTATCTCTTTTTATACGTTTCCCACCCCTTGTTGTCCGAACTCCTTATGGGAAGAAGTGGATGAATAAGAACAACTAAGTTTGCCCCCACTACTGAGTCCTTTTAAATGGCATAACACAAGACTTTCTTCCATAATGGTAGGCACTGGTTAATAGTTAGAAACTGTTGTGACTTTTGAGCAGCACCACTACCTTTTGAGATATTTCTAGTTAGTTATTTGTTAATTTTCATTTTCTCAATGCGTAAAGTTTGGAGGAGTATAAGCCCTCTACTGGATTTATACTGTGAAAGGGATGCAAATACGAGACTGATCACTTAACATCTATGCCTCCTGTCTTGTTTATAACTCTTATTATAAAACATGCTAAGTAGGCTTCTAGACATTAGATGACTATGAAACAGATTAAGTCAAACATTAAACAATTAATGGCCCGTATTAGGTGAAAAGTTTATGCTCAGACTTTGTAATTAACTAGAAACCAAGTCAAGTCTATGTAAGGCTTTTGTAATTAGAAACTAGGCTAAGTTTAGGCTTTTCAAAGTCAACCCTTATTTGGCTTAATTCATCTCCTAATTATTTTTACTACTATTATTATAATTATCATTATCATTGTTATTATTTTTATTATTGTCACCTTGATCATCATTATTGTCACTATTACAACCTATGTCATCATTACCCATAAGGCTATCTTGTCTTTTGTATACAATTTATAGTTACATTAGGTTTAATTACATATTTGACTAAAAGAAGGTTTCTTACACATTTGGCCTCTCAAGTTGGAATTGGGTTGATTGGATCCTTTCACAATGGTAAAGTTTACTTTGGTGATCCGTTAGTCATGGGTTTGAATCGAAAAGCAAGGGTAAATCTGCATATAATGACCCTCCTTCATACCTTTTACACAACGAGGATCTTCTAAGCATTGAAGTACGTTAGTTTGTACAATCAAATCCCTTTGTCAGTCTTCAATTAAATGTTTAATAGATTCTCTAATGTTACATTGGTGGTTGATGTGGTTATTGAAACATTAACATATTGATATGATAACTGATGTGTTGGCTAAGATAGTGGTTAACAATATCTATTACATCACTAATTATAAAAAAAAATAGAATTTTATAATTAAGATATATAAAATTAAAAAAGGTTAAAATAAATTGAATTCTTTTTGTTTTTTAGATTTAATTTGATCCTTTATCTTTAAATTGGTTCAATTTGATCATTATGAAATAATGACTATTTTCAAAAAAAGGTTTATCAGTATACCTTTTTAAAATTCCAAAATAATTATTTGGTAAGCTTATTTTCAAAATAAAAAATGAAATGGGAAACAATTCTTACTCATTGAGGAAAACGTTATCTTATGGTATGATACTATTTTTTTTCATGGGAGCTAGTATTCTCACTACCACAATACTATTTAAACTACCCATGGAATTTTTTTTTCAAAATTATCCTTTCCAAAAAAACATACTTCCATTGTGTATTATATACAACACAATCTTAATTTCGCTACATGTATTTTTTAACCCCTACACAACACAACATAGTCATGTTTCAAATTGTGTAAAAGGGAGTGTAAAAAAGATATACAACAAAAATATAATGTCGTTATGTTTTTCATAAAAAATACACAACAAAATCATATTTTTATTTTTTTACAACCCCTTTTAATTAATTTTAATTGCAAGTTACCTTTTTTAAAGCAATAAAATTATTTGTGATATAAATGACCATTTTTAAACATAACTGAATTAATTATTATATGACTTACATTTATTAACAATAATCAAGTCAATTTATGATATTAACTTGTATCATAATTAATTTGATTACAATTAAAAATTGAAGGGGAGAAAATAGTGTGAGAGAGGAAGGGAAATGGTGAGGGTGTCATGATGGAAAAGTAAGAAAGGAAGAGAAAATGATTAAGGGTGTAAGGAAACTTAGAAGGATAAAATGATCATTTGCTAAGACTTGGTAGCACTAATAACAATTTTGGTAGTGACAATAGTAATGTCCTTTTTTTTCCCCTTCATTTTTAGATTTCTACATTATGATACAATAATATGGTCCAAAGTCCAAGATTGATACAATTACTTTCGGTTTGAAACTCGCCTAAGCAAAAGTGTATAGTCAAGTGGTTCACTTCTTTTGAGTAAGTGAGTTTTTGTCTCTTTTAATTCTTTAGTTGGGTCATCAGTCAAATTTGTATGGGCTTTAGCACAAATATTAAGTGGGAGTTATTATTGGCCCCAATCCCATTTGTTAATGGCCCCTACAAACTCGAGAAAATATCTCCTTACCTCTCAGTTCAAACCATGCCCCTCCCTCTTCCCCTTCACCTTCCTTGTGCCCCCAAACAACTCCACCGTTGTCCATTGAGCTAACCACTAAGAGACCAGAACTGTCCCACAAATCGTGTGCCAATCAAGATATGCATTGCACCAGTCAAGATTGGCTTCGCGCTGACCTACATCAAACCCTCCACTTTTCCTCTCTTTTCATTCTTGTTCTTCTATTTTTTTTAATTATTGATTGTTGGGATGGTGTTTCACATAATGATGTTGTTGGTATGGTGTGGTGATGTTGTTGGGATAGTGGTGATGGCAACGTGATGTTGTTGCTGGGATGGTGGTGATGACAGTGCGTGGTATGGTGCAGTGATGGTTTGGGTGATTGAAAGAATAAACTGATTAGAAAAGAGGAAGAAAAAGAAGGTTTGTATAAAGAAAGTATTCAATGGAAGTGTAGTTCCGTTTTACTATGTTTGGGAGGAAAAAAAAAACAGTGAAAACACAATTCCGTTGTATGATACCGTTGTACAATTGTATAATGGAATCGTATTTTCATCTTTTTTTTCACACCCCTTCATAAAGTAACATAAACACGATTCCAATGTACAATTGTACAATTGAATCTTGTTTTCTTTACTTTTTTTTGCCCTCTTTTCGTAAATAACGAAAACATGATTACATTGTACAACTATACAAAGGAATTATGTTTACGTGAAAAGGGTATTTTTGAGAGAAAAAAGGTGTCACCCCATGACAGAGGTTAACAGCATAGGGGTTGGGCCAATAGCAACTCCCATATTAAGTTGGTGCTCTCGAACGTTGATGATGGATTACGGCCCTAGTGCCTAGACCCAAAAACAAGCCCACTGCAAACTTCAGTGACCTGAACTTTTCAGCCTGAAAAAGAAAAAGAAAAACTGAACATTTAGTACAAGTTTCATTAAGACTTAAACAAAATAAGTTAGAATAAGGATTTTCTTCAAATGATATTTCGTAAAATCTTTTTTGGTCTATATTATTTTAACGTAATTCACTTTTCATTAGTAATTTTTATTTAACTTACGTCACTTAATAATTTTTTTATAAATATTGAATTTTATTAGTTTAACTATTAGTTTGAGAGGTTTGATAAAGTATATCAAGTAATAAAATTTAAAAATTATTTGATACTCTACCGATTAGCTTTATTTAATTTGAATGTGAAAAAAAATTCAAAATATAAATAAATGTTGCCTCTATGATTATATATCTAAAATTTGACATATACAATTACCAAGATAACATCACATGATTTAATAATTGGAATTCTAAATTTTGCATTTCATAAAAATTAGGAAAATTTGTAGTGTTTATAATTTAATAATTTTGATAATAAATATATTTTTTTAATTTCTTAATCAATATCCAAGAATAATAGTTAACCATACTTAAAACTTATAAAGAAGAATAAGTGTCTAAGACTTGGTCTAGGAGTAAATATATACAACATACGCACCCAAACATTGAAGGTATCTAATGAGAAAACTTTTTATTTTATTTTATTTGTTACTATACACATAGAATGTGTATCTAGTGAGAAAATATCTTTTTCATGACAAACAGACTAGTCTAGTGATAAACCCTTTTTATGATACACACGAAATGTATCCAGTGAGTATTTTTTTTAATGTGAAAATGAGGGAAATGAAAATTGATTACTAAACTTATCATTAATAGTCAAGATTAAAATAAACAAGTAACATATGTTTTCTAAAAAGTCGTATAACTTCTGTAAGTGGTTATATAACTCTAAAAAGCCTTTAGTCTTGATTGTTTATATATTATTTTATGGTCTAAACTGTACCTCTCACTCTTATATAAAAATATTTTTATAATGATTTTATTATATTTTTTTATCTTAATTTTTTAATTTTTAATTTGGTGAATTTTACACCCAACAAAATAATTTGACTTATTTTATTTTTAAATTTTATGAATAAACAAAAAATTTTGAGATAAAATTTACTAAAAAAATTATGGATTAAATTTATGAAAGAAATTAAAAATTTGGAGGTAAAAAATGTAACTATATTAAGAGTAAATTGACGAAGGATAAAATTTAATTTTTTTTATAAGTTTGAGTTAAAATGTGTCAAATTGTTGGAATGAAATTCATAAAATTTTTAAAAAATTAAGAGTAAAAAATGCACTTAGGCCTTTTATAATTTAATAATATACATTCATAATTTTTATTTAAATGCCTACTCTTTCACTTTTTTTTATACTTCTGTTGGTACTTTCACTTTTAAAATTTAATACTGGTAAAGATTTTAAAGCTTGTTTATTTATTCTCAATAGCTTCCACTTTTGAGGAAAATAAAAATGTTTCTGCCTGCAGTTTCTATTATTTGTAAGTCACATATGTGATCCTGGATAAATATTTTGGTTCTAACCTAGCTTTAGTTTTTTCAAATATACTGAACTATTGGGGGTGGCAAATTATTTATGTTAATAAACTCTAGCTACAAAGTTATAATATATATATATATATATATATATATATATATATATATATATATATATATATATATTATTGACAGTTGTATAACAATACCATATGGCAGCTATGTCTGAAAAAAAAGTTTCTTGTCAGTTCGATTTAAAAACGAAAGCAGTCACGAGCTTGTTTGAATATATATAGATATATAAGATTAGCAATAATTACAAGAAAGGAAAGGAATATAATGAGTAGGTCCATTGCATGTCATCTTCATATATATTTCCATCATGACTTAAAAATGAAGGGTCCCTATAGTCATCGCCTTTAATTTCTGGTTCATCCAAAATATTCAATATTCATAAATGAATTGGTAAAGAAACTAATAAGCATTTTTTTTTTTATTCCTTTTACTCTCTCCCTTTCTCTCTAAGATAATAATGTACGTAGAGGTGAGGTCATGCTGTGAACTTTGGTAGCTAGAAACTAATCCATGACTTAATCTCATTGGTAATATCTTCTAAACCACAGGCTTAGCTCATTAATAACAGAATAACGCCCTTTTGTGCAAGATCAGACAGAAACTTCTAAATCACAGGCTTATCTTTCCCTCTTTAATTAGTGTCTAGTCTTCCATTCTATCTATTTTGAGTTGGAATCATGCTTAGTTAGCATTTTGTTATCACGGTAGTAATGTATTATTACTAGACTTGGTTATTTAAATATTATAAACTTCATAATTTACTATTTTACTTTATTATATTGTTGAAATGTTTAATTAATAGGTTATTTATAGATATTTTGTTATTATTTTTATATGAAATAGACTCTTACGAGTCTATGAGTTGAGTCCATGAGTCGAATCTATGAAACTCTTATGAGTCTACGTAAACTCTCGAGTTTGATAACCTTGATAAAAATTGCTTAAAAAAAGATCACATATCCTTATTTTATGATATTTTTATTTATTTATTTATAAGAATTAAAAAAGTATGAATGAATTTTTATAATAACTTACTCATATATCTTATTTTTATAGTGATTTTACACTTGCTAGAAAATTCTGTAACTAGAAAGTCTTTTGTTAGTCACATAATTAACAGTGTTAACGACAATAAATAGGAACTAAACTAACTAAATTGTAACTTTTTATGTATGTGTGGATTAAAACTTGTAATTTTTTCATGCGGAGATTAAAACATAAATAAAGACAACTATTTAACCGAAAAACTATTATAGTTCTACTATAATTTATGAAGGCAATGCTATATAATGCCAGAGACTTTAGTGTTGGTAAAATTAATTTTAAATCTTTCGTTGGTACGGTATACACTTAACTTTCAATTTCTTAAACAACTAGAACAATCATTCATATGAACTAATATAGTTATCAATGTTAGCAAGAATTCATGTAAAAAAAAAGTCAGCAAAAATTAATTGAAGATAGTGACCGAGTGCAACATGCTTTAGAAAATTCTCGCATTATTTACGGGTCTTCTTAAAAGTACTCTTTAATTAATCGGTAAAAGATATTCTTGTATAAACATCAAACTCCTGGAGACAAAGCAAAGAACAGGAGAATTGTTTCTCAAAAGACACAGTGAGAAAGAAAGTAAAGAAAGAAGAGTATTAATAGCTAAAAAGAGGACAAGCAAAGGAACAGCTTTCAAAGTTAGTCCTCAAATATTGTAGGATTTTAAAGGAAGGTTGAGAGATGAGTGGGTTCCAATAATGACTTCAAGGAATGTTTCATCAAAGAGGATCAAGATCCATGTCAACCCCACTCCATCAGAGGATGAACAATAAATAATTACTCATATTTTGGGTGGCAAGACACAATGCACAAGCTAGCCACTAGTTTGCTTGCAAGTCAAATTCTTTATATATTTTCCTCTAATCGTCATCATCATCATAATCATGCTCATCATCCCAGAGCTAGCTAGCTACCCTAGGAACCCTACTTCTTTTATGGTTGAAATCCAACGCATCACAAATTTTCAAATCATAGAATTTCGACACAAGTCAATGAAAAGAGAGATGGTCACATAAGGCACACATGCGCCAAATCCAATTTGTTGAGCCAAATTAAATAATCAGACGAAAAACACACTTAACCAAATAGTAGCACTTGTGGGTGATGGGATTGGTTGAATAACAAGGATGTAAACATGTTTAACCACAAAAATAAATTTCGCACACTTGCCCTATTATTTTTATTGTAACAAGTTAATAGCTAGGGTTTTGTTTAATACCAGTATAAATATAATCAACCATATATAATGGGTATGGCGGTGACGGCCATTCAGAACCTCAAAAACATATTGGTTTGTTACTCTCTCTCTCTCTCTCTCTCTCTCTCTCTCTCTCTCTCTATATATATATATATATATATATATATATATATATATATATATATATATATTTGTTTAATTATATTAACATGTGTTTGATAAATAACTTTTTAATAGCTTATAGTATTTTTTAAATATTATTTCAAGTAAAGTTTTACCTTTTAACTTCTATCTCTTTATATTCTATTCTCTCTTGTTTAATTTAGTGAAAAATGATCGATAATAAATTTACAATATTTTAGATATTTTTTATATTATGCTTTTTATTTTAATCATTATATTATTTAAATATTTATTTCATTTTATTATTGCAATATTGTACTTTAAGATATTGATGATTGATTAATATGTCAATATTAATATGTAATGGAATTCTTTTATTTGATAACTATCATAATTAAAACTTTAGGATTTCCATTGATATCCCAATATATTCTCATAAGTTTCAGTCCCATTCTTGCATTACCTTACTAATTAATATAATGAGAATATGACATCTACTTAAGTATACTATTTACAATTTATTTTATTTTAAACTCAATTGGTAGGAATATTTTAGTATATTAATATAATATTAATAGTAGAATTCCCAATATGAAAAAATTGTAATAATTGAAACTAAAATTATAATTACCCACAAACATTTTCTCTTATCTTTGAAATAAAATAAAACATCATATAAATATATATATATATATATATATATATATATATATATATATCAATTTATGTAATTTTTTGTTTATCAACTAATTCAATTAATAAATAATTTTACTGAATACTTATAATTAAATAAATTAGTTAATAGTTTTCATCTTTTCAAATGCTTTTGTGAAAATTTAATCACACAGAGAAATTGCCTTTCTTATGAATACTCATCTAAGAATTAATGAATTATATTATTCATTTAATATTGCTTTAAAAACACTAAATATATTTTATTTATAGTTAAAATGTGCATCTAAAAAGAAAAAAAGATTAAAAATTTATTACTTTACAATCAATTTATTTTTAAACAATTTTTAACTTTTTATCATACAGTAAAGTTTGCCTTTGTACACCCATTTATGTTATTTATTATGTTTTTATTGTAAAATTACAATTTTTCAAACATAAGCATTCCCATAAACAAATAGTATACATAGAAAAGTATTCCTCCAAATCCAATTTACAATCTTTTATTATTTTAAATTGAAAATCATATTCTAGTCTTTGTTTCAATTATACCTCCAATTTTTTAAAACTATAAAATATAAAGCATTGGTAGGTCCTTTTTGGGCGACCCAACTTAATATTCCAAATTAGACAAAGAGTTTATATATATATATATATATATACACACACACACTCTGTTGTTCTGCTGACGAGAGAGAAGTGGAAATCTCCGTTGGTTTCGTCAGATAAGAGTGTAATTGGTGGAGGGAGGATTTGTAAGCAATAATTTCGTTCTTGGTGGATGAGTAAGCAGCATAATATAAAAAGAATGTGAATATGCGTTGAACTAACAACAGGACGAGCAAAATTCACTGTATAAAGCTTATATTATCATCATTATATAAAACGTGTATGTATATAATCGCATCAATACATGTATAACGAGTGCCCTTATGAAATTGCATGTCAACCATGCATAAAAATAAAAAATAAAAAATTGCATGTGTCAAATTAAACTTCTTGTTCTTAAAGTATTAGGACATGAGCAGCTGAAACAAAGTTTGGTGTTGATCGAGTTCTGAATTTGCTTTTGCTGCTTAGTTCCATTGGTTTGAAAGATTTTCATGATAGTCTGCTTTGTCAAAGTGCACAATGGATGAGTAGCAATCTCTTAACGCCCGTGAATAATGGATGAGTTGCCATTTAGAAAAAATTAACCTGTACTATAATCTTTCAAGTTATAGTTATCTTTCACTTTAATTTTTAATTTTTCAAACTTTCATTGTAACCTATGATTTGGAAAATTATTACAAAGCATATAATTTATTTTATCCCTTTTACTTTTATAGTTTTATTTATAAATCAATGATATTTTGTAACAATATGAAAGCTAAGAATTATGAAAAAAAAATGTATTGCAAAGTCAAGAATTAAAGTATTTGATACTTAAAAATTTGAGAACTAAAAAATATGTTTGGAAAATCATTTTAACATTTTATAAACTTATTTAACTAAAATAGATGTGTTCCACAAAGGAAATTGTATCTCATTAGTTTAGAATATTTTTTTTAAAATCATGCTTGAAATAATATTTGAGCGTAACTAATTATTGTTTATAATTATGTTTTTACTCTCAATACTTAAATAAAATTCTTATTTACCATTTCCATTTAATATTATACTATTTATTACTTTATTTATTACCGTACTTACACACAATATATATATTATAGTCAAACATATAGCTAGTTTAATTAATTTTCTCTGTATTATCAATCAAACGAATCAATGTGACATTTTCTGATCAAACATATTATACTCCTATAATTATGATATTTTTAATAAAATTAACAAATTAAGGATAAAAAAAAAAACAATATGAATCAATATGTGGCGCAACAAGCCATTCCCAAAATTAAGAGTAGTTCGCAATTTTGTAGTCACCGTGTGGGGGCTGTCACCCTTCATTACTTTTGTGTCTTGACACATTTTGTAGCCTTACTCTTATAATTCAGTTTGTCAGTTTGCACACACCTAAAGCTTACTGCCTTATGACCTCATTTTTTTCTTTTGGTTTTGCTCAGCCACATAGCTTAATTACTTATAACATTGAAAGTCCAATTTGTCGAGACCCCATTTCTAAAATGATATCATAGGTGACTTATATGCATGCTTTTTGTTGATATATATTAATCATAGCATATATAGCTTCTGCAATTGTTAATGATTTGCTAAAAGCCTAAAACCCTGGAAATCAAATAATGCATCGAACAGCCAACCATGCATGCAATATCATGACTGTGGCCTAATTATTAGTAGGTTTGTCTGAGATTGTTTTCTTGTCTTGCTTTGGCATTATAAGTCATTAATTAAGTGGAGCCATTATAATTATGCTAATCATTTGGAACTCCTGATTTATCTTTTTGGTGACTTCCACGTTCTAGCTAGCATGCATATACGTTGGATATACCAATATATATACCTAGAAGTCTTGCACCAAATATATATGATCAATGACCCATTAAAGTCCAACTCAAACATATATTGCAGATCTTATTGCATTATTCAGTTAGGCTATATATCAATGACACATTAAAATGCAACTCAAATATCTAAAGCGCGTTTTGTTTGGTTGTCTTTAAAAAACTCTAAATTAAGAATTAGGTAAAAGCGTCTGTAATAGTTTTTGGTGAATTTGTAATTTCAGGATTAATTTCAAACCAAAAACCAAATGCTACTAGTATAATTAGGGCACATGCACTTGTCAATTGTTGTCCTTATTTTCTTGCATAGATAGGGATGTGTCACTGTTTGACCCTTCAATTGACAACCAGTCCCATTCATTGCAGAAATTGTGCAATTAATTAATCAACCAGTAGAGTATCAAATACTAATTGAGGAGCCTTCAACTTTTTGGAGAGTTCATTCAGTTAATGGATTGGCAACCCGTGCTTTATAGTTTTGTTCAAATTAGCAGTTGCGGGGTGACAACAAATTTTGAAAGTGGAAATGGCTTTTGTGTCGGAGGGTTTTCAGGGGGTGTGTTATTTCACATCTATTGGGAAGAAATTGAGGGCAAACGGGGATAGCTTTGGGAAATTTTTATGACTGAAGAATATTTCAAAAAAGATTAATTAATACTATCATCAAACAATTATTACAAATAAAAAATATTTAAAGAACAACATATTTTATCTTAAAATGTAGTTATTATTCATTCATTTTTTTATTATCTAAAAAAGTTGTTTTTTATTATTTATTTGTCCATTTAAAAGTATGAGTTAACATAGTAATTTTCATTTTAATTATGCTTTCATATCTACTTTATTGTCAAATATTTTACATATCTATTACAATAGTACAGTAGAAGTTAAAAAATTTCTCAACTTAACCCGTAACTTTGACTTTAAAACTTAAGTATATTATTGTGTTAAAGACTTAAAAGAACAATTGTTACCCACATTATTTTATTTAACTCAAGTATGATTTTTTTAAGAAACACATGTGATTTAAAAAAATGATTTTAATAGAAGGAAAATCATTAACTATGTTTTTAATTTGAGTGTTATTTTTTACATATATAAATAAAGGAAGTGAAAAATAACTTATTTAATAATGTAAACATTGAAAAATATTAACATTAATCTGTAAAGGATAGTTTTAAATATCTGAAGGTAACAATTTGTATTTAAAAAATGATTAAATTAAAAGAATAAAAGTATAACAAATATAAAAAATCTGTGATGTAAGGCAAAACGGTCACTAACAGGCTCTGACTCTCAAAGAGAAAAAAAAGCTGTAAGCAGCCTTCAAGTGGGACCCAAATGTCGTGGCACGCCTGCACGCCGCGTGGGGCCTACTTGTTGACACTTGTTTTCAAATTGTCATAATTTTATTTTACACTTCGATTTGGAATAATAATTAAAAGTTAATTTGTTGACATAATATTCTAAGAAAACATCTTTTCTAAATTTAATCCATTAAATGTGTTGTTAGATGCTAATTTTTTTATTTATTACAAAAGTATCATTTTTTTTAGATTTAAGAATAAACATTGGATCAGTCAAAGTAATAGAAAAAATTCTTATTTATCAATTATCAATAATTAGTGGGAAGTAATTATCAAGACACTAAGAACAAGAAGAGAGCTATTAAGGAACGGGGAGCCATGCGCTTTTTCTTTATAATCATAAAAAAAAAATAATTATCAAGACATGCACTCACTGCACCATATTATTCACCTATATATAATTTTTTTTCTTACATATATGTAAGAAAAGAAATTAAGCATAGGTATAGTTAATATTTTATGCATACAACCAATTCTTTGACTTTATAAATAAACACAGTTGAATTCAAAAATGAAATTAAATTTATCACTTTGTATTGAAACTTTAATTTAAATTATTAATTTGATTCACCTAACAAGGTGTGTATTTTAAAAAAAATGAAATTGATATTTAGTATATACAACTAATATTACTTATTTATAAACATTATTTCAAATGTTTACACTTGAAATTAACAGTGCAATTAAAAAAAATTTAAATTACAGAAAAGAAATCAAATGTTAAAAGCTTATAATTTCTTAGTAAATACCATTGCTAATGTATAGCTAGTTACATTTAAAAAAAATTAGGAGGAGAAATAATATTTTTTTAGTTATTATGATAGTGATGTAAATTGTTCATCAGTCTTGTTAAACTCTACTAAAGAGATTGAATCTCTTCTTTCAATCAATTTATTTTTTATTAACTGATAAAATAATTAAGAAAATCCAAATTCAATCTATATATAGTTATGTTTGTAAAGGAAATAGTGTTCTAATTCAAGACAGGTAATAAAGTTTCTTAACTCTATAAACACTTACAAAATTCATGTTCATCTTAAACTAATAATATTTTGAATAACTAAAAATATGTTTAACAACTCTTTTGCTGCTTTAACTTTTAACCATTTATTTAATTTATATGGTTTCAATTCCACGCGTAAACTTTTGGGATGAAATATTGTTGCATTCATTATCGTGATATTGACTGGTAGTAACATTTTTCATGGTTAGGTGATGGAGTACTTTCCAACGCAGTAAATAAAGTTTAACTTTGCTTTCTTTTAGAGATTATTAATTAATTAATCATTTCTTCCGATCAAAAGTTTCTGCAAGCATGCAAGAAGCATACTTCTTATGCTACTATGTATTTATTTATTGCTGGTAAGCTTTTAAGCCTTGAACCATACTTGAATGTTCTTTTTAGTTTACTTGTATTATATAACTACTCGGGCGGAACCAGAAAAAAAAATTGTTAGGGGTGGAAATTTAACATACTTAATAAACAAAATTAATATTAATCTATAGCTATAATTAATTTTACTCAGGTAAATTAATATATTTCTGAAATTAAAAACAATTTAAAACCTAACATAAATGAGAAAACATATTTATAATTAAAAGTAACTAGCGTATAATTGCTCAAATTCTATAGCATATGAAATGGTTAGTGTTACTAAAACTAGTCTAAGGAAATAAAATTATTTTATAGCAATTAACATAAATAAAATATTTTTAATTATAATTAATATAAGCAATTAAAAATAATTATAGCAATTAACTTATATTTTATCTACCTAATATATAATAAAATTATTGTTATATATAAAATGTAATAAATGAAAAATTAAATTATACAATATTTTAAAGAAGATAAATTTAAATATATAAAAAATAAACAAGTACCGAAAACAACATTTTATAAATGTTTTTTTACAAGTTAAACTTTCATTAGAATTTAGACACATGTGCACAAACAATGAAGCAGCGATAGTGGGGTAGCCCCCAAGAGTTTTAAATTTTCATGGTATTATGTAAAAAATATTTTATGGTCCGTTTTTAATTTTTTTAAGCTATTATTTTTTATTAACAAGATTTTATCTAAAAGTAAAAAATTCTCATCTTTTTTACTTTTTTTTTAATTTGAAAATTTTATTTAATTTTTTATATACTGTTTTGCCTTTAGCAAGATTACAATTTTTTTTATTGTTGTTTTTCTTACTACTTTGTGTTATGACTTTTTTTTTATTATACTTTTAAAATTTTTTATCCTGTATTTTTTTTTTATCTTACATGTTATATTTTTAATTAGGTGTTATAAATAAGAATGCAATTAGGTCTTATAAGAATTCAACGATTAATAAAATATTTAAAATAACTATATATCTTTTATAAAATGATGAACTTATAGAAAAATTAACTTTGAACCAATAAAAAAAACAGTTTCTTTTTTAGTAATATTTTATTAGATTTATAATTTTTATTTTTGTTAATGATATATCTATACTTAGTTAACTTTTCTAAGTATTTAACATGTTTTATTCAATTTAACCAAGTATTTCTAAGAATTTTTCATGTATTACTCAAGTATTTATTTTTGAAATATTTGAATAACTTGTTATAATGAAAATTTCTTTTCACTTAACTTAAATGATTTTTTTTTTTTTTTACTTTCTTCTCCTTTTGGTATCAATCTTCGTACGCTTATATATTAGTTGCATTGGTGTCAGGCAAACCATTCAACCCTTTGATGATCAAGAGAGACGACTTCAGTAGTCACAAATGAATCACACTACTTCAAGTCATTCTCACCAACAAATTAAGAACAACGACTTGTGTTTGAAAATTATTAAATAGGGTCTGGTCAGGGAAGTGTGCACGCTGTGCTACTACTCAGAAGCTACACATATACTTCATCTCTTCCTCATTATAAAAACTTTCTAACTAATTTATGTTTTTTAAGAAAAACAATCAATTTAGTTAATTACATTAAATATATCAATTAATTGTATTATTTTTTTTAAAATTATCCTTTTCTTATCTTTCTATTCATTAAATTGATTCTCATTAATGTTTGAAAGAGAAAATAAATTAAGTAAAGATATGTAGGAAAAAACATAATTAATACATCTAAAAATTAAAAAAAAATCTTATAAAAAAATATATATAAGTTTTTAAAAATGATCTTATAATCAGGATAAAATATAATATAAACAATAAATGGAATTTGTGAACTGTAACGTTATGTTTAATGAAAAATGCTAGTAACATACTTTTAGAAATATTCTTTTTAATACACTTTATTTTATTAGTTGAATTTTATCAAAAATTACAAAAATTATTGATCTCACATCTTATTAAATAATTATCTTTCATGATTTTATAATTTTTAATGAATTTCAATCAATAATAAAATGTATTAGAAGAAGTATATTAAAGAGTATATTATTAACCCTCCTCATGTTTAATTAATCTCGTAAACTTTGTCATCAGCCCCAGAGACAAACAAGAACTAGACCTAAAATACTTATAAGAAATGGTTTTTGCTGAAAGTTTTTATAATATTTAAATACTTTTAGAGTTTTAGTAGTAGGAAAATATGATTTATTCACATGGTCAAAACTTTATCATCATTTTGTTAATTTTCTCCGGTCATTTTAAATAGAAATATGAATAGTGAAAGATAAAGTAAAAAAGTGGCTTTGGTTTTTTAAAATCGCAAATAAAATAAAATGATATTATCCTTTAAAATGATAATCTTATAACACAGAGAATGAACAATGATTAGGGGGAAGAACTAATCAATATTATTTTCGGGAGTCAAATACAAAGATAAAAAAGAAATTAAAGATAATACATTATACTTAACCAATACTTTATATAAATGTAAATTAAAAAAAACTGAAAATCTTATATAATAATATAAGAGTTATTTTTTTTTGAAAATATAGTAATTTAAGAAAGTTGCTCACAACATTTGATTAACTCCATACTAAAAGCATTATTAATACCTTTCTCAATGTAAATAAATTCATCAGTCTTTCTTTTTTTAAATGATGATGAATAGAAAATTTGTAAAATGTGAAATTTGAAAGAATGCTATAGGCAAAATGGTAATGTTTTATTTTTCAAATAAAAATGAACGGCTTATTAAAAATGTGTGTAAGGTCATGGTGACCCAATGACCTCTATTTAGCCATTATTTTAGCTTAAACATAATTTTTATTAACGTCGATGGTCTTTAAACTTCATACTAGTCCATAAAACTTAGAAAATGTCTTTAAGTCTTCACTTTGGTTCTCTTCTACAACTGTTTCAACAGCCAATTGTTCATGTGTCCAATCTTTTAAAAAGAATTGGCTTATAAAACTTAGTGATTTATAGGGTTTTTAAGCGTTTTAGATGAATCAAAATAACCCCAGATAAAATCCCAAACAAAGTATAACTTAAAATACATTCAAAACACACAACCATGCATTATTTTCGGCAATGTCCAACACACAGTTTACAAATTTCATGCAAGGAATATGGCCATAAATCAAACAAAAAGACAACTTTATGTTCTAGAACAAATATATCATCAAATATATGATATGTAACACATACCAAGAAAATAATCTTTAATGACATGAAACAATAAGTACATGTTTAGAAGGCCGACCAAAAAAAAGTACATGTTTAGAGCAGTAATACACATTTCCGTGAAAGAAAAATGAAAGAGCAAACTTGAAGCTTTACGCCTACATATATATACACAAACACAAATGTGGACAGTTAATTATGAATATATAAAGCCACATTGGACACAAAACAAAACAATCATATTTTTAAAATAAAACAGCGAATATATCATTTAGATTGACAACATTTTATCAGTTGAAAATTAGAGGAAAAGAACTAAGAATCGATCCTTTTTTTTTACAGCCAATCAATTATATTAATATAGAAGGAACACGAGAAAGATGCCACAAGCAGTGCCATCTTAGAAACGTGTTTGCAAAATTACAAGACAATTAAAATGGCAAATGTATTTCCCAAAAGATCTACCCATTCACTGGGTGTTCTAATAACCTTTACTGCCCTCAACCCAATAACTATAGTTCGGTCCCCAAATTTTACCAGACAACTCTTTTCACCATCCTTCAGTTTCTCGCTCCCCATTTCACTCCTCTTTTCCATTATATCAGATGTTACAATAATTATCCCAACCTCTACTTAATCCAAAAACTCCGCGTCCCAGTTGATGATATTGATGCACTTCCAAATCCACTTTCAAGCATTTATATGAGATGCTACAAGCCAAGATCCAATTTACACACGTAATATGAGAATTTGAAGTCCTTTACCTTTGCCATGCACCAGCTTCATGATAGATCGATACCATTCCCTCCTCCACTCGAGATCCCGCTTCCAAACTTCCCCATTCCACCTTTCCCACCTCCAACACCTTACAATTTTTTTGAATCGAATTTAAAAACAACCTATTATACTTATTGTAAAAACACTCCGCACCACCCCATCTTGCAAACCAAAAACTATCACACCATTTCCCGGCCCAAGCTCTCTATCAATCTGTTGTTGAAACCAACCCACCTTATTCCTCTCAACCTCACTCACTCTCATTAAATTGCCCCACCACTATGATCCTCTCTAGCAATATCTAACCCAAACATAAACAAATCCAAATCCACCACGCCATACTTCTCAACCAAAACCTCTCTCCAAAGACCCTCCCTCCCTCTCTCTTACAAACCTTCACAATCACTTACCCACCAACAGTCTATTAAACACACCAAGATTTTTGACACCCAACTCACCTTTTCTTTTGGAGAACACACCACCTCCCACCTCACCCTAAAGACTTTCTTGTCCTCCCCTTTAGCATCCCATAAAAAGTTTCTTTGGATACTATTGATTATGGAAACAACTTTTTTTAGGAATTCTAAAGAGATAAGGTGAAAAATTTAAGGTATAGAAGACAAAATCAATATGACGAGACACACTTTCCCTCCAAAAGATAAATGTCTTCTACTGTCAAGGAGTCAACTTCTTCTGCATTTTCTCTATTATTGGTTGCCATGTAGAGCACTTCCTTGCATCTACCTCAATAGATAAGCCCAAGCATATAAATGGGATACTCATGATGTTGCAATTCAACACTATTGCGCAAGTGTTCACCTCCCTTTGATCCACATTGATACCAACTAAGTTACTTTTGTGAAAATTTACTTTTAAACCGAATGTCATCTCAAAACACCTTAAAATTGTCTGCAAGGTAATTGAGTCCCCCATTGCATTTCTAAAGAAGAAAATTATAGCATCCACATATTAGAGGAGTGATACCACTTAATTTTCATCTCCCACTTTGACTACCACCAAGAAATCCTTTGTTTTCTCTTCTCTCACCAAACTGCTCAAACCCTTCGCTACCACCAAAAAAAAGGAAGGGTGCTAGTGGATCGTCTTGTCTTATGTAATAACCTAGATGAATCACATAAGAATGAGAGAGATTTAGAGGTTGTATAGGTATGAAACTGTATAATTTAGGATGACTTAAAAGAATTAACTGGTACTACCTATACCAACAAAATACATCTATTTCGATAGTCTATCACTTAAGAACTCCACATTTAAGCGTGCTTGACTTGAAGTAGTTATAGGATGAGTAACCTTTTGGGAACTTTCTAGAAAGCTTGTGAGTAAGGATAAAACACGCTGAAAAGTCTCGTGTTGGTTTGTGGAGACAATCAATGGTCTTGAAAGAAGTCGAGCGATGTCAGAGTTGGTTTTAAGGTCTCAAAAAAAGATACCTACAGAGGGTTCTCACTAGTGAATGGTTCTAACCAACAAGGATGTTGAGTGAAGTGTCAATATAAAAAAGTGTTATAGTGTGAGAGCCGCTGAGAAGTCAACAATTAAGGGCGTTACACCTTAGACCTTTGTTAACCGCAAATTCCTCCATAGGACTTCCATTGACCAGGATGAAAATAAATGATGATTGTAGACACCCTTACATCCATTGGATCCATTTAGCACAAAATCCAACATGTATAACATATATATAGGCTAAGAAATCCCACCTCACGTAGTCGTATGCTTTCTCAAAGTTGGCTTTGAAATTGGTCTATACCCCTAACTCTTGTGGATTCTTCTTTTTCGATATCAAGGCTATGAACAAAGCATTGGATCCTCTCAATAACCTTATAAATGTGTGAAACTCATGTACGGCCCTACAAGTGTCCACTTTAATTACATTTGAACAAGACTTGATGACATTAAAGTTTAATCCATTCGGGTCAGAGTTCTTGTTGCCATCGCACTCCACACAACTTCCTTTATCTCCTTTTTGGAAAATGAATCAACTAGAAGCACATTATCGTCCTCCGATAAGGATTTAAAGCCAACCTCCTCCAACACAACCTCCATGCTTCCCTCTTCAAAGAATCTTTTTTGGAAGTACTATTTAATTTCTTGCTTCACTTTCCGAGGCTCATCACACCATTCATTCCCCACTTTCAAACCTTTAATGCAATTATTCCTTCTCCTTTAATTAACAACCCCATGGAAGAACTTTGCATTTTCAGCCTTTTCTACAAGCCACTTAAGTATGGACTTTTGACAAAGTATAGATTCCTGTATCCTTAAAAGCTTCCAAAAATCTAAGTAATCCCTCTCTTTCTCCAATCTCTTCCACCGAAAGACCTCCAGCTTCTTCTTTTCCATCCAACTAATTGTTTGTTACCAAATTATCAATATTGGTAGCATGTTGATTACCAAGTTTCTCCACAAGCACTCCACCTCTTAATGTCTTTCTTTAAATGCTTGAATTTCACATAGGCACCCCATCCTTGAATGTCACATGATCCATATGCTTTCTTCACAAATTCCACTTTCTCAATCCAATAGTTAAACACCTTGAATGGTCGAAGTCCCTGATCAGATATGGATCTATCAAATATGTATTGAGTAGCATTTGGACACATTTGTAGCCATTCCAATGATACCATTGCCCTATCCAACCTACTCATAGCTCCTTCCCCGACCTTATCCAAGAAAACTTTCTCCCAACTAACGGTAGTTCCACCAACTCCATATGATCAATGAAATCATTGAACGTCAAGATTTCCCTAGTTCTTCTTTGACTCCCAAAACAAGTTCATTTTCTCTCATCACCTACTCTCCTTTTTAGTTGTAAGATTTCTTTCCACAAGATCATTTCCTCCCTTAATGTACAAGCATCGATCCCTTATTGATGCATCACATATCACACCAAGTTTGCACAACATTTTAGTTAAAATAACTTGCATTTCCCCATCTTGTATAGCTTAGTTTCTAGTTATTTTTGTTGTTTTCTGATAGAAACATCAGCTATAATGATAGCAACATCAGGCCCACACGTACAATTGATTACACCCTTGTGAAGAGATCCTTGCCGACAACTTTATCCATTCTGTTATTTGCCATTGCATTCTGTTATTCATTTCTGTTATTATTGTCCCCTTTTCTGTTATGGCCTAAGTGTCAAATCATCAGTGTACATCACTATAAATACCCATCATCAATGAAATAAAGGTAAGAAGGAAATTGAGTAATCTTACTTGTTTGTAATGAACTAAGTCTATACTACCAAACTAAACTACAGGTAAGATTACTCAATTTCCTTCTTGCCTTTATTTCATTGATGATGGGTATTTATAGTGATGTATACTAATGATTTGGCACTTAGACCATAACAGAAAAGGGGGACAATGATAACAGAAAGGAATAACAAAATGCAATGACAAATAATAGAATGGATAAAGCTATCGGCAAGGATATCTTCACAAGGGTGCAATCGGTTGTACGTGTGGTCCTGATGTTGCTATCATTTTCCCTTTGAACTTGTTATGTTTTTAGGTTTGTTTTGGTTTTAGGATTAGAAATTTTATAAATTTTGGAAAAATTAATGAAGCTTGATTTTGAAGTTCGATTGAAGCACTACCAAGACTTAGAGTTGGCATCAAATCATACTAGAGCATTGGATGCAAGGAACTACAACCAGGAGTCAAGAAAGCACATTTCTACCTGATAGGGCAACAAAGCTCATGGGTAACCCATGAAACACCCTGTTGTCTACGAAGGATTCTATTTGGTGTGTCTAGGAATTAGACAGGAGTGTTCACAGGCATCCCGTGAAATGCCTCACCAGCATCTTATGAAACAACCTTCACCTAATGAAGTGTAACTTGCGACTGATATATATGTTTTTGCATTTTTATTTTATTTAGGCCCAAACTTTTATTAGCCTAAGAGTTTAAATAGGACCTTTAGGTTATGCTTGGAAGTTCGACCCCATACCTTGTGATGACTTAGGATTAAGAATTACTTTTCCTTGTAAGCTATTTTCTTGTATTTGCCTTTGGGTACGTCTAGCTAGTACCTCATTAATATATATGTTTCTTTGGCTAATAAAATAAATTGCTTTTCCTTTTCTATTATTCCTTTTCTAATCTTATTCGTCTAAGATGAAGCCTTACCTTGATAACTATTGAATGTTTAATGTCCTGATACTCTTTTGGTTTCTCTATTGATTCTTTTTTTTTCTTTATACAAAGCAATTGACTTACGTTCTTCATAATGCATAGGGAAGAACTAAAAGATGAACTTAAACGTTGGACCCATAAGAAAAGAACTTGAATATTAAATCATTAAAATAGGTTTAATCCTTTGAGGATAAAATAAATTAACAAATATAATAACTACCATTTATCAATTCA
The DNA here is from genome assembly GCF_004193775.1 of Glycine soja. Taxonomy (NCBI): domain Eukaryota; kingdom Viridiplantae; phylum Streptophyta; class Magnoliopsida; order Fabales; family Fabaceae; genus Glycine; species Glycine soja. The sequence goes on from NC_041013.1 coordinate 42,061,512, forward strand.
ATTAGATATACTTTGCATTCATGTAAGGAAACAAAAATTACTAATGTTAATTTGTCTTCAAAGAGAACCGATAAGAGCATCAACATAATAAGATTAGTTCAATAGGAAACGATGAGCAGATTCCCAATCTGGAAGTTTCTCGTTACTAATTTTTCCCCAGTTTTATTTGCTTGTTTTTGTTTTAAATTAATTCTCAAATTTTCTTCTCTAAATCAATTCTAAATCCATACTCCATAAACTACTTCCCCTTTTTCATATTTTTAATTGAAATGTGATAAGTGCAAAATTAAACACATAGAACATCGTTTTGTTACTTGACGATACCGTACATTAACAATATCGTTTTTTTATTTTTATTATTAAACAATTTCACCGCATGAACTATCCTCTACTCCACTGCACCCACTCGACCAAATTAAACAATTTCCCTTCGTTCGTTTGAAACGACCCTTAACCTTTGGTTGTCCAAGCTTAGCTTTAGACCCTGAAGTGAATCTTCTTTTATGTAATGATGTTCTGATTTATCTGATAAAGAATTAGGTTAGTCAACGCGTATGTGTACTGACTTAATTAATGCAATATACACTGTTACGCTGGTTAAATTTTAAAAAAGGGATAAGTCAGACTTAATAAATATCTTATCAAGTAATATGTAAACATGTTCTTTGAATTAGGCAAACAAGCCAAAGCTGTTCATGCATATAATGAAGCTGACCTGTTTTCATGATTACCGGGTGTTCAATTAGGTCATCATGTAACAAACTTTGTAGGTCAATGCATTTTTATTTTAAATGGTGAAAAATCAGGTTTACGAAAAAGAAAAAAAAGTAGACTAATTTTATGATTAAAGTAAGATGAACACAAGCCAAACTATTTATAGTCATACTTATAAATGACTTAGTGCTGATTCACTAGTAAATATTAGATTGAAAACCTTTATTTTTATTACTTTAGCCAACTCTGATCTCATTGATTTGGTCAATGGATTTTATTTATTTATACCTAATAATCAACAAACATAGCTAGTTTATTTAGAGTGTGTTTGTTTTACTCACTTTTTTCATTGCAATATAATGTCAATCCATGTCTGTATATACGTTGTTGATGTTTAATTGAATTGAACGAGTATTCATAGGTAGCTTTTTTCAGTAGATTATACTCAAATATATGAGGACTTATTCTTATAAGATTCTATCAATGTTTTATATTGACATATAAGTGATATATAAAAAGGTTAACTCAATCAGCTTTTTATTTTTTATTTTAAAGGAAAAATCATTGAACTTTTTATATTTTCACTAAGATTTAAAAAAGCTCATAAATTTGAAACATCTAATAGTAAAAGTATCGTTTATTATGTATGATTACTGTTACCTAAATGCATAACAACGATGCTATTAAGGGGGGGGGGGGAACAAAGGAAGAAAAGTAGGTTGGCATTGCAGGAAATAATGATTGGTAAGAGCGTCTTCACCTTTTTCTTTTTAGTATCTTTTGTTTGGCAATGTAATTTGATTTTGCCAAAAGAAGTAAAGAACAATTGAACAAAGCCCGTCACACTGTCAAATAGCTATACATCTAGCTTTTTTGTTATAAAATATATGCATATGAATATAAAGTTAGAGTAAATTCTGGAAGTATAGCCCTTTAAAATTTCATGCAATATTATTTAATTTTTTTTAAAAAAAATTATTGTTATTAAAATTTGTCTTTATTTTAAAAAAATAAATAAATTCATCATCACATTAATTTTTTTTAAGATTTTCTCGTATTATCATTTTAGTTCTCTATAAAACGTATATATTATAATTAAACAGTACGGTAATATTTTATACCTTTAAATGACTAATTTAATCATTAATTATTATTGTTTGTTACAAATCTATCATGACAATGTATATAATTAAATTTGGAGAACTGGTTTGACATAAAGATAACAACACGATGATGCATAAAGTACGATGAATAAAATCTTCGAAAAAAAAAACGGAACCTTACTCAGCAAAAATAGTTAAAGGAAACGAATCCTAGAAGAGGCAACCTGGGATGAGCCAGGCTAGTCCAATAATACATGCTTCTTTTTTTCAATTATTTGCAAAAGAAAAGTACTAGCTATTTTAATCTTTTAATATATAGGTAAAAAATAAAAAAGAAAGATAAACGATCAAACTTTTTTTTGGGACAAAGTAGTTATTTTAGTTTTAACTACAAATATATTTTTACTGTGGACATTAATCTTATTCAGGTACAAAACATTGACAATATTATTGAGATTACCTCTGCTCTTTTAATGAGGAATTTTTTTTTTCCATAAAAGGCTCGCCTTTCTTCCTAAAGAAAAGTTAGAAATGTACTGCAATTTTTTTTTTTAACAAAACTAATTATTTATGTTTTTATGTGTAAATATTTTCTTTTATATGATTGATTGTGGTTATTTAATTATGAGAAAAAGAATTATAAAATGATAGTATAAATTTTTTATATAATTATTTAATCATAATTTATCAGTTTATTGATTTTTAAAATAATTATCTTAAAATATTTTAAACGTTAATTTGTGATTGGATGATAATATGAAACTGACTATCTCTACCAATTTTTATATTGATCATTGGAGTATTTATTTTCAATAGTTTTAATAATTTTGTCAAAATTAATTCTTGTGACTAATTTTAATCAAGTAAATATAAAAGAATTTTACCAGAAAAACAAGTATTTGGTTATACTTTTATACTTTATTTTTTATACAAGAAATAATATTCCTCAATAGCATTTTCCTTTTTTTTGCTTTAAAAAATAACATTTTTCATTTTAATCACTTAAAATAATTTCTGAAAGTTAATGCTAATAAATCGTTTTTAGTAAATTCTTAATTGAAAATTTAATTAATTAATGCCAAATTTTTTAATTCGAAACAGAAATTTACGAAAACGAAAGTTAATTTTTACATTCCAAGAGAAGGGAATATTTAAGGTAGGGATCAACTGATATCAAGCATAGAACTCTTTAACTTTTTTATATATTATTTTATTTGTACTATTATTAAACCTTTACAGGTTCTGTCATTTTCAATAACATTTCAATATTACTGGAAATTTAGACTTTAGAGGCAGCCAACAACTGGAAAAATAGAAAAGGAAAAGACCTCCTGCTATAAAATAAATAATAATAATAACATAAAGGAATAAGCCAAATTCAATTTGAAAAAACTGAACCTTTAATCAAAATTCCCATGTCTTATCAATGACCCCTTTGAATTATCAAAGTGTCAACCATAATCCGGTTAGTCGGTTGCTCTTCTCATTCATTCATTCCGTTGAAGGTTTTTTTCTCTCTTCAGCTCAGCTGCCAACAATATAAATACTGAGAAGCAGCGAACCGTTTTCCATTCATTTTTTCTCAAACTCAACCCTCACAACACAAAACACATAGACACACACAATTGAAGAAGAATCTGATGCACCAAAATATCACATATAGATTCATAGTTTAGTTTTTATTTATCATTTAACACACACAAATATAGCGGAGGCTGAAGCAAATTACTACAAAAATTTGTTGGATTAATTCTTCATCAAGAACAACCATATGGCAGATGATGATCAATTTCAAGCAAGTGGGAACTGGTGGGAAACATCAAGAAGCGTGAGGTATGAGAGCGGGGCATCCCAGTCATCTTCCTCAGCCATCACCAACACAGGCAACAACTTTGGTTGGCAAGGTTCGGATATGGCAGACATGAAGCCAAGGTCTTCCATGGATTCTTCTTCTGTGGTTTTCCATGACACACAGAATAATAAGCTTCAACAACCAGATTCTGCCACTTCCAGTGACCCCAACTTGCATATGATGGGCCTAGGCCTCTCATCCCAAGCCATGGATTGGAATCGAGCATCTTTGTTGTAAGTGCATGCAATTTGTGTCAAGTCAAAACACAATCAAATTAACAATCCACCATAAAAGAAAAAGAAGATATTTTTATCTGTGTTATTTTTTGATAACTTGTAAATAATATCTCTAAAATTCTAGTCTTTAACTGAATCGAATGATATCATGTGATAGCAGACATCAAGAAAGACTTTTATTTCTGATATTTCTTTGTTTTTTTTTTATAACTTTGTAATTTAGCATCATATAATAGAGTAATAAATAGTTGATCAATCCTCATGGGATATAGATTGACTTTTTTCTTGTGTTTGTTTTGACGGTGATAGAAGAGGAGAGAAGGGTACGGAGAACAGTTTCCGGTCGATGCTGCAAGAGAATTTGAGCTCATCAAGGACCAATTTTCAGCATGAAACTGGGAATATGGAGTTGTCACAACAAGTTCAATGGAGGTCAGAGAAGATATTCTCTTCAGAGTCTTCAACCAATGAGTTCAAGCAAGTGAATAGGGGTGGTGGCTTCTCTTTGGATCAAAGCCAGTTTAGTCCTCAATATAGCTCTGGGGACAGCACAGTGACAAGCCAAGGGTTACCCTCTTCTAACTTTCAGATTGATTCCTCAGCCTTATATGGGACCTCCTCAATCTTGCAAGGACTATTGGGACCTGATCACAATAACCAAACCCAACAACAACCTATGAGTTTTCCATATCATACAACAAGCTATGGATTAAACTCTAATGAATTGGTTCCTTCTTGGTCCAAAGTTCCTCAATTCTTGAGAGCTTCCCCTCCAAAACCACCACCCAATAACCAGTTGCATTTCACTAACCCCGCAACCTTTTGGAATGCTTCTGAGGCTGCAAACATCAAAGATGTTCGCCCCAGCTTCTTCCCTTCATTGCAACCCCCTTTCTCTACGCCAAATTTTGAAGTACAGTCAAAGGTACTATTACTATACTACTACGACAACATAGTTTATATGGTTTTTTTTATCGGTAAATATTAATTTTTAATAAAGAAGATCAAATTTGTAATCTTTTTTTTTCTTTTTTTTTTTCTTAGCAATTCAATTCATCTTATATTTCACGGTACACAAAGTTGTAAAATGCATTGACATGTATAGATTTTATAGAATTTATAGGAGAGGAGATTCAACTAAGTTGTCAGGTTTATTTGATAGAGATTATTAGTCTTTAACAGATTTGGTAAATTATAAAAAAAAATTCTATAAAACCATATTAATTATATAGTATTATGTTATTAGGGTTTGATGTGGTGTAAAGTTTTAAATTAATTCACATAGCTATGGTTTTAAATAATTTTGCAGAATATATCTGAAGTTAGGGAGTCAGGTACTGTGGTAAAGAAAAGTGGGAACGAGCCAGCACCCAAAAGGACCCGTAACGAAACACCATCTCCTTTGCCAGCTTTTAAGGTACAATAAGTGCAACTAGCCTTTTAACAAGAAGGGAAAGCTCTTTAAACTTTTTTTTATCTTTATCATTATTTTTTTTTCCTTTCCTTTGAATCCATAAACATGGATGTGAGCCTGTAATTCTGCTTTCTTGCCCTCTTAGGTGAGAAAAGAGAAGATGGGGGACAGAATCACTGCACTCCAACAATTGGTGTCGCCTTTCGGAAAGGTGGGCTTGCAATAAAATCATGTACAACCTATTAAGTGAATGATCATTTCACTTGTGAATTTATGTCATATAATAAGTGGGGTTAAGAAAAAAAATAACATGAATCATCATAGCAGTTTTGATAATGCAGGTTAATTATTGATAAAAGATTTTAAATCTCTTTTGTGCATTAATTGTGTCAGACTGATACAGCCTCAGTACTCTCTGAAGCCATTGAATACATCAAATTCCTCCACGAACAGGTCACCGTAAGTCCCATTACCCATTAAGATATTCTTATAAAAAAACAATTAAAAATAATTGCAAAATTTTCATCTTATAGATATATATATTTTTTCTTTTTGAACAGGCTTTAAGTACCCCGTATATGAAAAGTGGAGCTCCAATACAGATTCAACAGGTACCATACGTACATAAAGATGCTGCAACTAGATCTGATATTTCTTTCTTCTTTTCTTTAATTATAGTATTGAACAAAATGCTTTTATCTTTCAAATAGCAATACTTCCTCTCCTAGATATCACTTTTCTTTTTTACTACGTTTTTGGTTAGAATCCTGACTTTTTTTTCACGTCGTTGGTGTTATAGCATTAATAAGAATTCATCAGTTTATTGTCGAACAGAAGTTAATTTATTTGTATAAATATTATTTGTTTATAACAATAATATGAAATATTATACTAAATATTTAATTTATGAATTATATATCAATTTTCAAAACTAATAAAATTATCTAGTAATAATGTCAATTGAGTAATTATAAATATACATCTGCTTTATATTCCGTTTCATTTTACATTTTATTGTTTTAATATGTTTCACTTTTTTTCTTATCTCATTATTTATCATATCTACTATTTTCTCTTTCTATTTTTTTTTCTTATCTTCTACCCAAATCCACTCTAAAATGGAAGTAGACCATTATATTTGTATTATTAATTAAATTTCAATTAAACAAAAATATCAGAGGAAAGTAATCTAATGTTGAATTATTAATATATGATATGGTTTTCTATAATGCACTCATTGTAAAAGATTCTTTTTATCTCTCCTTCTTCTTCATCATCTTCTTCAAATGGTTTGATATATATGCTACAAGGAGTGGAAAAGAGTGCAAAGAAAAAATAATGTGAAATAAGTATTACTCTTATCGTAAGGAAAAGGAAAGAGATAGGAAAGGGAGTAAGATGCAGATTTGATTCTCAGGGACTGATGCTGATAACTTTTTTCCAAATTTAGCTAAGTTATAATGCTTCTTTTTTTTTTGCCTTTCGATGCAGAATTCTGGTAAATCTAAGGAAGCTGAGGGTCCAAAGCAGGATCTAAGAAGCCGAGGGCTATGCTTGGTGCCTGTTTCAAGTACATTTCCAGTTACCCATGAAACCACGGTTGATTTTTGGACACCAACATTCGGAGGAACTCCCAGATAACAATATAAATAAGGATAAAATGTGTTTTAGGTCTTAAATTTTATTTTTTTTATCAAAATTGATTTTAGTCCATATTTTAAAAGAAATATTTTGGTCTTTGTATTTTATAATTGATGAATTTCGTCTTCTTCATGAAACCTAACCTAGCTGTGGTAGTAAGATGAGAGACGAAATTCACTAATTATAAAAATTACAAAGACTAATTTTTTATGGAAATTAAAGAAGTTAAAACACATTTTACCCTAATAATAATGGATGGATGGATAATTGGGACACGAACCAATACCCTGCAAGTAGCTAGCTAGGACATGCATGTACCTTATCACACACCTGGCCAAGTTGGGAATGATATGATGAAAGAAAAGAGAAACAAGAAAGAGGACACAGAAGCCCACATAAATATGTAAAGGTAGTTAGTTCTGCTGGGGTGTGGAAAAGATGTATAAAAAAGAGATGGGGGAAAATGTGTTTGAAAGAGAAAGAAAGGGATATGACCCTTCAAAAGATAGCCATAGTTGGACCAACTACATTCAGAATTATGTAGGTTTTGGGGCAATATTGGGACCATTGGGGGCAGAATAAGTTGTTGTAATAATTGAAGAATTATGCTTAGAATTGTGGGATTAATTAGGCATAACAAATTGCTGAATATATATAGAGAAAGTTAAGTTCTTTCGAATTCCTAGACTAAACAAGAGGGAGAAATTGTTGTTAGCACAAGATAAAGGAGCTTTATTAATTTCTTGTTGCTATATTGTGAATAGAGCTGGCACTATGTACCTTTATCTCAAGAGATAAAAGATTTTAATTTGAGAGAATCATTGAAGTATAGAATAGAGGTGTGAGTGAAGGGATGCGTCATTTGATTGGAAACCTCACTTTTTATTTGTTTATGTCTTTGGAATGAGTAAGTGGAAGTCAGAAGGTGGCCCATGCTCCTCCTTTTAGGGTTTTCAAATTTTTTCAAATCAAATGTTTTATTTATCAGAAAGATATTTATATTTTGTAGATGCTTTTTCACATGCTTTTGTGCGTTATACCGAATGGCCACATAGATGGCCTTCCATTGGAAGTATGTGTAGAAAGAAAAGAGGAAATTCATAAATATTTATATCCTCTGATGAGGACTTCTCGATTAGGACATATAAGGTCCTCATTTTGAATGCACAATGTGCCCGTCATTATCTATTTCTTATTTCTGAAAAAAATCAAGACGACCCCGCAAGAAATTCAAATGAACGTACATATAAATGAATATATATGTACCTTAGCTAGGTTTAAAGAGAAAGGACATTTTCTACCTAGAATAACCACTAAAGCTTAATTGATTAGGGCGTGTTTGTTTTATTTTTATAGTCAATTCTTTTCCATTGTGTACAAATTCTAATATAAAATCTATAACCAATTAAAATTAATTTAAACACATGTTAATTACTTTTTACGGTTTAAAATTAATTTTATAAAAATCAGTTGTGTCTAACTTTCAAACAAACCGACACCTAGTTTAGCTAATCTACCATATAGTATGTTGATACCCGACACATTTTTATTTTATTTTATTGGTAAATGTTAGTTTGTTAAAATGTTAGTTTTATTAGTGGGGGATTGAATTCACATTTCTTGTCTCTTTCCGTCTGCTTTAATAATTTAACTCACTCACCTTATATCTCCTAGTGATGTATTTTTATACAATTTTTTGGTTAAAATATTTTTTTATCCATAATAAATACCTGAATTTTGTGTTTGTTTTTTAGTAAATTTTTTTTTATTGAGTTTCTGATAAAATAATATTTTTGTTTTGATCTTTGATATTTTTTATTTAGTATATGATAAATTAACGAATTTTGTATTTGTTCAATGATAAATTTTTTTTCATGTTATTAGTATTTTTAAAATAAACTATTAACAAACGAAAAAATTATCAAAAAATGAATACAAAATTCATTAATTTATCAAGAACTAAAAATAAGTGTTAAGAATTAAAAATAAAATTGTTTTATTAGAAAACAAAAACAAAAGAAAAAATTATTAAGAAATAAATACAAAATTTAAGTATTTATTAGAAATCATAAATATATATTTTAACCCTTTTTTTTAATATATGAAGATATCGATAACTCAATGTTATTCTTCCTTTTCTTGTAATATGTTTAAAAAAAATAAGAAATAAATAATAACAAGAACATTGACAATAGCACAACAAAAGAGAATAAGATACCATTGTCTTGAAATTTAAAACCTACATGATTGGTATATATCTTTAAAACGGCAACTTTTGCAAGGGTTTTGCCGCTATTGGCTAGAGAGCATTTCAAACGATTTTGTTCTGGTCCAGGTGGATGGCGCCCTTGTGATTAGAAGTACTTTACTAAATCTCACTTTCTACCTTCTCTAGCAAGATCTGAACATAGACTAATGCAAAAATGGAGCATCTAAGAATTTTGATTATTATTATGTTAACTAAGCTAGCCTGTCATGGGGCTCCACACTACTTTGCCAGCCTAATTAATTACTTTCTTAAAAATTTGTCTTCATTAAGAAATTGTCATATGTGATAATTCATTTGCTTCTTCTTTTTGTTATCTCAGCACCAGAACTTATTTATTTAAATTTAAAGTAAATAAAAGGAGATTCTCGCAGGAGATGTTAATTTTGTGGATAGCATTTGGCATTATGGTATATAATTTGAAAGAGATTAGCTAGAAGTGAATAACAAATGAACCTGCAGCGGTGAAAACCATATCTCATTGTCGCGATTTTTATGCACCCAGATAGCAGCTGAGTAGAACGTACAATATTTGGAACAAAATTTAGATAGTTACATGGATGTTAATGATAATATTCTTTAACTAAAATTAATAATTTATATATTTTATCTCCATAACTATCATTAACTTTTACATGATCCTTAATTTCAACTTAGTAACAAAAATTGTTGTCTCGGTAATTTCTATTGTATTTATGTACTCTTTCTATTTTTAAATAAGTGTTGTTTTAGCATATTAATTTTTTTTTGTTACAGATTATCTATCATTTTTAATATTAAAAACATATTTACTATTGTTTTCCATTTACATTTAAAAACATCATGTTCTGATAACTATAAAATTAGATTATTTTTGTAAGATATGAAATATTAAAAATATAAAATGCTAAAAAAAAGGATAATAATTTAGACACATGCATGGCACCTATGGAATTGCAATGAAGGGATAACAGGAATACTTCTATTTTAGCACCTTTTTCTTTCTTTAACCGATAACAATAAACTCGTTTAATTGTTTATAATAGTTTATGTCGCATAATTCTATAACATGATTGCTAATCAACGAAAGTCATTGATACCAAAGTTCATGTGGATAAAAAAGGGTGGGAAGGGAATATAATCACCAAATTGTTTAGGCCTATATATATCAATTGTCCAAGGATTCCATAATTTCTAACTAGCTCTTTATGCCACCCAATACAACTCTCGAGACAAATATGTGCTTAACTTTAAATTCACTCATAACTTTTATCATGTTGAGCATTATATTTATACTACCAAAGAAGAGAACAATGAGCTAAGCTTAATTATCAGTAACCATATTACAAGCTAAACTGTAATAAGTATATATAACTTCAATAAAGATTCCATTCCCTGTTTTTCTGCGCATCATGTGTAATGTCAGGCTTCTTCATCATGTTTGAAAAGGACTGTGTCATGGGAATCTAAAAAAATTAACTTGCTGCTGAAATTCATGAGCGTGGCTAGCTGAGAAAAGATAAGAGGGCAGACACTTTTTGTCATGAAATGATGGAACAAGATGCTGCAAAGCCAGAATTAGAAACCCATTGATGCATACTAATGATAGGGAGGAAAAAAAAAGAAAATTAGAGGAAAGTGTGGACCAAAATACGAAAAATCTGTAGATCACATGACACTGAATTTCTTTAACAACAAAGAGAAAGGAAGACCAATGTTCTTCTCTCATAAGAATATTTTCTTTCCATGACTGATTATTTGTCGTGCATGGACTGTCAAATCAATAAGCACCTATATATTTTATTTGTTTCAATCAGATTAATACTTGACAATTTTGTTTTATTTTATGCAATAAGGTGAAAAAAATAGTATGTAACAAAAAAAAAGTGAAAAAAAGAAGAAATAAACTAATATAAAATGAAACTGTAAGACATGGAGGATGGAATATGATGCCAGTTAATTTACACGTCGTATTCTCATCAATCTCTTTCATAGTTTCATTAAAGAATTTAAGAAGGCCAATCTATCTCTATATAATTCAAACGGACAAGATATTTATAAATGAAAGACGGGAAGCTGTGGAGTAATAGTGTGTCTGGCTTTGCACGTGAATATAAGAAAAGTAAAGATTGAGTGTTAATTTTGATGAAAAAACATGAAAGAATAATGAGGTGTATGATTATCCGAACTCAACATAAAAATTATGAGACTTGAAATAGCTTAAGCTCCGTTGGTTTGAATGGAAGTTAGGACCAAAGAACAACGAATAGAAAAGATGAGAGTTTTATTTCTTTCATCCATCTGGTTTTATATTACATTAATGAGATATAAAAACTCTTATATATCAAATATTTCATTAATATTTATAATTTTTTTTAGTTTAACCTTCTTATCACATTATATCTTCTAGTTATTATACTCATATTTTATTCGAATTTCTTTTCTCTTTCTTACTCTAGGTGTCAAATATCACCCAAATGTACGTACATGGATTATTTTCCTATACATTACGTTTAGCTTGGATAAGAAGTGAAATAGAGAGGGAAAAATATGAAAAAATAGGAATGATAGAAATAAAGCAGAAATAATGTGTGTGTGTGTGTGTTTACGGAAAAGAAAGTGAAAAGAAATAGGTGAATTATATTAAAAAAATTATAATAATTAAAAAATATAACTTTTAAATCTAATATTTTTTTCTTAACATAAAATTATTTATTATTTATTTAAAATATAATATTTTAAAAAAAAATTGATCATTTCCCTCCTATTTCATTTCATTTCATTTTGGTGGGAAATATTTTGTGGGTCCTATAGAAATAATTTATTTCCTTCTTTCTCACAAGTTACTCTTTATATCTTTCATAGGAAGAACTGTGATCTTTGGGCAGTTAGAAAGGAATTGACTTTAGATCTTTGGGGAGTCATGAAAGAAGATTAAGGTGTTCCTCTGCTGTCTGACTATTGTGCATGATTCATATTGTATGAGCGAACAAATACTGGAACAGAAGCATAAACAATATGAGCAAAATGGAACGAAGCTACAATATTTGTGCTTTGGCTTGGGCTTGAGTCACCCATTTGTTGGGTTATGGCTTGGGTTGGGAGTGTGGGAGCAAAGGCAACGAGGCGCGTGTTGAAAATATATATCTAAATATTTCTCATTTGAATTTGAATATGTTAATTTTTGAAAAGTTTGGTAATTTTTAAATCTTAGGATATTGTTTAGATAAAGATAAGGATATGTATGATCTTGTCCTTTAATTTAAGAAGTTAGTAGTTTGATTTTAAAATTAATATAATGCTAGTATTTAATTATTATTATTTTTTTACACTTTTGCTCTATATTTAGATCTCATAAAATATTTATGAAGCTTTTCCACATAACACATCTCATGTTCGTTTAAAAATATATTTTCTTCACAAAAATTCAATATACATTCTTTACTTCTACTTTTAACTCAAACAAGAGAAGAAAAAATTTATTTTTACTTTTATTTTTTTTCTACCATACAACTTAAAATATCATCTCATTTACTATTCCTTTCCTTTCATTTTATGTCTTTCCTTTATTTCTTATCCCCTTTGCTTTCGACACCGTTTCAGCTATCAAATTATAATATAATATATGACTACAACCGATAGATAAGCTTATAACGATTTAGAACACCAGCAACTTTGATTTACATTTTCTCAATTTATATACTACTAAATACTAATTTCTAATGTCTTAGCATGAATAAATTATTTGTTGTAGACATATACAAGTATATAACACAATTAATTTCTTCAAACACGCAATCTTTATTGTATACGAGAGAATAATAAAGCCAATTCTCTACTCAAATTGTTCGTTGCAAACGTTGCAATGTTTATGTGCGTAACGGGGTAATACAAAAGATAGGAACAAGTATTGTTTCAGCTTAACACGAAAGGACAACACACACAAACTTTCCTCATTCAACAAATTGCAACATCCACTGCAACATGTAACACTCTTACAAAGCATTTCCTTCACGAAGATTAGAAAAGAAAAGAAAAATACTTGCAAGCTCAGAAAAACAAAACTCAATATATTTCAAGACTAAAAAATCGGTAATGATTTTCAAGCAATATTGTGGTATGGTTTAATAATAATAGTATAATCTATATATATGAAGGCAAACATTATGCAGCTTGCTTGAGCTTCTTTGTGATGCCGGCAATGTACTTGCCTTGGTGGAATGCTTGCTGTAACTCAAGCTCACTTGGCTGTCTTGAGCCGTCACCGGCATAAGTTCCGGCACCATATGGACTTCCACCTTTCACTTTCTCCATCTCGAACATGCCAGCACCAAACGTGTAACCGATTGGAATGAATATCATCCCATGATGAACCAGTTGAGTGATAGCAGTGAGCCTGTCATGGATTCCACATGTTAATATTGGATACATCTTTGGTCGCGCAATAAGAAACCAAGCACTAAGATAGAGGGGGCGCTTACGCTGTAGTCTCTTGTCCGCCGCCTTGTGAACCAGTGCTGTAGAAGATGCCAGCAGGCTTGCCTGCAAGCTGTTGTGCTCTCCATAAGCCTCCAGTAGCATCTAGAAAAGCTTTAAACTGAGCAGCCATCATTCCAAACCTTGTTGGGAAGCCGAATACAAAGCCATCAGCCTCGGATAGTTCATTCGGGGTAATGACTGGTACATCGCTCTTGGGTGGTGCACTCATCTTACCGAGCACCTCATCCTGCAGCGTCTCAGGTACCTGTTCACAGGTTCAACAAAGTCAGAAAGTTCCATTAAAAATAAATTTGTTTACAATCTTCACTGACAGGAAAATGTTTACATTTCTTCTCAAATTCAATTTGTAAGCAAAGTTTTGCTCCAAGAGACTACAGAGTACAGAGTATACAAAAGTTATCACACAAGAATTATTTGGAAATTGAAGGCAAGATCCTCCGGCTATATAGCACTTGTATAGGGAACATAAAGGGTATGTTATTTGCTTTTCACTTTTTGGTTTTAAAAAATTGTTTTACGACTCAGCAATCAGTTTCTCATCCAAAATTTATTTATGAAAATTGCTTTCAAAACAAGTGTTTTAAAAACCAAAAAACAAACAGTTGGGATATGTTTCCTCATCTTCTTTCTTTATTTTCATCTTGTTCAACATGTCCCTCAATTCCACACTGTGTCTTGCATTACTCTCTAAAATTGTTTTAATAAACCTGTTTAGTTGATTTTGAAAACTAAAAACACTTTTAGAAAATAGAAATCAAACACAATCTGAAAGTACACGGGCAAGAGATGATAATGAAGGTATTTAGCCAACAGAATGTTTGAAACTAACCATGTAAAAGTTGGAAGGCAAGCACAACATAATGTTGAGTTGAAAACCATAAATAACAGTGTAATAGGCATTATACTAGTTTTTTTATTTTATTTTTCTTAAAATCATTTATTTGCTCTGCAGAGGAAGGAGCTTTAGCTCCGGAACTGATGTTGCTTCCCATTTGTAATTTCATGCTATGATACAATGGAATGCACAGGAAATGTAAATTATGATACATAAACACATGCCTGCCATAATTTGGCCTCAACACCTTCCACAGAGGAAGCCCCTTTCTTTATTTCTTCTGCTAGTTTCTCAACATGCCCATACATGGAGTAGTACCTGTGAAAGCAATGTGAAAATAACATTTTGTCATTAAAGCTAACAAAAACATGTTCAGTAATTCACTTTATTGATGAAATGAAAGGGGAATTGAGCAAAATTCTCCTGGACGATAAAAAAGAAAGGAATACAGATCAACAAAACGAATGGCAAGGAGCAAAAAAATAAAAGGTTATAATTACCTATAGAATTATATAAAACAAGAGTGCATAAGATTATATATATATATATATATATTGCAATATTTGCTAATCATTTTAGATGGATCAGATGTGTGATAGACAGAGAAGTTATCAACGTCTGAACACCCAAAATTACTTGTAGAAACTTCATGTGTAATCTTAGATTTCCAGTTTTGCCCTTCAGAAAAGGCAGTCTACTTCTGAAAGTTTGTTATTAACTTGGAAACATAAAATTCATGTCCTTAGTTGACTTTGTAGTCAAAGTTGTGTCAGTTTAAAAACTGACGCAATGGAAGTTACTTATCATCATGGTTTGCATTGTTGCCCAAGCAATAGGAGCTTATGACATGAATTCACCCATGCCTATTGAAATTGAAATCCTAAAAATTAACAAGAAAGGCCACTAATAAATTAGCAAATATAGACAAAGACAATAGGACCTTTAACAAAAACATCATGGCTGAACCAAAACAAGGGATCAAAAGTCCAACCATGAGAACCAAAATATCACAGCAAAACCTCTGTTGGAAGATAGAGCATGGTCCTAAATGACTGTGTAGTAGAGAGAAAATTATGATCCTCGCTCAACATTGAAAAGATTAGAGAACCGCAATGCAATATCAACAAACTATTAAACATAACCAGTAGTAAATATATTTGTAAGAAGTGGAATTGGTTGATTTGAAAATCAAACGGAAACACTTTTTGGTTCCCTTTGTCCCCTTTGATAGCAATCATTACCAAAGTGACTACTGAATAAAACTGATTTCATAGAAACTTACAGAACAATAAAAAAGTCAATATGTTCTCTGATTTTTTCATCTCATATATATATATATATATATATATATATATATATATATATATTAATGAAAATAGCAGCTAGACAGGCAAAGAAACAAAAGAGCCAAAAGCACATCTCATGTAGATTTCTGTTGCTGTAGACGTATGTTCATAAAATAAGTATTGCTTTAGTATTACCTGTGAGACCAAATAGCTATTGTTTTATACATTAAGATTGCAATTAGAGATCCCTAGAGCCATACTGAACAATTATTCACTCTCATTCATTGTCTCAATTTTACATGTTGCCTACAAATGAAAATAACAAATTTGATACTGCCTTCGGATAAGCAAATTTGAGATGTTCAGTGTTCACACATTACAACTGTGTCAGCAAAATGTTGTCTGCTGTGATGATTATTAATTTATAGGGTATCACATGAGAAAGGATGAAACATCATCAACAAAAGCTATTTATTGCTTGCATACTAAATTAAAAAGGAAACAGAAAACACTGAAAAAAATTACTAACAAAGCAATTGAGATGCGGACATTGGCATCAGTGCTACAACTGATTTCTAATTTTAATTATAGTAAAGAAAATAAATATTTTAATGTAAATCATCAATGCTTTAGTCAACCATACTTCGACGATTGATGAGTGTATAATGTTAATTTTAATGTAAATCATCAATGCTCTAACAATAGCCAATTAAAATTTTTCAAAATATGAGATCTACCACAAATTTATATTCTCCTCTTTGAGGGAAATCAGTACAGTAAATCTGAAACAAATGAATATGGTTGCTGTGATGCCAAATTACATAACAAGGAGTCTATAAGCATCTTAATTCCATTATCTTCCATTTTTAAAAATAAAAATCTAACTCAAAATCAGATAAATGAAACTAAGGAAAAATAGCTTTTCTGCAGAGGATGATTCTGATTACGACAAAACAAAATGCAGAACAATTCAAACAACAAACTTAAGAAGGGATTCTGTGTCATCAACACCATTCTCCCAACAAATCCAAAAAGAAAAACATACTCCTTCCCCCCAACGATCAAAGCAAAACAAACCAATTCTCCATCACATAGCACATAGAAGACCACGGTCAAAAGGGCTTTCAAAACAAACCAGTTCTCCATCACATAAACAACAATGCATCAGATCGAAGAAAGCTGCCACACCCCTAGATCTTCAATGGGCTTTCAAAAGGCTCGAAATTTAAGAACCCATTGAAGAAGTGACAAAACCCAGAAAACAAAATCGTACCTAAATCAACAAAAATGAGAAAACACGCCAAAAAAAAGGGAAGAAAAACAACAACACTAACGACAAAGACAGTACAAACTCAGAAAGTAACGAAGAAGATAAACAAATCTTAAAATAACAAAATTTCATTATTATAAAAGAAAAGGGTCTAAGGAAACATACACAATATAAACTTTGACAGCCATTGATGAAGTCTTGCAAGGTCTCCGAGTGTCTTTCTCTGTGAGTAGTTTTGTCACCTAAATAAAGCACTAACGTTGACGATACATAGAAAATGGAAGGAGCACTATATATATATATATATATATATATATATATATATATATATATATATATACACATGTGTGTACTTGCTCATTGGATTGATTAGCTTGGCTCATTTTTAATTGGTGGCTAATTTGTTGATTTGCTTTTTGTACGTTTGGTAGGTGAAACGACACCGTTGCCTACAACATGATTAATGATGATAGGATGGTGTCACGCACATCATCATCATCATCATCAAGGTTTTCGTGAACTAATTCAGTTCCTCTGGAAGCTGTCAATTTTTTTAACTTTTATTGCGTCATTTGTCATTAAGTAAACAAAATATTATTTGTGCAAATATTTGATACATCTATCTTTTTCTTTATCCCATATTTCACTTTTGTTTTTATTTTTTTAAAAGATTATTATTAACAATTTTACTCGAGTTAAGTGAAATAATCATAAGAAAATCTAAATTTTTAGCATAATTATGTATAAAAAATCAAACTCAAAATCAAAAGTTTTTGGGAGCCTGAATTTTTAAACAACGATTAAATTACTTTTGATTGTTATCGTTTCGTAATTCTTATCTTTTTAATCTCTATATTTTACATTTTAATTTTTTTTAATTCTTATAATTTAAAAATATTCTTTTTGAGTATTTTAATTCTTTTAGTTCTTATGATTTGAAAACTATAAAAACTACAAAAGTAAAAATCATAAAATTATATAGACTAAAAAGATCATTTTTAAAACTATAGGGACTAAAAAAGAATTAAAATATAAATTATAGGAACTAAAAAGACTACTTTCAATCTATAAAAATTATAAAAGTAAAAATAATGAAACTACAAAAATCAAATGAGTAATTTAACATTTAAACAACTATTAATGGCTTAATTAATTATTCTTTTTCATATGATTAAAAAGAATAAACAAGAAAATTTATCTCCTTCGTGAACCAAAAAAAAAAAAGAAAAAACTTGACAAGTAACTTTTAGTGTTTATTTAAATAAATTAATTTTATACTTAGAATGGCTTATTATTAAAATTTTATTGAATGAACTTTAAAGTTGTTTTTTTCTTAAAAATTAAGTAAACTCAAGCTTGCACCTAAGATGCGTTTTGAATCAATTTGACAACTAAATGTTCGAATACTTTTTTTTGATACAGAAGAAAAGTTAAGGACAGAAACAAAAACTGAATAAAGCTAAATTCTAAAATGAATCACTCCTATTTTATCAGTCAGCATAAGCGAGGCTAAATGAGTATGACAGTCATTTCATATCTTCAAAGAATCATCATGCATTGCTCCATGTTTAACAAGTTAGTCTGCGCAAGCATTACCCTCACAAAGGGCATGGTTGAGGGTACTAAATGTTCAAATATAAATGTAAAGAAGGATGAATTATTGTGTATTTGGTTTAATTTATTAAAAATAAATAATCACTTTTTAGTTAACTTTTCAAAAGAATTTATATATGAAAACAAATATATTTTCTCAGAAATAATCATTTGAAACATGTCTTAAGCATAGAGTTAATGATGATTTTTTTAATGGTATTTGAATTAATAAAACCAATGAGTGATGTAGGGCAACGGAGAAAGGTGAGGTTGGTGAGATCAAAAACCGTTGAATTGGTTCAGTTGGTCTAATGACATTAGGCGTGTTCATGTGTAGTGAGTTTTTTTAGTGAATGTGATTGGGGTCCACGCAGAGTATGATTTGTGATAAAAATTATGGAAATTGAAGTGTTCATAGAATTTGCAGCAATTGCTAAATAAGGTTGGTGGCGTTTGACTTTTGTACGATTTCGTGTTTGACATCAACAAAAGGAATTAGATAACGTATCACACACTTGCTGAGCTAAACTTATGGATAAATATAGTTGGAACCCTATGTTTTTAACCATTGTGTATATAGCCATGGTAAAATGGGTATGCGTTCAATTGGAACTAATTTCAAACAAAAAATTAAGAAAAAGGTATTGATGCCTCTATTGATGCTTCATCACATTCTTTCATGTCCTCTTTCTACAATAATTTATAAGTTAAAAAAAATACTGCTAGGAATCTCTTATTGACTAAAATAAGTTACTTAATGTGGTATTAAACCTTGAGACCCCTGATCTAATGTATTGATTTTTTGGGTTGGGATTTTTTTATGTACTTTCAACTCTAATAATTGATGATTGGATTACACAAATAGCTACTTATAGTTAAATTAAGGTGTATATTGAATACTGATTGGTGAGTGAAGTTAATAAAAAGAAAATAATTACTGTATGGAGAAAATGATTACTATCGTGTCAATGTTAATAGAGTAAGAACCAATCTGTCTTTAAATGGGATGACAATATTAAAAAAAAGTCTCATAACATAAAATAAACTATTTGATATGGTGTATAAGTAATGAGATTTTTTTCTTTATTGGATTAATTGTTTGAGTTATATTCACCTTGTGTGCTTAAATCCTAAAAACAATAGAAAAAATTATTATTAAAAAGTAATACAATGCCATGATTTTTTTTATAGAAATAACATTATTAATTTGTTAGAATAAGATAAAAAAAAAAAACTACAAACTATTTTGTTTGACACGTGAAATTCAGCTTATATGACAACAATTAAGAGGCAGAGAAAGAGAGAAGCAAATAAGATATTATGATATAATGAATTTGTTTAACTAATCTCACGGCTAAAAATGAGATTAAACAACCTTATTCTATGTGGTTCAATAGAATTAAAACGACTGTATTAAAAGTTAGACTCTCTATTTAAATTAGACATAGACATGCACGATGCACGGGTTTATAAATAATTTGATTGATAAATAAAAATTAAAAATATAATTATTAATGATATTTTATATCATTGATGGTTAAATAAGTTAAAAAAATTATGTATAAATTAAGATAATTTGTATTTATTCATATATTTATAAGGAAATATTTTAAAATTAGAGTATGACCATTCAACTAAAGTTCATAAATATTATAAGAGTAATATAAGAATAAAGTGAAATTGATATAATAAAGCACATAATATTAAAACATATAATGTGAAATATATATAATGAAAGAAAAATAGTTAACCATAATGTTAAAACACATAAAAATTATGCTAATAAAACTCCAAAAATTATTTGTTTAAATAGATTTTTGTATTTATTTTCTTTTGCTGACGACCTGTTATTAAATTTTGTTTTCTTTGGTGTGTTTCTTTTTAAACTTTGAAGTAAGATGGACTCTTCATCATCAGAGGATGTTGGAACAATTTGTTTATTTGTCTTTCTCCTTAATGGACTTTCTGAGATTGAATAAACTTTATTTGATGATGAAGATGCATTTTTTGACATCTTGGACGCTTGTAGCTTAGAGCTTTTGCTTATGACAAATTTTTTTTCCACATTTTTCTTTAATGGACATTCTTTTTCTTTTAATGATAAAAATGCATCTTTTGACTTGGATAGTTGTAGCTTTGGACTTTGAGTTGTGTCATCTTCTTTATTTGCCTTTTTTCTTAAATGAGTTTGTGAGATTTCATAAACTTCTTCATCAGATGATAAAGATGCACCTTTTGACTTGTTGGAAGAGGCAAAGTTATGTTGCTACATTTGGACCTATTATTAGAATTTATGAAATTAAGGAAGTGAAATGAAATTTCATGAAACAACATATATATGTGTATATATTAACAAATATGGAGATAAATAAATTAACAAAAATATATAATGACTTTATTTGTTAAAATTAGCATATTTTAAATTTATGGGTGATACCTAATGCAGACTATTATCCTCCAAGACAAAGGCGACATTACAGGTTTGTTATTAATTAGCTAAAATTTCTTTTTTGATGATTTACAATGTTTATACTCACCTTTATTATGATTCATGTCAATCTCACCAAGGGATAGAAAGTATAGGGATCGATCATACTGTAGATAACCTTATGTCTCAAGAAGTCGCAATCGAAGTAGGAGTTATAACAGAAGCAGTAGTTACGGTAGGAGCTTGAGCCAAAGTCCAGGCTACTCTAGGTGATTAACTTGATAACCATGGTGGTGGATGCGCTAGAAAATGCTTTAGTTTTCATATATGTATTTTGTTAGAACAAAAACAAAAAGAAAAGAGAAAGAGCATGGATACTAATCAATTATAGTGCATGCGAGTATGGTTATCAAACTCTCGAGTTAACTTGCTAACTCTTACGAGTTTATGAGTCCATTTGTCTTCTGCGAGTTGACTCTTGAGTAAACTCTTTTTTTAGTAGAATCTCGGTAAACTCTATAAACTCTAAGTAAACTTGATAGACTCTTGAGTTTGCCACCGAGTCAACGAGTTAGCAAGTTAAAAAAATTAGACCAAAATGTAAGTCATTTTTTATTGTTTTCTATCTATTCAGCATTCAACATACCTTCATTTAGCGTGTTATTATCAAATACAAAATTCTCACCTTTAATAACATCGAACCCTTGTTCTCTAATAACATCAAATCCTCGATGAGAATGATCTACCACTATTATAACCTCTACAAGTTATTGTCTAGTAGTGATGTATTATTACTAGACTTGGTTATTTAAATATTTTGAATTTTATGATTTACTGTTTTGCTTTATTATATTGTTGAAATGTTTAATTAATATGTTATTTATAGATATTTTGTTATTATTTTTTATATGAAGTAGACTCTTACGAGTCTACGAGTTGACTATACGAATCGAGTCTATGAAACTCTCACGAGTCTGCGTAGACTCTCGAGTTTGATAACCTTGCATGCGAGATTCCAAATTAAATTATAGACAAAGTTACAAAATAATCATAAAATCACCTTTGACACAGCATATATTCCTAAAGTTACAAAATAATCATAAATTCACGTTTGACATAGGATAGTAGAAGACCAATAGGCCAAACCAAGAGCTAAACATCAGCCACTCATGAAGTATCATATGCCAAAATATTAAAATTAGATCATATTAACAAGCACACCCATGATATTTTATATTCATTTAAAAGTAACATTTATGCAAGTTTTGTGTCATGCTAATCATGGTTAGATTGTCATGGTAAAATATAATATAATGCACATTACCTTGCTATGAAAATAGGAGATAAAAAATTGACACTCAACTGCTCACTATAGTTAAATAATATTTAAATAATTTATTTGTATTATTATAAAAAAGAGTATCATTTAAACTATATCAAATAGCTACAAGAAGATAGGAGATTAATTACTTAAAGCAGGTGTTCCATCATTTAAACTATATCAAATAGCTCCTTCTTTATACTTCTTCTGTTGTTGCCTAACCAAATGGTCAAACATCTCCAAGACCTATGTCACGTTGGTCAATTATATTAATATTAGGAAAATATTGTGATATTCATAACCAACTCCTTGAAGTCTTTTTTTTACATGTAGGCAATGAACAATTAAGCATATCTTTTTTAAGTTAAAATTTATTCATAAATTGTGAAAATCATTGTTTAACTATAAGTTGAGTTAGAAAAAAAACTTCCTTGTAGATTGTAGTTACAAGTCTGTATTAAGAGCGTTCTCTTCTAAAAGAAGAAGCTGAGTGTTAAGTAACCATGATTGTATAATGTCCTTGGAAGATGCAAAGTTGTGTTGCTATATTTGGACCTATTATTAGAATTTATGAAACCTATGTCACGTTGGTCAATTATCTTAATATTGAGAAAAGATTGTGATATTCATAACCAACTCCTTGAACTCTTGGAGGTGAAATAAAATTTCATGAAGTAACATATATAATAAGCATGCGTATACATTAACAAATATGGAGATAAATAAATTAACAAAAATATATAATGACTTTATTTGTTAAAATTAGCGTATTTTAAGTTTCCGGGTGATCCACCTTCAAATGTTGATATGATGCCTTTGAGTTATACCTCTGACTCTTATGCTTATTTTTCTCCAGGACCATGTTCTGTTGTTGTCAACCAAGGACTAATAATATATTTTAAAATGTCTACATGTATCCCTAAAGTGAGGCAATGTGATTATTTAAACAAAGGAACATTTCGAAGACACAAATTCATCAACCTTATTAATTAAGCCTAACAAAGGTTCACATTCACTTAAAATTGTATAAAACACTAATAGTTCAACTTTCACACAAGTGTGTGTGTGTTTGTGCATTTGGTTTCTGACTTATAAAATGTCAATATTAAAGAAGAGGACATAAATCAAACACTTATGTCTATTAGATTTGAATTTAAATTCCAATGACTAATTTGAATTTGAATTTAATACAAAAAACAATTTGTATATGAAGAAATATAAATTGTTTACATACCATCATTTGGATGCACCTCTATGCTAATCTTCTTCGTCTTTTCAAGTTATATTGTGTTTTTGCGGTGTCTACCCTCTTTTCATATTTTTACATCTATCTTTTGAATATTTTTTAGCAGAATTATTTTTTACAATGGAAAAATCTACGCATCAGAAAAATAAATATCACAAAAGTGAAAACATAAATCAAACAAAACTCAGTATCAAAAGTTTGCTTGTGTGTAAGACCAAAACTTTGAAGTATGCAATTATGGAGAGACTCTCACTATACAATGCAGTATGCGATTAGGAGAGTGTCCTGTGATTCAGTCTTTCATGTGAAGATGCTTGCACATCCCCAAATTCATTTGACCGAGTTTTCGTCGAGTGTCGCCCGATTCAGAAGGTCTGACCGATGTTTCATGGAGTGTCGTGCGATTCGGGGTCTGATGCGAAGAGGCTCGCACAATCCCAAATTCGTCTGATTGAGGTTATCGTCGATTGCCACATGTGATTGGAGGTCCTGTGATTCGGTCTTTGATGTGAATATGATTCACGAAATACTGCTGTTATAGCATCATCATCATAATTGCGAACGTAGAATCTCTAATATTGACAAAAATCTGAAGAAAGTGAAACACGAATGAATGAAGCGATTGAATTTCAAAAAGTTCTTCTGCACCGAAGATCTAGAAGAAGACGAAGTTGTATGTGAAAAACCTTGAGATGAAGAGCAGGTACGTAGAAGGGAATGCAAAAGACTGAGACATTTGGATGTGAGTATCACTCAATTGAAATGTATTGTATAGAGTTTTAAAAGATTGTGAGTATCACTCAGTAGAAGGATATTATTCTTCTTTCACATCATCATTTTAGCTGACGTGCCAACTTAATATGGAATAACTCAGCTTTTATATATTATAAATAGATTTCTTTTACACATGATTTTGAATGATTATACATATTTTTTACTAATTTTAAATTTTGTCCACTTTTCAAATTTAAGATTTTTTGTTTATGAATTGTTTCTACATCATATGTATGTTGCCGTCCAATATTGAGCATGTCGATAAGGAAAACGATTTTCTCTTCTCCCATACCTCATTGAATCATTAACGGAGAAACAATATAATTTTATGCTGGCATCGCATCTTGGTCCATCTTTTATTGGCAAACCACACGATCAAATTATAGCCATGATCGAACGAACACCTTACAAAAGACACTGACAAAAGGATGAAAACAACAGTTCCTTGGTGTCGGCCGGTTTCTTTTCAATTGGTTGGGTGCTTTATCTTTGGTTATAACTTATTTTCGTTCTCTGCCAAGAGCTTAAATAAATAATAACGTTGCTACCCAGTAAGGAGAGAAAACGTTTTTGTTGGGACTTTTACCCCTTATTAACGTATCACCGAGGGGGTTCAGTTGAATTGGTGGAGCATTTGTTCATGGAGGAGTTTGCAGCTACTTATTATGCCAGGATGTTGGTGCCTTATGTATGTCATTCTTTGGTTGGTCTGCATCTGTTTTTTTTGTAATCTCTCTTGCTTTGTAAATTTCTGCTTTCGTTCTCATGATTGTTACCTCTTGAAACAATTTCTTTTTTAATAAAAGTATCTTTTTGGCCGATCAACAAAAATTACTACACTAATTGCATTGATTTGAGTAGTCAACACTAAATCCCTACTTTGCTTTTGAGTTTTGTTGTGACGGTGATGGAAAAAGGGTATATATATTGAGGAAATATGTAATTAGTTTTTCTTGAAGGGGGAAGAAATATGTAATTAGTAAAATATAATAAAAAGAGTATATAATTAATAAAATTTTGTGTATAAAAAAACTTAAAAATTGGTCCAACTCAAAATATATATTTGTTCTAATTTTTTATTGGATCACTTATGATGGAGTTATTTAACCCTATTTCTAATCGGGGTAAATTAGACTACCCCTAATTTAATTGGTAAAGTGATACTTCATTGCAAATTAAGCTGCACTAACATGCCTATATATATTGCAGGATACGTAACTCCAACATATACCATATAATAATATTTCCTTCCTTGGTCTATCAATGGTCAATAAAATTATGAAACATTTCAATTTAGCTTTATTTTGTCTTCCAGATTTGGTGCAAGGTCTCCAAAATTGGTCCAGCGTCATCATATTGTTACCCCGGTGCTAGTTAAAACACTCTGAACTCACCTACCGACGTGTTACAATGATTTATTTTCCATCAATAAACCTGAAAATGTACTTCACCCTGTGTAGAATGATGAGCCACACTTTTCGTATTATATAAAATATAAATATGTCCAAGAGAAGCATCTAGGTTCGAAGGGCACAAGTTAGATACATGTGTTCAAGCAATTAAAAAGGAGCAAGGGGCAACTTTTTCTTCTTCTTCACAGTTCACAACTCCACATTGAGAGGACCATAAAAGAAAAATTTGCAGTCCCTTGCAAAATCAGAAACCGACCATGGTGCCATTATTATTTGGATTATTATTATTATGGTGTTATCTTGCTTCAATTATTATTAGGATTATTATTATGGTGTTATCTTGCTTCATGATTCCTAAGATCGAAGAGTATCTATATGCAAAAGGGTCACAACTCACAAGCCATATGCACTACAAAGATGAAAATTGGCTTTTGCTTGACGGATTCAATGTCTGCACCAATTATGTTCAAACTTCAAAGTCATATAGGGTTGCTTCTTTATGAAGCTTACTATTTTGAACCTGCTTCATCTCTTCACCTGCGTCTGCCCCATCATACTACAGAACCCTTCCATTATCACTACCAAAAATAAATAAATATAATATATATTTGAGAGGAATGACATCTTTCGCTAAATAGTCAAAAACTGTTACAAAATATACAAGGAGTTGAAAACAAATAATTGCTAAATTCAAGCTTAATACTTTTCATATATATGTGCACGCATATCTGCGTTGGTGAGTTAATTTTAGAGTGCATTTGATTTGAGTGAAAGTGAAAGAGAGGCAACAAACTTCTTTAGCATTGCATTGTTTGGTTTAGAAATTTAGAGGAAAGAATGATGATATCAACAGTTAAAAATCCAATTTTTTTCATTTTTGTCTCCCCTCAATATTGGGAGATTTGGAAAAGAGAGAAAGTGAATTATAAAGTCTATTGACAATATATTTTTGAGATTTATTTATTTTTTTCTTTTCTCCATTAGTACTTCTAAAGAAATAATAATACATTACTATTGTTATCTCTCTCCTCCCCCTTACTAACAAAGCAAAGAGACTTTCCCTTCACTCTCTTCTAATAAAATAAGGAGACCTTTTCCTTCTTTTTTTCTCTATTAAAATCTCTTTGTTTCCCTTCTCTTCCTTTAAACTAAATATTGTATTATTAGACATACATGTACAGTCAAAATATTTTTTTAATCATAATTAATCACACTAATGGAATGAACGACCAATATATTTTATCAATGACTCATGACAACTCATCTCCTTTATTTGGTGACATTCAAGATATATAAAAGTCTTACAAAATGTTCAATTCATATTTACATTTTACACCAAATTCTTCATATGCAATTGTCATGTTTTATTGTATATGCATACACAGCATACAAATGAACAATAGATTGAGGAGATTTGTTCTCTCTTAGGTTCAATTCCACAGTACAAAATAAAACTATAATTAATATGTTGCTTTGGGTGTAACGTAAATATATAAGGTGTGGATAAATCACCTAAGATTTTGGGGAACTTATGATTTGATTGGACCCGTGAAAGATGGATAACACCTAATTCTACACGATAAGGACAACACTAGTGGAGAGACTTTTTGCCCCTCTCTAAATATATTGTGGTCCATTCACAAACAAGTCTTGATTCTCTCCCTCTTTTTCTTTATTTTGCTCTTGCCAGCTATAACTTCTAGCTAGGGTGAAGGTCAATTTTGTGGCTATGTTTTTTAGTGTGGACGTACTTGGCGTTTAAATTTGGGTTTTAAGACTTTTAGCTTACAAGAAATTCAAAAGGGATTAACTGTAAAGTGCATGAGAGCTGAAACAAGTAATGGCGTCGTTGCTAAGCATGAAGGTTGAAAGCTGACAAGTGGGTAGTGTTCACCTTTTAAATTGCTTTTTCATAATGAAGGCTTTTGTATTTCTACATCATTTTGTTGATCAAGGGGAAAAATGTTGAAGTTCCTTGTCCATTCACCCTTTATGATGTCACGTTTTGGGAAGTTAAGAGGATATGAAATTGTAGGCCCAGTTGAAGAAATGAGAAGTTCTTTGCATTTTAAGCAATAATAAGATAAGAGCAGAGGATAACAACTTATTTTATCTTATAGCTTTTAATTGGATTTAGTTTTATACAAAAGGCTGTCATGGGAATTTTAATTTCTCTACAGGTAAAGTGTTATATGGTCCCTAATGCTTATGGGGTGGCTAACATTTGTGTGAATAGGATATTTATGTAGTTGGTTTATATGAAGTCTTATGTTCAAAATTTATTATCAAATTTTATTATTGCTTAAGGTTTTAAAAAATGGTTTACAATTGCAATTTTGGCCGCGACACTCAGTTTTGAGAATCTTCACAACCATATTACATCTGCAATTGAGACCATATTTATTTGCAATTTTCAACAATATCAAAAGACTGATAAAATCACAACCATATTTTAAAACCATCATTGTACACCAAAAATCTCAATTAGCCAATACACTTTTTAAGGATAATTTATTGTCCCCAGGGGTTAACACATTGTTAAATCCCAAATGGCCCAACCTCAAGTTAAAAATAACTCAAGCTCACTTCCCTATTAGTGCTTATTTCATTTTCAGTTTTCATTTGTTTTTCATTTTTTATAAATTGTCTCGGGCTCTAGATGGAAAAACTTTACTTAAAAAAGGGAATTGAAGTTGCAAATAGTATTCCAAGCAAGAAGTAAGAACACACTTATTAGAACTTCTCGTGCATAAGTATCATTGATTCTTTCAGCTCTTCTGACTCAGTTTTAGTCAGATATAGAACCAGGCCAACAAAACCCTGACGTGATTGCTGAGTAGTTCACCATAATGCTGAAAGATGGCTCGGCCTCACTTATTTGAGAGTGCATCCAGAAGCTAATAATGATGGTTTTTGCAGGATAGCTTCATTAAGAGACATGTTTGGAAGCACTTATTTCAGGTGCATAAATACTTTTTTATAGAAAATTCTTTCAGAAAGTTACATAAAAAGTGTTTATTCTAAAAACTAATTAACCCAGACACACTAAACAGTATCAAAATCTCTAACTTTCTACTCAAGGATTAGTGAACTTGATTTCAGACTTTTTCTAGCTTAGTTTAAAAGCTTGGTAATTTTGAAGCATCTTAGTTTGTGTTATCTCAACCTAGCTAGTTTTTTCATTATTTTTTTATCTTTTTGACGAATAGAAAAGAAAGAAACATAAGAAATGGTAAATGAGTGAACACATTATGTTAACAAGTTAGCATCTTCTCAAACAAGACTAGTTACAGAGAATTCATGATACTATTGACTTAGATGCAGTAGTCTGAACCCAGCTTTAAGGTATGGAAAGTAGGACACCACAAACTTGATTTCTTGGTTACTTTTGTGACCATTGTTTTTTTTTTTTTTTTGTGATATCATATTTGCAGCTCTTCAAGCGCTACCATGTTTTTAGTGTTCTCTTTCAACATTAGTGTGTTTAGTCACAACTTCACACAGAAGGAAGAAGGGGAGAGAAAGAGTGAGAGAATATACTCCTTGACCTTGAGTTAATTTCTAACACAAGATAATACATCTATACAAGGTAGATGATGCATGTGACAAGCAAAGAATGTATCAACGGGCTTCTAATAAGGTAATGGCTATTCCATCTGTTGAACTTAGTTGCTGCTTACCTGTGGAGGAGTCTGCTTCACCTGAATATTTTCCAAAGAACCCTGGCTGTTTTGGCTCAGGCAATTCAAGCTCACTCACTGGCATTAGGAGCACACAAGACATTCCTGGCCTATCCTCTGGATTCTGTTGAACACACAAGAAACTAACTTGAATGCAATGCAACATTTGTGATAGAAAACTCGAGTCTTCTATATGCTTTTGTCAATCAGTTCTAGTGGTCTTCCCTCTTTCCATAGTTTCTGTGCCTGAAAGACATTAAAATTGCTTGTCATAAAGGATACACACATTTTTTTATAAATGTGAGTTTACAATTTGTCTCTCAATATTTACATGGCCTATGAGATTTTGGCTGTGGTTCTGATTGTAATATCCAAAACTTGAAATACAAATCATTCCACGTTACATAGCTTAACCAAATAAAACTTGGTGCTATAACACCCTCACATATTTCCACATATTATACCATCATTCTCATTTCAAACTAACATTATGTTCACATATGGCTCGTTTCAAGGTAGAAGAATAATACTCCTAAGCGGGTCCATTCTATACCCAAGAACAAACAAAGGAAAGGAAGGAAGAAATTGCGTCGAGAAACCTGTGCTGCTAGCTCCATCGATCTACAATGTCTCCAAGAGGAAAATTAGCCTGAAAAATTATTTGCTCTCTCAAACATATAGTTCGATATCATCACAGTAACAACTGCATATGCCACATGCAAGGGTAAACTTTTAAAAAAAAAAACTAAACTTTAAAAAAAAAACTACATATATAGATAAATGAATTCCAAATACTAAGGAAAAATGAAGAGAACTACACTTTATAAACTTTGAAAATACTATACATAATAGCCAGTGATTTATAACAAAACTCAGCTCATATAAAAGTTATCTTCTATTGTTCATCCATAAACACCAACATAGAACAACAATATTATAGCTCAACTATCTCAATTGATACATACAACATAATTATGACATAAAATCTTAACTTACATCAACAACATAGTTCCATCATCGATCGTGACCATGAGACATGCCTCAAACATCATTGATCACAATTAATTGAACATCATCACATTCCTCATCATAAATCAATAACTAACATTTATCATCATAATTGACCAACATCATAAATCACTAGATAACCCCAATTATCAAACATGACTATTCCATTGAGTGTCAACATCATGAGCGGTCCTCTTCATATAAGATTGACCTAGTGGGAGTGGCTGATCTAGAAAATTTTCTTAGTAGGGACAAGAAAAATTTTGGATTCAAATATGTTTTTTGACTTCATAAATATGAAAATATTTAAAATTTATTTATGCAAAATTTTCAGTACATTTTTTGTCCTTACAAAATTGAAATATATTATTTTTAGGCTTAAAGCAAGGTTCGGATATCCGAACTACATGCATTGTTTTTTTACATTAGTTATATGAATAATTAATGTAAAAAAATGTTATATTTATATTGATTATATGCATATATGTAAAAACTATCATTGTATCAAATTAACCTAAATATCAAAAAGTGACACATTTTAATTTTATGAGAATGAAAAAAGTATAAAAATTTTTGTAGGACAAATTTTGAACATTTCTATATTTATCATAATAAAAGAGATATTTTAGTCAATAGTTTATAATATTTTCAAAAAA
This sequence comes from Glycine soja, assembly GCF_004193775.1. Classification (NCBI taxonomy): domain Eukaryota; kingdom Viridiplantae; phylum Streptophyta; class Magnoliopsida; order Fabales; family Fabaceae; genus Glycine; species Glycine soja. The sequence goes on from NC_041013.1 coordinate 42,092,726, forward strand.
AATATCACAAATTTTTAAAAAATACATAATGTCATGACAAAAAAAATTCAAAATACCTAAATTTCTACAAATTATATTTGTCATGTACTTATTTTCATACTTTTAAAAAATATTCTATAATTTTTTCATTGTCAATATTATAAAAATCAAAAGGATAAAATAGTAAATTTAGTATCAATTTATTCTTTTTTTATTTCTTATAATTTTTACATTCATTTTAAAAATAGTTATTTTATTGGGGTAATGCCTATTTTTTTTATGGGGACAAAATAAAATTTTATTACACATATACAAATAAAAAAAATCTTGTGGAGACAATTGTAATATATGCATTCGTCACTGCTTAGTAGTTAAGGGAGAAGAGAGGTCATCAGTTGGAATCATCCCACTAATAAAAATTAACAACTGACCACTAGTATTTTTCGATAAAAAAATCAAGAACCACAAAATTCCTATATTAAAGATACTAAAATATTATTTAACCCTTAATTAATATTTTCTTATGTATTTTTAACTTCCAAGTTTTCATCACACCTTAAAAAGCTGTACATTCGAAATATCCAAAAGCATACAATTTTACAGTGTGCTGCGTACGTCTAATAATATATACAGCCACGTTGTTGTAGATCGTGGCTCCAAAAGTTATAATTATACCTAAATTAAATATATTTTCTTTACTGACCATCCTTTCAAATTGCTAAATATTTATCATTTTTTATAGGTTTAATTATTAAAAGGGTCTCTTAAGATAGTAATTGTTACAAATACTAATGATTCAGATTTTGTGAATATCAACAATTTTAAACTGTCACTATTTAAATATTAAATTATTAAATTTGATCAATTTATAAAAATATACAATAATGTAAAATTTAAATAAATATAATGATGATTATAAATCATCACAGTAATAAAAAATATAAAATAATAAAAACATAATTTAAATATAGTGACAATTTTTTACCGTCATAATGATACAAAATAGTTTAATATTTATAATAATATTTACTAATATAACAATTTAATAAATTTTAAATTTTATAACAATCTAATATTGTAAATGGTTAAAATTCAAATCTGAATCGCCGATATTTGCAACAATAACAATTGGGATGATTTTGAAAAATGAGAGATCCAAATTAAATTTTTTAATAATAGACAAATTAAATTGAATGTTTTAATAATTAAAAGATCAAATTGAACTAAATAAATAAATAGAAGAACAAATTGAACCAAATAAATAAGCAAAGTGCCAAATTAAAAATTAGAGGACTTGATTAACTTTTTTAAATTTAAGAGGCGTAATTCAACCTTCTAAAATAATAAATAATAAAGGAATCATTTTAATAATTAAGCTTTTTTTAATACTAATACTTTACTGAGAAATAAGTCACAAATCATTACATACTCTTTTTATTTCATGATCTCTAATGTTTCTTGACACAAGCAACGAATTTATAAATAAATACAATAAAAGTCTTGGAGTCAAGAGGTCTAATTAAGATTTCATAATCTCCAGTTAATTTATTAGAATCCCAATTAGCCGGCTTAAGCAGGCTTGGCCGGCCATGTTATTGTAGTGAAACTATGAAAGCTTCAAAGGAAATGGCATATATAACACTGAAACTTGACACTGATGCTACAACTCAGAGACCACTGAAGCTGAAGTTAACTCAGAAACATAAAGGAGTGAAGTAGAGAGAAAATATGAGACAAGCTGGTGCATATTCAGGGTTACTGTGTGGTGGGGTATCGGGAAGGACAGGGCCCCACTCACTGCCCTTGGCAAGGATCAAGAAGATCATGAAGAATTCTGGGGAGGGTGTTAAGATGATATCAGGTGAGGCTCCAATTATTTTCTCCAAGGCTTGTGACCTCTTCATTGAGGAACTTACTAGAAGGTCCTGGATCATGGCCATTCAAGGCAAAAGGAGGACTTTGCACAAAGAGGATTTGGCTTCTGCTGTTATAGCCACTGATATATTTGATTTCTTGATCACTTTGGTTTCCAATTCTGACAGCCATGCAGTTGGTGGTGCCACAAATGTCATGGAGGTGGAAACTATAGATTACTCTTAAGCCACCTTACACTACATACTGCAGCTACAAAATTTGAGTTCTATTTCTATATATGGCTATGTAATTATTGTAATATATATATGTGTGTGTGTGTGTGACATAACTAAGGTAAGAACTTTATGTGTTTGTTATGCATCCTCATACTAGAATGAAATGAAGTTGTGTTAAGATCCTCAATACAGAGGAACTTTATGTTATTGTTAACTTTAAAGTTTTTTGATACGCCATAATACAACAAAAAAGTCCCATCAGCTGCTTAGAGAAAAAAGATTTGGCAATGGTGTCTATTGCCTAATATGTGTTGATGAAATTCTTGAACTGCAGCTAGCTAAAAGAATAAAAGATTTGTAACGCAGCGAAATGCCAATGTAGATTTCAAGTAAAAACACTTTCCGAACTTCCCTGTATTCCCCTTTTTATCCATGGCCATTGGTTGACCTCATTTCCTTTTCATTTTTGTTGAAACACACTGCTTATTTCAATTCTTGGATTGTAGCTTATATATCTATTGAATAACTTTACTATATCAATGCTTTTAAGATGAAATATAACATGATATCACAGCTATTCTAACAATTATTATTGAACCTATTAGGTCACCTGCTATTAAGCCGTTATCAAGCACTTTAGGTTTTACCCTAGGATGCACTAAAACGGGAATGGGGACATATACACGTGGACAGAGATGGACAACGACAAATCTAGAAATCCCAAGATATGGGTACGGCTAGGAAACAACAAATTTTTTTAATATTTTTTATTATTTAAAAAAACTGAAAAAAAAACATGAGAAATAAATAATAACATTAGCATATTATAAACTTAAAGATAATTCATTGATCTACCAAAATAAAACATTCAGATGCAAAGTAAGAAATTAACTTGGTCTGCCCTGCCCTCTCAGTAGGTCACAAAACTCATACATCACTGTTGATATAAAGCAGTAGTTCTTATATAATTCAAGATAATCATCACCCTGTTAGAGTGTTATCCCATCTTTGAGTAAGATAATAGAGTGTATAATTTATTCAAAATATTAGCTCTAATTGAAGGATTATTTCATACAAACTTCCCTGCATTAGTCTTTTGTGTTAACATGACACTTAACTGGGGACAAGAAAAATACAGAGTCAAAATAAAGATTAGAAAAAAGAAAAATAGACAGCATACAATGCCCAAATTGAATTCCAGTCAGCAGAACTCATACTAACAAAGTATTAATGATATTCTATACCTTCAAACCAGCTGGCAAGGAAAAAGGAAATGCACAGCTTTCAGAATATCACAAAGCCATTGGCTATAATGCCTTATTGTAAACATTAGTGTGCTATGCATGTGAGACTTATGATTGAGTAATGCTTCTTAACGAGCTTCTAAAACTGTAATACTAATTCGTTGACAGAATGTAAGTCATTCTTAAATGATGAAGATTATTCCTGATGTGGTGAACCGTCTCCAACAAATATAGCTGGTAGTTTGGGCCGAGGCAAGCCAATTTCACTACCTAACATCATAACTACATATGACATGTTTGGCCTGTGATGTGGATGCTGCTGCAGACACAGAAGACTGATATGGATGCAGCGCAGAGCTTCAGAGAGATTGCAAGAATCTGTTCACTATTCACTAATCAATTCTGAAGGCCTCCCTTCTAACCACAAATCCCATGCCTAGAACACATAAAGTAATGTGTCATTCACAGTGATGTAAATATGAATAAAAATAAAAGGAAAAATGATTTATGCACTGTATAAAATAATTTTATACTGTCATCCTATCATAAATTGACATGTGTAATAAGCTTCTTGATTTTTTTAATAATTACCTTAAAAGTTATATCTATCACAATTTTTAATTGATTGACAATATAAATTTTTTTACATTGACAGTACATAAAAATTAAACTAAAAATAAAATAACAATTGATTAATGATTTACACGTACATGTCTAATAACGTTTCTATTTTTTATGTTGCCGATTGTTTTTGGCATTTTTATTTCCAAATACTATTTTCAACAACAAAATGCCAAAGCTAAAGACATCAGCTTTGACTGAGAAGTTTCCATTCATTGCATACTCTGGTGCCATATATATCCACTAAAAAACAAATATAAAAATAAGGAGCACCATTAAAACCAAAGTTTAGACATTATATAATAAAATATTAAGGAATGTCAAGGATTCATACTAATTTCCAGCCACCCTATGTGTAGTTGCTGCGTTCTGGTCTCCAAACAAAATTCTAACCAAACCAAAGTCTGAGATTTTTGGATTCATCTCACTGTCAAGTAAGATGTTACTTGGTTTCAGATCTCTATGAATGATTCTAAGTCTGGAGTCCTGATGAAGATAGAGAAGGACCCTCGCAATCCCACATATTATATTGAAGCGCTTAGGCCAATCCAACAATGTTCTGTGTTTGATCTAGTGAACTGTTCATAGAAGTTAATATTTGTCATATTCAATTTAACAAACTAATTATATAGACTTAGAAGGACTACAAATACTCTGAACAATATTAGCATGGACCCTGATTCCATACTGATTCAAGTTAGGCATGTATTCCTATATTAGCAACTTCTCTTCGTCCATATGCAACATCCATGAAGCCTTACAAGATTACAGTGTTGAAGTTTGGCTATTAATTTCGTTTCTAAATTCCTTGAGCCCTTGTCCAGAACCACTAGAAAGTCTCTTAACAGCAATTTCATGCCCATTCTCCAATGTTCCCTGCCATTTGGAATTTGCAGTTATGCTAAATCACACAAGAGATTCGTTTGTTTTAGCCATGATTCTTAAATTTTAGCTTATCATGTATATTACATTGTATACAAAGTTTTTCTTTTCCGAAAAAAAAAAAAACTTGTATACAGGTCCAAAACCACCTCCAAGCTTGTTGCTGATTGAAAAGTTATCAGTTGCACTAGCTATAGTTGATAGGCCAAACAATGGAAGCTCCATATCTTCCTCCTGTTCATTGTAATGGTCCACTATTGCTACATTCTCTGGTTTTTCTAAGAATGTTAGCTTCATTAACATAATCCAAAAGAAGAGACATATCTATATCAAGATGAAAAAGTAATCTTAGTTTTCGTGCTCGCCCTTATTTTTCTTACGAAATAGAGAGATAAGAGTAGGACACAAAATATTGCCATGCTGCTACCAACTGCAATTCCTACCATCACCTTGTGTCCTTTTTTAGTCTCTTCAATGGTTAATTTTCACATAAAATCAAGCATTTAGCTTAACAAGACGGTAAATCATGGAAGAAACTAGAACATGTGTTATGATACCCAAGCGATCTAGAGCAAAGTGTAAATTGTTGTAAATTTCTTAGTACTTTGTTTCTAAGGTGAAACGCACGGTTTCATTATTTTATACAAATAAAATAATAAAACAATCCCCCCAGTTTGTATAAAACCCGAGAATCCCCCTTCTAATTTCCTTTTCTTTTCAATAACCCACCCCTATCTCTCCAATCCTCCCTCTTCTTCTTAATTTTTCATCTCTCAACCTTTCACTCATCTTCCTCTATTGTTCTAAAATTTATCAAATTTATTGTATTCTTGTGTCATTTCCAAGCATGAAAAGATGATTGGAGTAAAAGGAAATACTATTCATTTTCTTAAAATTTTTATTTGATCTCTTTAATGTAAAATTTATAACTGATTGTGTTAGATGAGTATTTTATAGCATAGTTCAGTTATGAGTTGTGTGAAAAGGGTTAGAAAACTAAGTATTAGGAATTATTGTGGTTTCCTCAAAACCGTAGATTTGCTAAATTTGGAAATTTTGTTTATCCTCTTATTCTTTTATTTTAAATGTTTAGATTCTATGCAAAATAGGGTGGTTGATCCTTCTAACGGCATTGGAAGGCATTGATTGCATTTTTTTTTAGTGAGTAACTAATTTATTTATCAACATTTTTTTAAAATTTTTTTAGGAGAAACAAGTAAACTTTAAAATATATTTTTTTGTGATCTTTGAAATTTTAGGAGTACTTGAGAATAAAATAACATATTTATTTTTGTTTGATTGAAATTTATTATGACATTTTCAATAAGGTATTTAAGAATGAATATTGAATTATAGTTTTTTTTTATTGTGAGTTCATGGTTGATTTCTGTTCGTTACAACAAAAGAGATAATGTAGCTTATGAATTAAACACTCATATATATATATACACACACACATATGTATGTATTTTTTTTCATTTGTTGCAACGAAGAGATAATACAATCTACGAGTTAAATATCGTAGTTCTATAATTACTGTTCGCCACAACGAAGAAATAATGTGGTCTATGTGCACATAGTGGAATGAAAGTTTGTTTATAAAGTTATTATTCTTAAATACAAGTTTATATGATACAATAGTTTATATAAGTAAGTTGTATTTATTTCGCTTTTATTTAATGTCATTTAAATTCTTTTTGGATGTAAAGACTTGTATTATGTTGTGTTTTTCTTCCTCTTTGTTTTATATCTTATGTTCTCACAAAATTTTTGTGATTTATCCTTTATTTCATTTTATTTTTTCAGATACACAAGTAGTGAAGTAAGTGACTTCTTGGGATTTATTGACTTACCTAGGAATTTGTTTATCCTTTTGGTAGGCCTCCATTGCGTTTGATGAAGAGTGTTTTTTACTTAACTCCATTATAATGCAAATATAGGAATAAAGGTAGTAATAGATATAGAGAAAAATCTCTTTATTTTGAAATTTAAATTATCTTCTCTTATAGATATACTAATGGCCTAATTATAATGTTGTGATACACTTTGATAATTAGTATTTATGACCAACATCATTATTATTTCATATTTTGGATAATATGTTAAGGGTTTGTGTTGTGATCTTTGGCCTTGACATCTAAATGTTAGATCTGGATATATATATATATATATATATATATATATATATATAATATTTGTTTAGATATATGATATGTTTTTACAAGTTATTTAATATAGGGTTTGACTTGTTTTTAGAGAAAATTCTATTGAATTTTCAATAATCCCTTATGGATGATCTTTTAATTGTGATTTTGAGTGAGAATTTTTAAGCTAACCAGCCTAGGGAAGCCAATCATGGTTTAAGAGTGGGTGGTGACATATGGATTAAAGAAAAAATATAGTTGAATGGTAACTTAAATCCTCTCCTGTCATGTTTCTCTGCAGCTACTATCGAAAACCCAGTCATTAACAGCAAGTAAAGAAGAAATAAAATGTGATTAACTAGGCTCAGCCTAGTGGTGGAGGGTTGGAAATAAATGTATGAGGATTTATTATCGTCGTTTTACACTAAAATAAAGAAAATTGTGATGAACTACTGAAATTTTCACTGGAGAGAGATGCAGGAGAGGATCCACATCTATATTTTTTTACTCTATGACGCAAACACTCCTTTATCTTTCTTTATTCCTTGCAATATTTATCTTTCTTTATTTAACAGTTCGTGTTTTTTTTAAAACTTTCTTTTAGAAAATAATTAAGTTAGAATAAAAGGGCCATGCATGTGAAGTGTGGCTTGCTTTGAAAGGGGAGACTTTGCGTGATATAAGGAGTACAAAAGATTATCCACGGACGGAGGTTGGCTAGCTGTTGACTAGAGTGTTCATTGTTAATAAATTCCAAAAATGTTGCTATTGCTGTCAGCGTGTATGCCAAAATAATAGCATAACGTGGGCCGAGTCTCCTAAATTATGCAACAGAATAAGTATCTGTTTGTATGAGTCTTAATGTTTATTAAAATTTATTTGAAACCGATATAATTCATATTGATGTTTTTATTATAAAAATCAAGTTTAAAAATTAAATATATGAAAATTTATCAAAAATTAATTTTGAACTTAAAAATTAATTCTCTACCATGAATCCAAATATCTACTAACTCTTACGATGAAATTGTTAGCCAATGATAGGCAAAATGATGTAAATGGATCATTTTTACAAATTATTTATTTAAAGGGATATGTTTTTAAACATTTTTTTGAGGGGGTTTATTTTTGTAGGATTCTCAAGGTGTTTCACCATTCCTATTGGCGAAACATCTTATTTTTGAAAAGCAACACAGTTCCGCCACTGTCACTGGCGAAAGCAGCCCATAAACCCATCCCCATCCATGCCTCCATACAGCCATCCATCCATGCACATCATATGGGGTTCCACCGGTACAACTGGTGAAATGCATGCATGAGGGGTTCCGCCAGTCTAGCTGGCGAAAAGCATGTAGAGGAAGGTTGTCTTCTTGCTAGGGTTTTCGGCTTTTCAGAAAATAAATGAAGAAAAATTTGAACGTTGGAGGGTTTGGGTTTCAGCCTTTTTCAGGTTTTCAGAAGTTGCAAAGTCCTAGCCTTAGTTTTTTTTGAACGTAGGAGGGAAGAAGAAAACCTTACACCTTTTTCAGGTTTTCAGCTATATACAAGAAATAATTTCATTATTTGCTAACCTTACCTTTTCTCCTATTTTTTTTTTCAAAGCATTATAACTCATTTCAAAATTAATTTGAATTGCTTGTTTACTGTCTTCAAATATTATATCGTCATTCTCTTCATATATCCTTCCATTGAAATATAAGACTGCTATAACAGAATTCATCATATACCAAAATATACCTACAAATTTTTTTTATAAATAATTAATCATACTAACAAAACTTCAACTCGGGAGCAATTTTAATAACTTCAAAATTAAATACTCTAAATCTAAACAATACTACATATTAAAAATTAATTCTAAAAAAATTATAAATGATGTGAGGATTTTAAAAAAAAAATACCACCAATATTAAAATGAGAAACATACCGAAAAATAACAAAACTTCAATTAAATAATCTAAATCTAAAAAATACTACAGATTAAAAGTTAATCCTAAAAAAATTATAAATGATGTGAGGATTTTAAAAGGAAAGATACCACCAATATTAAAATGAGAGACACCGAAAAATAACAAAACTTCATCTGGGAGTAATTTTAATAAATTAAAAATTAAATAATCTAAATCTAAAAAATACTACAGATGAAAACTTAATTCTAAAAAATAATCTGTAAATGATGTGAGGATTTAAAAAGGAAAGATACAACCAATATTAAAATGAGAGACATACCGAAAATTCATAAAATATGAATTGGGGGCCAATTTTAATAACTGCAAAATTAAATAAAGATATCATGTATATTAAAATGAGAGACATGCCCAAAAATAACAAAACTTGAAGCGCGGAACAATTTCCAGAAGAAATTTTGAGTAAGAAATTTCCAAACTCAGAAATACACAAAACTAGAAATATGGTAGTGTGTTTTCATCTGAAACTTTGCTCATATATATAAGGGGAGGGGGAGAGCCTACAAGCATGGGAAAACATCACATGCATGTGTGTTTCACCAATGGGAATGGCGAAACCCATGTTAGCATGAATGCATGTGTGTTTTGCCAATGGAGATGGCGAAACCCATACTACTGGATGGGGATGGCGTGGATGCATGTGGGTGCATGGGTATCTCGCCAGTGACATTGGCAGAACCCGTGATTGCGGAACCCAAGAGGCTGACATGCAGGTGTCTCGTAGGAGGGAATGATGGAATAAAAGTGTTTCACCAACAAGAATGGTGAAACATGTGACACCCTCTACCCCGACGTATATATAAATAAATAAAATATATAAAAAATATCGGTAATCAAATTCACACGGGTAAAAGGTTCACATTCACTTCACTATTATCAATTAAAATTTATTAAAAATATATTCGGCTCAAAACAAGGCCGTCAAAATTTACAAAAATATGTTGTTAAATCAGTGAGATAAAATAAAATAGACTAACATTATGCAATTAATATAAAACTTATGCCCCACTGTCACATCCTATCAGAGCATTGTGTCCCGACGTCCTTCAGCACAAGGTTCCTTTAAGCACTTCACCTAGCCATCTGCTCCCCCGAACACAAGGTTCAAGATCATCACAGGATCCAAACACAAACAGCAAATCGGGAGTGAGTTATCACATTCCTGACTACTAGAGAGAAACAAAACAACATATAGTAGCCAAATACAATTTACTTAGCATATCTCACATTATTTCATCCCTTTGTCATTCAAAATTTACTTTTCAATCATCAATCACACCTTTCAATCATCAATCACAATACACAAGAATCACACACTCCAATCAAGACATAATAACACATCAATTTCATAATAAACAATTAGCAAGCGTATGAACAATTATGCTAAGACTCAAGCCTATATGTAATGTTATACCATGTCAGTGAAAAACCTCGTCGGACGCCTAGGAGTACATGACAAGACAAACCACACACTAGCAAGTCAAGTCATTCTCACTAAGTAATATCATAGGGAGACCAATCAGGGTCACAGTGTTTGCGAGAATGCTCCAACCATATGGGATCAACATAGGCTTAAAGGAGCACTCAAACCGTGTGACCCCCAAGGCCTACACTCTAAAGAGTCTGTTAGGGTCTCTCCCTCCTGATTCAGGTCCAACCCAGAAAACATTTTAGCACATAGACTCTATCTATGAACTGTACAAAACACACGACTCCTCAATTGTTCTCAAAATAATTTTAACTCGTCGCCCTTTAAGGGTCTTATCATTAACTCGTCGTCCTTAAAGAGACTTAACATTAACTCGCCGCCCAAAAAGGAACTTAGCATCAACTCGTCGCCCTAAAAGGGACTTAACATTAACTCGTCGTCCTAAAAGGGACTTAGGATCGTGTGATTGTACAATTCATAGTTCACAACTCAATGCACTTATATATCTCAATCATATACATACTCAATTTATCACATACACTTAATCCCAATCACAATGATATAATCTCAATTTAACATGTTATCACATCTCATGAATCATATACACTTTACCTATGAACTATGCAATACACACATTTACTCAATTGTTTTCAAAATCATTTTAACTTGTCGGGTTCCCACAGTGGATCTCATCACAATACTCGTCGCTCTTAAAGGGTCTTACAATTGTGTGATTGCACAGTTCATAGTTCACAACTCAATACACATATCTCATCTCAATACACATGTATTTCATCATCTGTCACATGTTCAATTTATCACATACTCACAGTTTGAATCATCATTTCATAACCTCAACATAACAATTTATACAAAATATTTTATCACAACATGGAATGTAAAACCTCTGAAATAAATCCTCACAATTGTATCAAAATCATGGGTTAACACAAAGACATCAAGAGCACTCAAGTTTATCAATCAATTCTCATCAGGACATCAATTGGTACATAGAACACAATAATATTGTATTCATAATCATAAAGAAAAATTATAATTCAATAAACATCCCAAAATAAACCCAAATTTAGTTCTCTAAGGATTCCTACACATGTTCATTCTAACCCCCAATTACGATAAACTCACCCCTTACCTCTGAGCGGACTCACGTGTCTTCAGCTAACGATAGTAACATGCGATTCCTTTTTCTCCCTCCCCGAATATTATCTCAAAAATCCCAACGGTGGAAGTGTGCGCAATTGAATTTCGAACAACATATCCAAATTTCTTGAAAATCCAACGGTTAACGAAACCGCAATCGTACTTTTACCGAGATAGTTTTGGGTTTCTGCGGGAAAATAAAAGGCTACAATGCGAAGGGTTTACCTCTAAGCTCAGACATAATATCGAAATTCCCAACGGTGAAAATGCTCGGAATTGGTTTGGCAACGTGGTGATCAAATTTCACGACGATCCAACCGTGAATGAGCCTGAGATCGTCGTTTTTCTAAGACAGGTTTGGTGAGCTGCGGGAAAAAAGAAAGAGTTTTAAGAGGAGAAAGGGAAAAACGAAAATGAGGCCAAAAAGAGACACCTGACTTAACATAACTATTTATACCTAGGGTACTCAGCCTATTATTTGCTCTATATTCATTTATTTATTTATTTTATAAAAACAACTCTATTTTATTTTCTATCAAACAAATAAATCAAATAGCCTTTTTATTTTCTCTCAAATCATTATTTTAATTAATAATTATATCTCCTTATTTATTTTATTTATAAAATCTCATCATTTTTTTAAAACTCTATTTATTTATACATAACAATCCTTTTTAATCTAGATTACCAAAATTGGGATGTTACACATACTCAAGCAATTGAAGAACTGATAACTAGTGATGACAAGAGACGAGAGTCAGACCATGGAGAATCATCCCAAACTGTACAAACAATCACAAATGAAAGTGAGGCTGTGAAAGTATTACAGGAACAAACGATACCCACAGAAGCGAGAAAACCATGGGTGGATGTCATTAAGGGCAATAGGAATCACGATCGTGGCATGGCGGTGGAATATGTGGCTCCGACTTTAGTGAATGGAAAGGTAGAAGTCACCATTAATGAAGCAGACATTGCAGATGAATTGTTATACTGGGATAATGTTGTCATTCTATTTGCCCTAGGAGAGAACCTATCTATGCATGCTGTTAAGAAGTTCATGGAAACAACGTGGAATTTTGTATCGCTGCCGGAATTATATTATAATGAAGCAGGGTTTTTCTTTGTCAAATTCAAGAATGGTGATGATAAGGAGAAGGTAATGACATCAGGTCCATACTTTATATATGGCAAACCGCTTTTCATACGTTATTGGACACCGGATTTTGAGATCAAAGAAGATTTGCTCAGAATTCTTCCGCTATGGGTAACATTCCCAAATCTGCCACTGCATCTATGGGGAGAGAAGTGTCTGTCAAAAATTGCTAGCACCGTAGGGAAACCGATTGCTACTAATGAATGCACAGCCAAGAAATTGAGAATATCCTACGCGAGAGTTTTAATCGAGGTTGATGTCACACAAAAGCCTAGAGAAACTGTGTGCATTAAGGACCATAATAGAAGGGTTTTGGAGCAAAAAATTGAATATGAATGGAGGCCAAAATATTGTCATACTTGCTTGAAAATTGGCCATGACTGTGCAGCACCAAATAGAGTTCCTATGCAACGTGCAAAAAAGGTGTGGAAACCGGTAACGAAATTTGTAGAGGAGAGTTCCCAGTCTGAAGCTAGGGTGCAACCAAAAAACATAATGCATGGGAATGACAACGTGCAGGAAGGAAACATACAAGGGGATGAGGATCCTTGGACTATTATTGCTTCATGAAAACTGGACCGGGGTAAAAAGCATATCGAAGAATCACCAAACAAGAATTTGAATAAGAAATTCCAAAATAGATTTTCGCCTCTTAGGATTGGGGATCGTCCTATAGAGAAAATCCCAACCGTCCCATGATTATCACGTGGAACGTAAGGGGCATTAATAAAGAAGCTCGACATCGAGAGATTAGCTCCTGTCTCTCTAGGTTCAATGTACCGGTCGTTGCTTTATTGGAAACTAGGGTGAAAATGAAAAATGCAGACAACATTAGAAAAAAGTTCGGATCAACTTGGAATTGTGCTGACAACTATGCGTATCATGAGAATGGTAGAATCTGGGTTTTGTGGAAAGCTAACTCGGTGCATGTAAATCTACTGCACATTGCTGATCAATATATTCACATTGAGGTTTGTGGTTTAGACCATAATACACAATATGCTGCAACGATTCTGTATGCTTTTAACCAGCTTGAGAAACGTAAGGAGCTCTGGAAGAAGGTTGAATATATAGGCTCTACTGTGAATGGCCCTTGAATAGTCATGGGAGACTTTAACAATGTTCTCAATAGCCAAGATAGAATTGGTGGGATTGAAGTTAATGAGGCAGAATTCAGAGATCTTGCTAACATGATGCGAAATTCTGGTTTGTTTGAAGCAAGTACTAAAGGTCCTTATTTTACGTGGTCGAACAAGCATGTGACGGGTGCGATATATTCTCGTATTGACAGATTAATTGGAAATGTGCAATGGTTCCAACAGTATCAAAATAACACAGTGGAGGTCCTAATGCCAAACATTTTTTATCACGCACCTTTGAAAGTGAACTCACATATACAGGCTCGCAAGCGGAAAGCTGTTTTCAAGTTCATTAATTGTACCACGACGGATGTGTCTTATGCCCAGATTATTTCCAGCACGTGGCAGCAAAGAGTTGAGGGATCGACTATGTGTCAATTGTGGCGCAAATTGAGAAACCTCCAACCTGTTTTACTGAAGCTCAATAAACAATACACTAATATGCAAGAGAAAATTCAGCAGGCTAGGATTGAGTTGGAACAAGCTCACGCTAACCTTAATTCCAACTTATTTGATGAGCATGCCATCAAACAAGTCAAGTACTGTACTGATCATCTTACTGACCTCAACCAGCGGGAGGAGAGCATCTTAATGCAGAAATCAAAAGAAATTTGGCTTAAGCTTGGCGACGGAAACAACTCGTTCTTTCATGCCTCGGTTAAGGAGAAGAATAAACATAAAGGCCTTTATACGTTAACTTCTCTCACAGGAGGCTTACTTAGTACGCAAGAAGAGATTGAACATGAAATTCTAGATTTTTATTCTGCGTTGGTGGGCACAAAAACCGCGGAACTGCGAAGTATTGATCTGCCTGCTATTCGCAATGGAAATACGATGTCTGCTGTCTCTGCTAGTCGTCTCATTCGTCCAGTAGAGGAAGCGGAAATTCTGGCAGCATTACGTAGTATAGGAGATAGCAAGGCTCCCGGTTTAGATGGTTTCAATGCCTTCTTCTTTAAAACTTCTTGGCAAGTGGTGAAGAATGATGTTAGGGAAGCTATTTTTGAATTCTTTGATACTAGTAATTTGTACCTGGCTGTGAATTGTTCGCTTATCACCCTTATCCCAAAATCCCCGGAGGCTAATACTATCAAGGATATGCGGCCTATATCTTGTTGTACCACGATTTATAAAATTATCTCTAAGATTCTCACTACTAGATTGGCTGAGGTGATTAATTATGTGGTCCATGAAAATCAATCAGCGTTTGTACCGGGCAGAATTATACATGATAACATCATGATGGCGCAGGAATTGATTCGGGGTTACAATAGAAAACACATCTCCCCTAGATGTATGGTTCAAATGGATGTTCAGAAAGCGTATGATACGATTGAGTGGTCCGCTCTCCGTCACATTATGATAGAACTTGGCTTCCCGCATATTTTTGTTAATTAGATCATGGTCTGTGTGACTACGGTGTCATATAGATTCTCCATTAATGGAACACCGTCTAAGATCCTGAAGGCAAAACGGGGTCTTCGACAGGGGGATCCCATGTCACCTCTCTTGTTTGTGCTTATTATGGAGTACTTTCATCGGGTCCTTCAAAGTTTAAGTCGGGTACCCAATTTTAATTTCCACCCGAAGTGTGAAAAAATGAAGATAATTAATTTGTGTTTTGTTGATGACATTTTGATGTTTGTGAGAGGCGACCTGGAATCTATAAAATTGCTCATGGATAAAGTCAGAGATTTCTCAGCTTCTACAGGCCTGAAGATTAGTATCCTGAAAAGTAAAATTTACTTTGGAGGGGTGGACAATAATACTATCAATCAGATTCAACAGGAAACTAGCTTTGCTGTTGGAAATATGCCTTTCAGGTACCTTGGTGTTCCCCTTGCCAGTAAGAAATTGACTATTTCCCAATGTCAACCGTTAATTGAGAAGATGCTTGCTCGGTTGAAACATTGGAGTACTAGGTTGCTTTCGTATGTGGGGAGAGTGCAACTTTTGAAAAGTGTTATTTTCTCTATTGCAAATTACTGGATGCAGATTTTCCCTTCACCTAAAAAGGTTATATCCCATATCAACAGTATTTGTAGTAGCTTCATGTGGACTGGCAAAGAGAGCTTAACCAGAAAAGCGCCCGTGGCTTAGGATCATATTTGTAATCCTCTTTCTGCAGGTGGTTTGAATATGATATCCCTCTTGGAATGGAATAAAGCAACTATTGGAAAACTTCTTTGGAATGTTTGTGAGAAGAAAGACAGACTCTGGATCAATTGGATTCATGCGTACTATATAAAAAAATCAGATCCCACTACTTTCTGTCCTGGTATCCAGTGCTCTTGGATCCTAAAAGCTATGTTCAAACATCGGGATGATCTCTTACAATCTGATGCTTGGAAGGGGTTCCAAAATACAGGAAAGTATGTTACGAGAAAAATTTACCATATGTTGAGAGGGGATAAGCCTAAAGTGACATGGAGGAAAATCTTCTATGGGAATTTGGCTAGGCCGAGAGCTAAGTTTATTTTATGGATGACTTGTTTGGATAGGCTTCCCACCAAAGATCGCCTCCATCGCTTTGGTGTGGTCACTGACTGTAAATGTGTTTTTTGTGGGTTAACTGAGACCTGTGATCACCTCTTCTTTGAGTGTGCTACCACTAAAAAAGTTTGGGCTGATATCCTTAGGTGGATTAGCATTATGCGTATTCCTGGGGGCTGGCATTCAGAATTGCAGTGGATTTGTCAATTGACGAATGGTAAAGGTAGAAAAATTAGTCTCTTGAAAATTGCTTTAACTGAGGTTGTATATGCAATTTAGACTTGTCGTAACAAGATTATTTTCCAACCAAATCCGGGTGGGACAATTCGTAGCAAGGATGTGATTGATATTATCCTATTGAGAGCTACTAGCAACAGGAATTTAAATTGATTCTGTAATATATAGCAGGCGTTGTTTTCTTTTCTTTGTCTTGTAGTTTGCTGTTGTCGTTGTGAGACCTGGATCGTTATGATCGATTTGTACTTTATTTGTTTTTTGGAAATATATTTTTATCTTTGATCCAAAAAAATATTGATTTAATATTAATTTTCTACAAAGATTGAATAAAAAATATTTTTTTTAAAAAAATAAAACTGACAACCGATTCAATCCGTGCAACTATGATTGACTTTTGATTGGATTGAATTACAAACTAAATTATTTAAATGATAAATTAATAAAATAGAATAAACTAAATTAGATGGTTTTCTATTCAAAACTGATACAATTCATGAAAATCCCTAGGATGTAAGTTGACATTTTAAAAGTCCACTTTAGTTTTACAAAAAATAAATTTTGCCGTTTATCACTTCAAAAGAATTGTGATATTTGTAAATTGCAAAAAATAAATCATAATAAATTAATTATGTAAAACCAAATTAAGTCAACTTTTAGATTGTCAACTTGCACCATTCAAAAAAATATTGATTCTTTTACAGTCCATTTTGGCTAGAGGGAATATAAAAAAAATATAATAGATGAAATAAAGAAGAGAAAATTAGACTGAATGGATAAAAGGTGAAAAATTGGATGAATGTGTTTGGTTTGATTTTTTAAAATTAATTAGTTTTTCAATATAAATTTTTTTGAAATTTTTAAACCACCCAAAAATTCCCTAAGTCAAGCCATTTCTAATCACCCGAAATAAAATTAATTGCCACCAAATGTTTTTGATGTCATTTTTTTTTTTCTACCAAAAGAAAAGTTATATCATTTTATTCATGATAAAAGATTCAATAACATTAGAATTAATTCAAAAATATGGTGACTAAGATAAGATTATTTTGACACCCTTATAAAAACAAACGATGATTTGCGTGTATATGAATAAAGCACACAGTAACGTTTTCAAGATATATGAGTTCTTCTCTATTTTTGTGGACGACATTTATAATAATAAAAAAAAGAATATCAATCCTATCTAAAGCATGGAAAAATAAAAACTATTCACTTATTTTTATCTAATAGTTTAAAATGTTCAGATAATAATTGGTTCATGGGAAAAATCAAACAGTTAACTAAACTAACCGGCTACCATCCCATCCAATTTAACGTGGATAGAAAAAATCGAATAAACTAAAAATTCAACAAATATTAGTTAACATATAAATAAAACCAAATGATGATTAATGTGTTAAAGTACACTTTAATCATTTGTATAATACTCAAATTCGATCCTTAATTAAAATAATTTTTATTCAAATTTTATTTATTTTTTAACCAAATTTTAAATTAATCAGGATTTTTTTTCTAACGAGAGGGTAAAAAAAGTGACATATAAATTCAATATTTGATATTTTAAATTATTTTTATTATATATCTTTTGTTTTATTCGATATTTTCCATAAAATTAAAAATAAGATTAAATTAAATCAAAAACTGATCCATTCAAATCGTTATAAATTAATTCAAATCTAATTAAAAATTTAAACTAGAATTATTTGATAATAAATTAATAAAATATTATTAGATTAGATATTTTTTTTCTTTAAAATTAATCCAATTCAATTATTGCTTATGCGGTCCCAAAAAATTACAACCATGTACACTCCTAACGAATCTGTAGGGTAGGATTCATTATGAGGTCATTCGATAGTAATGATATAATACATAAAATCCTTTTACAAAATTAAACTTAATACTCATGATAGAAATAAAAAATAAACACTTTTACAAAATAAGACAATTGAATTTTTTTTTCTTAATATTCTGATTCATCGGAAAAAAATCCTAACCAACCTATGATCGAAAGATAAATAAAATTTTATCAAAAATTAAACTCAAATATTCTTAAATAACTCAATTATATTTGTCATGGTTGAATTTATTCTGTAAAGAACTGAACCTCCTTTGCTGCGGTGTAGGGTAGACTTCTGATGCCACAACAATAGGAGCCATTTTAGAGGACCAGTCAGGTAACAGTACGTAAAATTATGAACTTTATTCTCTCTTG
Organism: Glycine soja; assembly: GCF_004193775.1. NCBI lineage: Eukaryota > Viridiplantae > Streptophyta > Magnoliopsida > Fabales > Fabaceae > Glycine > Glycine soja. The sequence continues at coordinate 42,111,483 of NC_041013.1, forward strand.
TTTTTTTAAAGCTATTTCTGTGTTATTATTTCAAATGATACCGTTTTGATAATTTTTACAAAATGAATTTATAATTATATATTAATATAATTATTATACAATATTATTTATAAATAAACAACACATAAACAGTGTGAAAAAGATAGAAAAAAGCCAAATCCGTAAAATTATAAAATATGTAATCATGTGGAGCTCGTGGTTCAAGAAATATATATTTTAGTCATTACTTTAATGAGATATAGGTAAGATAAAATGAGTGCATTATTGGTGTAATCAACTGGAAGTTGAGCCAAGGAGGAACAGAGGAACCGGCGCTGATAAATTATTATTGGCAAAGTTTAATCCCGGAAGCTGTCCAAAATAAAGTTCAATAAAAAAAAAATGATACTTGGCGTTTAATGTAAGTAATTATCAGTTAACATCTCATTTTAGAATAAAGAATTAAGATAACAGGATTCAAAAAAATTAAGAACCCGTAATAAATTAAATTAAAAAAGAATCAAATTTGTGAGTTAAAATAAAATAAAAACTAAATTTACAATTAAGTTTTATATATATTAATCTATATGCGGGCCAGGGATGGATACATAATTGCGGGCCAGGGATGGATACATAATTGGAGGATTGGGGTCAATTATAAAATTATCCAATAAATATATTAATATTAAATCTTATACAAATATCTTTAGTATAGATACTACTCAAAGAATAGTTCATCTACCTCTCTCACTTTTTTTTTTACTTTCTGATTTTTTTTAATAAAAAACCCGAGCATAAGCAAAGAATCATTGTTTTATAAAAGATAGAAAAGATAAATAACACAATTATTAATTTGGTAATTAAGTAACATGAAAAATACTAAAGTTTAAACAACACAAATATTTTTGTTATTGATGTAATCCTCCGAAGAAGATGATCCATCAATAGAGTTATGACTAAGAAATCTCAAAAAAATTGTATGATAGATATACGAGAAAAATATAGGGTTCTCATGAGTTAGGATAAATTTTTTATCTATGGACTAAATATAGACTCACTTATTTTTTGTACATATTAAATTAATATTTTATTATTTTTAGATCTTATATTTAAGGCTTTATAATATAGGAAGGATACCATAGTAATGTAGAATTTTTTAGTTAACCCTTGTTTTTTAAAACATCTAGGCTAGTTTTTTGTATTAGGGGTGATTTTAAAATTATGTGTGTTGATAAAAGTTAGGGCTCACATGATTCCGCCCCTAATGCAGGCCGCGTGGAATGTGAGGCGAATGCTAACAGGCCCGTAGTGTATTTTTTTTTTTTTACAGTGACATCCCTTAAATTCAATATAGGGCGAATTGAAATTGCATAGTAGTTCAGGGGAATTGAATTCAACCATATAACCGTTCGTGTTGAATCGAATTACTCCGTTAAACTGCTCCAAGTTGTTTTGAACTATTTGAATTGTTCTCAATGTACAAATCTTATTTTAAATAATACTTTTTACATTTTTAAATTTCATAAGTTACAATCCAATTCGGTTCAAACAATTCGATTTAGGAGTAATTAAATCTTTAAAAACTAAAGAAAGTTAAGTTCAATTTTTTTATTCAAAATATTATATTTTTTTTAGGATAATTCAATTTGATAGAAATATAATCCAGTGCTCTCTTGTCAAGGAATTAAATGAAAAAAATATTTTTATTAAAAATCAGAAAATTATAATTTTTTTATACTTTTTAACAAATACTAATGCAAGTTGATAATATCGAAGGAGGAGCTCCCAAAACATTGGCGTTCTCGTGTATCACCTTATGTATAGCAACAACCTCCACGACACCCCGTTGTGCAATAAGTCTAGTTATAACAATTCATAATCTGGAAAATTAAATCTTAAAATTTAAATTTAACCTTTTGGATCAATTTTTTTTATATATTATTTTATTTTAGACTTTTCACACTACATCAATTCTCTCCCCCTAATTAACCTTGCTGTCGACAACAGCCAGCTATCATTGGAGGCAATTTTTGGCAGTTGTGTCAATTAGGTGTTATGTGGATTTTTATTGCTCTAGGACGCTTTCTTATTAATAGAGTTCATGTTAGGTCAATTTAAACTTGTCCCATTTGTTTAATTACAGCCTTATAATGCAATCCCCTTCTCTAATTCAATTGTTATTCCTTACTTATCCATTCGGTCTCTCAAGTCGGTTCTTTACTCCTAGTTTTGATGTAACAATTATAGTTCTATTCATCCTATTTTTTCAAGGTTTCATAATTGGACATTAAATCCATTTCATATCCACCGACGAACACTGATTACCGTACCACCACAACTACAAGAAAAAGTTGAAAAGAAGGGGAGGGGGAAATAGATTTGTTTGATATATACACACAAAACATTTGTGAAATTTATTGGGTTTTTTTTTAATTAAAGATTATTTAATTTCATGGTAAAAAACTTTTTTTTCTCCTTTGGAAAGTCAGATAACTGAAAAAAAAAAATATTACTTCATCCAAATGAACTGGACTAATTAATATCGAAGGAATGAAACTGTTCAACCTTTGCTGCTTTGGATGATATGCAGATGCAAATACAGAGAAATAACGGTGCAAGCTAGTATTTGAACTGCTTAAAATAAAGAGTCTAATCATATTAAAAGTGAAATTATTAAATAAATTGCAGTAAATAATTTTTAAAAAATACATAAACCACACTTTAAATTTATAATGAATAATGTATTGTTATTTTTAATTATTAGAATTTAAAAAAAAACATAATTGAAATTTAATTTAGAAATAGACATAAAAGAAAATAGAATGAAAAAGATAAATAATTAAGAAAATCAAATATATAAACAAAGATATCCAATGATGGTAGTTTTAAATTATTGGGAGAAATTTATTAGTTAATTAAGTAGTACATAATATATGAAATATATCTCTAAACAACTGAAAAAAGAAAAAGAAAATGGAAACTTTACAATCTCTAAACTCCACTCCCAGTAAAAGTACAATTCATTTACGTCTGGTCTTTTTCAACGGTAAACACTCCAAAGAGTCCAATATCTAGTCACTATAAATGTCATCATCCCCGCAGGAGTTGGGATCACAAATCTTTCGCTAACACTCATTAATTGCAAGAATGGCACTTCGTTGCTTGGTGATGTCCCTTTCTGTTCTCTTCACTGTAAGTGTTATTTAGGGCTATGAAGCCTTTCACTTCCACTCCTCATGCCCTTGTCAACTTTAACTATACTTTTTTTTTACGTGTTCAGAATCTCAACAAGTATAATAATCAACAATATGCTTAGGGATTAAACAGACTAAAAAACTATACAGAATACATCCTATAATGGAACTCTATCTCTATGTGGTGTCATTTATCAATACAATCATATTTTATTTTTTATTAATCAGCAAATAGTTGTTAATTGTATCTCCTTCTTTTTTTATCTCTATTGATCATTAAGTCAATTTTATAATATGATATTGTTTAACTAAGACGTGAGACTTATATGTGTATGAATATATGTTGCGGCAGCTTGGTCTTGCGAGAGAAAGCCATGCCAGAGACGAAGATTTTTGGCATGCTGTTTGGCCAAACACTCCCATTCCAAGTTCATTGCGAGATCTTCTAAAGCCTGGCCCTGCAAGTTAGTTTTGTGAATTATCAACTCTAGATTCTTGATTATGGGTTTATATCTTCCTAGAATGCTCAAGGTTACCCCATAATTGGAATGGAAAGGTTGAACGAAGAAAGAGAATAAAATAAAAAGAAAAGAAGAAGAATAACTATATATAAATTACCTTTTATTTTAAACACTCCAGCACCTTTTTTTATCTATTTATATCATATGATATCATAAATTCTATTATATTTATATTTTTCTATTTATTTACTCAACTTTTAGTATTTAATAATATAATAAGTATTTATCAAATATTTTCCTTTAACAAAACGAAGAAAGAAAATATATTTTTATATATGAAAAATAAATTTTGTACATCTCTTTTGGTGTTTATATCTATTGAGAGACAAGAAGAAAAATGTTATTATTATTATTATTATTATTATTATTATTATTATTATTATTATTATTATTATTATTATTATTATTATTATTATTATTATTATTATTATTATTATTATTATTATTATTATTATTATGCAGGTGTTGAAATCGATGATCACCCTATGCAAATTGAAGAAACACAGTACCCGAAAACCTTCTTCTATAAAGAAGACCTTCATCCAGGCAAAACAATGAAAGTACAATTCAGCAAGCCTCTCTTTCCACAACCATGGGGTGTTGGTACATGGTTAAAGGAAATTAAAGACACTACTAAAGAAGGATATAGTTTTGAAGAGCTATGCATCAAGAAAGAAGCCATTGAGGGAGAAGAGAAGTTTTGTGCAAAATCCTTGGGAACAGTAATTGGTTTTGCCATTTCAAAGCTGGGAAAGAACATTCAAGTACTTTCAAGTTCCTTTGTCAATAAGCAAGACCAATACACTGTGGAAGGAGTGCAGAATCTTGGAGACAAAGCAGTGATGTGTCATAGGCTAAATTTCAGAACTGCAGTATTTTACTGCCATGAAGTCCGTGAAACAACAGCTTTCATGGTTCCATTGGTGGCTGGTGATGGAACCAAAACTCAGGCACTTGCTATTTGCCACTCAAATACTTCTGGAATGAATCATCAAATGCTTCATCAACTTATGGGAGTTGATCCTGGAACTAACCCTGTTTGCCATTTCCTTGGAAGCAAGGCCATTTTATGGGTACCCAATTTATCTGTGGACACTGCCTATCAGACCAACATTGTTGCTTAATTAGTCCATGCATCTTGAGCACCATGAGAATGAGATTGTGTATAAAATAAATTATCATGTGCTGTGTGTTGTGCAAGTACTACCTTCTCTAGCTAGATTGCTAGAGCTAGAATTTCAACCTACCTATGTGTACTGATAAGATCTGCTTCCCTACTTAAAGAGAGCATCATCCTGTGATCAGTGTGCTTCGTATTCTCTCTCTCTATATATATATGGTAAAAAGTGGTTATCTCGTGCCTCGCCTTGAGCTATCCATCACTTTTTTTTTTTATCTATCACTTTCTTATTTTAGATTGATTTGTTGATTTTTTCTTACTTTCTTTATTCTTTAACTAAAATATATAAATATACATTTATTTTATATAATTAAATAATGACGTGATTAACTATTGAAATATTTGTTTTATAACAAAAAGAATATATCTGACTAACCAATTATATATTGTAATAACAAATGACAAGCCTTGAGCTATTTTAAGTAAGAATTTTCTAAGGAAAAATAAATAAATAAAAATACATTTTTAAGATATCTTTTCTTATTTGATGAAATTATATAATATGGGTGAAAAGCCAACTATGATTGACCAAGTGGCGAGGGATTGGATTAAATATATAAGGGTTTATCTTCATTATCATGATCGTACATAAAATATACATATGTTAGCGTGTGTGTATATATATATATATATAAAATTAGGGGGTGGAGGGTCTATGATAAAATTATAGACTATAGATGCATCTAATGATCCAAAAAACTTGATGATAATGGACCGCTTAGTTAAGAGGTCTATTCTAGAATTTTTTTTATGGATTCATACAGATTAATAATTTATATGAGATTTTTTAAAAAAAATATTATTTTTTTGTTGAAGACGAATTGTGGGAAGCAGGAGAAAAAGAAGAACCACAAGAAACAATTAAGAGCACAAATGATGACACAAAGAAGAAGAAAAAGAAGTTCGTAGAAAGATGAAGAAAAAGATGAAAGGATCAACAGTGGCGGTAGGAATTATAGGCATAGGAAGAAGAAGAATGCGCGTGGTAGCCGACCATAGGAACAGAACAATGCGTGTGTAGTGGCTGGCCGGAACAGGAACGAGAGGAAGAAGACCATATGAACAAACACTGTAACTTTATATTATATTATTAGGGTGAAAAATATTTTTGATATTTCAGCTTAAGTGTTGGGTTTCCCTGTAAAAAGACTGGGTGTACCAAATAACTATCAAGCATAATTGATGGACTTGTAGCCAAAGTGAGTCACCCCATTAAGGATAAAACCAGTTTTAGCTAACACAAATTTACCCAAATCATCTCTTAAGCAAACCCATCAATCCTGCTTCCATAAAAAAAGAAGCATCCGTGTCACATTTTAAAAAAAGCTTCTGGATGATGATGAGAGCCTGCTGTATCATTATTATTTTTAAAAGATAAACAGTGGAATGATATTATTGCAAAGTAATGAAAATACACACCAGAACAAATGATTTGGAAAGTGCGCCAAATATTTGATTTTTTCCCTAAAGATAAACAGTGGAATGTATTATTGCAAAGTAATAAAAAGACACACCAGAACAAATGATTTGGAAAGTGGGCGGCCAAATATTTGATTTTTTTTCCCCTAAAGATAAACAATGGAATGTATTATTGCAAAGTAATGAAAAGACACACAGATTTGGTAAGTGGGCCAAATATTTCAATTTTTCCTAAACATACAGTTTTTTTTTTATTTTTTACTAAAACATACAACTTCTTTATTTGTTATTTGCCAAAAGAATATATTTTTTATTGTTTACAGGATAAATTTAAGTTGGGAATCTAAATTTATATTTTTTGAAATTTTCAAACCACCCAAAAATTCCCTAAGTCAAGCCATTTCTAATCACCCGAAATAAAATTAATTGCCACCAAATGTTTTTGATGTCATTTTTTTTTTCTACCAAAAGAAAAGTTATATCATTTTATTCATGATAAAAGATTCAATAACATTAGAATTAATTCAAAAATATGGTGACTAAGATAAGATTATTTTGACACCCTTATAAAAACAAACGATGATTTGCGTGTATATGAATAAAGCACACAGTAACGTTTTCAAGATATATGAGTTCTTCTCTATTTTTGTGGACGACATTTATAATAATAAAAAAAAGAATATCAATCCTATCTAAAGCATGGAAAAATAAAAACTATTCACTTATTTTTATCTAATAGTTTAAAATGTTCAGATAATAATTGGTTCATGGGAAAAATCAAACAGTTAACTAAACTAACCGGCTACCATCCCATCCAATTTAACGTGGATAGAAAAAATCGAATAAACTAAAAATTCAACAAATATTAGTTAACATATAAATAAAACCAAATGATGATTAATGTGTTAAAGTACACTTTAATCATTTGTATAATACTCAAATTCGATCCTTAATTAAAATAATTTTTATTCAAATTTTATTTATTTTTTAACCAAATTTTAAATTAATCAGGATTTTTTTCTAACGAGAGGGTAAAAAAAAAGTGACACATAAATTAAATATTTGATATTTTAAATTATTTTTATTATATATCTTATGTTTTATTTGATATTTTCCATAAAATTAAAAATAAGATTAAATTAAATCAAAGACTGATCCATTCAAATCGTTTTAAATTAATTCAAATCTAATTAAAAATTTAAACTAGAATTATTTGATAATAAATTAATAAAATATTATTAGATTAGATATTTTTTTCTTTAAAATTAATCCAATTCAATTATTGCTTATGCGGTCCCAAAAAATTACAACCATGTACACTCCTAACGAATCTGTAGGGTAGGATTCATTATGAGGTCATTCGATAGTAATGATATAATACATAAAATCCTTTTACAAAATTAAACTTAATACTCGTGATAGAAATAAAAAATAAACACTTTTACAAAATAAGACAATTGAATTTTTTTTTTCTTAATATTCTGATTCATCGAAAAAAAACCCTAACTAACCTATGATCGAAAGATAAATAAAATTTTATCAAAAATTAAACTCAAATATTCTTAAATAACTCAATTATATTTATCATGGTTGAATTTATTCTGTAAAGAACTGAACCTCCTTCGCTGCGGTGTAGGGTAGACTTCTGATGCCACAACAATAAGAGCCATTTTAGAGGACCAGTCTAAACAGTGTGAAAAAGATAGAAAAAAGTCAAATCCGTAAAATTATAAAATATGTAATCATGTGGAGCTCGTGGTTCAAGAAATATATATTTTAGTCATTACTTTAATGAGATATAGGTAAGATAAAATGAGTGCATTATTGGTGTAATCAACTGGAAGTTGAGCCAAGGAGGAACAGAGGAACCGGCGCTGATAAATTATTATTGGCAAAGTTTAATCCCGGAAGCTGTCCAAAATAAAGTTCAATAAAAAAAATGATACTTGGCGTTTAATGTAAGTAAAAAAAAAATTAATTTCCAACGTTATATTCTCTATAAAAAAGAATTTAATTTTTTAATTATATATATATATATATATATATAGGGTCCTTAGATCCATATATGTGATTTCACACTTTGATTAGTGTTCTGTCATGTAAAAAAAATAAAAATACTTTCATTCAATGTGATAAGAACACCGGTGGCACGTATGCAAAAATATGGATCTAAGGACTCCATGGACCACAAAATTGATATGTGGACCACAAAATTGTTGGGTTTGTGGGGGCGAATTCTGAAAACCATGACATTTATATGCATACACGTACACAAAATTGCATGCTAACAGGCAGTCATTATTTTTAATCCACTTGAACATTATTATTTATATGCATTTATTTCTTTTATTTTTGTACCTTACCGATCATACGTCAAGAAAAAACAATTATATAATTTTTTAATTAATATAAAATATTTTTTTACCCTCTATTTTTTCATACACATACATAAAGGAATGAAAGTTTTTGGCATGCATTTCTTTTTATTTTTTTCCATCAAATAACACATCTTTTCAACTTTACTTCTCTTTTATTTTTATAGTTTCTATTTTTGTCATCTCTATTCCATTCCTAACAAATACCATATAAGTCTAATCTTTTTTAACAGTATACGATCCAAACTTCACTATATATATCTCTGTCCCTGCAAGAGTTTGAGTCACAAATTTTCCACTCTTCCTCACCGATTGCTAGAATGGAATTTCGATGCTCAGTCATCTCTTTTACCATTCTCTTCTCTGTAAGTGCTTTGGTGCTCAGAAGCCTTTAGATATTCTATTTTTCGTGTCTTTATGAGCTCTTGCTAACTAGTTTTTCATAAGTGTTCAGAAACTTAAACAACAATTATTAATAAATGATTCTCCATTTCACATACTAAAAGCTATCCATCCTATATATAATGAGGCTCTATTAATGTTTAATATCAATAAAAAGGAATTTCATTAAAAGAGAAAAAAAGAGATGAACTATATATAGCACAAGAAATGCCAAGGGTCACCTACAGATAACAATCTGGCACACGTATATTTAACATCTGAAAACCAATATTTATGTGGGATATACATTATTTATATATATGTGTGTGTGTTTCCCTTTGTCAATACATGCAACGATATTGTTAAGACATTAGACTTACATATTTGTGAATATTTCTATGTGGCAGCTTGCTCTTGCAGGAGAGAGCCATGTCCATGCATCGCTACCTGAGGAAGATTATTGGGAAGCTGTTTGGCCAAACACTCCCATTCCCACTGCACTGCGAGAGCTTCTAAAGCCTCTCCCTGCAGGTTTATTAATTTTATGAGAATTATCAATTCTAGATTATTGATTCTTGAACATGGGTTCTTATCTTCCTATCATGCCTTGGCAAGTTAAAACGTTAATTAGGTTTGGCTGTGTAACAAAGTAGCAAAGACAAAATTTAAAAGGAAAATGCTTAAAGTATTAAATGTTAGAGTGCAAGACATGCGAAAAGTCTCCTTAAAAATTCATTTATAAGGGTGACTTACCCAATTATATAAACCCTTATCATGTTCATTAACTACTTGATGTGGGACTCTTAACACGCCCCCTCGAGTCAGGGCTCACCTCAAAGTGAGGATTGACGGCACTATCCACCAAACTATCGGGCTCTGATGCCATATTAAATGTTTGAGTACAACAAAGACATCCGAAATATCCCCTTAAAAATCGGTTCATAAGGGAGTGACCTACCAGCTATATAAACACTTATCATGCTCATTAACTACTCGATGTAGAACTCTTAACATAAAGATACGGTGACCCAAAAATTAGGAAAGAGCCCCTGAAGGGACATAAAAAAAGAAAATGAAAAAAAGAACAAATAGAAGTAAACCATGTGATAAGTGACGTGAATCGAAAAAAAAACAAACAAAATAAGGTGAAAAAAATGAAAAAGAAAACAAATACTCTTTAGCGTCCTGTTTATAATACCTATATTTAAGTGTTGTTTAGTTCTTTTTATAAAGCTCGTGTTTCTTGCTCTAATTGTTTAAGACTAAAATACCCTAATTACAAGACAAGCTATAATGTTAAATAATTAGAACAAAGAGAATGACGTCGAGTATTAATAATAATAAAAGTTTTGAAGAAAAAAAAAAGACTTATAAAACATAAATTCTGACAGACACTATATACAATGTAGACTAGGGGTACCGTATACACATACGTGACAAAAACTCTAATGATCATGAAATGAAATATGATTAATATAAAATAAAATATCTAAATTCAATTTACTAAAAGTAAGTTTAAATTTATTATATATTTATTTTTTAATCAATCTTCTATATTTTTTTATGATATATAATTCATATTTTATATATTTTAAGCTGACTTTTTCAAAAGTTAAAAATAAATAATTTTTTAATAATATTAATGCGTGTTTATTCACATGAAAATGTTCTTTTAAGTGTATGAATTGTGGTGTCCAAATCAATCAAAAATAATTTTTTAGTTGGACGCCTATTTAATTAGAAGTGTAAAAAAAACATAAAACACTGACGTTATATTAGAAACGTCTGTAGCTGACACTTCAAACAAAAGAGAGATATCAGTAATTCATAGTTTAAGACATATATTATTTTCAACTAAATTAATTTCTCTCTTGGACATGCTATAAATAGGATTAGAATAATTATATATTTATAATTATTCAAAGAAAATTTGATTTATTTTCGATCATTAAATGACAGGTGTTGAAATCGATGAACTCCCTAAGCAAATTGATGATACACAGTACCCAAAAACATTCTTCTATAAAGAAGACCTTCATCCAGGCAAAACAATGAAAGTACAATTCACCAAGCGTCCCTATGCACAACCTTATGGTGTATATACATGGTTAACGGATATTAAAGACACCTCTAAAGAAGGATATAGTTTTGAAGAGATATGCATCAAGAAAGAAGCGTTTGAGGGAGAAGAGAAGTTTTGTGCAAAATCCTTGGGAACAGTAATTGGTTTTGCCATTTCAAAGCTGGGAAAGAACATTCAAGTACTTTCAAGTTCCTTTGTCAATAAGCAAGACCAATACACTGTGGAAGGAGTGCAGAATCTTGGAGACAAAGCAGTGATGTGTCATGGGCTAAATTTCAGAACTGCAGTATTTTACTGCCATAAAGTCCGTGAAACAACAGCTTTCATGGTTCCATTGGTGGCTGGTGATGGAACCAAAACTCAGGCACTTGCTGTTTGCCACTCAGATACTTCTGGAATGAATCACCACATGCTTCATGAACTCATGGGAGTTGATCCTGGAACTAACCCTGTTTGCCATTTCCTTGGAAGCAAGGCCATTTTATGGGTACCCAATTTATCTATGGACACTGCCTATCAGACTAACGTTGTTGTTTAATTAGTCCATGCATCTGCATCTTGGGCACCATAAGATTGTATATAAAATAAATTATGGTGTGTTGTGTATGTTGTGCAAGACCTGGAACTTCACCTTTCTACGTACGTGTGCTGTTAGGATGCAGTGTGCTTTGATGATGCTTTGATGAATATGAAGTGTGCTTTTTTAAGTCTATTATTTTCTTTTATTCTCTTTTCATAAGGACTTTAGTTCTTCCACCGTGCTTGATTGTTGTCTCGATTATAACTAAATTTCCGTTATTTAAGAAAATTAGTTGACATTGTGTAAAAACGGTGTCCTTAATTTTCATATCTGTGGTGGTTTTTACATCGTCTGCGTTGACAACCTGATACAAAACACGTTTGCAAATCCCCTTTGAATCCAGTCTCCGTCATCTCTTAATAAACAGGCTCAAGCCATAGCCCTTAATCAAAAGCTAAATCCAAATTCTTTTGTTTTTGCTTTATAAAATGATAAGTTAGTGTAAAACTCCATATTGTATGCTTAGTGATAGTGTAAAATCAAATTTTATTATATATTTTTATTAATAGATTATTTAAATTTTAAATAAATAAAAACATTTAAATAAAATAATATTTAAAATATATAATATAGTTTAAATAATAAAACATTAAAATAAATTAATAACATATAAAATATAATCATAAACCAAGGGTCTATTTGAGATGCCAGAGTCCACACACGAGCTTTTCAGTCCTCCAAAACATAGTTTTTGAAAACGATATTCCACCTAAAGATGAATATTGAGCAACTTGTCGAAAAAAAACTTGCATTTTGGTCCTCTGGTTAGTCTTCTCCACTTTATTAGCTTGTCTAACCCAGTTGAGTTGAACCCTATTTAAGGTAGCCAACAATGCGGACTAAATCACAACCAGTTCACAATAAAGTTTGTTCAATGCTGGACTAAGAATCGCATAACCTAATCATCAATTATTTACAACAGAAAAAGAAAATTGGAAACAAATTGCAAAAAGAAGAAGGTTAACTAGCATTTATGCATAATAATTGAATTAAACTTGAGAATATTTAGGAAGGAGGAGAAAGTATTAAATGAAGCAATTTTGCCATTTCATTTCTTTGTTTTTTCTTTCCAATTTTCTTACACAAGTATATGGCAAATAGCCCAAAATGACAAATGAATGAAAAGGGTAAGGGAGAAAAAAAAAAAAGGAAAGTTAGAAATAATCCTTAAGCTCTTGTTGAAGGACTTGTTCAAGCCACATCTTTGAGCCCTCCATCAATTCAGGGCTGAGTCTGAACATCAAAACACAGAACTCCAACTGATTGAGTGCACCATCACCATCAAAGTCACCTTCCAAAACCATGGACCGAAGATCTTCATCACTAAGACCCTGAAGGCCAAACAAGGCAGAGTTCCTCTTGAGGCTCTCAAAGGTGATGACCCCTTTATCAGAATCCTTCAACAGATTGAACCCATTGCACAGTTCATCAATTAGGCCATCCCCACCAAGCTTGTTGGCCATCACAGGCAAGTAGTCTTGGAAGTTTCGTTGTGCAGCCATAGTGGAGAAAACAAAGAGCAAAGAGAGTAGTGAGAGTATGAGAGAGAATTGATGTGTTGATGAATGAGATTATGATGAGGGTGGTGAAGGGAACATGATTGTATATATAATAAAGATGTAGAGAGGAATGTGGGATGGGATTTTCCACGAAGGAGAGGACATAGATAGATTCATTGAAGACAACTAAGCAACACAGAGGAACAAACTCGGTCAGACACACACACACGGGGTTTTACTTTGGAGTTTGGTTGGAGTGGACTTTCGTGGAAGTTGTCAAAAGGGTAGAACCGTCCACTACCAAGAGTACCATTTTACTATAATGCACTTTCGTAGCTTCCAGGTTTCACATTTTTTTCCCTTGGTTTAATATTTTGAATTATTTGACAATTTTTAATCAAGTTTTTATTTTAAAAATAAAATAAAATTGGGTTCTTATTTTCTTGTAATTTTTCATTTGGGTCTTTGAAATTAATAACTGTCACAAATAATTGGTTTTACAATTTTAACTTTCATAAATTAACTTTGAGAACCCAGTTATAAATGGTGTAGAAAATTAAGATCTCAATTGCATTTTTTTTTTCAATTTAAAAAGCTAAATAAAAATTTATAAAAAAATTAATGGTATTTTTGATAGAGGCGAAATGAAGTGAAAAGAAAAACATTTTCCTTTAAAAAGTTAGCAAAAATTAATGGGCCCACACTGATTTAATTTAAATATTTTTTTTCTCAATTTTATTTTATTTCATTTCATTCTATCACATTGTTACGGACAAATTAAAACATTTTAGATTTTGAGAAGTTCGGTCTCGTCTGGCTGTTGACTGCGGCTGCGTCAATGATCTTTCTACGTTATATTTTAATATAAAAATGTGCTTATTCTCAATGAGTAGTTTTTTTGTGTTAATTTTTGCAAATTTTTAATTTTTTAATAGTTTTATTTGCCACTTAAAAATAGCGATAATGTAATATGTATTTAATATTTTAACTTAAAATAATTGTTAATGTTTTTTCGATCCATTAAATAATTGTTAATATATTATAATTAGATGCATGACACATTATTGTAAACAAAAAAAATGATAATGGTGATTATTTTTTAACAATCTTAAAATTTGTGAATACTAGTGATAAAAAAAATTGAAGGATTAAATTAAATCAAATATATTTATATTCAAATGAACTAAACATATTTTAAAATATTTATTTTATTTTAGATAAAAGGTTATATTTATTTCTCTCTCTCTTATATTTTGTAGAAAAATTATGTTTATACATGTAATGTAATTTTAGAATATATAAGGATAGGAATGGATTAAACTCCTCATGGGAAGCTTCCAGCTTACATCATTAAACATTTTGTTTTTTGTTTCTGTAGGAATGCAAGAGTCATTCTTATATTCACTTTCCTTCTTTGTTTATCAACTTTCCTTTTCTAAGTAAATAGACAAGTGTATTTTTTGGAAAATAAATTGAAAAAGGGAATGAATAAGTAAAGAAAGAGGACGGATATAACTGTCGTAAGTCTCTCAAATGTTAAAACGAAACCAATTTTGTCTCTATTAATTTTATTCTATAAATACCCTCAAATTCTTATTTTTCAACTCAAACTTTTTACAAATTGGACTTCAACTTGAAACTCATTAATTATAATATCAAATTTCATCCAAAATAAAAAGTCATCAGAACAATCCCACTTCATACCTTATTTTTAAAGAATGCCACAAATGTTAATATATGTGGGTTTGGAAGTCTCTTGTTTTTGACTTCTTAATTGTATATATGAACTTCACTTAAGGAGCAAATTAAGGCCCGCAAAGGTTGGCAACTTTGTGTAAGTGGAAAGGAGGCAGTGCTCGAAAGTGAGAGGACGAGAAGTTAGCCCCCAAACGTCAAGTTATAGACACTGCCGCGCCGGTCTATCCACATTTTAGGCTTAGTTCCTTTCAATAGTTCTTGCAAAAAAATTGATTTTTAGTTATTTGTAAATTATGTTTGTTTAGTTTTTTGTTTTTCAACTAATTTAGATAATACTTTGAATAGTAAAATAAAATAATTCATATTGCGCTTAAAATATGAATAAAATAAAATAAATATAATTTACAAGAATTAAATTATTTTTTTGCAAGAAAAAAATATTAAATTGTAAGAATTAAAATATATTTAAGTCGTTATTAAAATACTTTTACTTTTCTTTTGGAGAAATGTATTTTTATATCAATTAATTTGATCCCCAATCTTTAAAAACATGTAAATTTGATCCTTCATGTATTCCAAGAATTTATCATATTTTTTAAGTTTGAAAGCACTAAATTCATATTTTTTTATAATTTTTTTAGGATCAAATTCATTATAGAGATCTTAACCACTCTTGACCAAAAGTATAAAAACTAAAAACACATTTTCTCTATTTTTCCTCTTGAAGACCATTATATATATTTAACATGCAGTTCATATTATGTTTTTTTCCCTGCATGTCAATATCTTTTTCAAAGGCGGTCCTATTGAAAACATGACCAGTTATAGTAAATTAAGCACTTCTTCTAGGGAAGGTTCAAATCTTAAACAGCCAATCATTGGCATTCCACAAATTGTTGATGATAATATAGTAGATCAACTTGATAATCAAATGCATAGAAATGATCAACTAGCTGACCTGATGTCGCGCGCACCATCCAAATCGCCATTTTTTCCTCTCAAAAAGCTATATGAAATGAACTTACAATTTGCTGAAATCGGACATATGAAATTTTAATGTCAAATGGTTCACAATATAGTATCTATCAATTCACAGGTGCAGGTGAGTGCGAAAATATTTGAAAGAATTATCGAAGGTTTGCCATAGGAGACAGCTCCTTTTACTAGCTACACAACTTCCATAGATATTTAGTCCAGATTTTGTTGGGTCATCAATTTTGTAACATATGGAAGGTTGACAAGGGTGGGAAGTGATAAACGATAAAAAAAAAATGACACACAAACAAGTAACGGCTCTTGGAAGGCTTCCAACTAGAGGAACACATGAATGAATCAAATGCATACTGGAATATTGCGAGAGATCCAGATGTTATATAGGATGAAACTATACAAATGAAAATAACTTAAAGAACTTAATCAATATTACTTATACCAACAAGATTAATCTATTTTTTGTGGTAGAAGAACATTTAAGAATTTCATGGTTAAGCATGATTGGCTTAACAATTTCGAGTATGAATGACCTCTTAAACAGTTTCTTAGAAAACGTGTAAATAAGATGAAAACACGAGTACTAAAAAGTTTGGTGTTAATTTGTAGTGACAACCATCTTGAAAGCAATCAAACATTATAAGTGGTATTAGAACATACATTTCTTCCTTATGGTGCAATTTGAGGACAAATCAAGTAGAAGTTGATGGCACATGTGATGTATTTGACGTTGATGAAGGCGAAGAGTGATCATTCGTGAAAAAAAGATGAGACATGGATAAGGAGTAGCTCCTAGTAGGCTTCTAGCATGAGGGACACATAAATGCATGAGTCAAACACATGAGAAGAAGAAAAATCTAAAAATTGTGCAGGTATAAGACTTTACAATTGAAAATGACTTAAATATAACATTCTAAGAAATTACATAGAAAACGCATGAGAAATGTTAAAGCACACTAAAAAAATTATATATTGATTTGTGGGAGTAGTCATAAATCTTGAAAGCAAACATTACAATTTTTTGGGATTTCTCTTTAGGACCTACTTCTTTCTAAGGAAATGCCCATTTTTTTCCATAAGTTTTATATTTCAAAGCTGTCCTTATATTGCAACAGTGTATTTTACTTGAGATATATTTTCGAAACAGCCTTCAAAGTTTAAGATAATATGTATCCTAAATGGTGGGGAGTATCTTCTAGAAATTTGTTTTTGGAAGAATATTGTGTTGTAGAAATTTGTTGTATAATTGTGTCGATGATGATGTTTATTTTTTAATATCTATATTGCAACAGTGTATTTTACTGGAAATATATTTTCAGAACAGCCTACAGCTGCTTGGATGGATTTGTGCATAAAACAGCTTATATACATAGTGGCTGTGTGAGGAGAACTTCATTGAGTTGTCAAGGAGAAGGATTTTTGATGTTTTCAGGATTGAAATTACCAGACACAGAGAGATCCTGGTTTAATAGAAATATTAGCCTAGAGGATTGCAGGATATTGTGCATGAAGAATTGCTCCTGTACAGCTTATGCAGCCTTGGATGTCAGCAAAGGGGCAAGTGGGTGTTTAATCTGGTTTAATGATCTGATTGACATAAAAGAATTCATTGAAGTAAAGCAAGATATATACGTAAGGATGGCTGGGGAAGAAGTAGGGACGTGATTGTCTCCCAATTGGGAAGTTTTCTTTCTTTTGCTTCTAGTTTCTTTCTTTGTTATCATCTGTCATTTCTAACTGTTTCCCAACTTCTCTTTCTCACAGAAGCTATTGAATGAAAGCAATCACATAAATCAAACATCTGGAAGCAAGAGACTGTTATCATAAGCTGTGTTGTCTGTTGGAATTTTAATCCTTTGCTTAACCTTCATCATTTGTAGACGACGGAAGACGTAGCGAAATTATAGTTAAGTAGTTCTTATGAGTTGACATTATTTGCCTTGATATTCTTCTATACATTAAATTTTCTGCAAATTTGAGCAGTTTTAACCACAAATTTGGATCACGTTTATCTGTGATCAAGATGTAAGCTCTCAGTTAGTGCAGGCATGTTTTTATCTTGCTACATAACTAATTTTCATTGTCGTGGGTTTCTCTTTCTCTTCTTCAGATTTGCTTACTATCTCAACTATAATAATTCATTATTCACAAATAAGCAACTACATCATTAAAGCTTCAGAAGCCTTTAATACAAATCAATAACTTTAACACATAAACAAAGTGAGTCCCGTTGTCAATGGATGAAAAATAATGTGTGCAACTGCAATCTATGTTTGCTTCTTCTATTCTGTTTTAGATTTTGGGTGGGGCAGATAAAAGTAGAAAAAGTACTGTGGCAGACTTAGCATGTTCTTCAGTTCAACTTCTTTTTTCTTTACACTCCAATTACTACATTTCAGGAAAGGTGAAAGGTAATCTAGAAAGAGACTTAGGCGTAATAAATTTGCACGAGAACGAAGATCTAGAGTTACTCACGTTCAATTTGTCTACAATTAGTTCTGTAACCAATAACTTTTCACCTGACAACAAATTAGGAGAATGTGGTTTTGGATCAGTTTATAAGGTAATGAAATGATAAAATGTCGTCCCAAGCCTAGAATGCTTGGTATTAATAAATTTTATTTTGTGCAGTAGGTCTAGAAATGTGGACTTGATGAGACAGGTTTGTGCTTAATGGTTTGTATGCATAACTTAATAGTTTTATTCTTCCCGACACATTTACATACTTCTTGTTTTTACGTTTATCAATCCTCCATCTCACATTCACTTATAATTCGGACTTAAGGCCTAACTCAATCCAACAAAAAATCTTTTAAAGTGTGGACTGTCCAAGCCTTATGAGCATTATCTCTAATCGATGTGAGATCTTAACTCTCTAAGAGCTGCATCCTAAAGTCCCATTGTGTCACCAAGAAAGCTAAGGGCCAAATCTCAGGCTGGTTATCCATCACCGAGGTTGGTAATGCTACTGGTTTAGGGATTATCAAGGAAGATGGCTGGAATGGTTTCAAAATTGAACAGTGGAACACTGGATGAATACAGGAGTGTTCTGGCAATTGAAGTTTATAGGCTACCTTGCCAATTCTATCTTCCACTTAAAATGGTCCATAAAAGCGTTTGGACAATTTTTAGTGAGATTGGCCTCTAGCTAAGACTTGTTGGTGTGGCCTCAGCTTCACTATCACCCAGTCACCAATTTGAAATTTCTTATCCTTCCTATGACCCTCTGCCACTTTCTTCATGCAAACCTGAGCTTTCAATAGTTTCTTGCGTAGGGAAGCAAATACTTATTCGCGATGTGTGAGTAGATCATCCACTACCTCGAGGTTAAAGGTCCATGTAATGTGTCATTAGATATTAGGAGGTTTCCTGCCAAAGGTTACCTCAAATGGTGAAAAATTCGTGCCGGAATGGATGGTATAGGAACTGATGGAGGAGAATGGATGGAAAAAGGGAGTAGAAAATGAGGAAAGAGAAGAAAGAATTCTTACGCTTTAGGTGTGTATTAGAGTGCTCAGAGACTCGGTATGTTTTTTCTCCTAGACTGCTTTCCTTTTAATAGCTACTGGAGTGGACTTGAGCTTGACTCTCTTTCTATAGTTGATGGAGTGGACTTGAGTCTCATGCCAAAAAATCTTCTTTATTTATATTTTTGATATTTTTTGAATTTTTTTTTGCTTTTAATCTCTCCTTTTTATATCTGTACGACATAAATAAGAAAAATATCAATTTCTAATATTTAAGTAAAAAATAACTGCTAAATAAATATTTTTAAATATATTTTTAATATATTGTTATTATAAAAAATAATTCATATTTAACGGTTATTAAAAGTCCTTGATCTTTGTGGACATGTTGATCTGTGAGGAGGTGAATCTGGCAATAACGTTTTCAATCCTTTTCATGTTGGACTTCGAGCGAGTTGACTCCCCCATTGAAATCTCAATGGAAGCACCAAGATATTAAGGTTCGGAACCAGAACCTTGCCTTAGATTTCGAGAACTAAGGTAGGCCTCCACAAGGAAGAGAAGGTAAGGAAATTCCGATATTATTTCTTGCTTTCTTTCAAGGAGAATTCTTACATATATAGCCTATTCTATTGCAAAAGACCAAGGCCCGACAAACATAACCAGAAAATGCTAACAAACCAACAATATTATAACAGAATTATTCCCTTAACAAACTAACTATAATCTTTGCTCCTGCTAAATGATTCTATCTATGCATAATCCTTTAGGTATGAAGGGCGACAATGCTTCCTCTTGGGCCTACAATTTGTGACTTCTTTTGGCCCATTCTCTTCTACTTGCACCTCCTTAGTTTCTTCCGTAACAAAATGTTTAAAAGGTAAACTCTAACCTAATGAATTTGTGGCATAAGTATTATTTGCAGGCCAGTGCTCTCTATTGATCACATCCTTCTGTAAACAAATTTAACTGGTGTTGTCTTTGTTCATTTTCATTATTCATTATTCATGACGAAAATCGAGTTTCAATCCACTAGTTAGAATTTAGGAAGCATTAGATAATTGCAGCGTCATGATATCTAATACAAGTTAAGAAAATTCTTCTCAAACCACAATCTACAAATGATACGCAATCCTTGTCCATAATTGGGACATATATGTCATGAAGACTATCTATTGTGAATAAGTATATATGTTACTGTAAGTGGTAAAAGCAGAGTCATACTTAATAAGGGAATTCAGACTTCAAATAGGAAGAGATGTGAAAAATTATATGCAGATATTATCAACTCTCATTCGATCAATGAAACTAGATATACAACAATACATGTTGAGGAGTGATGACACAGAAAGATGTCAGAAAAATCCATAGCATCAAGATATAGTGGGTCAAGCAAACTACAATAAATGTGCATATAATTTATATCTATAAACCTTGACATTTTCTTTAGGCTTCACTTTTATCTTGGCTCAAAAACTGTAAGGGAAACATAATTGTTAGAAAATGGTCCATACAAATCTGCTTTGTCCCTTCCATTGTAAAAACCAAGTGCCTTTGGTTGTGGCAACGATTTTTCACCATTCAGCCTTAGAACCACAGCTGACATATCAGGCCTATCAACTGGTATCTGTTGCACACATAACAAGCCTATATGTATACATCGAATAACTTCAGCTGAAGTGCATCTTTCACCTAAAAATACATCCATCAAGTTTGTTGGCCTTCCTTCAGTCCATAGTCTCCATGCCTAATAATCATGGGAGTCAAAATGTATGGAAAGGTTCAAACATGAAAGAAAAATATGACTATGATGCTAGGTGGAAACAAGGAAAGTCATTGCCCTTAGGTGTCCAAGAAGATTAAGAAAGTGATCTGGGTTAGAAAAATCTCTTTTTTTCTTCCCACTCACTATTTCTAACACCATGACACCAAAACTAAAGACATCGGATTTCATTGAGAAATGTCCGTGTACAGCATAATCAGGAGGCACGTATCCACTGAAAAGAAGAATGTGCAAACTAGAGTTAGAGAAAATGCTATACCAAAGAATTGATTAATCAAGCAGGAACCAACTTACTATGTCCCGGCAATCTTGTTAGTGTTAGCATCTACTTGGTCTCCCCATAATCTGGGAGCAAGGCCAAAGTCCGAAATTTTGGGATTCATATTTTCATCTAGTAGAATATTGCTGGTTTTCAAATCTCGGTGAATAATCCTCAATCTAGAGTCTTGATGAAGATACAATAGTCCTCGAGCAATGCCACCAATAATATGGAAACGCTTAGTCCAATTCAATAACTTGCTCCTAATTTCATCTGGCCAATTTTTAATACATGTTTAGGATACCATCTGCAGTCTCAACAATTTCACAAGCTTTAGAGATAAGGAAATTAAAACAAGTTTTTAGTTATATTTTTATAAGTGTTAGATAAAAATATGTTAATAAAGATTACATTTGTAATAGTGACACAGCGTGAATTATAATGGTATAAAGTGATTAATTGATAATAAAAAAAAAGGAAAAGAAAAATTGGCATTGAAGGAACAAAGTTTTCGAGAGATCTTTATAATTATTTGAGTTATGGAAACCTTGGAAAAATAACTAGCTAGTAGACATGATCATTTGTCGTTAGTTATCTTTTTACGTATTTGTTTTTTTATGTTTAAGCATGAGTAGTTAAACTCCTTGAGGTTAGGTAGATGATTGGATGCTTATATATGTAATCTAAATTATTAATTACAAGCTTAATTTATTATTATTATTGTGCTCTCCTCTTCTCAACTTGTTTAGGTTTAAGCCTAGGTAGTTAAATTCCTTGAGATTAGGTAGACAAACTTGGATTGGATGCTTATGTAATCTAAATTATTTATAACAAGTTTAATTTATTATAATTTTGCTTTCCTATTGTCACAATATTTCCTTTTGGTTTTAAATATAGAAGTTAACTAATTATTTAATGAGACTATCTTTAAAATGTCATTCATTTAATAAGATTAAAGACTTTTTATGTTTTATATCAATTTTCAGTGGATAATAGTTTAGAAAAAAATAATTAGATTTTGTTTTGAAATTTATATAATTTAATGAAATTTACTAATTTTTTAATGAGTGTGAAATCAATTATATTTTCTTATAATAGAGAGGGAGGGAGTGTTGGCTAACAACCCTTCAACTTCTAACAATAATTCAACCCTCCATCTTCTAATTATTATTTCAAACAGGCTCTAATCTTCTAAAATCTTCAAACTTGAAGGAATTAATAAAAATTAATGCGACTTGATCTTGTGTCTTCAGATGAACTAACTCCATCTTTGACAGTTTTATTTTTGATAAACTTAAATACTAACTTGACTTCAATTGTTTCATGACTTTTGATAATTCCCAAGTGTCATTTTTTTTTTAATGGCTTTGATTTCTTTCTCTATGATTTGTCTCCTCTTCTAGTCTTCAATGGTTTCATCAAAAGTTAGAGGTTCACTGTTAACAAAGATAAAATAAATTATTTATAAATATATAATGACTTTTAAATAGGATGCAATGACTAGACAATTAAAATATTTTAGGATGTAATAATAAAGATACATCTTTCAAAAATTTGATTTTTGTTTTATAAATCTTTTAGAGATTTAATAGTTATATAATGTTTTAATTTGAATTCTTAATATTTTAATATAAATCTTTCATTTTCATTTTAATTTCATAGTTACAAATAACCACATACACTCGCCTGCACCCGCATAAACACACTCACATATAATTAGAGTTTGTTAATATACATACACTTACTTTTTAGTATGACTGCATTAATAAAAAAAATTTAACCAAGAAATATATATATATTCATATAAATGCATGGTACCACTGGTACTGTGTACAAATGAGATTTTCTTAAAATATATTAATGATCTAGTCTTATCTTAATCATCTATAAATGATATAGACCTAAATATATAATTGTCATTTCTTAGAAAAGGAAAAATTCTTAGTTGATAATTAAGCATCTCATCTGGTGTGTGCGTGTGAGGAATCCAAAGCTCACTCAACTTGACCTATATATATATATATATATATATATATATATATATATATATATATATATAACCAGGTTGTAGTAAAAGGTTGTAATGATAACGTTTCCCCTCATCACGAAGAATATCTCTAAAAGTTGCACTCCCCCATTGGAATGATTTAAATGGTACGGTTAAAATTAAAAACATGATTAACTAATTAATTTTTTAATTTTATTATTTATGTATGATTATATAACTTAGATGTATATAGTTCTTATTTCTTATAATAAAAGGCATTCTCTCTATATATAATAAAAGAAAATACGTTCTGGTCTTTATATTTTATTATATTGTTTAACTTTTTAACTACTCTCTAAATTTTCTACTATTTTATTCTTGGAATATTCTTCTCTAAATTATTTATTACTTTCAATCAAGTTTAATAGACAGGCACTACCTGCTGTTTTTGTCTCCTCTCTCTCTCTCTCTCTCTCTCTCTCTCTCTTTATATATATATATATATAGGTTCTAGTAAAAGCTTTGCCAGCCAAAGGAGATTTTTCAAAACGGTTAAAGGGCATGTGCGTTTCAACTTAGAATATGATAAGCGAGGTTCTATGATTATAACTTTTTTTTATAATGAAAAACAAAAAGGTTATCACAAACTTTTCTAAAGGAGCCAAAAGCACAAACAACGAATAGGATAAAAAGAAGAAGAAGAAGCAGCAGCAGCAGCAGCATATTCAATTCCATTTAGGGTTTTTCCGGTGTAGCCCTGTGAATAAAACCAACTATAAGTGCCCCAAAAGTACAAATCTTTCATCAATCCTTCAGATTCACCGAATCTAAACAAAAATTCCTAAGACAAGCATAAGAGTTTCCGGTGCTGGCGTACGTACAACCAGTTCCATATTTTATGGAACATACACTTCACTAGGGGTGATTAATCTAGTTATATATCAAATTCATCAAGATATTAAAGGATCATATAGTGTGTATCAAGAACCATCCGGCCATTAATATTCTATATATCAAGAACCTGAAGGGTATGAACGTATGACTTCATGAAAATTAAAATTGACCTAAAAAAAGCTTATAGGGAGCTCCCCTCAGATTAATTTCAAAATCATAAGAACTTAAAAGGAGAATATTTTGTATTGTTTTGTTTTTCTGGCATGATGGCCACCCCCGCTGGAAAATTCAATGTTTTCTGCTCTGACTCCGTCACTCCATGCAACAATATTAAATTAAATGAAGAAAAACGTACTTTGAAATAAATTTCATTTGTCTAAAATTAAAATTGAAATAATTTTTGTTTTCAAAATTTCTTTTATCGTTACCTTTCAACATTTTCTCCTGATTCCCTTTTTTTCTCGAGACAGTCAGAGACAATAGTAACCCGGCCCCTTGTTACTTGCTAACTTGATAGTTCCTTTTCATTGTGTCCGTTCCGCCAATAAACACGAGAAACATGCCCAATGCACAGTACCCCGCATTTTCGTTTTAATCTTCATATAGAATCCTTAATGGGCAAATGACCAATTTGGTACCTAAAAGATGTATTTGCTGACAATTGACATGTGAAAGATAAAAATAACTGATTTAATTCACGAATATGTAAATGTTATAACAAATTGGTATGACGGTCAAGCTTTTTTTGTTTTCGTTAATCCTGGTGCATACATGACACAAACATTGATAACATGGTACCTCCACAGAATAAAGTGACTTGGCTCATTAAAAGTGCTTTTGGACCAATTGGTCATGAAATAGTTGCATCCTTTAAACACTTCGTTTTGTTTGATTTTTCACCTCAAAAGTAAACCAATTAGATGAAAGAACCACCTTAACATTTACACTCATTTTTCACAAAAAGAGTTGGGTCTCTTCTTCTTCCCCACTAAGGAGAATGGCGACGATCAGGGGATTCTCACCCTGACACTTTGTCTTTTGAAGGTGAAAGGTAAGCCTTCCTTTTTTCATCCACATCATAAGGTTTTTATTGTGTTTGTGTGTGTTTTTGCACCTAATAATCATATTATAATATGAATATATAATGCTTTATTTTGTTCATCATTGGAGGAGAAAATTGATTGATCTCAAACTGCACTCGTAGTTGAACCAATTACTGAAGTTGTATCAGCACCTAACCCTCATGTTGCAACAACTATTGTCCCGAGTTTGTACCAACAATCCCTACAAATGGCTCTGGGTTTGTACCATCAGCCCCTGCATTTTTAGACTCATTACTATAAAAAAAAGTGTTATTTATGACATAACAACGTTGGTTGCTAGAAATCATTATTAAAGACAACACGGTGACAGTCTTGTAATTATGTAGAATGAGAATGAAGATGATTTTTGAATAAACGTTTTGGAATCGTGAGTTTAAGCATGATTATTTGAAAAATAGTCGTTGAAGAGTGAGTACCGTGAGTACAAAGACGTTAAAAATACTCCAAACCCTCCCAATTCCACCTTCCCCAATCCTAATCTCACTTATGAGCTAACAAACACTAACTAGGTCAAGCATAATGCCTAATCGAACCTCAACCCTCCATGTCCCCTCCTCCGCCTTCGCGACTATTGTCCTCAATTCTACCATGACAGACTCTGAACTAAACAATGTCCCTTAGCCGCCAACCTCCCCAGCTTAGAAATGATACATTCTAAGACGGTTATTTAAAAATTATCTTAGAATGTTCACTTTTTAAGACGGTTTTTTAGAATGTATCATTTCTAAGCTGGGTAGGTTGTCGGCTGAGGGACATTGTATTACTTCTAAGACGATTTTCTGAGAATCATTTTTAAATCCTCACATTTTAACATTTTTCTTAAACAAAGAAATAACACATTCTAAGACAGTTACTAAACAAATTAATATAAAAATCGAGATTCTAAGACGGTTTAAAAATTGTCATGGAATGTCAATATTTTTCACAATGATGGATTCAAAGTTAGTTGACAACTATCGTGGGAAGTGTTATACAACGATCTTTAAAAGATTTTTTTGTAATAGTGACTACCTCTAATTAGACCAACAACTCGAGTGATCAAAATTCCCTTCCTAAATGGTCCATCCCTAAGAATCAAAGTCAAAAATATTGGTGTTAGAATCACATTCTGCACTATATTGTCATTTTTTTTTTTTACCATTTTGATAATAAGGATAGAAATTGAGGGACCAAGTTGACAATTTTTAACAAATGTTCAAAAAATTTCAAGCATAAGTGAGAATCATGTTGTGGACTATATTGTCATTTAATTTTTTTAGACCATTTTGACAATAAGTGACAAAATTCAGGGACCAATTTAACAATGGACATGTGTAGAAAAACTTACCAATTTAGGCAAAAAAGACAAAAACATTTAGTGACAAATTAGTTCAAAACGTAATGTTTAAGGAGACAAATATTCATTAACAAATGGATCCAAAATGGTGCATTTTGAAAGAAACAAGTGACTTTATCCCATGAAAATGTCATGTCACCGACGTTTGTGTCATATATGTACTAGGGTTAATAGCAACAAAAAAAACATGACGCACATACTAATTTGTCACAATATTTATATATTTATGAACTAAATTAATTGTTTTTATTTTTTTAAAGACTAAATTGTTAACGAATACACCATTTTTTAATACTAAATTGGTCATTTATTCATCCTTAATTTAAACCTTTTTGGAGAAATAGATAACGGCGTAGGGTGTCGTTAGATGCATGATTAAAGTTGCTTAGCTTACACGAAAATCACATACTCATGATATGATACATTAAATTCTAGCTATTCCACTCAAAAGTTTTTGTGCAAAGTTTGATTGGTGGCCAAAAATTGAATAGATTTCGCTTGCTCTCGTCGGTAACAAACATTGCAACTTCATCTCTACTAGTGATCATCTAGACGTACTAGGAATGCGAGGACTTACAGTAAATAGGTCTGTTCATAGTTTAGTTATTCAAATAATCATGACCATAATTATTAAATAACTATTCCTTTCGTTTTTCCTTAAGTGTCAGATTTTTGGGGGAAAAAATATTTCTATTTAATTATCTGTCATTTGTAAATTTCAAAATCACATTAGTTATATTTATCAATTATACTCTTATTTTTTTCTAATATTTAATTATTTACTAAAGGATTTATTTAGTTTTTTTTATTTTTTTAGTTCAGTTTAATTTTTTATCTTTTAAAATTTTTAATTTGATAATTTATCTTATTTTTTTTACTCAAACTAATATTTTGTCTTTTTAAAAATTTTATTTGATCTTTTATCTTGTTTGTTTGTTGAGTTTGATTCACAATCTTAATTTTTTGTTTAATTTGATCTTTCAATTTATCTAAGATTGACGTTGTTAATTATTTAAAAAATAACTTTTTTAGTTCAGTTCTAATAAAAACAAGTTTTTTTTAATAAATGATTGATGATGTTAATTTTAAATAAATTAAAGCATCAATTTGAACTAAAAAAAAGATAATATGATAAAAATAAATTTTTTAAAAGATAAAGAATCAAAATGAACTCCAAAAAATAAGATTAAAGACCTAATTGAATTAAAAAAAATAATCAAACTAAAAAAAAACATGATAAAAAATCAAATAAGTCATTTGACTTAATTATTTTACACATGCATTGGATAAAAAAGGAAATCCCATGACTATTTACTTAGAATCAAGAAAACTCGGTGACTTCCTTTATTTCTACGTAACAACCTTAAACGACACACTGAATAGAGAAAGTATATTACAAGTGGTTATTAATTATAATCATAACTATAACTACTAAATATAAGTATATTACAATCTACAAGAGATTATTATAATCATAATCAGTTTTGTATAACCGATTATTTAACAAGTATATATTTTTAGTTGGTTATATAATTGATTATAGAAATATAATTAGATTTAAAAATGAATTAAAAAATATTTTTAAACATTTATTACATTTTTATAACTGATTTTATGTATTAATAATTGTGTCATGTTTGACTTAAATTAATTTTAAATATTAAAAAAATTATAGGTAAAAATCAATTATTAATTTAAGATTTATAACTAGTTATATAATTGGTTTAAGTTATAATGGATTATATAACCGATTTTGGATAAATATGGTTATTAAACCATTTTTTTCAAATGGCTATGGATTGATTATAATAACCGCTGTCATATGTGACTAATTTTTATAATCATTTACGATAAACCAGTTAATTATAAAATAATCGGTTAATTATGATTATGGTTAAATTTTTTATAATCAGTTATTATGAGCATTCCTATTCGAATTCGTAGGATGTTCGAAGCTGCCACCTGTGAACGAGGACGCACGGGCAAATCCGGGTTCCCAACCTAGGGGGTCAACAAAAAGAATTAAATATTATTCAATAATATATAAACATTAAATTTTGTATATAATACTTATAGTTATATATTTTAAAATGATCCAAAATATATTAATATAAATCACAAACTAAACATATTTTTCAAAGGTCTAATCTTACAACTAGCTATCAACATATTAGTTTTGTGTAGCAGTAGGAACTTTCACGTGTTTATAATTAAAAATAATCAACTATATTTTTTTATGAATACAAAAAGTGAAAAGACAATAAGTAAAGAATAAAAAGCCTAACTTAACAAATGGTGTACAACTGCAGAACATTGAGACGCAAATTTCCGTTAACAATGTCCAAAACTTGTTCACAATTTGGCAAGTAGACAAATCGTGCTAGTAATGATAAGTACTCCAAATCGTCTCCCAAGACACATGTGCAATATCAAGTCAATCATGCATTATTGGTTAACTAATTAAGGACATTGAACTAATAAATGTGATTCAATAGATGATTCAAAATTAAAAAGGAAGTCAGTTATGCAAATGTCATTTAGCACTCTTCTTATTTTCACCTTTGTTATGATAAGTTTATTCTCTTTCTTAATAATTAACTTGATCCACCTCGAAAAGCTTATCAAAAAGATTAAACCCTCTAACAAACAATTCAACTCATTTACTCATCTATGCCCTCCTCCCAATTTAGCCTCCAACCAAACAGCCATATATGGCCTTTTTCTATGATAATAAGGTTTAAATAGTTTTTTATTACCTTCAAAATAGGTGATTTTGATTTTGCTTCCTAAACTACCATTTTTATTTATTTTAGTACCCCACATATTTTTATATTCAATTTAACAACTTGTCATTAGTGATTGACGTAGTTAATGGAGCAAGTCCAAGTCATATAAAAATTATTGACTTAGTAGTCATGGTAGTTACTTTTTCAAAAATAAAAAAAAAATGATAGGTACCAAAATCAAATAAAATAACCTTTTTTAAAAATAAAAATTTATCAGGTATCAAAATGAAACAAAAATAAAGGTTAGATACCAAAAATAAAAACACCCTCATTTTATAAGTATCAAAAGTTATTTAAACCTAAAACAAAAAAAATAGTTAATTATTGTCATCATTGTACCACCCAAATTCTCAAATCCCTTCTTTTTTTCTCTTTTCTGGCGTGATATTCTTTAAGTCACCAAAAAAAATGTTAATTACCGTCGCCATTGTCACATATGCACCTCAATTCACCCCATTTAATGTTTCTCTTATATTGTATTTGTTTACTCCAATTCATGTAAATTTTACTCCCTCTTACTTTTACTGCTAACAACATTAAGAATGGGATTTCCCACTTAAGCACTTTCTGAGATCAATTTTGTCTCCCTCTACTCCCACTATGATGACGCTCCTTGGATCCATGACATCATTTTCGATTCGCTCACCAGAATTGGATGCTTCTAGTTGCTCATTCATAGGATTTCGTTGCAGCTCATGGTCTGTCAAAATCTTTCTAGTGTCAGCCGAAAAGCCTTGGCGGTTCAATGAGTATCACGTCGAGCTAAAAGGGTCGAAGGTAGCAAGAATTTGTGTGGTGTAATAATGACAATAATTAACTTATATTTTATGCTATGCTTAAATAACATTTTGATACTTATAAAATAGGGAGTGTTTTGATTTAGTCTGTAACCTTTATTTTTATTTGATTTTAATATCTGACAAATTTTTATTTTTCAAAAAGATATCTGTCAAAATCAAAATAACATGTTTTACGAGTACTAAAAAGTTATAAGTCTGTAATAGAAACCCAAAGCTAGCTCAACTTTAACTAGGGTACATACATGCCAAGTTGTAGTAAAAGTTTCTCATGAAAAGGTTGACTAATCACCGAACATATCCCTAAAGTTGTACTCCCCCAATTGGACCCAAACGAACCCGATCTACATAATGTTTCATGTGACCAATTTTAGGAGATAAAAAAATTGGTGATGGCATTGAGAACCAGTGTAGCCAAAGGGGACTTTCAGAACGGGTAAATGACATGTGCGTTTCAACTTAGAATATGATAAGGGAGGTTCTATTACCAATAAGTTGTTTATGATTATTACAATCTTTTCGAAAAGGAGCCAAAAGGCACAAACCACCAATAGGGTATTCTAGTGCTTATCCAAAAAAGAAAAACCAATACGATATCCTAGTATTTTTAGGGTTTTTCCCCTGTTCCTCTGTGAGGTTTGAATATATGCAGCTATTATTAGGGCCCATATTAGAATTCTCCTCCAAACCTTAGGATTCACCAAATCTACTCAAAGGTTCAAGACACAATCCCTAAGACAAGCCTAATAGTTTCCGGTGCTTGCATACAGCACAAGGGCATAAGGAGTGGAGTAGCCTAAGACATATATATTCCTCTCCTTCGTTTCTCTTCATTGATTAGTAAGAAGCTTCACATGCATTAACCACTAGCTCGCCCAAAACGGAAAGTTTTGTCTCTGCAAGCCAAGCCAGTGCCATATTTTATGGAAAACTGGGGTTACTAGAAGGACTAGGGTCAAGAAACCATCCATTCTATGAAGAACCTGAAGGGTATATGACTTCACAAAAATTAATATTAGCCCTAACAAGGGCTAACAACAATGGCGACAAATAATTAATTGTTCTCAAGGCACCCTCAAATTATTTTCTAATTAATCATAAGAATTTAATGTTTTTATTTTGTTTTGTTTCTCTGGCATGACCATCCCCTTCAATTTTTTCCTCCTCTTATTAACTCCCCTCACTGCAACAAGATCAAATGAAATGAAAAAAGTTATTTTGTTTTATCATAAAATATCAAAATGTAACTTTTTTTTAATTTCATTCGTCGAACTCACATGCCTATACTCTGCAGTCTGCACTATCTCCCCCCCCCCCCCCACCCTTCCCAAATAAAAAAATATTATTCCATAAAAAAAACTAAGTAGAAAAACTCTATAATTACAATTTGTATAATTTTTTGTCTAAATTTGTTCTTATGGTAACCTTCCAACATTTTCTTCCTTCCTTAGTTTATTCCTCTTTTTCTCCTGACAGTCAGGCAACGGGTACTCCTTTTTTTTAATTTCATTCGTCGAACTCACATGCCTATACTTTGCACTATCTCTTATTCCATAAAAAAAAACTAAAAAACAAGAGAAAGTAGAAAAACTCTATAATTACAATTTGAATAATTTTTTGTCTAAATTTCCTTCTTATCGTTACCTTCCAACATTTTCTCCCGACAGTCAGGCAACGGGTACTCCTTGTTCCTTTTCATTGTGTTCGCTTCCCCCAATACACGAGAAACATGCCCCTATGCATAGTACCCTACATATTCGTTTTAATCTTTAGAGAATCTTTCATTTAAACCTCTTTGGAGAAATGCATAATGGCTTAGATTGTCGTTAGATGCATGATTAAAGTTGGCTTGCAAAAATTGAATAGATTTTGCTTTTGTAATTAGTGGGGTTGTACATCGGGCCTTTTACATGTACTAACTGCACGGAGAACAATCATTCATTTGAAGACGAAAAATAATATTTTCTTCCATTATAATTATTGTATAAAAAAACATTATCTTAAAATAATTTTCATTTTAATTTTTTAATATAATATTAATTAATTTTTTATTTATATAATTTATAATATAAATTTTGAACAATAAAATCTATGAATAAATTAATGATAATATAAGATTAATTTTATAAAATTATTATTCTTTTTCATTTATTTATTATTATTTTACTTAACGTAAAATAATTTAATACGGCTACTATTTTGATAATATTTGTAAAAGATGACTCGATATGTTAAAACTACTATTTAAGAGATACGGACTAGGGGTGGAAATGAACTGAGTTAAGTCAAGTTTTAATATGCTTGAGTTCGGTTTGAGTTGAATATGCAAGACTTGAGCTTGGCTCATTATTTATCATAGGCTTTTTTTCAAATGCTTGACTCGGCTTACATAAAAGTCTGGTTTGACCTACGAGTCTATTTAAAAGTTTGCTTAAAGACGTCTTTGATTAATTAATTATTTTAAAACCTAGTGAAATACTAACTAAAAAAAATAAACTTATAAAATTTCGTATAAGTAATATGCAAATCCAAAAATAATTGATAAATAAAATCATATTGAATTCAAGTCGTTAAAACACAAAATATATGAGAAGAAAATGAAATAAAAAGAGTATAATATTAAAAAATGTATGGATTAGAGATGATTTATACTAATATAGCCAAACAAAAATATTTAAATTGTTTGAGAATGGTTTTACAAAATATTTTTTTCCTTGAAAGTATTAATCTAGTTGCATTGTCCTTTTAACTTGAGTTTCTTCCTTTTTGAAAATTTTTCATATGCAAGTGAACTCTTTAAGCAATTTATGTCACTTCTTCATCTTGTCATTCATAATGTCATGAAATGGTATAAATAATCATCGTTAATCTGTTAGTTATTATAAAGCTAGCAAACAAAATATAATTTGAGATATACACCCTTAAACCAATAAGTTAAAGTGCAGATAATCATCGTATAGATAATCATCATTTTAAAAGTTTTTTATTTAATAATAATAATAGTTACTATTATTATTACTTAAATAAACTGACTTATTAAACTTAATAAGTTTTTTTTTTATAGTTTGAGTTTGAATTTTTTATCTAAAAAAATTTTTTAAAATGTTTGAACTTGTCTTTTATAATAAACAAGTCAAGCCAAGTTAAATCTTAAATAAACCGAGTTAAAAGTTATTGACAAACTGTTCGACTTATTTTGATTCACAGACTCAAAGAAGCTGGTGCAGCACACGCACAATTTTACTGGCAATAGGAGCAAGATGGAGGAAGTTGCAGTGAAGTTTCCACTTGTCTAATGCATACTTCCAAAATCTAAAGCAATATTCTGGCTAAGGTAAGTTGTACACTGCAACGTATTCTGGCTAAGATTGTACGTTGCAGGATGATTTGTCTTCGTTTGATTTATGAACCTCATGGAAAGTTAAAGAAAAATAAAGTTTCACTTGGAAATACACATCTAATCAATGCCGTAGAGAATTATCACGGGAATCATGAGATTCTTGAAATACTGATATAATTTTGTTTACACAAAATTGCAAAATTGATCTCTCATTTTATCTTTAATTTTGAATTTGGTCCCCCTATAATTTAATTTATAAATTTGGTCTCCCAGTTTTATAAATCCTTGTAAAATTGGTTTTGGAAGTCCGATTTGAACGTTGACAATTAACTTCAGACGTTGACTATCACGTGTAATGAAATTTGGCTGAATTTATAAAGGGATTTATAAAATTGAAGGACCAAATATGTGAATTAAATTATAAGGGAACCAAAATCGAAATTGGAGTAAAACTGGGAGACCAAAAGTGTAATTTTACCTTTAAAGAAAATGAAATATTTACAGGAAACCACTCAGTTGACACGTGACAGTCAACGTTTAAGGTTAACGGTCAACGTCTAAATCGGGCTTCCATGACCAATTTTATAGGAATTTATAAAAATGGGGAACTAAATTTGTGAATTAAATTATACGGGAACCAAATCCAAAATTGAAAATAAACTGGGAGATCAAAAATATAATTTTAACTTTTGTTTATCAACAAGATATGGTACAATCTATAATGAATGAATAGCACACCAGGTAAACAAATTTAAGTTATTAATTTCGCAGTCACGAATAGAGAGATAGATGAATGTTTCATTGTATTCACTTATTTGACTTGAAATTTTTTTTCAGACTGTTTTTTTCTCTTTCTTTCACAAACACTTGTAAATTAAGCTCTAGAAGTTAATTTTATTTTTTTTCAAAATTTGAAATTAAAGTTACAAATATTAAAAAAATAAATTTTATAAAATTTCAACATTCTTTCGTTTTCTCCCCTCTCATTAAAAAATGTAATACTGGGGGTAGGAAAATGTCTTTTTCATACGTATTACTTGAAATTCAACCTATCTTAATAAATAATTCAAGTATTCAACCTCTCGTTTAGCATAACTTTATTAATAATATAACTTTTTTTGCTGTACAAAAAAGAAAACCTCTCGTTTGGCATGTTTTCTATTTATCACGCACGCGCACACACACAAACTGCTTTAGTTTTCCATTCCGTATATTGCAAGTTGCAACAAAAAGGGAAAGTTGTCAATTTTGTCTTTTCTAAGGCAAATATTCATATTAAATTAATGGTGGCTACTATTATTTTAGCTTTTTCTACATTAATTATTACTTTCCAAATAATCACACCTATTTTAGATTACGGTGAGTTCAGTCTCATGGTAAGTCCTACGTGATACATCACATGGACTTTAAATTTGATTTTCAAAAATGAAAAAGTTGATATGACAACGCTAAATTAATTGACGAGTTAATTCAATTAAGCATTAAAATAACCTCATGCTAATAATATGTTTAGAATAGCTCCATTTTGGCGATCAGTTTCTAAAGTGTCCTAATTTGACGATCGATCATTGTATAACATTTTATATGTTCGGTAAACTGAACCATATTGAATTGCTTATTACTTATATGTTTGTTTCTTAAGATGATTTTTATTCGAAAATCAAATCAAATCGTGTAACAAACATCCCTAACCCATTTTTATCACGGGTCCTTCAATTCTTTCAAATTAATTATACAATTGATTTTATTAATTATTGTCTTTAGGATAAAAAAATAATAAATATTAACTAAATTCTTTATTCCAAATCACAATAAAAAAAATATATTACTAATATTAAATGTTATATATATATATATTACTTTTTATTCTTTAATAATAAAAGTTAACAAAATCATTATATAATATAAATTATTCATTATTTATTATAATAACAATACATGAACATTCTCTCACTCTAAATATCTTATTATTATTTATCACATTTTTCTTTCTATCACATCATATTATGATATCTCATTATTATTTGTCATTTTTCTCTCTTTCTATCATATCATATTATCTATCATGCAATAAGTTTTTTTTATCTTATATCTCTTTCTCTCACTAACTTTGTCATGCAATAACTTTTTTTATCTTATATCTCTTTCTCTCACTAACTTTTACTATCTTATATCTCTCTCTCTTACTAAATGTTAAAATAGATTTGTGGTGTCCACAAATCATTTTGTATAAATTAACTTATTTCCTAAGTGAGAGTTTTGTGGATAACATAGGTTTGAACATTGATCTACATCCATTCAAGTAAAAAATATATCTCAAAAGCACTGTGAGAAGGGGTGAGAGATAAGGAGCCAACAACTTTAATCGAATCTATTTTTTATTTACAAGACTCAAAATTAAAACTTTACTTAAGGAGATCGAGTTCAATATATCACTCGGACCAACAACTTGATGAAAATTGAGCTTTAAATAATATGAATAAGAATCAATTTATCTATTTTTAATAATTTAATGATCATTGAATAGATTGAGAAAAAAATTTAATGAATAGTTAATCCTTTAAAAATTACAATCCAATACATCCAACTCATTTACTTAAAAAAAATAGATTCGATTGAATTTAAATGCATATATGGACTAGTGGCTACTCAAATAATAATAATAATAATAATAATAATAATAGGGGAATTAATAGGTTTTGTGTGGGGAGTAATGACTTGATGGGTTGATTGTTATTTATAGTAAATGTGATTGGTGTTGGGCAGATGGGATTTCGTGAACATGGGAACATTCGTTAGCCATATTTTTTATTTTTTTTATGATTATTCGTTAGCCATATATGCAATCTTATGTAATGCTGGTTTGGGGGCAGCGTCTCAAACACATCTTGTGTTGAAGGCTCGTCACAACGTTGTGGTAAATTTTCTTTTTTCCTTTTAAAAAAAATTATAAATACATTTAATCTCTTAAATAGTATAGCATGGGAGATGAAGGAGTCATGTACGTATTAATCTCTCAAGGGTAACAGATAGCTAGTATTTTCATTTAGTATTTAGATGAAAAAATATTTTTTTAAGAGAATTTAGATGAAAATATATAGAGAATCTTCTTCGTTAAATTGCTGCTTCGCAACAATTGTTTAAAGAAAATATCATATATATTACTTATTCAAAACTATGAAAACAACACATTATTTAATTTAGCTTTACTTATATTGAAGATTTTGTTCCCTGCATGACCACACACTCAAAAGTGGAATAACTGTCCAGAATGTGAAATTAAAACCACTTAAGTAACATTTGACAAGAGACACGAGTCTTGGGTGTAGGAATCACTTGGACTTCTCCTTATTAATAACCACTTTTTACGCCATTGGACGTACAACTTAACCTATAACATCTTCAACTCCAACCTATATGGCCTCATTCCACTTCTCTGGTCTACATAAGTTAGAGACTTAGAATATTCTCATATGCTAGTCATTAGTATGTTAGTTCACTAACTTGAACCTCGAAATCTCCGCAACATTAATGTGCATGTATGTGAAATTTATGTAGTAGCAAAAATCCTACTGTATGTGATGTTGTCAGTATATGTGTCTTGGTAACATTTTTTTTCCTAAGAAGTTCTTTGTAACATTACTCGTACTCTTGACTTTTCCTAATCATATAAAAAAAAAATTGGTTCAAGGACATGCATTGTCACATCAAATAAAACACGAACGTGGAACCTTCTTAATAAATAGAGCTGCAGGCTCTATGGTGGTAACTGTTCGTGTAGTATACGTTATCAATGAGTACAATAATGCGTATATTTGCGATGGTTCCAAAAACGGCTAGGGCACCTTCCACGAAGGAGAACATCTCAATAACTCAGTGAAAATGATCGCAATTATTTCAATGGAAGCTGCTATAAGCTCCACAACAGAAACATTCACATCAAATTAATGACACTGCCACGTGTCATCATTTTCTCACAGGCTTTAATTCAGAGGAGGTACTTAAACAGTTAAACTTGAACAGTTGACATACAAAATTATTGGACATAAAGATAACCATATATAGAATTTGTGGGTGTTAATTATGTAAATAATATATTTGATTATACAGATATCATTTTACTATTTAATATATTACCTTTTCCCCTGTTTACGTACTCACTTTATAAAAATAGCTATTTCTATTTATTTAGTTGTTAGAAAGTGTAAGATCATATTAATTATATCTTCTTTAATTACATTACTCAATAATTCTTAAATATAATGAATTAAAATTAAACACAGATAAGAATAAAATAAAATAAATTTAAAAGTAAAAAAATAACTATATCATTAATATAGAGTTTAATTTTCATATATTATTAGTGTGAGAAAATGTATATTGCCAATAAATTAGAACAACAATGTATTTTTTTAAATTAACTATTATAAAAATTAAAACAAACTTGTTGTGCACAATAATTTATAATTAGATAATAATATACAAAACTTGATAATCTATAATCAAATAGTAGTGTAAAAACTTTATTGCATTATCAATTTAGATCATATTTAATAAACTTCTTGATAAATATTTATGTAAAAAGAAAATAACAACAAAAAATAAATTGAATTTATCTCATAAATTAAAACCAACCTATATAGTTGATATTTCAACAATCAGAAAATTTTAATGAAAAAAATATCTCTAAATATTAAATTGCATAAGATAATTTTAATTTATCAGAAAAACTAAACTTATTTCATTTTTTTATTTTTTTTTATAAATACTTATAAAAATTTTAACATCAAATTTTCTAATTAAATTAATTTATAATGTTTTACTTCTTAGAAAGGAACATAGAGTATCCTAATAAACCTTAGAATTAAAAAAATAACAAATAAATTTCAGAAATTGAAATCTAATTATAATATTAGTTCTTGTCATTAATTTTGTTATCTATAACGGGATATAAAATGGAATATGAAATTTTAGTGTACATAATTTAGTATCCATTTTTCCACCTGTAACAACAATATCCATAAATTTCTAATTTTCTCTCTCATTGTTTTATCTCAATAATTATTGTTACAAATCACCCATTAATAATAGTAAGTTTTCTCCTTTTTTAACTATTTCTTTTTTCATTTGCATGGTTTAAATTTAAAATTTTATTTAAAAAAAATCGATTTTAGTCTCATTTACACTAATAGAGACTATTGGTTCATGCCGGAGACTATAATAATAATAATAATATAGTAATTTTAATCTGATATATTCATTTAATATTTTTCAAATTTTGAAAGCTATTACAACAAAATTCAACAATTTTAGGAGACTGAAATAGTACTATAGCTAGTGTACTCAGAAAAACATATACTACTGCATATACATGTATAGGTAATATTAAAAGTCCCATATATATATATATATATAAAATATTTGGTTGGCTGTTTGTGAATAATTCAGCATATATAAACAGAGGCCCAGCTTCTATGACAAGCTACCATTATCATCTCTCTGCACACAGTGTCTCTAACAACCACCACCTCTCTTCCTGAGAGAAATATTCGGCGACTGAAACACAGAGTGAGTTTAATTCAACTGCCCTAACTCCTGAGAGAGAGATGGAGCAGGACTACCTCTTGGACTTTGAGGACTACTTCCCTTCTATGATTGCACGCATGGGAGCGGAAGGGTTCATTGGAGAGCTCTGCAACGGGTTCCGCTTGCTCATGGACGTGAATAAGGGCCTCATCACCTTCGAGAGCCTCAAGCTCAACTGCTACCTGCTCGGCCTCGACGTCATGGACGACGAGCTCGCCTGCATGCTCATGGAGGGCGATTTGGACGGCGATGGCGCTCTAAGCCAAATGGAGTTTTGCATTCTCATGTTTAGGCTCAGCTCTTGCTTGTGCACTCCTCACGGTGGTGGTGGTGGTGATGGTGGTAGTGGTGGTAGTGGTGGGGATCCCATGTTGATGAATGTAATGTAAAAATACTATTACTATTACTCTCTTCTTCTTCTTTTTTTGTTGTAAAATAGTTGCATTTAAGATTTGAACGATCTCATGCATATTATCTCAAACCCCCCCTGCTAGTAGGCTGACCCTGCTGATTCTCATCCTTCTCCTCCTCTCTGTTTTAATTTCTCTTACTCAATTGCATAGCATTTTCCTTAATTGGGCTTAGAGAATTCTTCAATTTCAGAGAAGAATTAATGATGCTGTTGTGACTTTTGTCATTTGTAATTCAAATAAAAAAATGTCCTTCTGTAATTTCTCTCTCTTTGTTAATTTCAATGTAATGATGTGAATGATTGCCTCATTTGTGTGCATGATTGATTATTCAGTACAACTAATACTATATGAGTTACGATACATAAATTTTTCTTTATTTTAAAGTGTTGACTAGCCCTTCACATGCTATAATTTTTGTTAGATAGCAAATTGTGTGTGCTGACAAACATTTTTATAATAACAAATGCCAAGCACTGTTTCCCAAGATAACGTGTGAGAAAGCTATTGTTGGAGAAACGTCATTTTAAGCTTTCGTTCACTTCTCGTTGCCGTTTGCAGAAGTGCCAAACAGAGTAATTGAAGGGAAGCGACGCAGGCTCCCGCACATGGATTCGATCAGTTACTGATCCATACGTGCCATTTTAGAATCAAATTTAGGTTTAATTCAAGATACGGGAATCCTTAACTTTTTTTAAAAAAATCTATATAATTGAGGGAATTTTGCTGTGATTACAATTAGCTTAATTTTTTTAATAATAAGATATATAATCATTTGATACTTTTTATTTTTTTATGGTGAAAAAAAACTTAATTGAAAAGAAAGACCTAAAGATAATTAGTCAAATTTTTCAATAACAATTAGTAATTATTAAAGTTGGTAAATACCTCTTACTAAAAACATAGTTATTAAAAAAATGTGTTAGCAAATTTAAAATATTTTGTGTAATATGATTAACAATAAAGGAGAATTACTTGCCTAACTTATCCGGGGATTTCTTCGCAAAGGGTGTAAAGATTATGGATGAAAATTTCGTTTATTATACTGGCTAATTCTTATTGTGTTAATCTATCTTATTAGAAAAACGTTAAAACTATGACTTATAAAAACACTTGAGATGGTTTTTGTTAAGATAAAAAAAAAACAAGCTAAAATAATGTTTTATTTTCGTTCAATATCTTTTAATTTTAAATTTTATGTTTAACAAACTTACAAAAAAAATTCATTTTTTCAGCTGTGCTCCTACTAACAATTGTTAAAATAGAAACTAGTGCATGTTAAATAAGAATATTTTATTCCATTTGATTAGTATGAACGATGAAAAAAAGAGCAACCTAAGGGCGTACAAAAACAACCCCTAAGGCATCCGCTAACAATGCAAAATACTTTATTGATCTTAATACCTAAAAGATTTATTACAATTAATGAAATATTTTATTCTTAATATATATAAAAATATTTACATTTTTTTTCTAAAAAAAAGAATATTTACATTTATTAGATGCTTGTTAATCTGTACAGCATGTATTAAATTTGAACATTAGTAGATATGCAAACAAAACCAGTCATTAATACTGAACATTATAGATATGAAACGAAAGTTGAAAGTAAGATTCAACATTTAAAATACTCTCTATTCCTTTAATTATTTAGTCTCATTATAATTCTGGTCTTGAATTATTTTTCACAAATAAGAAAATAATAAATAAATGAAGAAGAATAATAATTTACAAAATTAATTATCTTAATTAATTTTTTTATTATTTTGTGTAGCTCATATTATTAATAATACTAGAAATATAAGTGAAAAAATTAATATTATATTAAAAACTAAAATCATAATTAATTTAAAACATATTTTTTTTCTTACACAACAAATATTATGAAAACGGGGAGAATAATACTTTTTTCAGTTTTAAATCCATTCTTTGATTTTTGTAAAAGAAATTTTCTCTCTACTCACGTAGCACTACGATTCGTGAACCGTCCCTATTTTAAAAAACAAACAAAATACTTTTTTTTTGTTACATGTTTTATATTTTATGCAACATACTTTGGTTACAAACAAACAAAATAACTTTTGCACTCTTCGTTTTTTATTTTATACAATATATCATGCATGTTATTATATAT
This sequence comes from Glycine soja, assembly GCF_004193775.1. NCBI lineage: Eukaryota > Viridiplantae > Streptophyta > Magnoliopsida > Fabales > Fabaceae > Glycine > Glycine soja. Next base: position 42,153,264 of record NC_041013.1, read on the forward strand.
GAATGATGAATTGTAAAGTTTTTTGAGTAATGTAACATCATGTTTTACATACCGTTTTAACTTTTAAATGAATTAATTAGTTTTAAATTCACACACGTGGTAGGAAAAGTTTGCTAGACTGAACTTTTACTATAACCTTTTGGCGGAAACATTTTTTATTCTTATGGGATTGCATGGAATTTTTTCCATTTAAAAAGAGAGATAAATCCATGTGTAAAACCTTAAAAGCAAGTCCTGGAAAAGAAAATTAAATATAAAAAACAAAACTATTTAATATATATATATATATATATATATATATTGAAAGGCCAAATTATAAATAAGGATTGTAAACACAAAGTAGTGTCAACAATTACACAGTTTGATCGATATAATCTGTGTATCCTCAATGGACATAAAACCCCACTTACATATACATCTTGCATAATAACTCAACTTCATATGTTATGAGTTTCCCACCAAAGTTTCAGCCTGTGTAATAAAAACTCCCGCAAGTTTATCTGTTTTTGCTACTACGTACGTACTCTCCATCTGCAACATGATGAACTTCTCCTACCTGAATTGATGGCATCTATTCATCTAAATTGCAGCAGCTACATTATGCAAAACGCATAAGCTTCCAGTACCCCTCCTAACACTATATAACAAGCCACACTGAGCCAGACCTCTGCTGTTACACGCATGCATATGCCTTGTTCCACGATTCGTTGATTCCAACTGTGATACAGTGCTAGCTTCTTGGTATCTGTTATGAACTATGAAACACCAACACCGGACACGACACAGACACGGACACGTGGACACCTGTAATGTCCCAAATATAGAACGTAGTACGGGTGTCATGTCGGTGTCAGACACTTACACGGACGCGTGTCGGACATCAGATACGACAAGGGACTGAAGTGTCCGTGCTTCATAGGTTATGACACACCTCAAGGTTTGCTTTCAAAGACAAATATTTGCAACCCATGTGATACTCTCCTGCCATATTCAGTTCCCTTTACATGCATGTGATACCATTTTAATTGCATGAGATGCAATGACCGACTCCATTGACCATTCATACAGTGACAATTTGAATTCCTTCCATCTTAGATTTCAACCAGGACCAAGAGGAAAAATTTACAGAATCAATATCCAAAAGATTATTTTAATTTATTTCTTTGGGTCCATAAGGACCACACTACTGCCAGCTAGACTGTCTATTTTTATTTTATTTTTTATCTAGAACATATCTATGATTTATTATTCAGGTATTCTTATTTGATTCAAATAAGAATTATTGTTAATGATAAAATTCTCACATTTTAAGACTCAAACTTCAGAAATTTGTTTAAACTAAAAAAATTCATGTGAGTTAATTCACGAGTTCAATAGTTTTCTTCTTTTTTTTCCTCTAATGACTCTGCATACACAATGCTGCCTGAAAATACAGCTTGTTATGTGTGTTTACGCTCTTAATATATTAATATTAAATAAAAGGCTTAAATATAAATTTAACTTAAATAAAAGGCTTAAATATAAATTTAACTATGTAAGTTTGTATTTTTTTATTTTGGTTGATGAAAGTTTGTTTTTATTTTTTAGCATTTGTAAGTTTGTATTTTTTAATTTTGGTTTTGAATTTTTTTATTTATTTTTAGTCTCTATAAATTTATATTTTTTATTTTAATCTCTTTAAAGTTTTACTTTTTTATTTCTTGTAAGTTCGCACTTTAATGGACTATAATTGAAAAACATAAACTCATAGGACAAAAATTGAAAAAAAAAAGACCAAAATTAAAAAAAGTGCAAAGCTAGGTGGACTAGAAATTAAAAATAAAAACATACAAGACTAATTTAAATAAAATGCAGCACAGCGGATTAAATTTATTGTAATATTCTAATTAGACATTTTTATATTATTTATAAAAAAAACTGGTTTTATCTCAAATTTCTAAACTAGAAGAGTGAAATTAAAAAAACGAGAACCAGATAGAACATTAAGTTTCATTTATTTCGTCCCTTTTAACCAAAACAAATAACGAAAATCGATTATTTCATTTTATTTTACTTTATTATTTCTATTTCGTTTATTGATCCAATCATCAACCATAGGTGAGAAAGACGATAAATAAACATCAAAGGGAGACCATACAATAAAATGTGCATCAAGATAAAGTGGCAAGCTGAAATGGACCAAATTTGACCATTAATATAGTAGATAAGATCGAATTATATAACAATTCCATGCGACCTATATGACATTTAAAACAGCCAAAGTATTAGGCAACAATTAATATAAAGCAGAAAGCAATAGTGCGCGTCATTGTCTTAAATCTCAATCATGTAAACAGTGCATGTATGCACGTTTAGTTTGAACCTTTAAGGTTGTGATGAATTCGTCATCACCAATTTTGTTCATTAGCCAGCAAATGAGATATCATAAATTCGTATAAAATTATGGCTGTCATGCACGTTTACTTTAAATTCGTATAAAATTATTTTTATTAAAAAATAATTTTAAATAACTTTATCGATAATATCATAAATTAAATTAATTCTAATTTTTTAAGTAAATATCACAAATATCATTCATAAAAGAAAATTATGTTAGAAATCATTTTATGCAAAAATAATTATAATTATAATAGAGATCATAAATATCATTCACGAGAAATCATTTTATTCAAGACCATTCCAAACGACAATATTCTTTCTCTTTAATAGTCAACACAAATGCAAACCAAAATCTCCATAATATTTATTTTTACTTTTCAATTCTATAAAACCATTTATACATAAATATATAATAGATTTATTAAAATTAATGTTATCAAATAAATTTTTATTACAAAAAATTTCAAATTACTCACTCAAAATAGCATAAATTAAATTATTTTTATTTTTTATGATAAAGACTATAAGTATCATATAAAAAACTCAATAATAATATCTTTTTTAATTTGAAATCTTATAAAATCAGTTTTACTTAGAAATCGTATAAAATCAATTTAAATAATTTCTTAAATAAACACTTTGTTGATTTATATTACATTATAGGTTGAAAATTTTATACTAAAAATAAATTTAAATCTAATTAGTTGATATATTTATTATAAAGTAGTATTTTGACTTTGTGTTTAAAATTAATTTTTTATTTAATATATTTTTATAAAAATAAATTTAAATTATTTTATTAGTAATATCCTAAATTTAATTAGTTTACATTTTTAGTAGAAATTACAAATATCATTCATGAGAGGTGATTCTACTTGAAATTATTATGTTTGATAAAACTCTCTCTTTGAGTATTTCACACAAGTATATATCAAAAACTTGATAGTATCATAAATTATAATAATTTTAATTATGAAAGACACCACAAATATCATTTGTGGGAGAAAACCTTGCTCAAGACCATTATAGACAACAAATTTTTTTTATCCAAGTAGTTAACTCAATTGGACACAAAAGTCTCAATAATAATTTTTTAAAATCCTATAATATTATTTTTACTCAGAAATCATTTTTACATAAAATATGTAATAACTTTTAAATATGTTTTTATTACAAGATAATAATAAATTACTTACTCAATAATATCATAAATTATATTAGTTTTATTTTTTTTTGTCTTAGGTCAAAGACTACATGTGTCTCTCAACTTATTAAGTTAAAGATTAATCTCGCTCGTAGTGCGTGACTGTCGCTGACTCAAGAAAATTTTATATACAATGAAAATTCATGAACTTTCTCGTTAAATAGATTGTTCTCATTCATGTAAACTTAGAGAAACTTTACACTGTTACGTCAACTATTTAAATTCTTTTTTTGTTTAACTAATATGTAGTAACAAATATATTAAAGTTAATTTACTGAAATATTTTTTTATTATAAAATAGTTTTAAGTTACTTACTTAATAAGTTATTTATTCAAGTGCATGCAAAAGATGCAATAATATCATAATTAAAAATAATTATAATTATAATAGAGACCTCAAATATCATTTAGGAGAATAATTTTACTCAATACAATTATGGAAGACACAACTTTGTTAACGCAAATGCGTACAAAAGATTAAATAATATTCATTTCCACTTTAAAATATTTTTATTAAAATAACTTTAAAACAATTACTCAACAATATCATAAATTAAATTAGTTTAATTTTTTATGATAGATACCAAATTAAAGACAAATCATTATGGGTGATAATACTCTTTCTTTGAGATTGAGAAATTAACATAACAACATATCAAAGAATCAACAATATTTATTTTTAATTTGAAATCCAATAAAATTATTTTTACTTATAAATCATATAAAATAGTTTTTAATAATTTTATGAATCAATACTATTTTTTAATAATATTTATATTATATAGTTAAACAATTTATACTAAAAATTAATTTAAATCTAATTAGTTAATATATTTATTATTAAATGATATTTTGTCTCTATGTTTAATAAATTTATATAAGAATTTTTTTAATTAAAATTTATAAATTAAGGTTAACTAATATTTTTACATAATTATAAAAAAATATTTTAATATCAATTTATTAAATAGACAAAATATCACTTAATAAATAATATCATAAATTAAATTCATTGTACTAGTGTTAAAATGTTTTACATAAATATATTAAAATAAAATTTATTAGATGAAAACAAGTAAGAATATCAACAATGATTTTATTTTTCAAATTAGGATTTGATTGAATTATTTTTTTTCTTGAATATTCTAATCATTTTCTCTTTTTTAGAGAATAAAAATTGCTAATTATGTTTATTTTAATATAAAAAATTAATTTTATAATTTTATTGCTAGTTTCCTTCATAAAAATAGATCCATTATAATTTAAACATTGGAAACCGTATTGTGTAACATTAAGTTTGTTTTTTCAATTGTATTTTTTGAATGTAAGCATTGTATATAAATAGGGTGCACTTCAATCTATTTTTTTTCACACCTAAAACCTCCCTAATTTCTCTCATTCTCACTCTCAAAAAATTCTCAACTTCTTTCTTTAATTTGTTTTCATTAAAAGGAGTCAAACCAAAAATCATTATGTATAGTTTGATTTAATGTCAAATTATCAATATTCCACAAACTCAAAATTTCAAAAATTCTCTAAATTTATCTAACCCACAAAATAATCTTAATATAACAAATTTTCAATATTTTATCCTCTCATTTCATGCATATCAATTTTTTACATTTTAATCACCACCAATTAATCACTTTATGGACCAAAAATCTTCATGGGTATTAGTGACAACGATATTAATGAAAAAGAACATAACACATCATATAACTTCCCATCATAATATTAAATTCCATCATTTTTGGTCCAAGTTGAATTGGATAATATTATAGTCAATGAAAGAAAAAAAAAACCCAAGAAATTAAATTACTCTAAAAGTAACTATTTTAAAATTACTTTTGACTATCATCATTTACTTTTTTTAAATTTACTAGTTCTAATTTTAATCATCATATATATATATATATATAATATATATATATATATATATATATATATATATATATATATATATAAAACATAATTTCAAATTAATAATAAAATAACCAAAATATCACACAAAATTATTAAAAACGTACTAATGAAATTATTTACATATTTAATAATGCAGAACTACACATCTGTAACATCAATTGGTTACTAGCTATGTGCTTTTTTCGTCTCTCCTATCTGATCATTTTGTAATTGTACTTATATATAGTATTCACATTGAATGGCAACAACGAACCTACACATTAAGCAACGTGGGGGTATACATTCTGCACCAATTTTAAAAATTTAATAACAATAGCGATGATAATAAATTTAATCTTCTTTGTACTCCTTTTTAATTTTTTCTTCATCATATAAATGATCGACTAAATCTCACTACACTTTATTAATATGAAGAAACAGGTTTCACTTAAAAATAAAAACGTTAAAAGTCGTCTAATGTTTTTGAAATTGTTTGGTAAATTTAATGACCATATATGGTAATATTAATAAATGTAATTTTCCATACATTGCCACCTTTTAAATTTTACGCATCTCTATCTTGTAAATAATCGACTAAATCTTACCACGCTTTTCTTAGTATGAGGAAAAATATGGTTTCACTTATGGTGGAAACGTTAAAAATGGTCTAATAGTGAATTATAGTTTTAAAATTTGTTTAGTAATAAAGAATTTTTGGGATATTAGTAATCAAAATAATGTGATAAATTTATCATATTTTGATCTATTATTTGACGAAACAATGAAATAAGATAATTTATCTTATTACCTTACTATGCTTATTGTTGTTATCTCCATGCATTCTTTGTTAAGGCAAATATCTTTGAGTAACATATCAAAAGAATTATCAGTTCTATAGATTTGCTATATTATTGATGTTTCTATTCAAGTATGAAGCTCAAATAAAAAAATATATAATTAGAAATATTAAGGTTGATCCGAAAGGATATTAAAAAGGGAATTCATTAAAAGTATGTGGAGGTTAAGGGTATACATGAGCTAAACTATTCATGAACTAATAAACAAATTTAAACTTGATATTAACTTCAATCATTTAAATGAGTCTAAGTCTAAAATTTAGAAGTTTGACATTATGGATCACGAATATCTCATTTATTTAAATTGATGATAAAAATCTTACCACTTTTAATTTATTTATTCATTATGGAAATGTGCAAAATTTTGATAAGAGAGTTAAAAATAATTTTGAAAATTCATTTTTGTAATGATCATGAAGTTATTTATTAAATTATGAAAATTGATAGTCTTGAATATTTGAATTTCACATATCACATGTGAAGTAGATATTTCTATTTATAGATTATGATAGTATTGGATACTATACTATTAAAATATTTTAAGAAAAAACTTCATAAAAACAAATAATTAAGTTATAAATAAACTAAATAAGTCAAGGTGAAGTTTTTAATTAAATTCATTTAAATAGGTGAATTAAGCCTGAACAATTTTTTTTTCACAAGTCAAACTCAAGTTCAAGTGTTAGTGTTTAGCTAGACTTGACTCATTTACACTTATAAAAATATGAATAGCCTTTTACTTTTAAGTTTCTAGAAAATTATATGTTTCTAAGAAATTTATAACATCTCAATGTTAAAAGTTGATCTTAAGTTGGCTCGAATGATTTAAAAATTATTTAATCAAAAAATTGGTCTTAAGTTGGCTCAAATGATTAAAATTATTTAATCATGCATTCACGTTTTCAAGAAAAATGTTTTAAAGCTTGAAAAGTATTTTGAAATGTTTTGCAAAGGTTTAAATGCTTTGATAGTTAACTTTTGTTTTTGGACTTGAAGTATCAAACTATTTTCATTATAGAAAACTCTAATTTAGTCTATTTTTATTCTTATTCAAGTGAAACTCTAAATTTGTAAATTGAAAATAGTATAGTTTAAAATTTGATCAAATTATAAATTGTTATTCATGATTAATTTATTAATTTTACTATAATTATTTTTAAAAACATATTAACTATAACTATTAAACGATTAACCATGTATTTTTTTTACAATAACACTATATAGAAATTAAACTGTTATTTTATACACTTTCTTTATATATAGAAATAAAAAAAATCTAGTACCTTTTTTTCCCATTTTCTTCGTTATCAAATAATCTAAAAAATCAACTCATCTTTTTACTCCTTTTTTTGCCTTACTTTTCTTTCTTTTTTTTATTTCCTTTATTAGGATGGTTTTGTTGTGAAAAATAAGTGAGAAAAGAAGTAAAAATTTTAAAAATATATGTGATTTCACACTTTTACTATACTATTTTAATTTAAATATTTTTTCTTCATTCTATTTCATTACATTCTCTTTCACTCCAAGTATTTTTTTCTAAATCAAACATAGTGTTATATTCTCTATAAAAAAGAATTTAATTTTTTAATTATATATATATATATATATATATATATGGTCCTTAGATCCATATATGTGATTTCACACTTTTAGTGATTAGTGTTCTGTCATGTAAAAAAAAAAAAAAAAACTTTCATTCAATGTGATAAGAACACCGGTGGCACGTATGCAAAAATATGGATCTAAGGACCCCATGGACCACAAAATTGATATGTGGACCACAAAATTGTTGTGTTTGTGGGGGCGAATATGTACTGTGTGATTGAAGCATCAGCCTATACTTGACTTCTGAAAACCATGACAAAAACATGCTACATCAAATTCAATCATTTTCCCTTCACCGTCTCCATTCACAGAACCACTTATCACATCAGTCATAATTGAATCCTATATATCCCTTTATTTTTTTATATTATATTTTTGTTCTAAAACTTGCTACAAAATTCACTTTTAATCCCTATAAAAATCATATGATATAGCTAATTGATGATATGATAATTACTTTGTGAAGTAGGAACTTTCCTTGTTATCAATGAGTTTAACATGATAGTCATATTTTTTTTTATATAAATTATGTTTTTAATTTTTTATCTTTTTAAACTAATCAATGACACTAAACTATTTAATGATGAATTAAAAGCAATATTTTTGCATCAAACTTATGATATGACAAATCACATAATTATCAATGTTACTTTATGTGATTAATTAATGTTGTTAATTAACAATAGAATATAAAATTGTTAACAAAAGAAAAGAACACAGGTATCAAAAATGCTAAAGTTTTTGTTTAGGAATTAAAAGTAAATTTTACAAAAAAAAAATTAAAAGATAAAAAATGTTGTTAATTGACAATAAGTATAAAACTGTACGTTAACAAAGGAAAAAAACCCGTATCGAAAACGCTAAAAATTTTGTTTAGGAGTTAAAGTAAATTTAAAAAATTAAAAGATAAAAAATATAATTAACCTTTTTTTCGTATGAGTGTTCAAAATCTTGTGAAGATTAGAAAGAGGTGAAAAAAATAAACATAAGACGTGTGATAATGCACGATCATTATTTACCTTACAAGGTTAATTTTAAAACTGCAAAAATCCTTAAAATGCAACAAATCCATCAAAGATAAATCTAGTTGACATAACTATAGATAACAAATCAATCTTAAAAACAAGTGAGGAAAAAAAAGATGGAGGAGAAGAAAAAAAATATAAATGCATATATAGAGAGTAAGAAGAGTTCATAAAAAGAAAAGGAAGCTAAGTAATGATGTTACACTAAACAAAATTTGATCAAGTATACGTCTTAACTTACCAAATGAAAACTTACAACGGTAGACGTTTATAAGATTATTTTCTGATTTAATATAATGAAATAAATTTAATTTAATTATTTTTATTTTTAAAATCAGATTAATTTGATTTAATTTTGAAATGCACAGAAATACAAATAGAAAAGTGTTGTGCTAGCTCTCTAATTATTAGTTTGAAATTTTATATTTATATGGGTCTCACTACTATGGAAATGATCGAGACTTACAAAATGGAGAATGAGATATACATATGTAGAGTTTGTTTTATTCATAATTCTTGAAAATTGTTTTTTTAAATAAAAAAATGAAACAGAAACTCCGTTGACAATAGTAGTTACTGTTACTCATATCTTCCTTGCTCTATCTTCTTTTTTCCTATGCTTATTATCTATGTATTAGTTTTTGTAAGCTACCTAATTTATATAAATAATTTTTAAAAATAAAAAAATAGGTAGACCTATATATATTAAAAGAATGTTAAAAGAATGTATTCCTTTTATTAAGCTAAACATTTATATAAAAAAAAGGTATTTCTAACATTAATTTCTCCATTGTATATTTTAACACAATTTTTTTTAACAAAATATACTCTTTGCTAATACCTATTTGGCCTACTATACCGATTCAACCAAGATCTTTATATGTAAAATTATGTTTTTTTAATTAAATAAAAAATATTAATTAAATATTTTTTTGAAAAAAGTGAAAATCTAAAAAAGTTATTTTGAATTTTGTTCTATGAAATTAAAATAATGGCTTAAAAAGCAGTAAACAAATTATATTACTTATTCAATTTTTAATTCAAATTCTAGAACTCTTAATCTTATGATAAAGATAATTTTACCAACATTGATCTAGATCTTTTGGGCAAGATATAGAATTTGAGCTTTATAAATAAAAAAATAAAAACAAGATTAGAAGATATTACATTGAAGATGATTAATTGATTAATTAAGTTCTACAATAAAGATCAATGGATACGTTACATTAATATTTTGATGATGAGAAAAAAAATCTCATGTGAAAACTTGCTTGAAAAATTGAGAAATCGATTTTTTTGTTTTAAATTCAACAATAATAATATCTTAACTAATAAACAATAATTAATAAAAAAATACCACCTTTAATAGTAATGAAAATTTATTTTTAATTAAAAATATACAAAAAATGAAGGAAAGAAATAATATTTTAGTCCAAGATATTATAAGAATCTACAATATATAGTCGCTTAGACGACAAACAGAGGGCAGAGACTTGTCACCATCCAAAGAATTTCGGATTCCCTGGGCCTATCACTAGAAGGGCACCGCATAGGCTATTATTTAATAATGTATGAGTTTTTTTTTGTTTTTTAGATAAGCCATTGTTATTTGTTGTGGCAAAATAAGAGTTATGTTAATATATGGTAATAGTAATTGCAAGTAAATCATCTTAATTAACTTATAATTCAAATACTAATACTGTCAGTGTCATTATTTATGTTCATCTGACTTTATTTTTATATGTATTTATAGACTTAAATATATTATTGTTTTGTTTCTCAAATTTAGGTTTTATTCTTTAAATTCAAATTATTTATTTTTTGTCATTTAATTTTAAAAAATACTCCTGGTAGTTTTTTATGCAGTAAGAAGTTGTCGCATATTATGAATCTAAACTACAAAAAATCAGTTAAAAGGAACTATAAAAATTATTTTTTTAAATTGAAAATAATAAAAAATAAATAAATTTAGAGACAAAAACAATCTAAACTTAAAAAAATATTTCAAAACTTTTTTATATTACGTTATTCATCAGATTTTATTTTTCATTTTTATCTTTCTTTTTTTCTCAAAAATGTATATGACTCGACGGAGAGTGAAATTACAGCCCATCCCCCATGCGTGTTTTGAGGGGCAACGACATTAATCCCATAACTGAAAGGGTCCAAAAGAATAAAAAAATAATGAGAGAAAAATAATTTTCAATTTCCTTGACAATGACTTAATCGATCTAGTCGGCTTTCTTAATAGCCCTTTTCTATTACTAATTAATTTCAACTTATTTAAGCATTATATTTAACAAAATTTTAATTTCATCCAACAAATTAAACATCTTTTTGCATGAAATATTTTGTATTTGTATGTAATTTTTAGTATAGAAAATCTTTTTTTTATCTGTTATTTCTATTTTTTTTATAGAACATATGTTTACAACTTTATATTCTACATTAAGCTTAAATATGGTTTTGATATTTTAAAGGTTACTATTATTATTTTTTTCATAAATTGAATTTTTTTTTTACACCCCTCAATTTTAAAAAATGTTTTTTTAGGTTATCTTGATTAATTTTTGGCGGAAGCAAAATTTGGAAGAAGAAAAAAACAACACTAATTGAAATTTAAGGAACCAAAAACATCTTACACCTTTACAACACTTACACTTGTATATAAATGTTTCTTATCTATTATATTATTTTACCGTGGACTAATAAAATATCAACACTCATGCCGCATGAAAATGTCTTGTTTTGAAGTCATTAGTTACATGTAGCTTGTTAGTATTAACTCTTAAAATTTAAATTTAGACGTAATTCAACTAAAAAATTAAGTTATAAAGTGAGAATATTTTTAATTTATATATAATATTTTGATCATATTAATAGTTAATATGATTATAAAATTCATGGTGGGATATGTAGATAAAATGACATGGAGTTGTACTAACTTAATAAAAAAATTATTTTTGGACATCTCTTAGGTGTTTACATCTTGAGAAAGATAAAAAAGATGAGAAAAAAATAATTGATTTGATTGATGATGTAAAATAATAAGAAGAGAGAAATAAAAAATGATTAAGTGTTTAAAATTAGTAGGTGTTCAAATATGATCATTATAACTTAATCCATTATTACGAATATGTAATTACCTTAAATATTTAGAAAAAAAATTATATATATGATAATTTTATCTGTTTTGGATTGAATTGTCTATATATAAAAACAAAAAAGAAAAGGCCATCACATCCAATACAGGAGGAGGAAGAATGCTGCTGGGTAGAGCTAGCGAGGAGGAGACAGCACCATGAAGTTATGACAATCACTTGTTTTTATTTTATTTTTTATGATTTAGACTGCACTATCATTCCATGTTGGCATGCCTTTTTTCCAACCCTTATGATGGCTTTAAAGATATATAGCTTGTACGTACCTGAGTATCTTTGATAGTACCCCGGGGTCCATTTTGTGCCATTTGTTCTTCTATGGACTATGTTATCTTTTGACATCACGGGAATGGATTATTATCAGTTACCTTAGCATTATAGCTTTTGCATATCAAACATTATCTATGCTCTGGTGATTATTACGTGCATGGAATATTGTCTGTGTATGAGTGAGTTGTTGTTAGTTTGGACCACCATTTTGGTAAATGATCTCTGCCTTGCCAGGGTGATGAGTGGTGGGCGTGGAAGATTTTTATAAAGTCACTTTAACTGTTTGTTTGTTTTGCATTTTTACTCACTGCTAGTTTGTTTTTGCAGAAAGGACGGAGCAGCTGTTGAATATATAAACCTGTTTGAATAAAAAAAAACGTGATTTTTACATTTTTTTATTGTATAAGATCATAAAAAATTAATATCGTAAATAAATTTTCTATATTGTTAATTTTGGTGAAATTTTTTAATATACTAATTTTTAAGTATCTTATATCACTTTAATATAAAGGGAAGAAAATAGTACATGCGTTATAAACGAATTTTACTCTGTTGGCCAATTAAAAATTATAGTATAATAATTTTATTGATTTTTATAATAATTATTTTAAAAAATATCTCTAACAATTTTTTATTTTTATTTTTTATAAATATTTTCTTTTTCCCTTAAATGGACTTTGATCCATTACATACGAATATTTTAACGAATGAAAATTATGAAGATGAACTAATTAATAATTAAATGAACAAACCTGTAAAGATCCTCAAATTTAAATAATATAATAATAAAATATATTTTTAATTCCTACAAACATGCTTTACTTGTTGTTGCTTTGTTTGATAGAGAAGAAATTGAAAGGAAGGAGATGAAAGTTATTTTGTTTATTAGGAAGAAAAGAATAGAGTAGAAAAATTTAAAAATTTATAGGACTCACAATAATAATTTTTACTTATTTCCATCCATCTCTCAATTTTACTTTAACTAAATATTTTTTATTTCTCACATATTTATGTTCATCTATACTTTTTATTTAATTTCATTTATTATATATATTTCTCTCTCTACTTGACAGCATCAAAATAAGTAATAATTATGATTTTTATAAAGTTTGAAACAAATTATAATAGTTTCTCCTAAATTTAGGACTTATTACACTCACACTTTCTCTATTATTAAAATGCATTTCTTGTGTACTCTAAGTGTCTATATTAACAATGTTAATTTTTAGTGAAAGATCAAAATAATCTTTCTTAAGGGGGGTGCTTCTTAAAAAAAAGTTGTGTGTTGATAGTAAAGTTAGGGTGCCAATAGTAAAGGAAAAACACAATTTTCTTTCACTCATCTCCTTTGTCTTTCTCTTTCCACCATAAACTACCTCAACCTATCTACCTCACCTCCATAACGACCATTCCACCAAACATGGATCACAACCCAAACACCAATGCCGCCTCTTGAACCACCACAAACCACCAGTGGGCCACTCGATTGGTGCCGTCGACATCGCAACCCCGTTACCACAATCACCAATCTCATTGCACCACAACCAACAACCCCAAACCGCCACCAATTGAATCCACCACCCAAAACCTTTCTTTTTTGAGTAAGTTTAGTCCTTAAATGTATGATGTTTAGTCTCTCACTCATGATGTGATGGTCACATCACTTTTTATGTGAATTACTAATTTGATATTAGTCATGTGATAATTAAAATGTTATTAGTTTGAGATATTTTTTAACAATTTTAAAGTACTACAAATTTTTTAGTGATGTAAACAGTTAGAAAATGGGTTTGAAAATTTGAAGAAGAAACGAGAGAAGCAAATATGATACAATAATCAATATCAACAATTCTCAATTTCTAGTTGTGTTAAATGTTGCAAATTTTCTAATGAACCACTACAAGATGGTATGAAATTTTGAAGGAAAAAAAAAAGATGCCATAAGCAAAATCAATAACTCTCAATATATAAATCAACAACTCATTGAAACTTGATCCAAAATGCAAAATCAACAACTCATATATGGTAAGTAAAATTACAAAGAATAAGCAAAATCACAAACCACTAAACCCATGAATCAACCTTTTGCACCAAAACTAGAAACCCTCCAATCTTTAACCCTTCCTAACATAATTGTGTATTTAGTTGAGAGGAAAAAGAGAGAAATAAAGAAGAAATTGTGTGGATTCCTCGTGAGTCTCACATTTCCTATATTCTATTTTAATTTAAAAACTTCTCTTTTATTTTTATGTATTTATTTCTATCCTCCATCAAAATCAAGCCTCTTAATTCTTTAACCTACGTCGACAGAGGCTACGCCGTTTCTGCAATTGATGTAAAATCTTCAAAATAACCTATGTAAAAAACCTTTTCAATAGTAGTGAGGTTTGGCAAGTTGTTTTAATTCCGAACACATTTAATTTGTTTTAATTTGTATAGTCTCATGCATTTTCATCATGGTTATCAAACTCTCGAGTTAACTCGCTAACTCTTACGAGTTTACGAGTCCACTTGTCCTCTGCGAATTGACTCTTAAGTAAACTCTTTTTTGAGTAGACTCTAGATAAAATCTATAAACTCTAAATAAATTCGGTAGACTCTCGAGTTTACCATCGAGTCAACAAGTTAGCAAGTTAAAAAAATTAGACCAAAATGTAAATCATTTTTTATTGTTTTCTGTCTGTTTAGTATTCAACATATCTTCATTTAGTGTATTATTATCAAATACAAAATTCTCACCTTTAATAATATCAAACTTTCGAGTTAACTTGCTAACTCTTACGAGTTTATGAGTCCACTTGTTCTTTGCGAGTTGACTCTCTTGAGTAAACTCTTTTTTTAGTAGACTCTGGACAAACTCTATAAACTCTAAGTAAACTCGGTAGACTCTCGAGTTTAGCACCGAGTCAACGAGTTAACAAGTTAAAAAATTAGACCAAAATGTAAGTCATTTTTTATTGTTTTATGTTTGTTTAACATTCGAGATATATTCATTTAGTGTGTTATTCTTAAATACAAAATTCTCACCTTTAATAATATCAAACACTTGTTCTCTAATAATATTAAACCCTCAAATGATTTACCACTATAATAACCCTTGTAAGTTATTATTTAATAATGATGTATTATTACTAGACTTGATTATTTAAATATTATAAACTTTATGATTTATTATTTTGTTTTATTATATTGTTGAAATGTTTAATTAATATACTATTTATAAATATTTTGTTATTATTTTTATATGAAGTAGACTCTTATGAATTTACGAGTTAAATTTATAAAATTCTCACAAAATTATGTAAATTCTTGAATTTGATAATCTTAATTTTCTTATAGTATGTGTGAGAGATAGATATAGTCCTGCATCAGCTAAATATATGACTTCAATGAAAATTCTAAAATTTGTCCAATCTTCACTGTGACTCGACATAATTGGTTGGGCAACAAATCCCAAACTACTGACTTTTTCTTATGGAGACAAAAATTAATTAATGGAAAATGAAGACAGTAATAGATGTTTAAATTACAGCATATTTAAATTACTTCTCGCACCCACAAAACAAAGCAAGCCCTGAATAGAATCATTTGTCACGTCTTTCTCTCATGCATGTTTCTTTCTGCAGAAAACCTAGCATTTGCTAACTATTGCTTCTTCGTTTCATCAGAAGATTCAGATATGAATGGAGCTAATATTCACGCTGCATGTCATCATCTGATCATCATCAACCTTAACAACACCACTTAATATGCTATCGTTAATAATCACCATTATTTCCTTCCGGGCGGAATTCATTGCGTGTATACCAATTTTATTCATATAATAAGTGGTATATGATTTGTTTATAACATAGAGTTTGATCGTGCAAACTGATTAATTAAATTACGTTGACATTCAGTCTTTAACTAGTTATTATTTTTCTTCAAAAAAAGTAATTATTATTTATACAATATGTCAAGAAATAAAAACATATTAATTCTTTTTTTCCTGTTTGTCCTTAATACTTTCTTTTCTTTTATATTAAATGAACCTTAAACTAATCTGTAGGTCTTTAAGTTATTTGGCAATTTTTAATTAAATTTTGAACTATTTTTTTAATTGAATTGATGAAAATGTATTTATTTTTTAATTGAGTCATTAATCTGCCTAACTACTCGTACGAAAAATTAATCTAGGAATTTAATTAGTCTCTAAACCCAGTATTTTTTATCTATATGTTGGTTTGTTTTTTTCTTTCTCAAACTCGAAGGAGGGTGAAAATAGTTCATATTAGCCGACAAGTCCCAAAGTTCTCGGACAACAACCCGCTGGGGTTGCATGTCTTGTACCTTCCTCCATGTGGTTGTTGAGTAATCATTCTCCAATATGTTTCAGGTATTTCGTTACGCATGATGTGTTGATGCTTCTGTTAACTTCAAACCAACAAACCAAACAAAAGATCACACATGATATAGCATTATCACACAAAACTCCATGTGAATTTTATAGTAACGTGAGAGAGACCGTGTGGTACACGACTGATTTTGAATGAAATCATTCTTCAACTTGAATTTTACTCCTCCCTTGCTTTCTATATACGATAACGTAAAAGAACAACATACGTGCATTTGTCACTATCTTTATTTAAAATATCCTATGCTTTTGATTTTTTTTAAAAACTGATTTCGATAAAATTGCACCTTTTCAATTTACGCAATCATTTATTTAAAAACAGTTATATATGTTAAACTTATTTATGTTTAATTTCTTCTATATGCAAAGTTCTATTACATTAACGATAATCATGCATTAAGATTAATCTCTAATTCGACATATTAAAAACAATTAGGACAAAAAAATTAAACCTATGTGAGGCCAATTAGAATTGTAGATTCCGTTTATAGATATTGTTGTTCAGAGTGGGTTCATAAAGTTTTGATCCCGAGACCAAGTTCAACAATGATGAGGATTCCTTATTATTCGAATTGGAATGCGAGTTCACAATTGACACCCAGAATGTAATAAATCCCCGTGTCTGATAAAATCATACGAACAACCATGAGCTATCAATATTACATGATTCTCTGCAAAAATCGGCCATATGAGAAATCAAGGGAATAATAAAATGCAAACAATAAATTTACTGGCATTTGTACTGCAAGGGAATTATTGGCGTGTGTGACGAAAACATGCATGAGACAATGAATAGATTAAAATTATATACAATGAAAAGACCTCCAAAATATACCGGATTCTTCTCTCCTAAAAAGTATTTAAATTATATTTTTAATTTTAAAAATTATACCATTTATTAAAATAATGTGTATTATACTTTAATTTATTTAATTAAACATTTTTTAGCAATATTTTTTTATTTCTTTATAATTCTTAGTTTTAAAACTAATACTATGGTTATATATGACATTTTATTTCATCTTTAGAAGTATTAAAACTAATAATAATAACCAACAATAGTTTACATATAAATTAGAATATAACTATATTAAATTAGAATATTTTTATTTGTCATTCAACGAAGACGAGGTTAGCTATTTTTCTTTAATAGGAATATTTTTAGGTGTTATAACATTTTTTTATCTATCATTTTTAATAACTTTAGGCGAATTGATTCTCAACATACAAATGAACAGATAAAATAAAAAAATTCTAAAAAAAATGTGTTTTAACTTAAATTTTAATATTTTTAATTTTTTTTTATCAATGATTAAAAATAACATTGTATCACAATATAAATCAATTATCATAAATGTAAAATAAATTTTATCCATAAATGTTTACTTTTTAGAAATTTGAATTATAACATATATACATATTTAAAGTATTTATTTATTATAAATTTTAGTTATATATAATAAATATTTATTTTGTGCATTGGATAATTAAAATGCTAGTGTTTATTAAATGGATTAAATTATATCATGTTTTATAACAGTGCAACTTTTAAATTTAAACGATAATCTAATTTACCTTAGAGGACCATTTGATAATCGATAAGAAATAACGTGGTGAGCTATCACTGTTAATCCACATTACTTTTTTTTAACAGAAGTTAATCCATATTGCTTATTTGCTTATCGAGTGTAAAGAGTATTTAATAATTATATATGCCAATTTGTCTTCATCATATTTATTAGTTCAAAAGTTATCTTAAGAGGAAGGCGAGTCAAGTAGAAGATAAGCATTTTTTTTACACTTTTACTCTCACTTCATAAAGTAGAATTGTTTTTCCTATTATATATGTTAACTAAAAAACCACAAGAATTATCTATATATTTAAATTTTAATCCAAATGACACATGCATCATAAAAATAACAAGTTACATTTTTAGTCCAAAAAAAAAAAAACACATATAAAAGGAGTTAGTGAAAGAAGATTAGGGATTCTTCCTCCCACTTTTTGGGAGGAGACAAAATGAAATTGACTAATATTTTTCTCATTTTCATTCAAATTTATATCTTTTTGCATTCTTCTATTTTTAATTTTAAAATAAAATTTGTAAAATCATATTTTCTTGTTTTAATTAATTTTTAATATTTATCTCAGTAAAAGCTTAAATCCAAATCTAATTTTGTAATTTCTATTATAATTATTCATCTTTTGTTTTTTTTAGCGTTAGAATTGTTCATCTTTTAATCTGTAAAAACAATAGTGTTCCCCATTTTATTATTTATTGTAACAACCGTCGGTGTTAACTGTTAAGCTCTTCGGCATGATCTTAGTAAATTTATATTTCAGCCTATCAAACGCTATCAGAATGAGCCCAATGTCTTCGTTGAATTTCAGGCTAGCCCAACAAAGAAGGGGGGGTTGGGTCATAAAAATGAAGGCCTAGAATAACAAAACGAAATCAAAACAATGAATCTGCGAAGATGATTTTACTAGTCATTTTGGACACAAATTTAGTTTTTTTTAATAACTGCTGTTTGAAGAAAAAAAAGTTTGATAATGAATAATGTTACTTTAGATTATGTTATGTTGTTATTTAATTAAAAATGTTATGAGACACTTCATTTTCTGTCATTCTTTTGATAAAAGATATTAGGCTAATAATACACTTTATTTGATTTTTTTTTTCTGTTACATACATAGGTGTTGTAGAAAAGGGGTGTTGAGACAGATTTACGCAATTGTTCATCCTGGGTTACACTGTTATGAATTACTAGTAAAACTAGAGCCATGCATGAAATTTTTTAAATTGAATAAACTTTTATTAATTAAAACTCGAATCTTATCTCTTCCGTCCCCACTTATATAAAGATTTAAAATTGAATTTTTTGCATTAATTAAGAGAAGTGTGATGTTTATTTAAATGATTTCGATTTCAAATTTTGTGGATGAAAAAAATTATAATATGTAAGAAATATTCCATTAAAAGTAATAAGATTAGCAAAACTTCCATTTATTTATACCGTAACCAATACCCTCCTCCTGGCCGTTGACGGAGAGGCTATCATAGAGAACATTGGTGGGACTCACGTGGAAGAGCACAATGGCTCCATGGATTATTATTCTTAGAAATTGTAAAATGTTTTTACATTGGTATCTTTTTTACATTATATTTGATCATAAATTATAATAATTTATTAAATTTTATAATAATTAACTTAAAAACCATATTAACAATAATTTTTAATTAGTTTACCATACAATTCTTTTTTATACTAAGGGAGGGAGTAAATATTGATGTGGAGCGTGATATATTTGGGCTAGATTTTTAACAGATAGGGTTTTAGATTCGACCCGTAGGTGGCCCATTGTGTTCTTGTCTTGTCTTGTTCTCATGATACCTTTTTTTTTTCTAGCTCATTGGCTTATATGTGTACGCAATTTGCATCATTGAGTCAAATTCACATTTGACTATAACATTCATATGTTCAAGATATATATCAAATAATTATCGTTAATTTTTAAAGTGTCCACAAAAGAAATTATTTCATCTTAAAATAATAAAAATAAGTGTTTAATAAATCTGGTTTAAAACAGACTGATATAGTGATATTTAATAGTATTCTTTATCCCGACAAAATTAACCCATAGAATAATACTCGTGAAAAAAAATTAAATTATTTTAACAGTAGCCCTAAAAAAAGCACTATAAAAAGGTGATCTTTGTTTCGGCCGTTCCGGCGCGGCCTGTTGAGAATTAAAAAATAAGCATTACAAAAAAGTATTGTGAAGTGAAAAATTAAAATTATGTTTCACCTTACAAGTACCAAAAATATGTTAATATGAAATTTGAAATGGGCAGTTATCTCCTAGTTGCACTTTTGAGTGAAGCAATTAAAATAAATGAATTAATGAATCTCAGCCTTCCAAATTTTGTTGTGCCACGTGTTTGATTAAAATAAAGGGAAATGGAGATGAGACTTGGGAGGATCTGCACCCATGATTATGCTCTCAAGTGTGCTTTATGTTGGTTTTGGGCTGTTGTCAATAAAAAGCGAAGACCCTTCTCTCTCCATAAGGAACCAAAGACAAAAACTGGAAGTGGTAAATTTAATTTGTCGAATAACTTTTTATTTATTTACACACACATATAAAATATTAATTTTATTAATTTAAGGAATCGAATAATCACCTCAATGAAAATGAACATGTAGATTAATATTCTCACTAATTATGTTTCACGATTCTCAAAACTAAATTGAACATGTTACTTTAACCAAAAAGAACATGCTACACGTACAAATCCCTTCTCTCCGGATTAGACCACAACTCTTAACAATAGGCATCACTTTTATTAGTAATAATTTTTTTGCACAAAGTGTTGGGGATGTTGATATTAACATTTATCTAAAGATTCAAGATATATACAGTACAACAACTGAAAACTTATAGGGGAGAGAGTATATGAGTGTGTGTATTTTGAACTGAGAGAAAGAGGGAGAGAGAGATGAGCAGCGAGCAGCATTGCCAAAAATACAATAGCAAGCTAGAGGGAAGAGAAAAGGAAAAAGGTAGGCATAATGCATAAATAGGACAAGATGATTAATAAGCCAAAGGCACCCTTGCTATCAAAAAGAGGTTGAAAAAGCTTCCACATTCCTACTTCTACTGACAGTCACCTCCTTATTGCCTCAACATATTTATAGTTTTAATTATACTCTCATCACACACTTGTCCTCATGGCTTCATAACAAGTAGCCACATAGCATCTTGCATCTTGTTTTCATTTTTTTTTTATTCTTTTTGTATTTTGGTTTAATGGTTTCATACTTTGATTTGTTTGATTTTCCTTGCCTTTCTAGGTGCCACATATGAAAATGCTAGTGTAGGGCTTTGGCATTTGCTTCTTTTCTTATGAAACCCTTTTTCTCGGTTTTTGGAACACTCTCTGTAGGCATTACTTACTTGCACTCCCATAAAAGGCAAGACAGAGTTGCCAGCCATGTGTTTCAGCACATAAAAGATGTAAATTAACTTTAGAACAGAAACACCTTGAAACATATAATAAAGTAAAAAAAAATAGAGAAACCTGCACAGTGTTCGTATGGAACAGTACTTGCTAGGGTTTAGATTTCAAAAAACTTAACCTAGCCCACAAAGAAGTTGATCAATTAATTAATTATAACGTTATTCTCTCTTGTCTGCTCCTATTTATTAGAGCACTTGTTGCATACATATGATATGGATTATGCACACTTTTATTTCTTCTCTTAGCACTATATTATAAGTAACTTAGATGTTCATGTGATATAAACCAATGGGACTTTGACTTTTCAGGCTATTTGAGGTTAGATTCAGTCATTGAAATTTATTCATCCCTGAAAAATTGAAAATTGCAAACCGAAAAAATGAAGCTCCTGTTTCACGATTTGCATACCCAATAGATTTACTAATGGTAATGGTTGTCAATATCATTAACAAAAATAAACAAACTGTAACTCCTATTTCACGATTTCTTCATGTAAAGACAAATTCATCTCCGTTTCACCGTTTCTGAGGTAGCAATAGCGTGTCTCGGTATTCGGTGTCACTGGATCTTTTTAACTCTGTCTGAAAGTACTTAGTCCTTTTTGTGGAAACTGTTAGTACTAGAAAATTTTGAATTGCTTGATGAAATCCAGCAAAATGAAGAGTGGGTGTTCCTCTATTTTCTTACATTTTACTTTCCACTTTGTTTCACAGGTCTACAAGATTAATTATGAGTAGTCCTAGAACAACAAATAAATGTTAATTTCTAATTTACAACTTTTGAAAATTGGATTTAAAATGATTGCTAGCTTATTCCTTTAAATCAGCTTATTTCTAATTACAAAACTTATTTTAAGCAAAGATTTCATCTAGTAAGAGTAGTAAGAGTGTCAGTAGATGCTTAGAAACTTCATCTTAAAAAATAGTTTAAACTTGCTCTTCAAGGCATACTGAAGATTGATTCATAGAAGGAGAAAAATAATTACTTGAAGCATCAAAAGAGTGAGAAGTAATGTCTAGACCCCAACAATGAACTGCAATAATCCAAAACTCCTATCAAAGGTACTGCTGCAACTAATAATTGACTAGTTCCTATATTGAGACCTAAAGCTTTATGTAACTCCTATTCCACGCTTGTGAAGATTAATTTTCTTATAATACTTTTCCTATCCATGGTTTACACTGCAATTGAGGTACTCAGATAATAATGCATAAGAAATAGCAATATGTGACTGAGAATTCTTCATTTGCAAACCCTATTTAAATTAAAGTGAAGAAAGACCATTTTGCATTTTTGGAAGCACACTACATTTCACGGGATTATTAGAAACTGCATACTTTACCAAAAACTATTTTAATTATACAAGTCATGGAGATCCCATTTGTAATTATAAAAACTTCAATTTAAAATCTTTACAACATGTTGCTGATTAACAATCTTGACCATTGAATTATTTAATTAATATAATATATGGTCAATTAGTATATACCAAACACTAGTTACGAATATGAATCAAAGAATCAATTATAGAAGAGAAAGAAAATGGAAAGATATATTAAATGACATAATCTTGTGTAGGATAGAGTCATAGAGAGGGGGGATTAATTTTCCCAAGGAGGACATACATAAAATAGTTCTGCTTGGTATTAGTTTAACAGCAAAAAGAAAATAAACATAAAAGCTGTACTAGAGCAAAACACCAAAAAGGGTGCCACTTCATCTGCTTCTAGCGAGAAAGCCTCAGAGACAAATCAACATAATTAGAAGCAGAATCTCCATAGGCTGCAGCAGTGATAGAAGAAGCTTCAGCACCACCTACAACAACTGAACCTATTGAGGGCAATTCCAGCTCCTTGGAAGTAGTGTCATTGCCATCTTTTACTGGGAAAAACTCATATTCCATGAAAACCCTGCCACTCCCTGAGTTTCCCCTCCTGTGAACAGCAACAACCTCCACACACTAACACAATAAAAAACAAACCAATTTATACAAACCCAGTTGTCATTGTATAAAATCTTAATGCCAAAATAGCACATTTTTCTAAAAAATGAACACTGATGAAATTAAATTAAACATGAAGCAACAAACAGACATCAAGAAATTAATAAATCAAAAGATATGAATCTACCTCATCAAGATTGGGAGTAGTAGCACAAGAATAAGCACTAGCACTAGCAGCAGCATCATGATAGACCAGTTTGTTATAGAAATCACAAGTTTCCCCAACAAAGCTTGGGGCAGAAGATTGGGGCATAAATCCGAGAAAATCATGGCCATTGCCATTGGGCCCTATCTCCAAAGCCCTCTCTCCCCTTTCATTTGATGATCCCTTTTCATTGTACTCATTGAAACGTGTTTTCTGAGACAAATACAATAATACATTTACAAACACAAAATGGCTCAACAAGCTAGCAATGAACAGAAATACTCAAACACCAGGAAGGATCAGTATCAACATTCCACAGGAATTAAAAACACACACACGTACACAAAGTGGGTAGATAAAACATTTTTAATCATAACACATTAATGAGCAACACAATAACATAAATTTATTTATACACATGCATGATGTTGAAGGGAGTAATGTATACCTTGAGGCAAAAATCAAAACACTCAGGCTGAGAATGAAGATTTGGAATTGAAGAGAGCTCTTTTGAGGTCTCAAGAGGGGTTCCAACCAAAAGTGGAGGCCCAGATCCAAATGAAGGAAGCATACAATCTCCACCAATAGTGTTGTTGTGGCCATTGATCACATGTTGTTGAAGATGCTGAAAGTACTGAAAGCCAAGGTTTGGTGATGGTGCACCATACCTCATAGGAACACCACCACTTGCTGCAAACACTGGAGGAGGGTGGCACTGAAAAAGTTGTTGTTGTTGATGATGGTGGTGATCATGGAGGGTTGGTAGTGGTACTTGTAGCACTCCTCCTCCAGAAGAAGACCCTTCATTCATCTTCTTCCAAGACTCTTGAAGCCTCAACCTTTCTAACTGAGCCACGCCTAAACCTCTCTGGGGTGGCTTCTTTGGACCCTTTCTGCTCCTGGAACATGCTGATTTGCCACCTCCTTCCTCATGGAACATGTTGTGCTGATCAGAGGCCATTTTTTGAAGGAAAAAAAGAAAAAAAAAATGCAACAGAAGAGAGAATATGTGTGTTCGATATAAATAAATGCTTGTTTGCTTTATGGAGGGTTTAGTAGGATCATGAGATGAGAATATTTATAGAGAGAGAGAGAGAGAGTTCAGTGAAAACAAAGCAGAAACTGCCTGTGTGGAATGGTGAAAGGACAATGGCTAATACGTGTGTGTGTTTTGCTTTTGGGGGTCTTGTGTATTGGTTTTTGTTCCTCCTTTGTGTCTTTTGCTAGTTCCACTCCAATGTTTCTACTTCTTCCAGACAACAATATCTCTTTTTTCTTGTTCTCTTCTTTTCTTCTGCTTCTGTCTTAATTAAGTAAGGATTTTGGGTACATCATCACGGTGCTAATGTTATCATGAGTTCTTTTGGTCTAAGCGGTAATGCAATTAGAAAACGATCTTCTGGCAATCATATGTAGTAAGATATTTGATTATGAATTATGAGAATATCTACCTATAGAATAGGCTTGCAATGATGGCCTTTCTACTCATATATGAAAATTAGGAAAATTTGAACCGTGGTGTGGCTTCTAATGTGGAAATTTTACTCATTTTCTCTCCTCCCTCTGCAGTTTCAAATACTATATTAATTAATGTGATCTGTTATTGTTGATTAATCACTTGAAGAAATTATCTTACTTAACGAATGTTCTATACTACTTCTCAATCTGTGATTAATTAATAGACTTCACTTCAATCTATCCTACCCAAATATTCAATGATCTTATGTATTTGTTACTTTGTTTGATAACAATCATATATAAAGCAACTGCACTTGTTATTCCCTTCGGTTATTTATTGATTTGGTTGTTTCTTCTTTTTTTTTTTTTATTATTTTATTTAGCAAGTCCTAACATTGTTCATGTGATTGAGACCAATAAAAGGAAGTCTTATATATCTTAGTTTTACTGATATTTTTAGAATGATTCGGTGATTATTCGTTCTGTGCAATCCGGTATTTCTTTTTTTTTTTTTTTGCCTTTTGAAACCTGTAGAATTCTTGTAATGCATATCTTGTGAAGAAATTAATCAATGACTAAATGAATGTTTATGCAAAGTTGTTGATTTAGTTGTTTAATTGCAGAAATGCAATGAAATTTATATAACTAATTATTCCATGAATTACAACATCCATTTATCCATAATTAACTTGACATCAGAATTTTTTGTTATTTTCTTCTGATGGAACTTTAGTTTTTTATCAATATGATTTTTCCCATGTTAATCCCACCCTCAACTTATTGATGAAAATCAAATTTCTTTTGCCTTTGTAAAATGTGATAATATTGATTAAAACAATAAGTCACAATTAAAATGTCTCATTCACACTGTCATTTTTTTATAGATAAAATCGTTCACCATCATTTCATCACTGCGACACCGCCCTAATTACTAAATCCGTCCATATCTAATATTCCTCGTCAATTAATTCATTGCAACAATTTATCTTTTGTAACTCAAGTTTGACCATATTGAGCAACGAATAACTGAACTCAAACCAAATAGCAAAATTCTAATTCCTTCTAGCATTTTTCAAATAAAATGAACCAATTATATTTTCATTTATTTTTAACATATATATATGCTCAAAATAGAATATAAATTACTTTTTTAATTTATTCCTTATGAATAAGGAAACCGACAAAATGAGTTGTGTACTTAATTGCAACAAAATCAAGACACATATATGAATATATTACTCAATCAAATTGAAGTACCACATATAGCTAGCTAGCTAATTAGTAGTATCTAGCATTCTAATTAATCTCAACATGCACGTCAAAATTGTTGTTGGGGTATTCATATAAGATATTTGAAGAGTAACTCCAACACGCAAATCCTGTGAAACCCAGTTTTGCAAATCTTAATTAAGAATTGGAAAAGTATATATAGTGTTTGGGACATAAAACCCAAACCGCGTGACCAACCCAAGATTTCTCATTTGATGTACAATAAGATGGATGAAGAGTGGCAGCAGAGAGAGGATGAATGGACATTATTTGTGTGGTAGGGCCCACCCTAAGGTAGTGGTCCCCTTGCCACGTGGAAGGAAGGAGGAGCTTTGGTGCAGACTATATTAGGCGGCTGAGAAGAGAGGAGAGAGAATTGGCACGTGTAAGCATTGGAAGTGAGAGAGAGAGAGGGCATTGCTGGGATTGAGCAAACATAGGTGGGTTTTTGGGTACCTGCAAAGCAGATTGTGCCTTTCATTTGCATGGAAAATCATTGGCATTTGGGGATTTCTCTCTCACTCTTTGGTGGTATGGTGGGGCATTAATTTGCTTGGATTGATTTTTCTAGTTGGGGACCATTTCATGCAACTATTATTAACCTTCTCATAATCTACTATTCTTTCTTTTGCCAATGCCTCACCTCTATAACCACAATCCCCATGTTAGATCAAATTAAAATAAATAAATAAACATAGGTATGAATAGTTCTTTTTTTAACTACCATATGTGCCATGGTATCTTAATTTTGGAAGGATGGTTTATTATTAAATATTTAAGCATGTTACTGGTATAAATGAAAAAGTTAGAGAAGGCCTATTAGTTAGGCTACTTTACTTATTAACTTAAAAAATTAATAAAGCAAAAATTCAGTCAAAATCAGTTAAATTAGTTAAAATGTTGTCAAAATAGGTCAAAACTTTGATGAAACTGATACCAACAAACTGATTTGAATTGACAATAAAAAAATATGGTATTTTAAATTTTTTATTTTTACTCCGAAATATATTTGAGATAAGCAAAGGCTTCTATATAAGTTCTTTGTGTGGATTATTATTTAATTATTTATTATGAAAATTTAATCACGTAAGACATGCAATTATACTCATTTATCCTAATTTACAAATTGAATAAAATGTATTTTTTTATAATTATATATTAATTTAATATATCTTTAATTAATATTTTGGTCCTTAGAGTTGATCCTACTTTACGATTTTCTTTATACAAAAGAACTTAATTAAGCTTTTAGTCTCTACGTACACATACATATAAGTTAAATTTTTTATCTCTATCATTAACACCGTTGCTAATTAATGTAGCTGGCATTGTTGTGGTTAAAATCATTACTTTTTTTTCTGATTGAGTAAAATCACTAACATATATTTAAGATTGTTAACGGTGTTTTTAATAACAGAAAAATTTCTTAAGTTTTTGTTTTTAACCGTTTCTTTAAAATATTAGTTTTAGTCCCTATATTTTTTTAATTAAAATACCAAAACTCCAGTTCCTGTCTAACTTAAGCGATTAAAGTTTGAATTTTTTTAAAAAAAAATAACAAAAATTATTAGTTTTAAAAGTAAGGGATAGAAATTAGATACCAAAATTTGAAATTTTTTACTGCTAAAAATACCATTAACACTATTTAATTATTACTTGATTATGGTTCAGTTACAATTAATTTCGTGTCACTATGGTTCATTTAAAATTAAATTACTGAACAGTGAACTAATATTTTTACTAATTTAATGTTCATTCAAATTTTAAATTCATTGATTATTAATCATAATTAATTTTAGTTAAAATTTTCACACTTTACAATTTATCCGTCATGTATCTAGCTCCAATGTGCTTGTGTGGTAGTTAATCTGTCAACTATGACTTAACAAGTGAAACATATCTGTTTGGAGTTTATTTTAACAAGTGAATAAGGATGAAGAAGAAAACTAAGTGCCCACCAAGAGGCCTTATCACCATGCCCTAGACACATAACCATACTTTATTTCACAAATATAGAGGAATCCACTATCTGAAATTAGGCCCTTGTTGTTTTATAGCAACAAAAAGGGATGGTTTAATGAGGGAGAGAGAGAGATTGCCATAAAGGAATGGGGCAGTTAGAGTAATTGTTGGTTCTGGCTTTATGCAACTTGTGAAGGACCAATCCATTTTAGTACAAAATTGCAAGAGATCCCTCCCCAACAAGTCTTATTCCTCTTTCTTTTCCCTTGCATATCCATACATATACCAATAAGACAATCACAAGGGGAAGGACCACCGCCCCACAGAGATCATTATTTAGATCTCAATCTGAACTGAGATTTGCTCTGCCTTCATCCACCCATTTTACCATTATACCCTCACCTACCATCCCCCAATGGACACTTTTCTCCCTCACACAACCAACCACATAGTAGGCAGAGAGTACACAAACATAATAACATAGGGATGGAATATGGAATATGGATACACACACATATAGATATGTATGTATGTATATAGTACATGTATCACACAGAACAGGATCATACGTAGAATAGCATTTGTGCAGCCTTGGCTAGCTAGCTAGTGTTACCTGGACCATCCAGGGATTGCAGGATCAAAGAAGAATTGAGTATGTGCTTGAGAGAGAGGGCGCATTCATTGCAGAACAGAAAAGGGTGTGTTTTTTTTTTCTTATGCATGAAAATGTCATTGTCACCTCCAGAAGGTAGTTGTGTTGATCCTGGTCCTGCCTAAAGGAAAACAAAACAATTACAAAACAAAATGCCCAGACACAAAAGCAATATGTGTCTGGTACATGCCTCACATATATCCTTATGGTACATAGTACGTGTACTAATTGTATTGTTACTTTGTTAGTTCTCATAATCACTAAGCTAAAAGACAAGGGCAGCATCTAATAAATCATGATATTAAAACTGAATAAGTACCAACCTGTACTTCAATTGAGAGTTGAGAGAGATGCAAATATGCAATGGAGCCTCTATGAATGACATGAAAGGATCTTCTCATGCTCTGAAACTTCAAAATCGGATTTAGTTCAAGATATTTCAGAGTTGATATCCAAATTTAATACTAGTGTATTGTTTTCGCTGAGATTGGTTGTTATAATTCTGTTTCGCGTCTTCATGCTTGAGGTATAAGCCACTGGGCACGTCATAAATAAGGATATGTTCTGTTTAATTCCCTTGGGATAGTGATCGGTCCATTCGATAAAATCTAAAACACAAGTTCCTTCCTTCATTAATTTTATTTTATTGAAAATAATCTAATGAAATGTTTTGCAAAATTTTGAGGATTTTTTTTTCCATTTCCATTAAAAGAAATCGCAAGTTTGAATGGTTATATGCAAGGATAGCATAAGAAATAGGAATTAATCGTAAATAGTACAAGAATTTGGTCCTACGTCTATAGGGTAAAACCAATTTAAATTAAACTCAGAAAAAGGCCTCTTGCAACTCTTAGAATTCAATGAATCCCTTTGGTTAAACTTTCTTAACAAAATAATTATTCATTGTAATTATTTTATGTTTGATTAAACTTTTTTAAGAAAAAGTCGAAGCAAAAAATAAGCAGTTGCAAGCATATATGAACAATAAAGGAGAGGAGTTAAATGAAATTTTTGTCCTAGGTAAAAATTCAAAATGACAAGCTTTGCCCCTCCTTTTAAACACATAAATCTTGGTTCCTTTCCTCTAACATAACAAAGAGCTCCCTCTGGTGCTTGGTTCCTTTCTAAATTCTAGCGAGATTGAATATGTTCCAACGAGAGACAGAATTTGAAATTGATTTTTATTGTGACAAAATATTGATGCTGTTTGAGTTATGTGGGGTTCGTTAATTTGATGATTATTTTTGGCCAAGAGATGTTTTGTTGATAAGGATATTGCATGCGTAAAAAAAGCAGGGCTTTGTTTTATTGTTTGTGGCTTGCATCAGTTTGATGACAATAGTGAAGGGGTTGAAATGTTTTGGTGATTTATACTGGGACATTCTTAGTGTACACGGGATTTATTGCTCACAGTCTGCGGCTATGAAATAGGGGTGCGGCTTTATGCTATGATTATGGCTGGCTTTGATTGGATTCAATACATCATTGTGGATTTGTTATTGTTGAGACATGTAACGTCATGTTTAAATTATGCAGAATAAGGTTGTGTGAGGAGTCTTTTTTCCAAAGAAACATGCTACTTTAGAATTGTTTACAAGGTCTTTTATGTAATTTTATTATAAAAAAGCACCTTTTCAATTGTCACACACAAGCAAATTTAAAACTTCTAATTAAAGTGTTTTTTATGATTTTAACCAAAATCACTTATTTAAAAGCACTTTTTTAAGCCTAAACAAACGGATATTGGGTTTTATTTTAATTTTTTCAATATCCACTTATTGGTCATGCTAGAGACCTAGAGGTTAAAAAAATAAATAAATACTCATGTTACATATATACACAATATCAATTTTAGACAGCTAATGCAATGGAACAAAATTTACTACATGCAATGAATAAATATTGTTTAGGTATCAACTGCAGCAGTATCAGCAAATGCTACACTTTTAGGGAGAATAAACGATGCGCACAACATCCATTTTCCAGGAGCAACAAGTCGTACCCGTCGCATGTCTACGTTGACCGCAACTTCTAGCAGCGCAATTCTTATTCTCTACATCATAAGAGCTTTATTAAGATGTTGTCTCTTTACAACAAAGTTTACATGACAATAGCCCAATAGAAATGTCAAAAACATAAGTGATCAGTGAAGAGTTTAATCAAAGACGCTACAAAAATATAAACACACAAAATCAGCAACCAACCTCGTGAAAATCAAATTCTGGATCTCGTGCTTTGGAGAATCCATAAACATGGATCAATGGCAAAGTATATTCCCCATCCTTGGGTCTATTTTTGTATATTCCCCGAAATGCATCTGCAGAGGAAGCCAAGCATATCCAGAAATTAAATCAAGATATTAGAATTGTTTACTCCTACAGAAAGTAACGGGAAAAAAAAAAAAAAGCAGACCAACTATAGCAACTCACAACTCTGCTGATCATTGCATTTGTTCGCTACATAATAAACATTGACGACCCTAATGACTAATATCATATTCTGAGACAAATTAATTTTCCACTAATACATAAACAAACAGCACATCAATAAACAAGCAATTATATAGTAGGATTTTCATGACAAGAAAAAAAAAATTGAGTAAGATTATAGGTACAAGTGTTAATGTTTTTACTCTAACCTCAACTATGTTTATAAAGTAAGATTATCATATGAAAAAAAATATATAAATAAAAACGAGTAAGATTATAGATACATGAGATGGATCAAATTGGACATGTGGCATAATATAAAATATCATGCAGATAAAGAAAGAGTGATCTTGTCAGGAAAGGCAACCTAGAAATTCTGCAGCTTCACTTGGCAAGTTCATAACCACTTGTGTGATGGACTGAGAAATATCACTGTCATACATAGCTTTAATGAACCTCCTTCCATCCATGTTAAAGACCTACAACAACAAACAATGAACTTGGCAGAAAATTTCATCAAGATAACTAGTGCTGCCACATGCAGATTCAAATGCAACTTCTGCCTTTGTTCTTTATTAATTCGTGAAAAAACATTAAAATATATATCACATCCTTTTAACCATTAGTCACTCACACCATATGAAGTATGGACACTTCAAGAAAGTAGTGCCTGAAGACACGTATATTGGACACTTTGTGACAGACACAATGCAATAATTCAAATACAAATGGGACATTTTAAATTTTACTGTTTGTGTTATGTTTTGTGTCCATGCTTCTTAGCTCTACGCTCAAGATAATTCACAGCAGTTTTAAGCTTAAAAAATCTAGAGAAGTCCAAAAATGCAGTGGAAAACAATAATTTGCAGTACTTTTAATTTTACCAAGATATGGCAAAAATCCAAAATTGGATCACGTTTCCAACAAGCTTTTTCTTATTTATCTTTTCCTATGTAAAAGATGGTAAAACATCTTATACTAAATACTCAACAAGCAACCATACCTTTATCTTCCTCTCAAGTTTGTTTAGAACACAATTTCTTTCCAGATACTCAACTGCATAAGGGTTTAAGTCATTAGCAAAAACACGCTTAACTATCCTTGCGGCAGATATGGCTAAAGGACCAACTCCAGAGAAAACATCACCTGTCAATGGTGATACATGTAAGCAAGTCAAGAATATTTTTTTATTACAAACAAAACAAAGAAGAACATTATATACTATTGCAGGGGAGAAGGAAGTGTTCATTATTCAAATCTCTGACAGCTCACAGCATAACTTCTAAAAGAAGTCAGTGCTGACTTGGCATTCATTACATAAATCAAGAAAACAACAAAGGGAAAACAACCTAGTCCTGACAAGCCTCATGAATTTTTCTTGTCCCTGGTCAGCCTTGTATATCCCAATAATAGCCAAGGGATTTCCAAGTAGTTTATCTAGAATAATATCCAACAGGTTATATGCACATGCATGAAAAATCTTAGTAAAGCTATGAAAAGGATTTCGTCACTGATGACATACTTGTGTCCAGATTCTTAATGTAGGCATTTGAAGTTCTTATGCATAATACCAAGATAGTTTAAATACATTTCTGCCTCCATTTTAAGTGCAGTCAAATCAATGATACCCTACTAGTATATGCAATTCATTTTTTAAGACTTCAAAGCATATTTTAAAATGCAATAAGTATCTGCATTAGGTAATAAGTAATTATATTTGAAAGGAAAGTATAAATTCTATAAATATCATGCAAACATATTAACTAATCTCTTATGATCTAATCCAAGAAGCAGATAGACTACAAATTATGTGGTTATCCTTTGGCCTCTTGAAAATAGGACCTGCTTACAACATCAATATTCAATACATTGTTTGATATGCTTACATCAATATACCAACGAGTAAAATGACATGAATGAGCATTTTTTGAACCAAGCCCAAAACATTAATCTCATTCATACTTTTACAGTTTTATACTGCATATAAATATGTACCAAGAACCAAGCAGCATTATCTATTTGTGCCACCACTGAGCAATTCTTTTTCTTTTTTTGTTTAAATCACTAAGTAATTGTTGGTTCTGTTGAAATCATGGAGTTTTAGGGAGGAGATTGAGAGAAAGAGACTTTGAATGATATTATCTTGAATATGATGTATTACAATGTGATATTATGTGCATAAAACTTAGAGCACTAGGCATTAGCACTAACCCTTATTTATACTAAATCCTAACTAAACAGGGAAACAAATTATGAGACAAGGAAACATGGTAACCAACCGTAAGACTAAGAGATAATGGAAAATAGGAAAACAAATCCTAAAGGATATTTTAAGATATGATAACATATTTTCATATATTCTAACAGTTTCTATATTCAAGCTCCTGCTCACAGCAAACAAACCAAAATGTTGTCATCACTCATCAGTATCGGACATCAGATTGCTCTAACCAGCTAAATTCCACTATCAGAAAGACAATAATAAAAAGAAATAGAAAGTTATAACATAAATAGACTGCTATTACAAAGGTAGACACATACAGACGACATCGTTCCGTGTAAAACCACTCAGAAGCCTTTGTCTTTCAGTTCCAAGCCTAGAACTCCAATATCTGCACAGAAAGATGAGAAACAAAAGTGGTAATTCATACTTTTGCATTTATTCTTTCACCTAATTTCCTCTAGAAGTATATTTTGAAATTTGAAAAAAAAATTGATATTTAATTTACTTATGATTTTAGACTACATATTCATCAAATGAAATTTCACAAGAACATGTATCATAAATATTATATGCTCAGAAAGTGCAACCATTAACTGATTCACTGTTACACTATAGATCCAGTGAGTCAAGGCCACCTATCTAGTGTTGAATTCAAGAAATAAACACACGGAATACTGAATATAAATAGAAATAATCTGAACACACATATAAATGTATCAATACACATTAACAAACTAAATTATGTGTGCATGAGTAGAAAGAGAGAGAGAAGCTAAAAGAAGGTAACTCCATCAATATTCATAGGACAACCAAGACCATGCTTGCCTATGAAAATACCTTACAAAACTTTTCAACATAAAGTCAAAATTAACATTTCTTAATGGAGATGCAGCCTCAAGGCCCAAAATGACTAAGGTGTGTGTAAGGAGAGGCAAAAGGTATGATGCACCGGAGGCTGGAATTACATTTGGACTGGGAGAGACTTCTTGAAACTGTCTTGAGTTTTTTTTTTTTTTTTTCATTTTTCTACCATTGCAAGAGAATTTACCAGAATCCAAATTCCCTTGATTCAGAACTGTTACTGGGATACAAATATTTTCATACTTAGCTTATTCCATTTAGTATTTCTTGCTTGCTGGTACCTATCACATGGTTTCTGGTCTACATGTATATTTCAGATCTGGTAAGTATATATTTGCTTCATCGGTGTTACACAAACAGAAATACAATCAGAGGATCCCATTAAGGTATGCGTAGACTTAGACTATATCAAACAATTTTCATGAAATGACATTAATTGAGCAATTAATAAAGCAAGCCTGCTATTTTAGTCAGGGATGGAAAGAAGAGCATACACTGTCGCTAAGTCAACCTGAAAGCGAAGACCATTCTCAACTACTGTAGTCACAAGAGAGTGGTTTCCAGCTAAAACCTCAAGCTGCATGGTCCTGTACTCATTTTGAATTGAATCAATCTTGTTCACAACGGTTTGTATCCTTGGCTTATTCTTATCCAGCACAACCTGAATATGAATGAAAGTAGCCTTTCATAAATTAACACAGATAAGAATTTGCAATACAATTTTACATTTTATATTTAACACAGTAACCAAAAATATTTCTGAAATAAAAACCTTTGCTATTAGCCTCTTGTATGGTAAATGTTCGTCTCTCAAATTCAGGTGTGCTATATGACCAACAGTCTCAAAAGCAGAAGGAATAATCATACCCTCAGGCAGCAAGGCCTCCAAGACCTGTAACAATAATATAGGACTGATTTTTTTCTATTTTATTCACAATTTGAAGTTGAATGAAGAACATGAAAGGGGGAAAACTTATCACAAAAATGCTTCTAGGTTGCATACATGAATACAAATTTAGATTTAAAAAATAATTGTACATATAAATCAGATGTTGATTATAACTCAAAAAAATTAAAATCCAATTTTCACAAGTTAACAAATTAAAATAGAAACAAAGAATGAAACAGAAATACCATATTATTTTGATTTGAAGCACGTGTTCATTTTAAGAAAATCATACAGATGAAAAGTTCATTTTATCATGAAAGACCAAATCACACACAGTGAAGGCGAGGGAGATAATAATATGTACAAAGAAAAACTTAAATACACATATGCATACACCCAAACGCAGATTATGTGCATAACTGTGTCCTCACTATAATATACCTCAGTCATCTGCCAGTAATCATAGAATAGTGTCAGCTTGCATCTAACTAGCTCAAGCGTCAAATTTGTACTCTTTTCTGCATACTCCTTCAAAACAGCCTGGAGACAGGATGAAAATATGAACCATGTGATTTATCCCATTTTAAACTAAAAGATAGAACATCAAAGAACAAGGAGATACCCAAATCAGGTCAATACTCAACAGTATCAGCATATAATGAAAGTTTTACATTAAAGATAGTTTGGCAACTGTTCACTAGTTTGTCTTTAAACTACCACTTTTGAAACTAGGACACGAGGCATGAGCCCTCAAATAATGATAGTTTGATACAGAATTCTCCGAGGACAAACAATATCAAATTCATATGACAGTTGTCTGTCAAGAGAGAGTGTTACTTCAGCTCTCAAACAGAGCTTGGCATGGCAGATTTTTGCCAACCACCATAGGCAATTTGAGAAGGAAGGCACACTATGGCAGTGCCATAGGCCACAATGGTGTGTTTATATGGCAGAATTTTGGCCATCCGCCACCGATAACATTGATAAAAATTCTGGCAATATCACATAATGCTATAATTTCACAAAAGCCAAGATGGCCTGCATAAAGTCATATAAAGAACAAACCAAAGGTAATGACTAATGGCAATTTAACTAATATGATTTCAGATGCTTAACAGTACACCATAGCATCACTATGCATAGCATATTTGTGGATTAAATACCTCCTTTACTACTAAAGGACATCCAAATTGACCAACGGCAGGAGAAAAGTTCCCCATACATTACAGCTGAAGAACCACCATCATTTCAGGAATAAAACAAATTATTCCCGCTGTTAACTCCCATTGTTAATAAAACTAAGTGCCATGGACTTCCTATAGACAACTACATTCACATTAATGACCGATAGGAAGCTTCGCAATTTTCTCACACAAATGTCCAAAATTAGCATGCTAAAGGCTGCTACAGTAAGTGTAAACCCCTAGAGCTCAATCTAGTCAACTTTTGAACCAGAAAACATATCCCTTCGCTAAGTCAATGCCAGAGCCTTTACAAGGAAGTAGGAACATTGCTGAACCAGCTACCACTCTTACAATTTGAGCATGCTTGATCAGTATAACTATCATCCTCTTATTTTCATCAAACCTTTAACAACGTACATGACAAGTTGAAAATAATCACAGAAAGGTTTTAAAAAGCAGTCCAGGACAGCAATTTCGGCTGCAACATCAAGGGAAACTTTTATCCGCAATTTCCCACAACATTGTGATGAAACTGAGACCGCAATTTAAAACCTTGGACACAATAACTGACACAGAAAGGGGTATGCAAACACTGAAAACTCACATAACAGAAAAGAGTGAATGCTGAAAAAACAGAGGCAGCACCTTAATTGCCTCAGGCAACTCCTCCATGCCGCGACCCGCGTAGCGTTCATCCAGAAGCAGCAACCTCGTGGAACCCCTCCACTTGCTCCTCGCAAACTCTTCGCCAAGCAAATTCCTCAAACCATCACTTCCTTCTTCTTCATCCTCAACAACCTCAACCGCGGCAAACCTGTTCTCCCCCACGGGCTTAACCTCTTCACTCGCCTCCCTACTCTTCCTCCTCCTCTTATTCCTGTTCGGCCGCGAAATCTTAGCGAGGTGGCGGAACTTCACGAAGCCGCTGGTGTTGAACGTCCTGGCGAGCCGGTCGCGGTACAGCACGGGGCCCAGAACGTCGCCGTCGCCGTCCGCCTTGCCGTGGATCCGGCGTTGCAGCGAGACGAGACGTCTTTCTTCTTCATCATCATAGTCGAAATCTCCGTTAGCGTTACCTGGTTGAGGCAAGAGAGGGGCGAGGGAGGGGTCGAGGTCGTCGCCGGGGACGCGGGCGATGTTGCGGAGGCGGGGCCAGTTGAGGAGGTGGCCGCGGAGGCGGCCTTCAAGGGCGGAGCATTGGGAGGAGGGGAGGCGGAGGGCGGCGAGGTGGAAGACTCGAGTGAATGCTTCTTGGCAGAGGACGGCGTCGTCTTGGGGTAGGGTTTGGGAAGGGATTGGTGTTCCCTTGTGGAGAGAGGGTCCGTAGGAGGAGAGAGGGGCAGTGGAGAAGTGTGTGGGAAGGGAAAGGGAAGAAGAAGCTTTGCTTCTGTGAGGGAAGACCAATTTTGAGGGAAGAAGCCCAACCACTTGCGGCTTTAGGAATACGTTGCTTATCATTCTGCAACCCAGGATAGCGAACTCAACTCAAAAATCTTGGATCAACTACTTCGCCTTCGCTTCCTTATAAAAACTACCCTCAGATGCCATTTTTGTTTTTTCTAAATATATCAAAACATTTCTATTTTTTTATAAAATTCAAATGCATCAATTTTGGTATGGCGGTAAGTTCTGATTATGCGTTGATTATAGACATGTAAATATGATATTTTTTATAATTGGTTATGCATATAACTTGCTCCCCACATAAAAATGATAAATTTTAATTTTAAAAGAACAAAAAGTGTACTAATTTTTTTTATAGAAACAAATTTGAAACATTTAAAAACAAATTTCATCATATAACTACTCTTGACTTGTGAGGTAAAAAAAATTACTTTGACTTGTTGCAGTTTAACCATTGATTTTAAATTTCAATCATACAATTATATTAAATATTTAGAGCGAAGGATTTTTTTTTTTTTTGTCAACTATTAGAATTTTATCTAACTGAAACCAGATTGTTTTTCCTGTAGATTATTGCAACGTCTAAAAGAATAAAAAGCTTAGGCAAGAGTTGTTTATTATAACCACATTGAAGTAGTATAGCAAGAATTTTACTTCACAAAATCAAAATCATTAGAGTAATTGAAAGACTATAACATAGAGCTATGTCTTTCTTTCTATCTTTAACACTACATTGCATTTGTTTTGTTACACCATTTCGAAATGTTTCATGAGTGGAAGAGCTTGAAACAGTGCGTGCTGAAACAGATGAGCTTCCAAAAGTTGAGGGAACATTTGAACTAGCTAGATCGGCAAGTGCTTTTACAGTGTGGGTTCGAGATTTTACCACTTGTTTCTTCCAAGTTGCTAGTGGATCTGGACAAGGACAATTTGTCCTTATTCACTTTCCTTCTTTTAATAACCATCCTTATCTAAAAGAACCACCAAAAAAAGGTAATTAATCAGTTATCCACAAAACTTACTAAAAAAAAGAAAAAATATACTATTACTTAATAAGTTTATTATGTCAACTCTATATTTTAAAACTTCATAGTCAGACGGCGGTGATTATTGATAGAAATTTTCCAGATGTAAAAACTTTGAAAATCATTGGCAGTTAAAAATATTGCATTTAAGTCTCTATAATTTCAAAAACAAAATCAATTAATCAAATGCATGAATACGTATTTCAAACTGTAGGGAATATATGTATTTACAATTTAATTTAAATTTAAAAGAATTCAACATGTTTGCATGCATGGTTAACAAATCAGAGATAATTTTCAACCTAACAAATATATTGTGATTGTATATATCTAAGGTGGTGTTTAAATTTGAAATGAGTCAGTTTCACAAAAACATGTTGACGGTAAAACAAATGACATTGTTGGTGAAATGAGCATTCTTACGTCATAATCTTCTTCAATTGTAATTATTTATAATTATAATATAGTTCCGATGTTATTTTGTTATCTATATTGTAACAGACATTTATATGGCAATAATTATAATTAAGGTCAAGAGTTATGACAAGTAAAATTTTGTGGTTTCCAACAAGTTCTCTCTTTGGAAGGT
Source organism: Glycine soja (assembly GCF_004193775.1). Classification (NCBI taxonomy): domain Eukaryota; kingdom Viridiplantae; phylum Streptophyta; class Magnoliopsida; order Fabales; family Fabaceae; genus Glycine; species Glycine soja. Next base: position 42,193,177 of record NC_041013.1, read on the forward strand.
AATTCTGTTCGAGAGACATGAACTTAAACTAAATGTGTATACTTCTTTCAACATAAACTCGAATCTCATTGTGGCAAGAAGAAGAAAACTACCAAAGTGGTTGCACTGATAACCGTCTTGAGGGCATGTGCCGCTCCAAACAACGACGACAACATGGCCGGCAAAACGGCACCGTCGCTGTAAGCGACCGCGAGATACGACAAAACCGGGTCGCTCCCATTGCGTTTTGGTATAATAGAGTCGTCGATGCCCATAACGGGTTTGAAACGCATCAACAACGATGACTTTTTGCCTTTGTTCTTTTGCGTGGTCGATTCCATCATGCATGCATGACCCCAAAGAAGAAGATGCTTAGACTTTGAAATTATTTCGAGTATTTTCCTCATACTTGCTTGTCGATCGAGTGCCACACGGGATATTGTGGGAGATGGAAAGCGCCTCAGGTTGATCAAATAGCCTTGAACTGTGATGCTGCGATTCTGACTCAAGAGATGCTGTCAACCTCCTTGAAGGAGCCTGTGATGTGCTTCGTTCATCCTCCCCATGCCTTCAAAACATATCTTGTACACAAACAATAACACGGTGACCTTCCTTCAAAACAAAACATGATAACCTTAAAAAATACTTTCCTATCTAATAAAAAAAATATTTCCTATTAAATTCTTATATATAATTTCATTACATTGTCTAATATAACTTTAGAATAATATGTTGAAATTTTAATAATTAAATATAATTCTTATAAGATGATAATTTTTTCAAAAAAATTAATAGCTAATAATGTGAAAACAATTGTTAAATAATTTAAATATTAATTAAAGTTAGTAATTTTCCTAATTATTAGTTAATTGGGTCACTATTTACGGGAAATTTGAGGTATTGGGAGATTTACACCAATGAGCTATAAACAAGCACACAAGGAACTTGACACCACACTTTAATCCAAAATCTTAAGGTTTAAGTTTATAAATATGGTGTTCAACTTTCTTATTTCTACTTGATGTAAGACTTCATCTCACATTTATACTCCATCAATCGCCTCCCCTTCCCTTTCCATTCTCAGGACTAAAGCTCCGCCACCAACGTCGTTACAAGACTCATACCCTAACCCAACTGACTCGAACCCACATATGGAGGTCCATTAGGATTCAAATCTTGATTCACATTCGTCCCCACACCGTCCTAATTCAGATTTGTAAAATAAGTTTTTTTTTAAAAAAATTATATTAAAATGTGATTTTAGAAAAAATAAATTTATTATTACATATTTATTTTTAACTACTTATATGACAATAAATTTATCACATCATATTATGGATATGTGTATAGGACGAGTAGTAACATCCTCATTCCTAATTAAAAAATTTGGGTTATCCCCAAACTCTTATCCGATCAATCCAAGTATTTGTCGTCAAAGTTGAACGGATTCAAACAGGTATCCATGGGTACATATTTCGTTATCATGCCTAGTTGTGGAAAAAAGCTACCAAAAAATCATTTAATATATTTCAAACAAGTTTTTCAAATATTTTTTGGCGTATTTTAACAATCAGAAAATGAGCTATATTAAATAATTAAAAAAATTACATGTGTCAGCATTTAATCCAATGTTGTGGGCTTGTGGCATAACATGTAGGCAGGACACAGCAGCACTTAATGGACCCTTCTAACACCATGGAGATAAACCATGGAAAGAAACAAAAAAAAAAAACAAAATTCCGTATATATCAACAACTATTAACATATTAAAGCTTTTTGAATCGCACAATATGTGAGTCTGATAAATTTCTAGACCACAATTACCAAATGACAAGGATTAGAACCTACATGAAAATACACGTGATAGCAGTTGATTTGAGTGTCTTGTATATGTTTCTTTAGTTACTAGTAGGATTATTTTTTAGTTCTACAAGATGGTGCATTGACAACAAGTACAGGATTTTAGAGGTGAATCATCGCCAGATCCCAGTATTGTTCCAGGACATCGAACTCCAAAGCATGCGGTGTCTTCCACCTGTTCACTGTCTTCTACATATTCAGGCACAGAAGTCGACCACCGCAGATCAAAGTTCATTAGTGTCTTTGGTGCAGCTTCTTCTGCTGGAACTATCTCTGAAATGATTGTGGCTTTCCCTTTCTCCAGTACCTCTTCACCCACCTTGGCCTTGCCCTTTGCCTTTCTTAGTCGTAACTCACTCTCAGCTTCCACAGGTTCTTCACATATTTCCTCTATCTCCCCTATACCCTTGTCATGTTCTTTTGGGTTTACCTTAGTCTCAGCTTCTGCATCTTTTTGTTCAGATGAATCTCCCACTGTCACAGCCTTTCCCTGGTCAAGTCCTTGTTGCTTTGTTGCCTCAGTCTCAGCTTCTGGCTCTGCACCTTCTTCAGTTGCCTCCACCCTTTCCCGTCTTCGTCGGCGGATTAATGGTGCTACATTTTCTTCTTCTTCAGTATCCAATACCGTGAACTGGATGAACTTGGTTGTGCTATATTTTTGTACTTCAGATTTCCTTGTCTGTATCTCTGATGCTTCTTCCGCTGCAGCTTCTTCAGATTGGATTGGGAGCTTTGTCCTAATTTTAGTTGCAGATATTACAGTTCCTGAAGCGCTACATATCTCGATGGCGCTCCTATGACAAAGATGGACCAGCTGCCTCCAACAGCCCTCCAGCTTCCCCTAGAAAAACATAAAAAAGATTAGGCATATATTACAAATCTAATCTAATCAATTAAGAATTTAAGTTTTTATTCCATGTACCGGTTTGTCAAGTGATTTTTGAATTGCATTAAACTCTGAGGGATATCCAACGAAAGTGGCAGCTAGAAAAGCGGATATTGCAATATGAGAAGGTTTGAATTCAGTGAATTGGTGCACTGTAGACAAACGGAAAATAAAGATGTTCTCTCAGTACCAATGTTAGACAAAAAATATAGAATCCAAAAACTCTTGTTGTGTGAATATATATACCTCCTTGAGACTGGACTATGATCTCATTGATCGATCGGCGTTTGAAACCACCGATTTCGCTGAAGGTGGGGTAATAGTGATCTAGGAAGTAAAACGGAGTTATAGGTAGCATTCGCCAGTTAAGGCCACTGAGAATGCTAAGTTCCATTGCCGCTAACCTAGTAGGCTGGTAATTCAAATCTTTCTCGAACTGTGCAACGAATCAGTGCATGTAGTGGCGTATTAAAAGAATATGAGCTTACAATTAAATGTGAGTTAGTTTCTCAGTGTAAAGTGTGAGACTGGCATAGGTTTGTTTACCAGAAACTGTTGGAGATCGAATTGGTTTGACCTCATCTTAGCGGAAAGCATGAAGCAACAGGTTGCAACGAAACAAACTGTATCAGTTACAGAAGAGCCTAGCCCAACCTGTATCAGTTACACGAAAGAAATCAGAGAAACTTCAACAAAAAAATTTCAAAATTTCTGGAAGCCAAAAGAAAGAAATATATTACTGCAAATGGATTCGTGGAAGAAGCATAGCGATCGAAGTAGTTCATTGCAAGATAGGCAACATACGCATCAACAACTTGGCCTTGAGAGAGCTGTGGAGCAAAACATGCACACACAAAATCAGAATAGAGAGAACTAAATAGAATAACATTTTAATCCACAATGTCAGATCAATAAACAAGATTAAAAAAAAATTATGAAAATTCTTCTTATGTTTCATAGCTAAAATTAAACGAACATTCAGTTTTCCCTCTGTTTTCTAAGTAACTATAGAGAGATGAAAATGAGCTTCATAATATAGAAAGTAACAAAAGATGTTTTATTAAACTCAAAGATTACATACAGAATGCTTGGATACTTATAGCTATTAAGCTAACAAAATGAAAGCAGATTCTATCTAGGAATTAGTTAACAAAGTGAAATAGCTATTATCACAGATTTGAAACAAAAGCTATTATCTAAAAGTATCTGAAATAGATGCTATTATCTAACAGGGAATCAGCAGAATAATAGGATCATAACAGCATACATAACACAGCTTAGTAAAAATAGAGAGGAACAAATAAATAATGTTGGAATAACCAAAATTTTCTTATGAAACAAACATTTTCTTGCACAAAATAATCAGTTTATACATTTCACCCCACAGTTACACAGATCCATAAACAAGACTACCAAAATTATGCAAAAATATCACGTCAAGTTTTTGCTTCTGTTTCCTTGAGAGTTTTTCATAAACATTATTCAATTTTTCATGTGTTTTCTAAGTATTCAGATCCATAAACAATGCTACGTCATAGTTGAAATAAAACGAACATTCATTTCTCCTTGTGTCTTCTATGTATTTGTAATCCAATCATGACGAAAATTCGCTACAAAACACAGCCTAAAAAACAAACCGCAAAACGAAACTAACAATGACGGAAAAGATTCTTGCACGAAAGCATAAAATGCAGCCAAAAAAACTAGAAAGCGCAGAACGCATGCATCGTTGAAATCAGAGAGCGAAATGAAACTGACAATGACTGAACGGAAAATTTGGGAGAAACAAACAGAAAATCCATTCACGCAAGCGTTTATTTAACCAAGATTCTTAATAATTACGGCTAATTAAGCGAAACGAAAGAAAAGGCATCTTCGATTTTAACTCACCTTAGCAATTGTTGCAACCGCGTGCTTCCGATGCAGAAGGTTCCTTTCTGCTTTATAAAAGCCCTTGGTGGCCATGAATTCGCGCTCGATCTGGAGGTAATTGTTTATAGCTTGACGTTCTTTGTCACTAGGAATTGGAAACTCGGTTTTGGAATCCATACTCAGAAGAAGAAGCTTCTGAAGTTAGAGGGAAAGTGAAGAATTGTTTGTCTCAAGAAAACGAGAAAGAAGAGAGCAGAATCAGAAGGGTTTTGGGTTTTTCTCTCTCTCTTGTCGGTTACGGAACTGGCTCTCAATCCCGCCAGTTTTTAAACTTTCCGCTACAACGTCGTGTGGATAGGAGTAGTAAGGACGTAACGACATCCTTTCGTCGGTTTCCATGTATGTTTACTTGCTTCTTTTTCTGAATTTTTAAAAATATAATAATAGTAATTAATAACTATTGAGAAAGAGAATAATTCAATTTTAATTTGTAATATGCAAACATGAAAAAAAATCTTCATTAGAAAATTAAGTGGCTTAATTTAGTAGGACAACACGTGACAATATGGCTATTATTTAAAGGTGTTATCTTAATTAAATGCATGACATCAGTGTATTTTAGTTACACAAGATATCTTGATCCATCCTCCAATAGCAGTGCTTGGAACTATTTCTGATTTTTTTATTTTTTTTGAAGGTTCAGAACAGCAAAGATGTGAAAATAGCATTCAACTCCTATACCTAGCAGTGGATAAAGATAGTAATATACTGTAACACATCTAAACAAGTTTTTCTTTTTAATTAGTATTTTTGTCCTCATTTTTTTAAAATTCATTTGGTATTCTATTTTTTCTCAAATATAATTTGGTTGTTTAATTTTTAAAATTAATTTCATTTGATCTTATCATTTAAATTGGGTCAATAATGTGAACAAATCAAATCACACTTTATGATGATTTAAAATTAAAATCTGTCACTGAATGATTTTAAATCACCACAAAATATATTTTTTTTAACAACACGAGTTTAATTTAGACGATAAAATCAATTTAAATTAATTTTAAAAATAAAATGATCAAATCAAACCAAAAATAAATTAAAGGACCAAACCAAATATAAATAATAAATTAAATAATAAAAAAATTAATTTAACCTTTTTTCCATTTAAGTAATTTATATTTCAAGAACTCATCATACGTCTCAAAATTTAATGAGATATTTATATTACTCATCAACAACATAATTAACTGAACATCAAAATTTAAATCTATATCTTTTTAAAATATGAATTTTATATTTATCAACTACATCAATCTTATTTGCATTGTATGACATCTAATATGTCTTGAAAGTAATACGTATAATATTGACAATATGTGTCAAGTGTGAAGATAATATATTATGTTTTTTAATTGAAAGTAATATTTAAATAGGCAAAATATATAATGACAGTAATACTCTTCTCTCTCGCATTATATTTAAAATTATTTCTTATTACTGAACATTGTTATTGTAATGCGTTTAAAATTATCAAAGTTGGGAGGATTAATTTATATAACAAAGAGATAAATTTAGATTAAAATTAAAGATAAAACTTTCTTCTTCAAAACTAAATGAAAAAATATTTGGCTAATGAGAAAGATAAAGATAATAATTAATATTAGTATTAGCATAAAAAGGGCGATATTGCTTTCAGCTTTTACTATGGAGATCTCTGTGGAACCCTGTTAAGCAAGCCAGGCGATATTACTCCTACTCCTCTCGCAAACTGCCATGGAAATCTCTAAGTATGACTCCTACATAGTACCCTGTACCTTGTTCATGCAGCATAAGAAGAAATTCCCACAAAACCGCTTAAGTTTCTGCGAAGTTGCGATTTTTCAAGACCCCAGAGATTCGGAACAACCTAGGATAAGTCTTGTTCAGATTTTTGAAAAAAAGATTTTTCACGAGGTCCTGGAAATATCTGCATGCATTCTCGGAAGACTTGCTGTTAAGTTTTACTCTTTATTATTATTATTATCATCATGATTTTAAATTGCGGTTCGTTACTTCAAACTATTTTGGCACTCCCCAATTGCATGGCGGCTGCATCTGCCGCATTCTCTCGCAATATAAGGGTTTTCTGGCTCACTGTAACGCGATCACAACGGCAATTTAAAACCATGATTATTATATATGACGAAATTGTGAAGCATCTTAACTGGTTTTTTTTTCTTATCTGTAGTATCAACTATCAACTGCCACAGCATAAAAAACTTATTATAGATGCTGGAGCCTTGCCCTGTCTCGTAGATTTGTTAAGAAGGCACAAGAGCTGTCCCATTTGTAGTCCACTTGTTGGTCTTCTAAGGATAGTAGCTAATGCAATATGCTATCTTGCCTCTGATAATACCAACATTAAGACTCTTGTCAGGTTTGTTTTTCTCTCCCTTTTTTTTCATGCCGTATAACTATTCTATTCTTTATGCTTATATATACATATATGGTATATTCAGGATGGAAGGTGGTATCCCTCCTCTTGTTGAATTGGTTGAATTCAATGTCACAGAGTTACAGAAAGCAGTTGCATCGGGGTTGGCAACTCTTGCATATGATAATCATGACAATAAAAAACAGGTAGCTGACTTTCTGCAGTAAACTATGTGATGGATTGTATTGTTGTAATTGTGTACGTGAATAAAAAAATTGCAGATTGTTGAATGCGGTGCATTACGCACTCTTGTACTAATGCTTCAATCAGAGGATTCAAAAATGCATTACGAGGCGGTAAGATGCTTATATGACTTTACACAATCCCATGTATTATTCAGTTTGCTGCTTGCAAGTTCTAAATAATGTACTAGCACTAGCTGAATAAGCGCTTTTTTGTAGGGTGTTGTGATTGAAAAGCTGGTCCATTCATCGCCAGATATTACGAAAGAAGTGCTTGCAGCTGGGGCTTTAGAACCTGTTATTTGTTTACTTAGGTAACCTTCTAGTTTGGTCATGGTTTTGAACTCTAAGCAATCCATAGAAGAATTATTGAACATTATAGTTGTTTGCTGAAAGTCAGCTACTACTCTCATATTAGTAATTTAGTACTTCTGTCCCTCAAGTAATCCTTGCAAGTTCATAATTTCAATGATAGTTCTGGCTGTTGGAGTAGCAAAAAGCAAGCAGCCCGTTTAATTGGTATATTTGCAGCAACAGATTCAGATTGCAAGGTGGATTAAGCTTTGTGTTGCAAGCTTTTTATATGCTAAATCTGAGTTATGAAATCCTCTTATTGACTTTCATGGTTTGTTGTTCATGCAGGTTCATATTATCCAAAGAGGGGTTATTCCACAATTACTTGACATGCTTAATAGTCATGGGGAAATGGCGGTTTTTGCACTTGGGAGTTTGGCACCGGTGATTATTACTACTTACTAGCAGCAATCAGTTGGCCGTATGCTTATAAGGAATATAAAATTGAAGTATTGGAATTGATTCTTTTAATTATCATAGCAGTAACTGATCAACTTGATCTAGGATTCTCAAATAATCTCTTGTTTTTTGCCCTCCTTGTAGATGTGTGCTTATAATGGGACAGTTTGCTTAAAGTTTAAACTTAAGAAAAGTGTTTTTAAAAAAGTTGCCTTTAAAACCCTTTTTTTTATAAGAAATAAGCTTAAACAAGCAGGCCTAATATAGCCATACAATCTTGCATATAGTTAATGTTGATTGGGGGGATTCCATGGTAGGCATTGCCTCCTTAAGAATTTTTCTAACACTATTGTCTACCCTGAGTATTTTTTTTGCTGTATTTGGGATCGCCTTTCTTAAACCTAACTCATATTGAGTGGATTTTTCTTAATTTATATGTAAATGGCAACAAATAAAACTAACATACCCCAGTTTCACTAAGTGAAGGTATGGGGGAGGGTCATTGTATAGAGCCTTAGTCTTGCATATGCAAAGAGGCTGTTTTTGGATTCGAACCCGTGACCAATCGGTCACCAACGCTCAACCTTATAGTTGTGTTAGGGCTCACTTGTTTTGGTACAAAAAAATATGCTCTCTTGTTTTGGTGATTATATATATATTGGTTTTTGCTCTCATCATTTTTCCTTCCTTTTTTGCATATATTAGGAATCACATAATCAAGCTGTTTTATCTCTCTATGGTCTTGCTGATAATGAGGTGAAGTTAATTTCCTTGTTCTTTACTTGGCCAACGTTGTATGTTGCCCTTTAGAAATCATTGATGTGCAGTGATGATGTTATATGCTGCCACTGATGTAACAGCTTGCGGATTTTATCGAGGCTGGTGGTTTTCAGAAACTGAAGGATGGACATTTCAAATATCAAGTATGTTCATTTACTCTTTGTAATTAAAGTAACAGAATTTATTTTTAACATACTTGCATTTCTTCTCGATGATAATTTATAGTTGCTATTAATTTCTTCTTAATGATAATTTAGTTGTTATTAATGGTCACTAACAGAACACCTTTCTCTCACCAATATATTAAAGTGGGTTTCCTTGTGATTGTGGTTTAACTTGCAGTCTACTAAACAGTGTATAGAAACCACATTAAAAAGATTAGAGGAGAAGATGCAGGGGCAAGTGAGTTTTCTTGCAAATTCTATCTGGGTGATTTAGTTCAGTCATAGATGAGAATAATAATCTATTAAAACTGTATTTTTTTTAAAAAAAAATTACTTTATTGGATATATGATTTTTCATATCTATTCTTTGGCAGGTATTGAAACGCCTAATCCATCTTATGTGCTATGCGGAAAAAGGGCTACAAATACGTGTAGCTATTGCTCTTGCTTATTTATGTTCTCCTCGTGATTGTAAAACCATATTCTTTGACAATAACGGTAATAAATGATTTGTACATTTTCGCAATTTTTCACTCATTATATAAAAATATATTAAAACATACTTTTTAATTGTATTTATCACGACAATTTGTTAAATCAACGTTATTAAAAAAGACTCACAAAACAAAATTTTCTCCAATAAATTAGCATCAATATATTACTTAATGTTTTTTTCTTTAAAAGAATATTACTTAATATATTATAGGATCTCTATGTAATTCCAAATTTTATTTCTCTCTTAGCTAAATGTAGCTTTTATTTCTTTTCCACATGACTTTTAATAATTTATGTTTTTTTTGTTAGCCTCACTCGCCCACAAGAAAAATAAAAAAAAAAGATATCCAATTATGTGAATGTTAATGAATACTAATGCTGCTGTGTGTTTACACTTTTTTAGAAAAAATTGTAAATTTGATCTTTCAATTTATCTTTAGTTTCAGAATTAATTTTTCAGTAATTTAATTCATAAATTTGATTTCCTATTCAGACTATCATGAAAATATCATGAATGATCACCACATATTATATTATTTTAAAATATTGTGAACAGAAAATAAATGAGAGACAAAAATTATGATTTTTTTATCTTTAATAATGACAGAGTAAAAATTGTACTTTGAGCAATGCAAAAAAAAGATTGGACTTTGAGTAATGCAAAAAAGTAAATTGTAGATTATGAAAGATCATAGATAAACATGCATGCAAAAAAAAACATTAATTTAAAAATAAATATACACATCAATTTTATCAAATGTACATATCATAGTAATCACAGGATCATAAGGAAAAAATGTACAATTCGTTATAATTAAGAAATTAATTGTATGATTAAGTCATAATTAATCATAGGGTAATTCGGTCAAATTTTCTACACCTTTCGCACCACTTAACACTCGTTACAATTCTCTTGAACTGCTTGCCCTCTGCTACCTCCACAGTGCCGCCGCTGCACGCCCGCACCTGCGTCCTGCTCCGACACTCCGGCGATTGTGATCACCGCCGGAAAACACCGCGGTCCCACTCCCAACACCGGTTCCTTTCTTAGGCGCTAAAGTGAATTTTTTTTCCCGGAAGAATCAACTTTTTCTTTTCCACGCCAGCATCTTCACCATTCCAAAGTAGAGAAAGCTTCGAAACGAACACACTCTCAAAGTAGGGTTACTCAGCGCAGAGCAATCTCCTCCGCTGTCAACATGCTCCACAACAAGTCCTTCGTCAAGAAAACCAAAGGTGGCAAAGTCATAAAGGTACACACTTCTTCTTCCTTTCTAACCCTAACTTACTCAATCTCTTTTCTTTGTATTTTTTATGCCTCTTTTATTTATGAATTAATTAATTAATTATTTTTGTTTTCTTTGTTTGGGAGTACCAAGTGCGGGAGCACTACCTGCGCGACGATATATACTGCGGCGCACCGTTTTGCACCGTTTGCGATTCTTCCAGTGCTCGCCTCAGTGCTTCGCCTTCCACCATTCTCTTCGTCGACACCAATGTCGTTCTCAACCAGGTCCGCTTCCTCCTCTATTTTTCTCGCCTTAATTCAACTTAGGCTTGTTTTTTTTGTGAATTGGAATGTGTGTTGTTGCTGCAGATTGATTTGCTGGAGAATCCGGCGATTGACGATGTTGTGGTGTTGTCCATTGTGTTGGAAGAGGTTAAGAACAAGAACATGTCTGTTTACAACCGTATAAGAGCTATCTGTAGCCATTCCATGAGGAAGTTCTTTGTTTTTTCCAATGAATACCACAGGTAGTTCTTTTTGGCCCCCTTTTTCGTGACTTACTATTAGTTTGTACTTTGTAGTTAGGGTGAGATTGTGTTACAGTATTACAAAGGAGAGGAAGGGAAACTTAAGGATGCAGTAAGGTTGATCAGTTTCTTAATTTGCTGCATATCCAACAACTACCTATATTGATTTGATATTTTCTCTCTCTATTGGCAGGGATACATATATTAAGGAAATGAGTGGGGAAACTAAAAATGATAGGAATGATAGAGGTTGGCTTTTCAGATGGGCTTTGAATTTATAAATTTTTTTTTTTTATATGCTTTCTGGTTCATTGGATGGTTTTTTACATGAGTTGCCAATAAAGATAAAATTGTTTTGAGGCTTTAACTTTAAATAGTGGCAATGCAGCTATTCGAGTGCCTACTCAGTGGTATCAGAATCATCTTGGTGGTGCAGTAAAGGTGTTGCTTATAACTAATGACAAAGAGAACAAAAGGAAGGCTAGTGAAGAGGGCATTTTGGCCGAAACAGGTAGTTATCTTTCATGGTAATTGAAATGTATGTTGAATAGCTAGACATCCATTGTACTTCTGCTGTGTCTTTGAGGAATATCAAAACTAACTAACAGTTTTGTTGAATGAAGTCATCCTAAAATCTTACTATTCAATTTGTCTTTTGTTTCAGTTGAGTCATATGTGAAGTCTTTGGACCAACCTGATTTACTTGATCTGCTTGTGCGGCCTGCATCTGAAGATGTGGACATGGAAGAGGTTGAAGATCTTAGACCATCCAAGAGGAAAGTCATCTACTCCGAGGTATCCAGTTAATTTCATTTCTATATAGTAATGTGTGTCTGCACATTTGGTTAAAATGACAGGATGGAGTATTGATGCTATATTAATTTTCAGCATAAGCCGATGTCAGAAATTACTTCTGGTTTGCATCGTGGAATATATCATCATGGGAAACTTCGTGTTAACCGTTATAATCCATTTGAAGCATATGTTGGGAGTGAGAGCATCGGTGATGAAATAATTATTTATGGGCGCTCAAACATGAATCGAGCATTTGATGGGGATATTGAAGCAGCTGAACTTCTGCCTCAGGACCAGTGGCAAGGAGTCTCATCTCTATCTATAGCCCATGAAGGTATGTTAATTGCTAGATTATTTGTACCCTGCCACAAAGCAGACTTGCAACTTGTAATAATCTGAATGAGAATAGTGGCTATATTAATAATTTTGATCATTCTTCGTAAAATGCACCCAAGTGCATGGAAAAAATTCATCGATAAAAAATATTTGAAGCCAAAGGAAGATATAGGACTTGGACCATATATATCTGAATGAGAATAGTGGGAAAAAGTAGAATTACGCCTACTTTCAATTGGTTTTGGAAAAGAAGAGCGGACATGTTGGTCTAATTGACGAGACTCACAAGATAACATTTGCATAGTTCAAGATTTGAGACCATATGCTTTGATTTTGACAAATTTGGATGACTGAGATCATCATGGAGAATCTTTGGGAATGTAGTAGTAGCAACACAAGCCATAGAAGGAGTTGATCCTATATAGTAGAGATCTTAAGATTTACATTCATTTGAGCCATACTATGTTCAACATCAAATGTTACTGGGCAATTTAGAGACCGAGTTAATTGACTTAAAGAGATTAAATTAAAAGGACAATTAGGGATGTGAAAAGGACATATTTCAAGTTTAATGAAGGAGAGAGGGAAACTTGACCAATTCCTTTGGAAGTAACCTTAGACCCATTTGCTAATGAGATGAGGATATTTAGAAGGAGAATGAAGATAGGTTACTAGAAATGTTATTAGAGGCACTCTAATTGATTATCCATGGACAATTAGCAGATAGTGAGACACAAGCTGTTGAAGCAATAGTGGCAGAAGATAATTGAGCTTGGTTTGTGGCTTTCAATTGAAGATATTCTTCTTCAGAGAATTTGTGTTCAAATTTCTCAGACTTGGGAGACATTTGCCATCTTTTCTAAAAAGCCATGAAGAAAGTAACACATTTCTTGAGTATGGTCTATTGTTTAACCGTGTGAACTTGGTGTTTGGTGGAAATGGTGAAGAACCAGTTCAGCAACAAAGATCTGGTCCGGATCTAGATGTCATACGATGGAGTGTGGTGGTGGAGCGTGGTGGTGATGGGATACGCAGCGACGGTGGAGTACTTGCATGCACTTCGACGTCCAAGTTAGTGTATGAAGAAGATAGGGAGTAGATTATGAGAGTTGGGTTAAATTTCATACTTGGGGTTCGTTTTATACATGCAAGTTTGGGTAGGAAAGTTAGGCAGTTATGGTCACATGGTCCGTATGACCTGTCCAGGGTCACATGTTCTACGCTTGCCCCCTTGTTGGTGTTATGTGAGACACATGGTCCGTATGACCTGTCCAGGTGAACTGGGTTGGTCTAGGAGATCTAGGTTCAGACTGATCCCGAGATACTATTCGAGAGCAATTTTGGTATCGTTAATTGTTCTCTGGTAAATTGGTTATCTTTGTAATGCTCTTGAATATCAATAAGTCAATTATGTTGGTGGAAAAAACATTTAAGCACAATCAGAAAAATTTCCTTTCTCATTTTCTCACAGGAGTAGAGTGCTGAACTTTTTGTCTGTCTCCATATAAAAAGAAATTCAATCATAAATCTGTTGCCTGGGCCCCTTTTCTATTCTTCCCATGAGAACTCCTGTTTTCTGGTTACTTTTGGTCTGCTAGTCCACTTTGCATGTAAGAAACCCTACTATGTTTTGTTATTTTCTACTTTTTATGATATTTTTTTGTCCAACAATGATAGTGTTCTCATTTTTTTTCCCTTTCGACTATATGTCATGAATTTCAATTTATTTTGAAATTTATGTTTCAATTTGTTAACTAAATAATGAGTTATTTGGATTGAAAATGCTAATATATGGATGTTTGTAATGTTTTATTTTGATAAAATATATTTTATGCTATTTCTAGTAATTTATCGTAAATCCTACAATTTATGATGCATTTCAATTCACAAATAAGCCTTCCCATTCATTTTGTGTTAGGATCCAATTGCAAGTTATGGTACTTGTGTCCCTCATTGGAAGTATGGGATTCTAATATGGGGTTTATAAGGCCTTGGGCTCTCCAGTTAGAATAGCTAGTTTTGTGGTGTGGTTCTCCCAAGGTTATTATCATTTGGTTCATGATTTTTGACTAAGTCAGACAGTAATGTTCTTTGTGTACTTATATTATTTTTATTATTTTGGACGGAAAAAGAAACTTTATTATAGGAGAGAAGAAATACAAGGGAAAGAGGGGATGAGATGCGTTAGGACTGAAAGTACAATTACGTTAATACCAAGAGCTTTTCATTAGTGCTGCATGTTCACATATTTAAGTTATTGAGAGATTTATATTAAAGTTGCCTTAATATGAGCTGGATAAGTGTGAAAACATGCTGCTTTGTTTTCTTCTCTTCCATACTGTATTTGACCTGTGCATGCTACTTCGTAAGGCTGAAATAGCTTCAGTCTTTGTGTATGCACATGCCTGTGAACTTGTTTTTCTATTTGAATTCTTCTTCAAGTAATATTATTTGCTTGCAGAAGACGAGGATGAGGATGAAGATGTTCATCTAGCTCCAAATAGTGCTGATGATGCACCTAGAACTATTCCTCAGCAGGGTTCTTCTGAACAAGTAAATGCTGTGCCCAGTCGTCCTTCTGGTCGTATTGTTGGCATTATAAAGAGAAACTGGCATTCGTAAGTATCTTTTTAATTACGTGGAGCATGTTGGAAATATGTAAATAGTGTTTAAGTTCATTGTATAGGCTAATGAAATCATGCATTTATGTTAATTAGGTTAACAATGATTTGTGTGGTTATGATCTTAGTCATATAATTGAGCTCTGCTGTACAGTTTAGACTTTAGATGCATGGGTTTCATCCGACGTCTCTTGTTTTCCTTTTCCCTTAACAAAGCATTTCTGTTTTACTTACAAACTGGTATTCATTTGATTGGAATCTGAATTCACCTTTTTTCATTAGAGGAAACTAATGTCTCTTTATCTCCATTAAGTAAGGGATGTTCTGCTATTGTCATTGTTTTATATCAGTTTTTGTGTGAATTAGTAAGAACTGGTAGAGAAATGTAGAGATAGATCTGAACTTAAATACAAAAATATAAAAGATGAAGTGTACCGAAGCGGCAATGTAATTTTGGATTTTTGGCTGTAGCTGTTGACCACATTTCTTCTAATGCTAATTGGCACCATATGTGAATGAGGTGCATTCATTTTACTAGCACATGAGCCTATGTTGCTTTCTACATCATTTTAGCATCAACCTATTTGGCTTAAAATGTTAAAAAGCACATAAAGGCAAACATTTTGCAGCAATGTTTTTGTGAACATTCTGTAGTTATTTTTCCTTATTTTAATAAAAAATTTCTCCATGAGGAATTGTGGATGCATGTGGAAGGACTGGTGTAAGAAAGAATTCCACAAATATAAAAACAGAAATAGGATAAAAGGAAAGTGTTCTCTCATTCTTTTGGAGGGATTTTGGCATTTAAATTATTAAATACTTTAATTGGATGATGAGATCTATTTTTATACCTTTTGAACAGCCAAAACTTTGTATTGGCTCAATCTTGAACTAATAATTCCTTTAAAGATAGAAATGATAACCTCAGTCTCAACTTTGGTAAGTACCGATGATAAGGGAAAGTGCCTTCACAGTTTTTTCATAGCAGAATATGGATTACATTGCCCTTTTAGAATGCAACACTCTTAAAAATCCTTAACCATCTCGAGTATTGTTCCATCAACAAATCCTCTAAGTTAATACAAGGCAAATGGAACTGGAACATATAGGTCTGCTGGTTTGTTGTCAGAGATTGGGTGCTCTACACTCATGCAAGTTATGCTTGTTTGGTGGAATTTATTTTTTTTTAAATTTTGTAGTCATTGTCAATGACCAAATATCCCAAAAGTTTACTCTCTTAGGCAAAGACTCTGCGAATGGTTTTTATATCTAACAGACCTCCTAAAACAAGTGTTCTTCGGGCCTTGAAGTGTGAACAATGCACAGGCCCACCTTCCTTGTATTGAAATTTAACTTATATATAGAAAAATAGGAGCTGTAAAGATATAACTCTTGACCACTTATTCATAGAGGCTATGAAATGGTGTCAATTAATAGAGTAACCTATTGTTCTGTTTGTACAGTTACAATTCTGTTAGACTAATCTGTTAGTTAGCTCCTGAGTCAGCAGTTAGTTAGTTGCTTCTATGAGAAGCTTTGATGTTCTATATATACACTTTTTTCTCTGTAAAACACAATTAAATGAATAACATTTTCTTTCCCTAAATTCTCCCTCACTCTCTTTGTACTCTGAACTCTATTATCAATGATTAAATCTACCAAAGTTTAAGGTTGCAATTATTTTTACATTGAGGACTTCTTCAAACTCCATTTCTCGAAAGCAAGAAATTTTGTCATCCACTAAAATTGCCTCATAAATAGGGAACCTGGCAAGCAAACTGCAAAGCGAACAAATTTTAAATTGTTTGTTCACATTGGTGTAGGCTCATGAATGTTGTTTACATCTATTCATCTGCATATCTGTAGGACATTATTAGATGTGTACAGCATCTTTTTTCTGGGTAATATATTTGTAACTGTCAAAATACGTTTACTGTTTATACTGTCAATGCAAATGGGATAGTTAACTTTATAATTAATCTTTGTGATGTGATTATGTGGCACACTAGCTACCTATTCTTTCATAGTTCATATGTCATACTTTAGGTAGCTTTAGGTGCAACACATAAGGTAAAAAATTAAAGTAAAATCTAAAGGAAAATTTGTCATGTCTTTGAGCATAAAGGTTCATGTAGATTCTTTCTTTAAGATAGATATGCTATTTGTTCTTAGAAACGTTAAACCTTGTTAACTAATCAGAAATTTTTGTTTATTAAAATGTTGATCTTGTTAAACTTATCAGTTATCAGTACTTTTTGTTTGCTGAAATGTTAACCAATAAGTTTGTGTCTGTATATTTCATTTTCTAAGTGTATATGTTCTGTTGTTTCATGATTGGTATATTTAAATCTCTTTTCAGGTATTGTGGATCTTTGGAGCCAATGCCTATGCCTGCAGGGAGTGGTGGTATTGCCCATGCCTTGTTTGTCTCCAAAGATCGCAGAATTCCCAAGATTCGAATCCAAACCCGTCAAGTTGAGAACCTTTTGGATAAGAGGATTATTGTGGAAGTTGATTCTTGGGATTGTCAGTCTCGATATCCATCAGGCCATTATGTGCGAACTATAGGGGAGATAGGTGATAGAGATACTGAAAGCGAGGTATGGAATATTGGATTTTGTATGATTTCTCTCTTTGTATCAATAGTGGGAAAAACTAGTATAATCATCCGTCACTAGAGCGTCATTAGGAACTTGGCAACTTGCTTGTCACTAGAGCGTCATTAGGAACTTGGCAACTTGCTTGTCACTAGAGCGTCATTAGGAACTTGGCAACTTGCTTGTGCTCTCTGCAACTTACTCAGCTTGTTTAAAAACTGGGGGGATTGAGAGTCAGTTCCGTCAGCAACAAATAACCGTCAAGAGAGAACAAAATCCAAAACCCTTTCAATTCTGAAGATTTCGCTCTCTTTCTTTTTCGTTTTCTTGATAAACAAACCCTCCTTCACTTCAGATGCTTCTTCCTCTGATTTCTGACCATGAATTCCCAAACCACTGAGTTTCCCATGCCTGATGAAAGGGAGCTTGAAGTTATAAGATATTGCTTCCAAGTCGAGCCTTCATTCATGGCCACCAAGGATTTTTACAAAGCACCATACAACCGTCAGCATAGGAAGAATGCAGTTTCAAGGATCGCTAGGGTTAGTGAAATTTGATGTTGCCTTCTCTTTCATCGTCATTTTCTTTCTGCTCTCTGATTTCAACACCATGCATGTGTTTTATGCTTTTGTGTAAGATTGTTAGTTTCGTTTTGCTCTTTGTTTCTTAGGCTTGTTTAGAAGCAAATTTTCATATGTGATTGGATTACATCAAAAACACTTTTCGATATAATCCAATCACAGACGAAAATTTGCTTCACAACAAGCCTGAGAAACAAAGAGCAAAACGAAACTAACAATCTTGCATAAAAGCATAAGACGCATGCATCGTTGTTGAAATCAGAGAGCAAAAAGAAAATGATGATGACTAAACGCAATGAAAGAGAAGGCAACATCAAATTTCACTAACCCTAGCGATTCTTAAAACTGCATTCTTCCTATGCTGACGGTTGTATGGTGCTTTGTAAAAATTCTTGGTGGCCATGAATGAAGCTCGACTTGGAAGCAATATCTTATAGCTTCAAGCTCCCTTTAACTCGGTGATTTTGGAATTCATGGCTTCTGAAGTTAGAGGGAAAGTGAAGGAGGGTTTGTTTCTCAAGAAAACGAAAAAGGAAGAGAGCGAAATCTGTAGAATTGAAAGGGTTTTGGATTTTTTTTCTCTCTTGACGGTTGTTTGTTGCTGACGGAACTGGCTCTCAATCCCGCCCGTTTTTAAACTTTCATATACGACGTCGTGTGGATAGAACTAAGAAGCACGGCGGCATCGTTTTGTCTCCGATTTATGTTTATTTACTTTTTTCTAGATTTATTTTTTAACTATAATAATACAATTAATTAATAACTATTGACAAATTGTGAATAGTTCAATTTAATTTGTAATGCACAAACATGAAAACAAATATTAAGATTAAATGATTTTCTCTAATAGGACAACACTGGTCATGTAATAATAATTATTTAATTTTAAGGTCTTATCTTAATTAGATGCATGAAAATAGTTTATTTTAGTTATTGCAGCAGTAATCTTGATCCATCTTCCAATAGAACCATTAATATTATACAAAGCGTGAAACTAGTTTTGATATTTGTAAACCGTTAAGATGCTGGAAATAGCATTGAACGTGTAATAATTCAGATGAAAAGAGACCCCAATACGTAGATTTGGAAGAAGATGAAGATAGTGGTATACTGTGGTGCAGATGTGAATGTAATTATAACCTAAACAAAACTAGATATAATTGGTAATAAAATTGTGCCCTACAATTCTGATTAAACTTTGATATTGTACTTTTATAATATGCTACGTCAATTTAATTATTATTATCAATATTTCAAATTCAAATAAAAAATAACTCCATCTAAAGGTGAATTTCGTATGAGAAAAAGAGTTGGACATTAACTAAGAGTACAAAAGATTTTATCCTATCTTTCACTTATACCTTCTTATTATGATAAGTTCTTATTATGATAAGTTTGTTGAATTATTTTTAAAAAATTTAATAATAATTTATAATTAGATAATAATATAAAATTATTTTATATTGTTAGTACATAAATATTAAACTAATTTTTTATATAATTGTAAAAACTTTTAAGATTAATCTTCACTAGACAAAAAAAGATATTATAAAGATTTAGAGTAAAATCACAACATTCGTTTTGAGCAAATACATGGCATTTTTTCTGAGCCACTAAAAAAATTGATTTACTAATAATTTAATATTAGATTGGCCTTAATTTCTTAGTATAACATTTTTCTAATAAAAAGCCAACTACTAGTGTACACGTTATGAATTTATACTAACAGGTAGGGGTGTTCGGGGTGCGCTTTGGACGGTTTTTTCTCAAAATTACGTCCGAATCAAATAATAAATTAACCTGTAATTTGGTTCGGTTTGAGTTTTTTTAAAAATAAAATCCAAATCAATCTATGCAGTGTGGTTTGGGCAATTTTTTTATTTTTTTTAAATTATTAAATCTTGTTTATAATCATAATAAAAATTAACATATTGTAGATCTAAATATTTCTTAAGAAAATAAAATATAAAAATAAAATAATCAAATAATTCAAGTAATTCATAAAAATATGCTACAACAATAATTAATTCAAGTAAAACAATCAAAGAATTAATGTTTCTTTTAATACTCAATCATACTTAGTATGTTATCTTTGAATTGAAAATGTAAAGGAGATGTGTCATCCAAATCCAAATTAAAATTTATTCATGTTTCCTAGAATAACTCTGACTAGAACAACAAATCATGTCATACAAACACCTTCAAATACTAATCAAACATAAATTTTTACAAATCTCCCCTACAATAATTTTTTTCCTGAAAATCTCCCCTAACCAGCAACATATATATTGTTATATACTACATGACAAAATCAATCTTTAATAAGTTGATTAGTAATATTATCATTAAGATCAAAGGCAATAATCCAGTTATCCAAATCCAAGAAAAAGATCATATTTCAGTATCTCTCACCATTCAATTACAAAACCAAGACAACCCATGAACATCAAATTGAATCCTTAGTTATCCAAATCCAAGAAAAAGATCATATTTCAGTATCTCTCACCATTCAATTACAAAATCAAGACAACCCATGAACATCAAATTGAATCCTTAATCACACCTATATAAAAAAAGAGAATAATTGATAACAAAGTGTGTAGTTGGTAGTGTAAGTGAAACGCAACACAGAAATAAGAACCTAATGGGTAATGTCACACGTACTAAATTAAAAAAATATATATTATGCAAATATGCAGTTTGGTTTGGATTTTTCAACTAGAAATCAAAACCGAACCAAACCGTTCGGTTTCTATAAAAAAAAAACCAAACTAATCCAAAAATTCATGGTTTGGTTTGGATTTCAATTATTTTTTTTTTGCGGTTTGCGATTTTTCGTTTGGGTTGGTTCGGTTTTGAACACCCCTACTAACAATGTGGTATATTCTTCTAACAAATAATTATAAATATATATATATATATATACATTGTTAAATTGTATATTATAAATGTCTTTCCAAATTTAAAAACATAATTAACTATAGAATTTTAAATATTTGTTAACGAATATATTCCTTTCTAATTTTAATTTTACTAATAATGATAGGATAAAATAAGTGCATGCGTTAACTTTGACCCTCTAATTATAGGTGGTATTAATTCTATTCTTCTAGCATAGTAAGAATATAATAAAAGGCATGTTTTCAATAAAAGACCCTCTAATTATAGGTGGTATTAAATATTTGTGCTTTCTCTGGTAGTCTTAAAGTTGAGTTGTTCGGAATTGTTTTGCATCTTCACTATCCCTTGGTGCAGCTGATCTAGAATCTTATTATTAGAGACCAGCCATGCATGGACGATCACTTTCAATTATAGTAGCAAAATAAATGAATGCCTATAAAATTAAAAATAAATGAGTTGTTTTGGACCAACCTATAATTGAGCCAAATGATAGTTTCAATGTTGAGATTTTAGAATATTCTAGTAAGTAATTCTCTAGTCAAAAGTATACATTTTATGGATTCATGCACCATGTGACATTGTTATAGGACCAACTTAACTTAACTCATGCCTTATAAATATCTAGAATATTGCTAATTAACTTCGGTCTCTGTGTTATTTCTTTAGAATATACATTGATTTTACGTGCTTGTGATTTCGGTTCTCAAGAAATTCACACAATGAAAGATTATGAATTTGAAACTTTCTACACAAAAAAATATTCTTTTAAACGAGAATATTCATGTGTGGATGGCAGCTAAGGATAAGCCTCATGAAAATCATTCCTCTTAATTGCTTTCGATTCCAAAGCTTTAATTTGGATTACTTTTTTCGATAACAGTTGGTTATATTTCTTTTTATGTTATTTGTTATGGACGAGTGTTCTCGGGTTGTCACTTTGGCTCTAACATAATGAGGTTGTTTATGTTGCTTCTTATAATTTAATTATTTTTTATATAAAAGTTGCTTATACAAGTAACTACCACCAAGGTGACTTAAAAATAAAAAAATAATTATTTAAGTGAAATAAAGTTTTTTTGTGAACAATTAAATAAAAGTAAGCTTATTAAAAATAGATTTTATTGCACTTTTAGTATATCTGTATCATAATTGTATTATTTTAGTCCTTCAAATTTTAATTACATCAATTGAATATTCATTTAATAGACAATAGTATTCTTTTTATGATGATGTACTTAAAGAACCAATTGGAAAATTACATAATTATTTTATTTGAAGGGTCCAATTTATATAATCGGAATATGATAGATTAATTGCACATTCCTGACAATAATACTTAGAATATTCAATTGAAACAATTAAAATTTATCGTACTAAAACTATATAATTGTAATACACAAAAATAAAAAATAAAATAATTATTCAAAATATTTTAAAATTTTCAATTGAGTTGTAGACCGTTGAAGTGAAAATCATTGAATATTCTTAAACCCTATAGAGTGACAACGGGCCTACCAAAACAGAGTTAAAAATGATAGAGTTCTTTTTATTAGAGATGCTATTAGCAAAAGTCTTTAAGGCCTTAAGGGTCAAGTGACAAGTCCTGACAGATATGAGAATGGGCATTTTTTTTTTAAGAATTATTAATATAATATTTGATTTATACAAATATATTTAAAAATACAATCTAATATACTTTAAACGGGATCGGACATCCGTTCACAACGAATGATCGATAAATAAATTAAATGACTTATGGCCGGAGTTAATTAAATTTTTTTAAAAAGGACTTTTAACTGATAATAAATCATTTTTTAATCCATTCTCCATAAATCAATTTAAAATTTGTCCAATTTATCCATTTTACATCTATAAGTGCTCAAAAGTAACCATTGCCAAGATTTTTTTTTATTCAGATTACTTTTCTTGATTCAGTTGCCAAGATTGATTTAGTAACTTTATCATTTATTATTATAAAAATTTATTTTTTAAAATTAATATTATTAAAAAGAATGTTTTCTTGTATTTTAATAAACCGGAAAGTCTTGCACTAAAAAAATTAAACATGAAAATCTTTAATTTTATGGTTTTTTTCTTTCAAAAAACTTTAAATCATTATCTATCCTAAACAGTGCATGAAAGAAAGAAGTGAGACAAAACAAGTTTCACAAGCCAACGAACATAGTTTAATTAGCACGTGAAACATGCAGCTAGCAGGGCCAGGTGTCAACAGCTCTCATAAGCTCCAATGCTTTATAAACGTGGAAACTATTCATATACACTATTTTAGCTTGCTTTTTATAATTTCACGTTAAAAATCTGATTTTAAATTTAAAATTAATTATAAAATCAATTTTTAAAAATTAATTTAATCAATATATATTCATCTAAACACTATTAAGTTATAATATTTTATTTTGAAAGCATAGGATAGCGATGTACAGTAGAATGCTGATCACATGCATTTCCGTGGTGACAATGCTGGAATACCCGTAGGCATGCATGCAGCAACAAGTGGTCAAACACTTTGAACGACAAATAGATACGTAGACGGAACTTTGGTGCATTGCACATAAACCTTTCCCATTCACTGTTCTGTTCAACCCTAGCTATCTCCATCCTTTCTAGCTCTCAATTTCTCCCTCACTTCTCAAATATGGAATGAGACACAAAAGACAACCCCACCCAAAAAGAAAAAGTCTCATGTTGAGAAATTGAAAGGATAATGTAGACAAATTTGTGTTTTATAAAAGCTTAAGGAGGACGCTTTTCACTCTTTCTTCAAATTATTTATAAAAGACTGAAAGTATTTATAATTTTGTAAGAAAGAAAAAACTAATTCTAACTGTTAATGAGCTTCATAGTTCACACCACCAAAGCTTTTAAAACTTCATTGGTCATTAAATTGATTCGTTAACAATTACAATTAGAAACTAATTAAATCAATATAATTAAAATAAATATCGACTAATATAATATTATACTATTATATATATCTATAATTTGAATATAAGGTTTTTTAATTAAAAAAATCAATAATTTTTTAAAGGAACCAATTTTGATTGGTTTGCTTAATTTTAAACTAGTTTAACCAATTTTATACCGATTTTTTTGTTGGACCAATATTGAGGTTGTTGAGGTAATTCAAACCGGCTTGGTGATGATCAATTTAACTGGCCAGTTTGATGCAACTGGCAAATATTATTTCAACATTAAAGCAAGGGGGAAATATGATTCATATTTAACATTTCGTTTTTTTTTGTTGTTATTATGCTCGTATGAAATAAGTTTCTCTAGAGTGAGTTTTTCTTTAAAAGTAAGTAGAGTCATGTCTACTATAAGATTTTAGTAAACTAAAATCTCGATATACTTCAAATTAAATCAATAAAAAATTAATAAATAATTATTTATACACTTTAAAAATAAACATTTTGCAGAACAACTTTATCCTTTCCTAACTTACACATGTAACTTTCTATTTAAAGAGAGTATTTGAGAATGCTTCGCTGCTTTGTGCTTTTATTTGAACTGACAAAATGGCTCATCATTTATATAACTCTTTTAAAACATTTTAATAATTTCTTGTTAAAATTTATGAAAATAAACTTTTTCCATCTCATTCAAGCAAAGTTTATGATTAAATTTATGACATTATTTTTTTTATAATAATAGTTTATATACTAAACTTTTAATTAAACTAATTATCCGAACATAATCAAATTCTCAGTCCACTCTAAGATTCCAACTATGTATTTGAAATGTAAACAGGAAATGCAACATTTTCTACGTGCATGCTTAAATTCATGTTAAATTATCAGAAATTACGTTGAGATCAAATTATTATTTTTCAATTGTTTTTAATAATTAGTTTGCCTAAATTTTTAATAAGTAGCAGAACCAGATATGGGTTAACGAATTATGCCGTTTAAATAAATTTTGTAAAACATAATTCGTGTGCATGGTTATAATTTTGACAATTAATTCTAGCGATGTTATTAATATATTTGTCACCTATTTAATTTTAACCAGCTAGGATAACTTAAAATCATGCATAGACCTCTTGAACAATTTGAATTGAAAGCCAAATTATATGTGAAATATATAGCTCATTTTTCTCTTCTAATTTTTATTATTATTTTTAATTGAGTTTTCATACGAGACATTCAAAAATTAGAACCCCATCACACTAACTTGTGGAAAATTTAAGACATGCTTATTATTTCAACATATGTAATAGCGGAACAAGACTATGAATAGCAATCGACCTAGTGCAATGTTATATAGTAATAAATAAATTCATATGGTTGTTAAAACAAAGTCTGAAAACAGTCCGAACCGAAATAAACAAATATTGAAGTACTAATAACAAACTTTATCACTGATCCCAGAAAAAGCAAAAAAATAAATCACATTATTACAGCACAACTTGTACAATCACAAAAGTCCAGAGTCATTCAAGCCATTTGAAATGTTATACATCAATAACATGTTGCTGCCGTAAGTGTCCCTTTCATCTTCAGTGGTTCCGTTGACAAATGTCGCGGAAGATGATGAATTCAAAGTACTAATTGGGCTAGAAGATGAGGGTGTGGACGATAACAGTGAACTTAAATTGAAATTTGGCGCCCCCTCGTTGTTGTTACACAAATTCTGATTTTCCAAGAGATTATTGTTGTATATAGAGTTGAACTTGGGAGAAGAGAAACGTTGCATAGCTGATGATGATTGGGCCATTGTTGGTAGATCAGATATGTGACCTTCACTATTATAGAGCCACAAATTTGGTAGTGTGTTTTGGTGGCTAAAAGGGGTAGCAATTGGAATGATGTGATTCTCTAATTTAGTTTTCATAACTTGGGATTCCATATTCAATGGATTGGAATTAGACTTAGCAATATGGTTTTCTTGAAGTGAGACATGGGGTTGGTTTGGTTGGAAGGCTTGTATAGAATCAAGTTGCATTTGGGAACATTGGGGTTGATTTTGCAATAAAGTGTCACTGTCACTAAGTTGGTTATTATTCAATACATCAGGGTTGTAATTTCTGTTTTGACATGATAGCAGGGTAGTGAGCAAACTTAGCATATGGCTTGGGTTTATCACTGATCTTCCAATTCCAGAAAGAGAAGGGTAGTTGAATTGGGGTGGTAAATTGTATAAAGATGTGTTGAGAATGGAGGCAAGTTGTAGAACATCAAGGCGAGGTGTGTGAGTCACAGGATCAATCCCCATCTTCAATAGCTTTTTCTTGATGTGAGTGTTCCAATAATTCTTGATCTCATTATCTGTTCTTCCTGGCAAGTTAGCAGCAATTGTAGACCACCTGTGGATGCAGGACAAAATTTTCCAATTAGATAGCAATAATTAAATTGCTGTGCTACAATGTGACAAGAAAATAATATTATTGTTTGTTATTGTGTATATAATAATATATCATTGACTTTTTGCATAGTTGCCTAGCTACCATTCTCTAACTATAGTATGAATTTTAATGCATTTAAAGTCCATGCATTAGTTGGCGATTCTGTATATCATATATTCAAATTCAAAAAGGTACTCTTTTTAATGCATTTTTAAAGTAGTGTGAGAAATACCCATTTACCAACTAGAGAAAAAAAGAAGTTAGAATACTAATTAAGCAAAATAATGCAGTACTTGAATTCATCACTTACTTGTTTCCCAAAACACTGTGTAACTGAATGATGGCTTCTTCTTCTTCGAATGAGAATCTCCCTCTCTTTATATCGGGCCTCAAGTAGTTTGCCCAGCGAAGCCGGCAACTCTTTCCACATCTTTTTAGTCCTGTTATATGTTTTATGAAAAACAAAGGTTTATGTCAAGTGCATCTTTGGAAAAAAAAATATTAAGTGCATCAAATATAAGAACTATTCATTGATTCGTGCAAGTAAACAATCGTACATCTTACTTAAGATTCCTAGCTTCTGACTTTCAAATATGGCATGATAAGACACGTTGAAAATGAGTTAAGAATTTTTATTTTTTGTGGTATAGTGTAATCATAAAATATGTATTTGACATCTAATTAATCTTTCTTCCTCCGGATCAACTCGTTTTAAAGCAAAGTGAAACTCCAATTTGTTAAGGGTTCAAGAACAGAACCACTTATGTCAATGAACCTTTAGTTTTAATTAAGTGATGCACTAAAGTTGCTACTATTATTGTACTGAATCTCATTAACTATCTAGAGTGATAAAGTACATTTTAAAGTAAGATCGGATTTCGATATGGTAAAGTACATGATTATTTGTTTTTATGCGTTTGAGTGGCATGAAAAGATAAAAAAAAAACTTGTGAACAAACAAAAACAAAACAAAACCTTTTTATGATAAATAAAGTGGCTAGTGTTAGAGCCAGAAATAGCTAGCTAGCACAAAGTATGCACTTACCTGCATTTTTGGGAAGGGTTCTCCATTTCCCATGTCCATGTTTCTGAATGTAATCGATGAGTTTCTGATCTTCCTCTGGAGTCCATGGACCCTTCTTCAGTCCATTCTTCTCACTAGAAGACTTTGCCATGATGAAGAACCTTGCTCACACAAGATATTAATTTCAAACACGTAATGCTTTTAAAGTTAGTTTGGGTCACAAAAAATCAGAGAGAGAAAAACACGGAAACAAAACAAAGGATTGTATAATTGCTAGCTAGCTGTAGGAAAATGAGGGAGAATGCGTATATAAATAGTATAGAGCTAAGTGGAAAGCAATCTACCTAAGAAACATGTTCAAGTCAATGGGATTCGGTACCGTCCTTTCACTCCTATGTTTATTGCTTGCTTTACGTGTCTTAATGTGGGAAAAAGTTTATGAAGCTAGCATCCATTCAACCCGACACAGGATAAATTAAAGACTGATCCATTCATTCATTGCAAATAAGTTAAAGTTGAAATTAGAAAAATTATTTGTTGAATATATAATCGAGCTGAAATTTTTATATGCATGTTTGACCTTCTAATTTTTGTGAGTTCTTTTGTGTGCATGTGGGAAAAGATCAAATGATACCGAATGTTAAATTTAATAGCTTCTGTCAAAAATAAAATTTATCAATTTGACAGTTAAATAAAATAATATTATCGTGATGAGTATATAAAATATATTATACAATATGATTTATATATGTGCGTGTTATTGGAATTATTAATTAATAGATAATTTACACGATATTTTTAGATAGTTACATGCACATTAATTAATTTTTAATTTTAAATATTTATGTATGATATTATATAAGGTCAAAATTTGTTAATTATCTATCTATATATATATATATATATATATATATATATATATATATATATATATATATATATATATATTCTTAAAATGAAAAAAGTATTTTTATTATATATGCCCCGATCGACTCTCCCACTACACACATACTCTTGCACACACTCGAACATATATAATTTTACATTATTAAATATCTTTTGAACTAAAGAAAAAAAATGAATATATGGAGCTTTGTAAGAAAATGAGCTCACTTTCTTAATAAACCCTACATTAAATGAACCAAGCTAGTTATTGTTGTCGTGCTGGGTTTGAATTTGACTTAAATCAATTAAATTCACTTGTACATCCGTATTTTTCTGCCTAGCATACACTGGCTATAGTTTGAGACACTCACCATAAATTAAACTTTACTAATGCTACTAATTAAATTATTATTATAGCCAAAATTACATATAACTTAGTTTTTCAATGATATTTTTATTAATACTTTAAAATTTACAAAATTATATTATTATTTATTTCCTTCAGTTTCAAGTTAGTTATAGTTACTGTAATTTAAAACCTTTTAATTAATATTTTCACTGTAATTTGTTTTGTTTTTTTATTTCCTGTTTTTCTTCTTCTTAATTAAAGACTCTGAAATTACTTAAGAAACTTTCCTAGATAATAGGCAAATATGCATGACCAACTACTTTCCTTTGCACAGAGTAAGAGAATTAAGATTAACCCAAAATTTCAGCACAACGCAGAGTGATTATGATGTAATATTTTCTAACGGAAACAAAATGAAATTGTATATTCTAAAAAAAAGGTTAATTTGTTTATTACTAATTATTGACCTACATACTACTCAGATTAAACAGTTCGTAATTTACTACTTGAGCGCCGGCTAAAGTTACATATATATGTCTTACTAGTCACGCTAATGGCACCGAATAATTAAAAATATTTGATAAATTTGATCATAATTCAGACATCTAAATACGCTTTTCTTTTTCTAAATTTCTTGTGTCATGAGTCGCACCAAGGCCAAATTAGGAACTTAATCTAATTCTGCCTAACAAAATGACTTAATGACTAATATGGACTGCGGATTTAAAATACTGTTCCACGTATAGTCAACTTTGAACTATCAAACCACTGTGTCACACACAGACACAGTTAACGGCCTCTTCACCATGTAAATTTTGAAAATCATTCAAGAGTATAAGATGTATTATATAAATTAACAGTATATATTAATTTTTATATCAACAAACTTTTCATTATTATAATATATCATATTATTAATTTGTATAATCTCGTGACATTTATATTAATAATTTAAATTATTTTAAACAAAAATTGCAATATGGATCTTAATTCAAAACTAAATTATATAAGCATATGACCTTAGTGACTGAAATCGCTTATATTTAATTGTGTACATAATATCAAAACTACAATATATGAGATTTAAGTTATCCAAATATTAGTGCATGCATATTGTTAGTGTGTGTTTGAATTTGATAAAAATACTTTTATTTACAAAATAATAAATTCTTTCTTCTTAATTCAGTGTGTAGCCAGACATTATATTTGTTAGTCCAAAACTGACGGTACCATAGACTGTGTTACAGTAGGTACCGATAATGGGCACCGATACTACGTATTCATCGCAAAGTGATGCAAATAACTGGCCTGAGCTGGTATGGAAGATTTTTACCACTGTTTAAGGTTGAACTTCAAAAGAACCAAGTATAACGTCTTCATCAGAACTATCTATTTTCAAGCACATAAATAACTGTAAATTGCCTAGCTTGCAATTAATGTTTTAACTTTTATTCTTTTCCTTTTTATTTCCACAAGTGACTACATGAACGGTGTGCGCCTTTTACATTAGGTTTTCACTAATTTTAGGTCATGCATGACGCCTCTCTCTCTCTATCCACACAAACATTCTTAATATAGGGATTTATAAATTATAACAAAAGTTATCGGTGCAATTGGTTTGGTACTTATTTTCTTTAATTATGGACTGGAATTTCATTTTGATTTGGACATGAAGTCATATCTAAAAATATTAATTTACCTAAAATGAGTTGATTCAGTGCGACAAGATTAATTGAGTATTAAATAATAATAAATGTCTTGGATATCTCCTGATTACACAAGAAAAAACATTAGAAATTTATATAGTTTAAAAAATCATTTTTTAAATAATTTATAAATATATCATGTTATTTTATTTTGTAAGTAAATATAAGAAACAATAAAACAATAAAATCCTTGTTACTATTTTATTATACTTTTAAAAATAAAGAAAAGTAAGATAACGTTTTTATAATTATATTAAAAAAATGTTTAATTATTTATATTGACAATATAAAAAAATTACACTGTCAACTAATTAAAATCAAATTAAAAATAATTTTAATATAATCATTATAAAAATCACCTAAGTGTACATATCCAATTGGTATAGATACTTTACTATCCATTCTCGTCTCGCTAATAAGTATATATCCATTTAATTTTTCATTTTGAATTCATAGCGGGTGTTACCCTATATAAATGAGTATGGGTTTTCTGCTATCCCTAGACTCCAGAACAATATTCGGTTGTTCTTAAATTTGAACCTCAAATATTTTCAAGGCCAAAATATTAAGTCTTATATTTTTTGAAAGATAAAATTAAGTGTTTATTTCTATTGTGGAAGAGTACTCTTTGTAAAGGGATATTGGTTATACTCTGATGTATACTTAGAAATATTAATAACCATTTATTAGAAAATTCAAAATTGAAATTATAATTAATTTTAAATTTTATCATATATACATTTGATTTTATCTTAATTTTGAAGCGTAAAATCGGACTCCAGACCTAGTATTTTCCAATTAGTAGGTATTTAATATTTATCCTATCCATTTATTTCTACTGATACTCATAATAATAGGAATAGAATTGTTATTCCAAATCATGTTCATCACTAACTTTTGTTGTTACTCACTCAAATTAAGAACTAGTGGCAGTTTGACCTTATAGAAAAAAAATTTTAAAAAATATTATTTAACACAGGTTATGGCCATCACTAGCACTAGACTTCCGCTACTTTCTATTTTAGTGTCAAATATTAAAGGAGTAAAATGAAATAGAATATGAACGTTTACATTCATCCAACATCAATGTCTTGATCAACACTAACATTTCGACTCTAAAGCACACATTTCTTGTAGTATACTTTTGTCATCTCATTACAATTTTATTACTTATATTTAGTGTGAGTTGATTAATTCATCATTTTTCTCTTTCACACACATTCATTCTTATGTGTTACAATTTATATATATACAGTATGTATTTATACAGAATTAAAAAACTTTTTCCAAGTTCAAAAGTCACTAATTAGCTTCCTCGACAAAGAAAGATCCAAATGATTTTTGAAAAGTAATCTCCATTGAGTCCATTTCGTTGAATTCTCAGCATAATGTTACTGTCTCCTACGATTGAAAACAAAATAAAACGAATGACATACTTTTGTAGTAGTCTCTGCTAGCATCTGTTTTTGCTTCCATTGTTTAATTATATTGTAAGGGACTTTTTCGGTTTTTAAACTCCATTTGTGAAGTTAGGCTCGTGGGAAAGATTTGAAAAAAGTAGTTACAATTTTATTGACCAAATTAAATTCGCTTTTTCTGCTGACTATGAAAAAATTGGTGCCCACAGCAGCATGCATTTACTTCATCCAATCATGAAGCCGTTATTACTCGGAAATGTTGAACATCGACGATGCAAATCAGTGCTCATGCATGCATCAATATTCTATGTCAATAATTATAGCTACCACAATAATCCCAGTATTTGCTTGATCCTTTTTTATCTTATTAATAGGATTCTTGGTGTAAAATATTTATCATTTTTTTTTCTTTGTAACTATATTTTTGCATTCACGGTGCTTGAATCTAAAAATTTTCATAAGAAATTTGAATTTAATTAACTCTATTCAAGTAAACGATATATTAGTAGTCATGGCTTTATGGATGCATTTATCACTAATTTTCTTGATAAATATAATTAAAAACATATTAAAAATATAAAAAAATATCATCTAATCATAAATTATTATGTAATTAAAAATTATTAATATTTATAATAAGTATTTTAAAAAATCATATTTATATATTTTAATTGATTAGTAATGTAAAAATAAATTATATTAATAGTATATATTAAAACTAAACTTTTTCTTACTGTATATGTGTTACAAGATTTCCCATTGTACATATTAAAAAATATTTAATTAATTTAATTTTAATATTAAATTTGTTAATAATTTGTTTAACACTTTTATAGTCATTTTTAAAATAATTAAAATGATTAAGATCTCATTTTTTAAATTGTTTAACCTAATTAATTAGGATGTATTTAGTTAAGTTTTTGGCAGAATATCTTATTTGGATCCTGAAAGTGTATGTATGCCGTCTTCAATTTATCATATTAGAATGTAAATATTTAATAACCCTTTGCCATCAGTTATAGATTTGTGTCGCATGCATCTTTCATATATTGTTATGTGAGTTTACTAAATTTGCTTGAATCTGAGGTTCATTAATCTCCCATGGGAGTTTCTTGGAGGTTTTCCTAAATGAATAAATGTTTCTTGCAGTCTCTTTTTCATTGGAACAAAATTTATGTAACAAAAAAAATTTAAAGTAAGATTTGTATTTTGTATAAGAAACTATTTCTTATAAAAAATAATATTTATTTAACTATTTTTCTTCAATATTATTATGTTTAGTTATTTAATAATTAAAAATATAAAAATGTGAATTTTTTGAAATTTTTAAAATTTCTTACCATCGAAATAAAATTGTATATAATTTTTTTATAAATGACATAATACGTAATACGGTGGGAAAAAAATATTATGAGAATCAAAAAAAATAATTTAAGAAACTTACTTAACAAAATTTTATTGAACAGGTTTAATATCAGGTCCTTTTTCAGATTTTCTAATTAATCAAATTTTTTAATTGAAACTTAGGCCATACTAGTAGAGGCTTAATTACAAGTGTTGTATATTTTGGTTTTTTTTATAAGCACGTACATTTGGCTTTGATGCTGTCATCCATCAGTAGCTTGCGCCATTTATCTATCAGCTTAACTCACCAACACATACAAATTCTACCATATATGATTATATATATACTACCATTTTACTGGATTAACTACTGGCCAAGCATACTCTACCATATATGACAATATATATAGCATCTGTTAATTTAACTACACAATATTGATACGCATAAACATTACTTAATTTAATACATATGTCTGTGTCTTGCTCCTCTTCATCAGATTATGTATTGAACAATTAATAATCATATCCAGGAAACAGCATTACATCACAGAATCTTTCAATATATTACACGAATGACACTTGGTAACTTGAACTCCAGAACTTTCTCATGCTACGTAGCCAGTAACCCACCTACAGTCTAGACCTCTAGTTTATGCTTTAAAAACAAGATATATATATGTATCATAACATATGTTAAGTTGAAACCTTGAACATGCAGAAGCATGGAAACTTAAATGATGAGCAAGCAACATGCATGCATGATCCTTGCAAACAAAAAGTTTGTTAATCAGAAAATCGAACACGTAGGCATGTGTTGCTGAGTCATAGTGTGTTTTAGGTGGAAAGTCTCAACCACGCATACACATAGATACGTGCACTAGATATTCAACAATATTAATACATTTCTTTTAATTAATTAACAATTTTGTTGGTAATGAACAGTGAAATATAAACAGCTGGGCCGACGTTATAATTTGTGAAATAATGGCAGACATTGAAGATCTTCTGGTCATACGTCAATTTGAAAGTCATGAGCATCGGAACCTCCCAATTTTAGTATATATGCAAGTTTTCTAGCTCAAGGAGTATCGGTGATATAAAAAAGTATTGATATTTTTTTTTTCATTTTCATTAAATATACAAGTTAGATATCTTAATTTTTCCTATATATTTTGAAAAACTATTAAATTAAATAGCAAAATAATAAAAGTTATATGCATGCATGATGAATAGCTTTTAAAAAAATATATATCAAAGCATTCCTTAAATAATTGATATACTTTAATTTCTTACAATACAAAATTTATAATTTTATTATCTTGAATCTCGTTATTACAATTTTAATGAAAAAAATATTTGAATAGTATTTAGACATTTAGTTAATATAAATTTTGACTGTTTTATTAATAATATATTTTCTATTTTATATTTCCTTTTTTAAAAATATATAAATATAACACGTTTAATTTTTCTTTATTGGGTGAAAATTATTTTTCAATAAATATAACGCGTTAAATTTCAATATTGAAAGTTAATTAAATTATATATTATTAAATATTATACTTACTTAAACAGTAATTTTTAAAATTATTTATTTATCATATAAACATATCAAATAGATTCTGACATAAAATAATACTTGTACTGTTCAAATTAAAAATTTATCCAGTGAAATTATTAAATAAAATTACTTTCTTATTATAAGTTTATTTTATCTTATATTTCATTAGATTGTTAATAATAATATACTCTCTTTAAGTTTAAAAAAAATATGATTTAAGACGATATACTAATTAATTATAATAAAATATTGTTCAATTTATTTGTTGAACATTGAGATCTTCGGTAGATCTGTACTTCTTATAATTCTTTTAGGATCTAGATCGAGTTAAATAATCAATCATCAAAAACCAATCGGTACCTAATTTCTTATGGCGTGTCAATAAATAAACACATGGATAATATACTATCATTTTTAAATTGGAGTCAAGTTCAATGCCGTATATTATCTCAGTTGCCACCTACCTATATTTTATTATTTTCATTTTTTAAGGTTTATTATTGACTTATTGTCATCTCTATATATACAGAAAAGAAAACAAAAAGATAGCAAATTAAATTTTGTGTATCCATCTCGAGTATCACAATTTCACAACCTAATAATATCGTCTCATCTTTCCCCAAATATACAAGCCTTATTTTTGTCTTAACCCCATTTTTCCATTTAAAATAAATTATTGTTTATATTAATCAACAAAAAAAAGATTTTGAAGAAACTTGGCCTAAGTCAGGGAAACAGGTCAGTTTATTGCGACTGGCCTTGGCCGCATGTAACTCTTTCCATTTCATTTGTTAAATTGTAGTAGTTTTGAAATTATACACTATATACATTCAAACGCAATATATTCAACCTTTCCTCACCAACCACAATCTTAAAGAATATATCATTTTCAGGTACAAAAATTAAATTATATTTTTTATATTCTTGTGATAGTTCTCAAATTAAATCTTCTGATCTAGTTTAGTGTGTGTTGATTCATCAAATATATTTTTACATGTTATATTTTAATTAAAATCATATTAACTTTCTGCAAATAATAAAGTAAATAATTTTTAAATAATAATAAGATAATTATTTTTTTAATTGAGGGGAATAAATATTTTATCAACAAAATTTTCTAATTTATTATTTTTAATTAAAAATTTAAATGTATATTAATCATTATATACACAAAATGATTGATAATTGAAAAACATTATTTTGTTCCGTGTAAAAAGAAGTGGTGGTATGGTGGGGTTTCAAAATCAAAATGTATTGAACTTCCCATAGACTATTGGATTAAGATCCATTGAGATGGACATTTTCAAAAAGACTTCAGCTATTTTTGTCCATTCGGCTTCTTTTGAAGGTGCAGGATTCAAAATGGGAGGTGCAGGATTAAAATGCTATTCAGATGGTAGCATAAGGTAGTCCAGTAATTTGTGGGCTTATATTAAATGGGTATTAGCCCATTCGGGATTGTTTTTGTACTCTCAGTGTTGCTGGACTACCTTTGAGCTTTAGCATATTCTAGGCCTGTTTACAGCGTTTGCAACGGAAAATGAAAATTCGTTTTTTAATAGTTAATATCATCTTTTCTTACCAGTTGTAATACTTTTAATTTTTTTCGTAAAATTTTATTTTAAAGCATATTATGTATGATAAAATATTTAAAATTTACAAATATATTTTTAATAATTTCTAGAATTATTCTGAAACAGATTTATAATATTTTTTAAATTTTAAATCTAAAATGTTCATTTTGTAAATCAATTTAAAAAAATTAAGTCTTTATCATTTTTATTTTTTTATAAAAGGGTCTTTAATTTTTTATTTATTTATAGTAATTTTTAAAAAATTATCTTATAAAAAAAATTTAAAATAAAAAATTCAAAACACTAAAATAATAAATATATAAATATAGACTATTTTGTCTCTTAATTTTTTAGTTAATAACTTGAATAAGTATTATATTTAATAAAAATGGTATTTAATTTTTTTATCAGTCAATTTTACTAAATATTTTACTATTTTTAAGGTTCAAAAGGATTATTTGATTAAACATATTTTAAAATAGAAATTTTGAATATTTTATAATATAATATAATAATTTATCTATTAATTTTTATCCTTAATTTTGACTGCATATTTTATTTAACAAATATAGTATTTAATGATGATAGTAGTATGTTTAGGGAGGAGATGCTAGGGCGTAGTGGTATTTGGCTATTTATATTTTTTTAGTTATTTTTTTTACAACTTGTTGCTATTTTTAGTCCACAAATTAGATTGAAAAATTTAAATAAAAAATAATTACACATAAGCTCGAAAAGATCGAATTTATTTTGAGACAAGAAATAAGACATTATAATTATGTGAGAATAAAAATAACTAAAAAATAAATTTTGATAATTTTATAAAGATGAAAATATATTTTAATAATATATTAAATATGGTATATTTATTAAATTTTTAAAAAATGTAATTATTAATATTTAAAATTAAATCTAAAAAAGAATCCAACTAAACTTAGTCGATAAGGGCTAGTATTTGCGAAGCTGGTTTTTGCCGAAACAATTAGCCTTGTTTTCTTTCGGCGGCAGCCCATGTTCCAAATCCGTGGGATGAAGTGAAGATAGCCACTGCAGTATTTGTGCCGCAACTCGAACTCATAATAATAACCACACACATTATCATATATTATTAATAAAGAAAAGAACCTACTCACGCCACGCAAGTCAAAAATGCACGCAGAAGGGGTCAAGTGGGATGCATTTTCTTTTACACAATCTTTAAGAAAATGTTTATTTTACGGATTATTTCTTTAATTCTAGAAATATTTTTTTCTCGGAAAAATAATATGAAAATGTTATTTTTAAGTATTTAAAAATGTATTGTATAGCTGACAATAAATATTTTATCACTTCATAATAAATATAAAAATTATTTTTTCCAACCTCATATTTTGGTGAATAAAAAATAATCTGTGAAATAAATGCTCACTAAAGAAATAAAATTCTCTCAGTATTTTTTATTTACAAGACTTCAACTTAAATCTTACTTTTTAAAAATTAAACTCTTTAATTTAAATCAATAAACGTTGATTTTTTTTTAAAAGGAACCAATAAACGTTGATAAACGCTAATGTTAATATATTTCATTCATTGTATTTTTGTTGTTAATATATTTAGTACAATTGTTAGTTAGTGTCAAGTATAGTTATTAACATAGCTGTCAAATGACTTGTATGTATACTTATGCAATTCCAATTGAAGAATGAGAAATTTATAAAATATATTAACAACGAGTAATTTTGAAGATAAGTTTATTCGTAAATTTGAATATTCAAATATTAAATTACTATTATTTAAAGAAAAATTATTTAATTTCTAGCATTAAATGAATAATTTCCAAGAGAATGTATGAAAAAAAAATGTGTAACCTTTCCGACAATTGTGGGAGCATGTTTTTATTTTCAGTTTTTTATTGAATAAATATTATTGTTTAAATATTTTATTTATAATGTAATGTAATATTTTTTATAAATAAATTATTAAACAAAAATTATTATCATTTTTAAAAAAAAATTAATGACATAAACAAACAAATTATATTTAGTAAAATAATAATATTAAAAAAAATCAAATTTAAAAAAATTAAAATATTAACTAAAATAAATCTTATATAAATTAAATATTATCAAATAAAGTCTATTATCAACTAAGTTTTATATAAATTAAATAATATAAGAAAAAAATTATATTTAATAACATTATTTTCTTAAACAAATAAAAAATTATTTTTAAAATTAATTAAAAATATTTTTCACATGATATAATATTTAAAATAAAAAAGTACGGAAGTTTAAATTTAAAATATTTTTAATAATATAAATTAAAACATAAATTAAAATTAAAAATAAAATTTAAATTAAAAAAAAATTACCGTTTAAATGGGGTTGACAAATCCCGACTGCTCAGTGTCAGTGTCACGTAAAAGTGGTGTACTTTAAAAAATTAAGCCACAAACTAGTAAGAAGATAACAATTGAGAGATGGTGTACATTAAAAAAAAGTACCGTTTAAATGGGGTTGAAATTTTTGTAGAAAGAGAGAGCGTGTACATTAAAAAAACCCCTTTTTCAGTACCCTACATCTCATTCGCAAGCAGAACTTATAGTATTTAGAAGATAACAATTGAGAGATCGGACAAGTAAGAACTCAATAAAAAAACAATTTCTATATATTACTTAACCAAAATAATCAATTTTAAAAAAATTAATAAAATCTCAATTATATCACACATGAAAAGACCGAAAATATCAAATAATTTCTCGTATATATAATATATAATGACAATAAAGTAAATACCCAATTGAACCAATGTGTGGTACCTGGTGTAGGTCACGAACCTTCTAGGCTCAATCAATACTAGCATAGTACAAATTTTGGTATCGGGAATATCTAGGATTCACTTACCAAGTCCCCAACACATGGGGCAAATATTTCAAGTTTCAACCGCACCTAGTTTTGTTTTCCTTTTCACTTTCACGGTTTCACCCAAAACCACCCATGGTTTCGCCAACCCCACTTTAAAACCACCCAACTCTAACATCCTAAGTAGCCACATATTTAAGGATCCTCATCCCACAGCCTCAACCCAAACCAAACCAAACCAAACCAAATCAAAGCAAGCCAATTGGTCTCTCTCTTACACCATGAGTGCATCAACCAAAGCTTGGATTGTGGCATCAAGCATAGGGGCAGTGGAGGCCTTGAAAGACCAATTAGGTGTATGCAGATGGAACTATGCTTTAAGGTCACTACAACAACATGCAAAGAACAACATCAGATCTTATAGTCAAGCTAGGAAATTGTCCTCTGCATCCTCTGCTGCGGTTTCCAACAAGGTCAAGAGAACCAAAGAAGAGCATATGGGGAAAGTCATCGAATTCAATTGCTGGGGTCCTAGTACTGCAAAGTTTTAATTAGTTAATATTTATCTTGGGTGTTGCTACGATGAGACGGTGAATAGAGACTGCTTTTTTCCATATTCAATCCCAATATCCCCCATTAAGCATCATTATGTATCTCACTTCCAATGTCTAGTGCCCCTTTGCAAGATATATACTTATTCGTAGTCCTTTCATCTCCTCATGTTATGTATCTTATTTCATCCCATTATTATAGCAAATATATCTCGATCGATTTGAAGAAAAAATGAGGTGTATAGTGTATTTTCCTTCTACCCCTATAAATGATGAAAAATTCTAGATTGGTTTTAGATTATGTAATTTTTTTTTTGTCTACCCCAAAATATTTCCCGACCACATGAGACTAAATTTTGTACTAGAGATCACCGAAGTATTTTGTAATAACAAAAGGTTACTAACGAGTTTTGATAATGAATTGACTGCATGTTTGTTTTTCAGTTTCAAATGGATGTTTGGAGTAAAATAAAATTTACAAAAATATCTACATCCTTTCTTTTATAAAATTGAGTTTGCGGACTATTAGATTTATTTTAGAATTCGTGTTATGCATCCAAATATGCACCTAGTCATACAAAAAAGTTAATAAAATAAAATGATTATATCTATATTATTTCATTTTTGAAATATATCACTACAATTATATCAATTCTTAACAAAATTATCATTAATTAAATCTCTTAAATTATGTGAAATGCTATTGAATTAATTATTTTTTGTTGCGGATTTTGTTATACCTTTGTTCTCAAGGTTAAATATATATTTCTTTTTTCTTTCATGTTTTCTTTTCAGTTTGATTTTTAAAATTTATTTAATTTGATTTCTTACAGTGTTTTTATTGGATTAAATTAAGCTTTTCGTCAAATTTTTGTATCCATGGTGTTAATTTTAACTAATTGCTTACTAGGTAAACATCCATCTAATATGATATCGTTTATAATTTGTTACGTATTATCAAGTTAATTAAGTGGGTGTCATAAAATGATGGAAGGATCAACTTGATTTAATAAATTACTTTAAGAAAATAAAGTAAAAATTTTAATCAGACAAAAATTATTTTTCACCTCTTTTTTTTTTAAAACAACAAATCTGGAAAAACAATTCATATAGAATATTCTTTGCCGATTATTCAGTTAAATTATTTATTTGATAAATTTTAATTAAATTATAGAGTTTAATAGATATGTATAATTAATATAAAATAATATATATCGTTAATCAATTATAAATCATTTTTAGTGTAACATTTAAGATAATTATTTATAAAAGTAAAAAAAAATTATCTTGACAATTTTTTGTTAGATGATAATTTTTTAAAAAATCTTTATACTGTGCATGCATTATTTATTGTAAATTACAATGGAATTTTAATAAAAAAAATGTAATCAAGGAACTAATTAAAACAATCTATTAACTTTTTAAAACTTACAAACTTTTAAAATATAAATAGAAGTATTTTTTTAGTCTTTATATTTCAGTTAAACATTATTAAAGTTCTTGTACTTTTATATTAATGAATTTAATCTTCAAATTCTAAAAAAACATGTAAATTTAGTTCATCCTAACTATAAAAACATGATCAATTTTTATAAGGAAAAATGAACTAAATTATCATATTTTTAAAAATTTTATGACAATTTTTTTATATGAAAATACAAGTACCTAGCTAAAATCACATTTTCCCCTATAATTTTTTTTCACCTATAAGAAAATTCTAAATAACTTAAATTTTACAGACTGACTGTGACAGATATTTTTTGAGGCCATGTCAACTTTCTCAGAAAGAACCGAATAAGCGTAGAGCCACGCATTTTTTTTTTTTTTACGTTATTTAATTCATAAATAAGCACGTTATTACTATTAAATAAAACATTAAACAGCTTGTCCCATGAATCTTGTAACAAGGAGCCGTGTGGATTCTGCTCCAAACAGTGGGTGTGTAACGCCCCTAGATTTGCCTTTTCCTTTATTCTCTTCCACCCCAGAAGGCCAAAACAGCCTGTGGTTTAGCATTAAACTCCTACTTGTAAATCACTCAATCACTCACATATATATAGAAATAAACAAGTCATACATCCCACACATCAAAAAACACATACCAATATTCATTGAGATTCATCAAAAGCTACAACAATTAAACATGAGTGCAGCCACCAGAGCTTGGATTGTGGCATCAAGCATTGGAGCAGTGGAAGCATTGAAGGATCAATTGGGGGTGTGCAGGTGGAACCATGCATTGAGGTCACTCCAGCAGCATGCCAAGAGCAACATCAGATCCTACACTCAGGCCAAGAACCTGTCTTCTGCTACTTCTGCTGCTGTTTCCAATAAGGTCAAGAGGACCAAGGAAGAGTCCATGAGGAAAATCATGGACTTGAGCTGTTGGGGTCCCAATACTTCAAGGTTTTAGTTTGGGGACTGTTGTAACTGCATTGATCATTGTGCTGCAAGTTTGATGACGATATACTACTTTGTAGCCTTTTGTGATGGCATGGCACCCCTTAACCTTATGCATCTCTTTGATTCATAATTAAAAAATTTTGTCTATGAAAATGGTAAATGTTTGATCCAATGAAAACATAATTGAGGTCTATTTTTTAGTTTTTACTATCTGTTTGGTTCAATTTTAAATTTTTAATTCTGTGCACATGAATCTGTGAATGTTTTTCTAAAAAATTTATAAGAGGGGCGGAAGCGAAGGCGAGGTCTCAGGAATAAAGCCTCTAGCTCTGATACCATCTTAGATTGAATAATGTGAGAGACTTAAACTCAACCCCAAAAGCTGACTCATGGGGTGAGGGTTGTCTCTCGCTTATATATTCTTAATGTGAGATTACTTTTAGTCGATATGAGACTTGGATTATTTCCAACATAAAGGACTGCATTATTTTGTGATTTCCGGCAATGTCAAGAATTGGCATAAAATGTCAAGGATTGCAATGAAACTATCCCCATTTGGAGTTACTTTGTATCAAAATAACAGCCATGTTATCTACACTGCAGTGAAGCCACTCTCTTTGGCTTGCAGGATCTGGCTTTTCAACAATCACACACTACAGAGGAGTCTTTTCATCAAAGAAAGAAATAAGTAAATGATCAAAATAATATGTTAACAATTTTTTTCATGTTAATTTGGTCAAAGTAATGCGTTCTGGTTAATCAAGGATAGCAATAATTAAGAAAACCTTATCGGATCAACCAATCCAACTAACCTTATTTGCTGTCTTATTCAAAAGAGGATGTTTTGGATCGAGTGAGAAAAAACGAAAGTTCGTTGTTCTCCTAAATAGACTTGTCAATTGTCATGAAGAAGAAAAAAATATAGGTTTTTCATTATTTACAGAGATATGGCTATGATGCCGAATTACGCAATTGGATAACAATCATAACATGGAAGATGAAACCCAAGGTGAGATGATAAACTTCTACATTCACATTGAACATTAGTTTTCTATACACCAAACGTTCCACCCCAGAATTGCCAGAACAGTCTTTACTGAGGACTTGAGGAATTAGGCAAGGCAATCAACTAATCTTATTAAGAGATTTATGTTGTCTTCAACGTTTCAATATTTACATTTCAACCAACAAATTTTCAATTAGATTTTAATCACCCAACCCCATCAAAATCTCTCAAGATTAATAGACTTTGTATATCAAAATCTAATAGTCAACCTAGTCTATGGTGATTGGTCAGAGTCAGAAACAATCGTACAAAGTCTGAACTGGGGTAGCAGTTTCAGGGAGCCTTATTAGTTTAGGGCATTTAAAGATCCTAAAGTTTTGTAGAGACTCGCATATCATTAGTCCTCTACATATGCTCCTGAGTTCTGGTAGGTGCTTCAATGATAATGATACTAACTTTGGATGTGTGACTTTAACAGCATCTCTATTAGCCACACAATATTTGTTACCACCAGAGCTTTCATAATCTATGCCATCTACTGAAATTATTTCCTCCATTGACTTGCAATTATGAACAATTATCTCTTCCAAGTTCTGTAGATAGGCTAGCAATCCTGGTGTCAGCAACTTCTTGATAATGGGACAATGGTAGATGCAAAAATACTTGAGACAAGTAAAAGCTCCTGGAGGTGGAAGGGTTTGAGCCACAGCTTCGTTTTCCTTGCAAAGAGTGTGCAAGTTTTTCAGGTAATAGAGTTCCACAGATTCTATGTTGTGAAGAGAGGTGCAGCAGGAGGAAGAGCAACATAAAGAAAACAAGTACTCTTGGCCATCACAGTCAGCAATCTCACAGCGCTTCAAAGAAGTGGCATTTTTTAATGACAAAATATCACATAAGCTTCTTATGTCATGACATCTTTCAACCTTCAAGCGTTGAATGTCT
Organism: Glycine soja; assembly: GCF_004193775.1. Lineage (NCBI taxonomy): Eukaryota > Viridiplantae > Streptophyta > Magnoliopsida > Fabales > Fabaceae > Glycine > Glycine soja. Next base: position 42,237,172 of record NC_041013.1, read on the forward strand.
GAAGGGAGCATAAGGGGTGTTACTCCTGTTCTGATTTTGCAGTTTGAAATGATCACATCCTTGCTGAAACAAACTTCAGCAAAAAAGTACCATGGAGATTTACCAGGAGACTCTTCACTGTCTAACTGAAGAAGGTAACTTCTAGGTCCATATTCATGCATTGTTTTCACATAGGCATTGAAATGCTGCATGTTGTATAAGTTACCAGCAAATGTTTCCAACTTTCCCAGGCATGATATGTGTTCTACTTTCACTTTTATCTTTCTGGACCACCAATGAAGAATCAGAAACTGCAGGTGAATCAATTTTGCTATTTCTTTTCCTGTTGACACCAAATTTTTTGCATAAAGATTAAGCCATTTAAGGTTGACCAACGTTTCCAAATCTTGAGGTATTTCTGTGATCGCAGTAAAAGATAGGTCCAATCTTATTAAGGTCTGCAGCTTTGCTAGCGAAGGCATGTGCTTCAACCTCTTACAAGATGTTAGCAACAAAGCAGTGAGGGTATTCAAGTCAGCCACAGATTTTGGCAAAACCTCAATGTCTGTGAAGGACAAATCAAGAACTTGGAGTGAAGACATGTGAACAAAAAAAGAATCTGAGATACTTGTCAGGGATTCATTATGCTTCAAGATCAAGGTTCTAAGTTTAGGACACCTAGGTGATATGCCTGTTGGAATTTCATGTATCCAATTACACATCAGAGAAACCTTCTCCAGGTCTTCGTTCCATTCTACTTCATCTGGAATCTCAGTCAATTGCAACCCAGCCTTCACAAGAAAATGGTAGTTCACCTTTATAACATTAATAGCCATAGCCCTCACCAAATCATGCATTTTCACCAATTGACTTCCCACATAATAGCCTTCCACATTATCTATTGGTGCCACACATTGGCATCCCCTTTTCATCATGCTGATAGCTATATGACTGCTGGCATCCTGTAACCCCATGCATTTTTTTCCACCAACATAATTTTCCACTTTCCCCAAAAGACAACTGTTTTCAAGCTTATTCAGTATGGTTTGTCCTTCATCAAACATAGCCTCCAAACTTTTCATTCCATTCACCAGTCCCTCATCAACAAAACTTTCTATCAAAACATCCCTGTCTATTTCAAAGTCTTCAGGATATAATGCACAACATAAGAAGCACTTTTGTAGCATGTTATCATTTAAGTGATCATAGCTAAATCGCAACACACGGAGTACCTCCATTTCCATTTCTTCCAGCCTAATTTCTGTGTTTCTTAGTTCTTCCAGAGCATGCCGCCACTCACAAATTTCTTCCACTCCCCTCATGCTCCTGGCCATTGTAATAATTGCAAGGGGTAAACCAGCACATTCTTTTGCGACAGACCTAGCAACCTTTGTTACTTCTGGAGAAAGAGTAGTCTGTTGTCCAAGGTTATCTAGAAACAAGGTCCATGCTTCTTCCTTAGCAAGAGGCTCCACTTTGACATTGTTTTGACAATTCATCCTTCGACACACTTCTAATGAACGACTTGTCAAAACCAACTTTAGCCCTTCCCTCACAGGAATTCCCACCTTCTCTAGTGGAAAATAACTCCACACATCATCCAAAAAAAGTACACATCTTTTCCTTCTCATCAATGTCCATGATAATCTTGCTGCTCTTTTCCTTTCATCACTTTCTTTTGAAATATCTAGCCCAACTATTTTGGCTACATCACACTGCAATTTGTGAATGCTAAATGACTGTGAGAGAGTCACCCAAAACACACTATCAAAGTTGGTGACTCTTGTTAAAAGCATATTATGTATGTGCATTAGCATACTAGTTTTCCCCACTCCTCCCATTCCATACACACCAATTATCAACTCACCATCATTCATCAACCAATCCCATATCTTAGCAACATTTTTCTGAAACATTGCACCTGCTAATTTTGTTGTCAACAATGCATATCCTCTAGATTCATGTGCACACCCCACAATTCCTTTAGGAAACCTACCACGCTCCACAAGATCTGTCACTTGTCCTATTAGTTTCTTTACTTGTGCAGTTAACTTTAGATGCTTAAACACTCCACAGTCCCTCAATTCCTGAACTATGCCATAGACTTCAATTTTCTTCCTTTGAACATTTCTCTGCCAATTTTCAACTTCTCGTTTTCTTTTCTTGCCTTGCTGTAGCTCTGCAATTTCAAGCTCTTTGTTTATGTCATATTCTAGGCTGCATAACTCTTCTAGTTTCATTTCTAGCACTTGTACATTATCATTGAAGCTGTTGAATCCGTAGAGCAGATCAAAGATTAGAGAATATGTTTCACTGATTTTTACCAAGCTTTCTATGATCCTAGTAGCCATAGCATGCTCCTGCAGAAAGAGAAACAGAAAAGCAAACAAAAGAAAAATCAAGCAAAAGTTCTGTGGCCTATATTTATAAAGAAAATAAAGTTGTTAAAGGAAAAGTTCCCTAAACAAAACACAACAGTAAAATAGTACCAAGTAAAAAAAAAAAAGAACAAATGTTGTAATTTTAAGGTTATACAATAAACGAACTACTACTATGCAAAAAGAATATTTGTAAATTGTCATGGCTCAATTATACATTCTGTGCCTGCAGAATATCCAGATTTAAGGAATCTCATTGAACTTATTAGTATGTTCATGTTCCCAGCTTCTGCTAACTCTCTTAATAGGAACCGATTTTATTGGTAACTAATCCCTCGGAGAACCAGATTGCCAATAAATTATATTCATTTGTTTGACCTATACTATAAAAAAAATGTCCTTCAGTTAAACTAAATTGTGGAGAACTAAAGAAGCATGATATCATCTTTCCAACACAAAGCATTCAAATAAAAAATTGGAAACAACGGCCAAGAACATAAGATGAAAAATTGAAAATTCAATTTCTAGAATTATGAAGCTCCCATATCAACAATCATAGAAAAGAACCATCACACTAACAAAATACAGTTACAAAAGAAAACAAGCAACTCTGACTACTGTCCAACCAGAAAGAGAAAGGAAATTGAATTTACTCAACTGAGGGCAAGGAATTAAAACAGTAAAAAAAAAAAGTGAGAAACCGTGGAGCTAAGACGCTAATGTTTACCTGAATATAGGATTTGAATTCTTCGAATGAATAATTCAGGTGACACACAAAGAGCTTTCTAATGTAGTGATCCTTATTCTGCGTTCAAATGATCACAATGATCTAGGTGCGTGTGAACCAACAGGACCAGACCCATCAGTAAGAAGCATGGAAAAATATGAGCATGCAAGAATGGTTGAATTCAGCATTTGTTAAAAAAGAAAGAAAATGAAGCCACGCGCGTTGCCAAGTCTTTGCCGTGAGATTGTATAGGCTGCGTGGTATTGGTAATTTGAAAAGTTAACACGTTGTAGAAAAATAAAGCTGGTTGACAATGACAATAATCACCATTGACTAGAGACCATAGTGGTGATTATAATTATTATAAGTTGAATGTATTCTTGTTTTGTTCCTCGGAAGTTTCATACTTTCTCAATCGAGTCCAATTGTATGAATTTTTCTTTTAGTATTGTGATAGAAGGCAATTTTCTATCTACCGGAAATTAGCCTAAAATAGTACTACTAAAGCTAAAGAGATTAAGAAAAATATGATAAAACTTGATATTTCATTTATTGATGATAATATATAAAGATGAGGATATTTATATAGTCCTAGATGATATGAATCAATGGATAATAATTATCCAAATACACCAGTAAAATAAAAATTATAATTATAAAATACATATTTAATCTCGTAATTCTTGCACCATTTAATTTTGGACATAAAGGTGATCCTATCATATTGTCTCAATCGATCATTTATGTATGAAATGGGACAATAATGCTACATTAGTCTTTGCCAGCAAAGGATGCATTGTTGGTTTATATTCCAAACCCACCGTGAATTCATAAAACAAACGTTGGTTGTAATAAAAAACTGATAAAAAAATACTTAAATTGCTTTAATTAATATTATATATAATAAATTATTTGTAAGTCATCTTTAAAATTTATTTTTATTAACTAAAATAATTACAACGTTTTAAATTTAAAAAGTTTAAAATGTATATGTTTTAATACTTTTATATAATTTTCGCTATCTTTGAAATAAGTTTATGTTGATTAAATTAATTTTTTATTTTGATACATGTAATCTCTCATTGAGTGAAACAATTTGTTTTAATCTAATTTAAATTTTCAAATATTTTTATCAAACAACTTTTAACTTGTGGAGTGATTAATTTCAAAACTGTTGGATCAAATCTCAAATTAATTTCAAAGTAGTTCGAGTGATTATCAATTACTACTTGTAATAACATGGGAAAGTAAACATTCTCAAATAGTTATTACGATAATTGGATTGTGGTCCTTAAACATTAATTTATATTTCTTTTTTTTTTATTCCTTTATTTTAAAATAGATATATTTAAGAGAGAATACAGTATTCAACTTAGAGATGAGTTGCTACATTTAAATTTCAGTGCTAGTACACAGGAAAATATAATTATGTAAACCACTCAATAATAAATACTTATAGTTAAGGATAATGAAATATAAACGTATAGCTACAAACTGAAAACCAAAAATCCTCATATTTACATACACTAAAAATATACTTAAACATTCTTCTTCCTTGCCTCTAAACAAATAGCTCCAAACTGATTCAGGGGTTGAAGAACATAAACGTAGCTTCTTCCGTATGTACACATACGTGAAATTGCAAAATTTGAAATCCAACCAACAGAAAATAATTATTAAAAAGGTAAAAATAAAATGAACAAACAAACCCAAATAGTATTTGTAAAGGGATTTAGCTCGTGTCTGAGTTATTATAAAATCCTGACACCTCATTACTACACAAAATAAAACCCCAAATAAAATTTAGTAAGATCTAAGACCAGGTGGGTCCCCAGCAAATCAAATGCATGATATTCTCAGCTTTCTCCATCTTCCTCTTGTCATCGACATTAGATTGCGTTGCAATACCATTGCTGCCCTTACTGCAACCACGTTCCGCCCCTGAAGCTTGTCGTTTGATTCGTTTCTCCGGCAACAACGTTTTCAACGCGCTCTCTGATTTGCACATCTTCATGTTACCAATACCATTCATCATCGCTCCCCCCTCTCTTTTGTTGTTTTTTTTTTTTACAACAAAAGCGTAATCAAATTGTGTTGCCAAATTGATATAACTTCTTAAGAAAAATTAAGAACGTGTCTCTCTTGCTAAATAAATATTGCTGAGTTATGGATTTATTATATACACGATACAAGAATATATAACTTTTTTTTTTTTTAATTTCGGTCTGGGATTTTATTCGGAAAGCGACTCTTCGATGAAAACCAGGATTCAGCTCCCAGATTTTGTAACACCCGCGGTTTTCTAATCCACCTATTTTTTGTTTTGTCCGTGTTTTCTGGGGTGCGGTAAAAGCTACTAACTTTTAAGTTCTAACAAAATTGACGTCCAAATATAATTTCTTTATCATTTATATATAGTATATGATATCAAATTTATTATACTATTTTTATTGTTAAATTAAAATTTTGAAAAAAAAAGTATGTTAATGTATACTTATTTTTATTATTTAAAATGATATAGAAATAATATAAAAATGGTGTAAATTAAATAGCCAATTTTTGCAACCTGTTATTGTAAGTAACCTAACAGCTCCCAGAATTTGTAAAATCTGACTAATTTCGAGCCTTTGTTTAAGCCATTGTTTCTCTTTCAGTCATAGTCAGCGACATAATCGTATCAAAGAGATTAGAGGTCGACGAATTTAGAGGATATGGTCACCGAGTCATACGTATATCTAACCACCTTTGTCAAGTGATGTTGTGATGGAATAGAAAATTTTCAATAAAAAAAGAATTTTATAAAATATTATAGGAAAAGGTGCCTAAGGAGGGTTTTTTTTTTTTTTTTTTACAGTTAAGCGTTCGATGTTCGTGACAGAGCATCACTTGCTTATAATATTTAAAAGGATATATAATTTAGGACAAAATCTAAATGCAGTCAGTTGGTTATATATTTAGGTTAAATCACTTTTCTAGGTCTCTAAAAATTTGACTTTATTTTATTAAGTTCTTAAATTATTCATTTAGATCTTGAACTTGTATTTTTTTTTCACTGATCGATCATTGCTAAAGGGTGAAGCATACAGAGGTGAAAAAACTTATTGAAAAATTTGGTTGAGAATACTAGATCCAGAATCTAGAAATGTGAGAATACTAACATAAAAGAAGTTAGAAATTAAATTAGAATACTCCGTGTAAACCTGCATAGGTGCAATCCTGCAAGGTGATAATATTGGATTCAAAGAAGATTAATTAGGTTTTGCAATTAAATTTTCATATATAAAAACGTTGGCAAGGTTTTAATTAGCTTTTAAAACTAAAACTCATGAATGAATAAATAGCTAATTAAGCCTATGTTTAGAAGACCGTTCGACACCTTCTAAACATACGTTGAGTCCTAAAACTATAAAAGTTGGTTTTTGTTTTTCCGGTAAACTTGCTCTAACACGAAACCTAGCATGAGGCTACTTCACCGCAGAAACATAGATGTTGTTTCTCCAACCTCCGTTTCAGATTCCTCCACCGATAATTCAAACACAGACAACGGAATTTCTTTTGTAAACGAACATTTAAGGTGTCCATATATATACTATCGGAACCAAACATTCAATCATTTTAAAATTAGTATCACGGTTATGGCTTTGTTTTTGAACGGTAGGAAAACACACAAGCAAAAACACGATTAGCACTTTAATGCCATCAAACCAACAACAATTTCTCCTTTCAAACTTGCATTGGGACGCTGAAATTTAAAAACTCCAGTGGAGAAAATCTTATACAAGCAAACTCTTAAACAATTTTTTTTATTTTATTGAGTTTTTATTTTACTATTTTGAACCTTTTAAATATATTTTTTTATGTCAATTCAATCTGCTCCTAATTATTTGAAATAAAGGATTTGTATAGAGGGAAAGTAAATGAAGGATTTAATTGTAACAATTGAAAAATTGAAGATTTAAATTTGTCTAAAATATTAACCATAGAAAGAGATAATAAATTTAATTAAACTTATAGTTCAAACAAACTATAAAAGATAGCTTTTTAAAGTGATTGCGATTTTTATTATATGAAGCATGGAGAAAATATGTCAAATGAAGCCAAGCTCTAAACTTGGACACACTCACAAAAAAAAAGGATCATGGCAAGGAGAGAGAAATGGAATGAGGAAAGTGACACGGATGATGTATGAAAAAATCAAATCCATTTTTAGTTTTTATGGAACAAATCTATAAAAAAAATGTTAGTAATATATCTTTTGTTAGATAAATTTATTTTAAGACTCACTAAATAATTTAAAGTTTACTACTTCTTATTTTATGAATTTTATTTTTATCTAACAAATCTTACATAAATTTCACTTAATCATGAACAACGTGTTAAGAAAATGTTGATAACAATGGCATACCTCCCACCAATAACTGAAATCAAACCTCGCCTCTTCTTATATAGTTGGGCCAACTTAATAGATTTGAAAAAGAAAGGTGTGATGGATCGGACCTTTTAATTAACTATGGAAATTGCTACTAATACACTCCCCTTTTAATTTTTTCATTCCAATTATACCCAAAAAATTCACTCCTTTATCATCAGAGAAGCTTCTCTAGAATACACCTCCCTCTTTAATCAAATCAATATAAGGGAAAGTCCCACATCGAATAGAAATGAAAAAAGTTGAATACCATATAAATGAGGAGAAAATCCATAAACCTGAGTCTTAAAGTTTTGAGTTAAAATGATGATATATTGAAAAATGAAATTAGGAATAATTAAATATTTTCAAACATTTTGGTAATGCTATTAGCAAATTGTAGAAGTCAGAATAGGTTGTTCCCACTTTCGAATCCAATAATTAGAGGAATCAAACCTGCTTTTGATATTTTGTTAAGAAAAAGAAAAAAAAATGAAATTAACAAGACGAATCCTAATGATAAAGTGGAGTAGTAATAATCACAGCCTCACAGGTATATCCATTTAATGGAAATAAAGGGTGAAAGTCAATTCATTAAAATATCTTGGTTAAAGTAGTAGGAAAAGAAAAGGGGAAATCCTTCTTCCTTCTTTGTGATAAAGCAAAGGAATGTCATAATAATTCCCATAATCAATTTCCCAACGAACAACAAACCCACACCAACAAACCTAGCCCACATTTGTTAATGCCCCCTACATCAAGCCACACCTAACTTAATCTCCCATCATTAATGCCTTCACCCTTCAATCCTAACCCATGCCTCCTTACTTTTAATGATTTGACCATTGAGATGAGTTGCAGTAATATTTTATTAAAAAAACTAGTAGTTAAATTATACCCTTAAAAATGTTTTTTTGATACTTCAAATATACCTTTTCATTTTAGTCATTTTAGTTTTTGTTTTTTATAAAATAGTCTCTAATATTTTTTTATGCTAAACTTTGTCTTTATTTAGTCGTGATTAACTACCGTTGTGACAAAAAAGTCAAAAAATAAATAAATAAAACATAATATACTATAGAGATTAAATTAAAATGACACATATTTATATGGACTAAACTGAAAATTATATAAAATGACATTTTATTATATTACGTATTAGAGTAGTTAAAAAAAATTAAGTAATGACAAAATAAATGCAAAATAAAATATTATAAAAATTATTTATAAAAAATTAAAATAAAAATCATGAATATTACATAAGCTAAAAGCACTTAAACATATTTTTCATCAAGCATATTTAAGAGATCACAAATATTTTTTTATATAATTTTATGAGTTGTTTATGAATGCTATAAGTACTAGTATATACCACCAGTAGGTTTTTTGCTTAAATGATGCAATTTTCAATTTGGTTTGGAAAAAAAGTGTGCAAGAATAATAATGTTGGAACTGGGAGGGAATCTATTGAATGCTTAAAATCTTACAATAGACTAGTTTGTTGAGAATATTAAGAAAAAGAGAGAGAACATTGCTTGCAAGCATAATCTCACATAAAATAACATTAAAATCAAATCATTACACCTGATGTAATTACTTAAACCTCAGAATGATAAGTATAGTACTAGTAGTTAATTAGTTATGAAATTTACATTTTATAATAATAATAATAATAAAAGTGAAATGAGGAAGAGCGTGTGTGTGCATTAAATAAAACGCTACCTGAAGGACACGTTGCGAGTGTAGGAGCGTGGGCATAAAGTCGTTGACAGTCGAAAACAAACTCTCACTTCTTCCTTCCTTCCTTCCTTCTCTTCTGCGTTTTCTTCTTCAACATTCCAATCTAATCCAAAACGCTGCGTTTTATTTCGTATTCAATTTAATTCAATCCCTAAATTCCTCGCCGGAGAGAGCGAATCTTAATAACCCCACCACTTTCCGGCGAAACATGGCCGTCGCCGTCGCCGGCCGCCAGAAGCCGAGCTCCGACGCGAGCCTCTTCACGCTCTGCCCCTTCTGGAGCTCGCGCAACGCTACTCAAAGGTCCACCAAAACGGTGTCGTCCGTCGCCAGGTCGCTGCTCCGTCCGCGCCGGAAACTCCGCCTCGATCCTTCCAGTTACCTCTATTTTCCATGTAAAAGCCATTCCAATTCATATTTCTATGCTTCAATTTGTTCCTTATTCGTTTTTTTTTCTTTTCAATTCGTCGATTTTTTGTTAATAGTGTTGAAATCTTCGTTTATTTTGAAGATGAACCGGGAAAGCAGGTGAGGAGCGCGGTTCGGTTGAAAAACACTAGCAAGTCTCACGTTGCTTTCAAGGTACGTGTTGTTGAAGTTTGTATTAAAATAAAAAAAATTGTTTATTATGCACCGTTTGGTTGAAATGTGTTAATTTCTAAGTTTGAATATAAATGTGTTTCTAAATTTAAGATGTATGTGCTCAAAGTCGTAATTGACTTTTTTTTATAATTATTTTTATTTTTTATTTTTATTGTTTTAGTTCCAAACGACGGCGCCAAAGAGTTGTTACATGCGGCCTCCGGGTGGTACTCTTGCTCCGGGAGAAAGTTTGATTGCAACGGGTAATTTTTTTTAATATGAGAATTGTGGGTTTTTTTTTGTCCCGAGAGAGAGAGAGAGGTTTTACAATATCAGTCGCGGTCATGTTGCACTTTCTTCGCGTTTGTTGATATTGCGACCATTGCTGTCCCAAATCACGGTCATGGTCTGTTTTTTAAAACCTTGGTGTCTCCCAACTCACTTGGTCAACTGCTCGCGTGGCTGTCGCTAGCAAAGGGAATTTTGATATGAAAATTGTGTTTTGAAATTGTATTTGTCTTTTTTTTAGTTTTTTTTTGTGTGCATTAGTATGTTAATGTTTCTTTCTAAATTTGGTGTTTCTCAGTGTTTAAGTTTGTGGAGCAACCTGAAAACAATGAGAAGTTGTCGGATCAGAAGCACAAGGTGAAGTTCAAAATCATGAGTCTCAAAGTGAAGGAAGGAGTGGACTATGTACCTGAGCTGGTATGTCTGGTACCTTCTGATTTTACTAATGATGAGAGACCATTAGGGGGTTGGGGTAAGAGAGAGAGAGAGAAGGGTTGCCTCGTAAATTTTGTCTTCTGTGATTATACTGTTGGGTGAATTAGAGGATGTGAAATTAACTAGTAGGTAAGGAAAAGATCTACTTTAATTTTCTGACATTTCTCAACCCCCCTTATAATTGATTAACACGTTAGCATGAATCCATTAATGGGGTTGAATATCTGGAGGATAGCTGGGTAGGTGCTATGGACTTCCTAAGTGAGAAGAGAATTATTTTTTCATGCAGAGCAGAAAAATCTTACTAACTAGGTTTATAGTTAGTCTTTAGTACTTTTTTAGGTGCACAGTAATTTTCAGCTTAAAAGAATTCAAGCTATATAGTTCTCTCCCTTAAAGTCGTTTGTGTGGCATGGTTTGTGTCTCTTTGTGGTAGCAATAATTGACACAGAACGTGGTAATAGAAGGATGCTTCTTAGAATTGGGTCAATTGGCAGCCAGTATCTTTGGGAAATATGGAGAAATCATGGTGCACAGCCATTTCAAGACTCTGGTTGATGTATTATGCTTTAAATTGGTAGACAAAACTTGGTATCACAGGGAAGAGTTTAGATCTACAGATTTGCAAGTTGGGTAGACTAAATGTATTTTGTATTGTCAACTGCTTGGTACTCCTTGGACTAAATCTGATCTTGTATTGGGTCAATTGAACAATTCATCCTCAGTTTTATCATGAATGATCATTTTAATTACCTTTTTGGGGTGAAAGGAATCTAAAAGTGAAAAGTAGAGGCAGAGAATAAGCGGAGAGAGCAAAGGAGGAGAAATGGTGAGACTGTACATAAATTCCAGAGTGAAAACACACAGGCAGTTTTTTTTTTTTTTTGTCTGTAATTATTATATTTTATGCTTCATGCTTATCAGCCCCCTACAAGGGCTGATAATATTGTTGGCTATTCATGTCTGTTCTTGTATCATGGATTTTCCTTTTAATTTGTCTGATTATGTAGTACAACTACTATGTGCTTTTAATTTGTTTAGTTAAGTGATTTGGCCAGCTAGTGGTTTTCAACTCCTGGTATTCTATAATATTACTCCATATGTAGGACACCAGTTTGTTTGGGTTAGCTATTGGCCCTACAACATTAACATATGCCAAAAACTGAACTTCAACTTCAACTTCTGGATATGATTTATTTATTAACAGATATTGGTAGATAGGCTATTTTCATGTTAGCATCAGCTTTTGTTGTATTGATGATAGCTTGTTTCATTTATTCATGCTTTTGGCGATATTTTCAAGGTTAACTGTTAATGATAAAAATAAATAATTAAATTTGGTCTTGGGCCTTCTGTGATGCAGTTTGATGAACAAAAGGATCTAGTGACAATGGAACGAATATTGAGGGTTGTCTTTATAGATCCAGAACGGCAAAGTTCTGTAAGTCAAACTTCTTTGCAAATTGTCCTGGTTCAGGTCTAAGGGGTTAGTGTGTGATAATGACAGAGTCCGGTGATTTTAGGTTTTGGAAAAACTGAAAAGACAATTGGCTGAAGCTGATGCCGCAGTTGAAGCTCGGAAGAAGCCTCCCGTGGAGGCAGGTCCTCGGGTTGCTGCCGAAGGGCTTGTAATTGATGAATGGGTAAGCAAAATGTTGAGCATGAATTTTTCCATTTCAATGTTTTTATATTTTTGGTTATTTACATCTTAAATTGTTCCCTAATGTTTACAGAAAGAGAGAAGGGAGAAGTACTTGGCCCGGCAACAAGTTCAAGCAGTAGATTCAGTGTAAAACGCAATTTGTTCTTCCAGCTAATTCTTTTCTTCAGGGAAACACAATCAAGATATCATTGCTATGCCACTGTTGCCATCAACCTTGGGTGCGCTTCAAAATAACTGTTAGGGGAATTGGTTGGTACCCAATTGGTAGTTTGAGAACGCAATCTAATGGAAAGATTCGATGTATAATTTGTCAGAATTCTTGTTCTTTGGAGGAACAGTCCGATTTGTGCATAGTAGAGTTTGCTTGTTTGAAAATAAATGCAATTCCTCACTGCTGCTGCTTGTGAAATAATCTTGAAATAACAGGTTATTCATGATAAATCATATTTTTTTGTGCATCTTTGTCATTATCAAACGTAGATCATCATCGAATTTTTAGTAAACATTGATCATCATTGAACAATAGTCTGCTTGGTCAAGGTTTACATCATTATATACACTGTAGTTGAACAACCGTAGTTTAAGACATAAGTAATCCATTACCTGTTAGAAATTAAATTAATTTCTCTAAACCTATGCGACTTTTATTGGGAGTATGTTTAGCATCCTGCAATGGGTATGCATTAATGAAAATAATGACAGTGTAGTCTATCAACTAGATAAATGTGACGTTGATTGCCAGTAGCCATACAAGAGGGAAAAAGTTGTCATTGCAACATGTAAACACATGCAGGCAATGACATCTTACAGTGTGTTTGGAACTGCCCATTTTGAATCCGTGTTTTTTTTGCCACGTTGATGCAAAAGCTGTGTTCTAGGGTATAGAAAATGGGGGTATGTGTTTCAACGTGATTCACACACCCACTTAGTTGCCAATAAGGACAATCAGAAACAAGAAAGTGCAATGTGTGTCCTAAAGGAAGAAACAAACTATATGCTGACTTTCAGACACAATAAAATAGGCCACAATCTCAATTTTTCTCTCCAATGTCATCCTAAAACGGAGCGCGTGCTATACATAATATATAAGGCTATAAGCCTAACAATGGAGCTGGGACAAGATAGTAAGCAGAAAAATACAAAACTAATTACTGAGTATCATATTATCACAAATCATCTGGCAGCTGAAAATTCTGTGAACCAAAAATTTGATGAGAGCTGTTTTGAACAAAGACTGCCATGCCACACCTGCTGCTGTTGAATGTATCCCATAAGGAAAAAGTAGCAGTTCCTGACATTGTCTTCTTAGCAGGGTAGTCTTTGACAGTGCAGAGCTTTTCAAGTTTTCTGACAACATAGTCATTGGATAGAACACGACCTTTGTTTTCCCCTCTAGGGCAATCAGTAACCAAACCAGTTTCGTATAATGCTACCATGACATCTACACCAAGATTGTCCACCTTAGTCCTCAATGCCCCAACTAAGGTGACTTCCAAAGAAGTTGGTGTAGGCTTATTGAAAGTTGCCTGCTTAGCAAAAAAATTGTTCAACTGTTAAAAACTTAGTAAATTTATATTGCATTGTTGATTCTCTTAGAACCAAATTTTGCTCAGCAAATGCATGGATTAAGATTTTTTTTTTTTTTAAGAATTGAATATATGTACTGGGAGATTTATAACAACTCATGCATCCTGCACAATCAACTAAGTTAGACCTTCCATGGTATGGATTATGGAAATTAATTACCTTGTTGGAAGTGATTTTATTATGTGAGAAAAAGTGGTAATTTCTTTTATTGAATTTCAAAACCTTCCAAACTAATTAGTAATGTGACTGGTTTCAATAGAATGGATGACTTTGATTCAGCTTTTTGATGGTGAAAAGCACATAACAACTTCCTTAACCGATAAAATCACTTTTTGGGATTAATTTATTAGATGAGGCAGTGGTCTTCCACTTGTTGTGTGAGGTGTTGAAATCGCGATTGAAAATCATATATGTCAACATCTGTTTTGAATTTACCACTACTTTCTGGTTTACCTAGGCTAAAGTCGTATACATGATGTAATCAATCTTTTGGCACCTAATTCACGACATTAACCAGAACAACGAGAATAAACAAGAAAAGTGGATAAAAAGCCAAGTAAAGCGCCGCAAAAGTAGCTGGTAATGGATTTGTCTATTATCTTTTTCTTCCCCCTATTTTTGTGTAAAAGTTGAGTCATAATTTCTTGCCAAAAACTCACGATTCATGACTCTTACAAAGGCACTCTCCTTTCCACAACACTTTCTCTTGCTAGATGAAACCTATGTGGGTCTCATTTCATATTTTCTTGGGTGATATTCCCAAGCTAGTGGAATTTATATAAATTTTAACCTGTATGGTAAAAAAAGTGTGCTAGAAATTTTGTCCCCACAAGTCTACAAATATTTATATTTTTTTTCTGTGCATAATGCTATCATATTCTTTTTCGAAGAAACAAAAGAGGTAAAAGATGAAAATCCAGAAGGATCCCAATCATACTTTCCAAACAGACTTTCGGGTAGCATAGTAGTTTTTGCTTTCTTCTTTAACAAAGGAATCATAAAAACAAATAGTTGATAATGGAAGAAGGCATTCAGGCCTAATAAGACATATTGTCCTACTCCTCACAGAGTCCCTAAAATCATTTTTTTCTCTTTACCTTGTAACAAAAGCAATACCATGATAAGAAACTTCTTTTTTTTTTTTTGTAGGGGAGAGGGTAAAGCATTGATAAGAATTAAGAAACTTGTGTTAAAGAGTATTTTTGGATTAGATATTCGTAGGAATTAAACTTAAAAGCAACAGATTTTGAAAGAATTGATATTAAAAAATTGACTTGAATCAGTTATATTTTTTAAGTGAGTTTTAACAAAATCATTTAAATTATAAAGTAAAATTATTTTTAAACCCTAAGTATGTTTTGAAAATATTGGTGAGCTGCCCAAAAAATATATATTGGTGAGCTTCATATCCTGATCAAAATCAGTTCCATAGTTCTATTCACTTAAAAAAAATTTTAAAAAAATCACTGTTTCGAAAACCAATTGTTTCACTGCAAAATTGTCTTAACAAAAATTTAGCTAAACATATTCAATTACTGACCGAAAACTGGCTATTAAGTAAAGTTGTTTGCCAAGCTTTCTGTCAAATAAAAAATGTTGTGGCAAACTAGTCAACTCCGAATCAACAATTGAACTCATTGAAATAATTGTTTCCAACTTTCCAACCATTTTATGCAAAAGGAGATTCGGAGCGTTTGTTCAAGAGCTCACTGGAAACCATTTTCACAGAATTAATATTAAATTGTCAAATATAATTAGGGGGTGTATATAAATTAGAATTTAATTTTCATTCACAGTAACTAATTAAATACATATTTAGCCTTCACCAATTTTCAATCAAACAAAACAAGGAAATTCATTGAACAATAAAAACCCCTTAGAAAAACTAGGGGGAAAAAAAAGTCGAAACTTAGATACAGTTCTTTAGATGTGTTTATACAATTCTCTAATTAGATTACAGTTGAATTTTTAATTTAGATAATTTTTTTAAAGCAAATCGTTATTGTGAAACGTGGATTATGAAGGCAAAACTCTAATCTAACGAAAGAACCGTACAAATAATTTTTAATAAATTGTATCAAATTTTTTCAAAAGTAAAAAGCATAATAAAAAGAGCAAGAATAGTAATAGTAGTAGTAGTAACCTGGAAGGTGGGAGCAGGGAACCTAGGCGCAGAGGTAATGGCAGAGATGAGGGCATTATCGTCATTTCCTTCGAGATGGGCCTGACCTTGGACCACAACCTGTGGAGTGAAAAGCGTGTCAAGCCCAAGGGCCTCAACATAGGCCTTCTGCCTAACGGTCCACTGGCTGGACCCAAATGGGTCCTTCCAGCCCACGTAGTCCCAATAGTCTACATGGAATGCTAATAGCACCACCGGCACCTCCAGCTGGAAGTCCCCCCTCCCCAGCCGTGACAGTACCAGGTCCGCCGCCGGCGACGTTGCGCAACCCTGCGACGTGAACATCTCCACCAGCACCGGCCCCTCTCCTGCTGCTTCCCTCGCCCCCGCCGCCGACTCCTCCGATGATGCGCCGCATCCCTCGTCGTGGTGGCTGCACCCGCCGGCGTGCTTGTTGCGGAAGCATGACAAGAGACGCGGCGCCATCGGTCAGAGGAGTAGTGGCGGGGGAGCAAAGGAAGGAGAGAAGAATGAGATGAGAGAGAATGGTGATAGAGTTGAAAATGAATGAAGGAAACAATAGAGGGTGGAGAATGAAAGGTGGCGAGAGGGATTTGGGGTTTTTGATTTAAATGTGGTTTGCGGAATGTTTGTTTGGGAAGACAGGGTGGTTTGATATTGTGGGAAACTTGATTTGGGTGGCACTTTTAATTTGTAAGCAGTGCTATATATACACACACACACGATATGAGGTGCCTTTATATAACAAGTTTGATTTTTTCAACTAATAAAATTAACATTCTGATAAATTCGATAATATATATAAACACACACCACACACGATATGATGTTTGTTGGTGTTTCGGGTCTTGATTAGGAGAAATTGCATGGGATAAATGTGAAATCAAATTACCTGTTTCTTCTAATACAAAAACGAATTCTTGGTCTTTCTTTAGGCTTTCTACGTGGGATACTAATGCATGGCAATGGCATGTCAAACATTCAATACCGTTATTTCGCGGGAAATAATAAGAAGCAAGATTATTAAGCATTCGCCCTCATTTATTGCATGGGATGGGAGACATACAATTTTCATTTCAAATTAAAGTGTGAAAATTATAAACTCTAATATTTATTAGTATATCACATAAACACTAAAATGTAGTTATTGATGTTGAAATACTTTGTTATAGTGCATCATCTTAAACATGTTTTTTATTTTTAAAATTGTGATTAATTTTTTTAAAATTATTTCTTATTAAAATTCATATTTTTAATATTAAAAACGATAAAATTATACATTTTTAGTTTCTGGTAACGGACTAAAACATATTACTTAGTTGAGTAAATTACACCGAGGTTTAGTGAAATTATACAAAATTCTCATATTTTTCTAACCTTACTCTAATTTCTTTAATTGTATGAAAAACTATCATGCATTATACATTAAACTAATTCTCTTTAATTATTTGAAAGTATTACACCATGTCTTATTATAAGAAAAGATTTTGTAAATGTTAAAAAATAGAATTTATGCACAATTTCACAAATTCTCGGCTGAGGACTTCGTTACATTTAAAGTTTTTTATATTTCTTTAAGATTGTATTTTGTGAAGATGAAATCCAAATTTTTTTCCTCCTCAAACATAGCAAGTATTGTGGTCTAAACTATACCTATTGAATATTTTGAAGATTATTTGTGTCCAAATATTACATGCATCTCATTTATTTCAGCTAAATGAGATGGACTATAATTCATAGCAAAGTTTTTTTTTTTTGTAAATTTTTATTGTAGGAGCCAAATCAAGGAATTTTTCTTTTTAAAAAAACCTCGAAAATGTATAATAAGTTACATCCTTACTACTTACCTGGTAATTTATGGGATCCATAGTTTTAAGGGCTTAAAATGTATTTTACTTCTTAGATATCACATTTCATATTTTAATTGATATTTGAATTTTACTTCTTTTTATTCTTCACATTCAAATATTAAATAAAATAAATTATAGGTTCAAATGACTAAAATTTGTGAAAATATCTCGAAATCTTGTTAGAAAGTTAAATGTCTTAATTAAAGTGGTTAAAAAAATAATCTTTGAATAGAATTAGAGCCCAAACATGCAATACCAAATAAACATTAAACCTAACGTTTTCTTTAATCCAAAATATATATAAAAATAAATAAATATCTGACGTTTAAACCCCAAAAATGAATATCTAATTTATAACAAAAATGCGAACATTTGTGAATATTCCTGTGACTCTGTGGATGAATATGCCGACTAAGTTGATATTCAAACGTTTGCAATGTTCAGTGTGCTATCGCTAGCCAGGAAATACTTTGTGGTGATTGTAAGTTGGAACCTTGTAGCTTTGTCCGTTTGTATATTTATCTATGAAGAACTTGGGCTAAACTCGTACCAAAATTCATTATTTTAAGTAGTATCACAAATATACATCATGTCATGATTATCCAGGCTGGCACCAAATATCCAATCACTAAAAATATAGACTTTAACTTGATTAAATTAAATAGAAAATAAAAATAATTTAAACCTTTCTCATAAATAAATTAAAACTAATTTATATATTTTAGATTTTAAAAATTCTTTAACCTTTCCATATATAGATTGAGATAAATAAATTAATTTTAACTTATAAAAAAGTTAATTTATTTTAAATAATATCTCCGTAGTTCTTTTATTTCTTTTATACATATTTACTGAGATGATATCTATAACTTCATACCAAAATTAACAAAGTTTCTCATAAATAAACATTATGGCCTCGCAGTATGGCAATATATATAACATGGTAAGCTAAAATTAATTTTTAATAATTATTTCATTAAACATTGCTAAAAAAATTCCAAGCAAGTAAAACATAATTTTAAGTTAATAGTTCGCCCGAGCACAAACAATAACTTCAAAATAAAAATAAAATCATTTTTTATAATTAAATGTGTAAATTATTATACATTTTCTTTTCAATCACTAATTCAAAAGTTCTATTTTCATGTATTTTCAGTATATACAGATTTGTATACTAGTAATCAATTAAATCAATCTATGATTTTAAGATAATTACTAAAAATCAATAAATTTATTATAAATAACAATATGTGATTAATAATAGTATGAAAAATCTGTATATATATTATAATGACATTTAAATTAAATTCTCAATTCAATTGCCATCTGGATTTTATGTAAGAAAAAGGGAGTTGAAGTAGGAGCTTAGATTTTTATATTCACTTTCTGTCTATATATTTTTCCTCCACTGTGGGGAACACGTTGGATTAATAACCTATCTCCAAAGCTTCTAAATTAGAATAGATTTTCTGCCACTTATACTAGCCAAAGTGTCCCAAATCTAACTAACCATAATCTGAAGTAGACAAATCGCTAGAGCACCTAGCTTTAGCTTGCGACAAGACTCAAATGGCAAATCCACAAATTACAGAACACGTGTACAACATTATCTAGGATCAGCTATTGTGTAACTTATTTCTTATCCTTAATTATCTCTAGCAAATATTTTTCATCATAGTAGCGCCAAATATAATCCATGGACCATGGTAATTATATATCATACATATGGTAAAATAAAAAGGGGCTATTTAATTTTATGAAATTTGGTAGCCACAAAGAAAGGAATCCACACGTGGATGATCCTCTAGCACAAGCCGTATTGAAATCTTTTTAAACCACCACCACCACCTTACCTTTAATCCACATTTCACAACTTACTACTAGAAGCAGCTCACTTAAAATTGTGCTTCCTATTCAGCACATTATTCTCCTTATTTCATTTGCAGTATATTATTAATCTGTTTGTGGTAAATTAGATTTATCTTTATTTCACCATGCTAGAAGGCAAGGCAGTGATTGGGGAGACAGACATGCTTCAAACCATGCAGCAGGATGCACTGAATTTGGCATCAAAAGCATTGGATTTCTTTGATGTCACAGAGGCCACTGACATAGCCCGCTTCATCAAGAAGGCAAGTAAATACTTACAAAGCCCTAGTGTTGTGAGTTCTTTGTTTGCTTACTCTTCTTTGCATACATACATTAATTTTTGTGTGATGTTATTGTGGCAGGAATTTGATAGGACGCATGGACCTGGTTGGCAATGCATTGTAGGCACTGATTTTGGTTCGTTTGTAACTCATTGTTGTGGCTGCTTTATCTATTTCTGTATTGGCAGCTTGGCTATCTTGCTCTTTAGGGGTTCTCCTCCTCCATAGGTACAGGAAAATCACTTCTTAGCTTTAGAGGCAGCTAAAGTATATATTAATCTTCATTTTCTTTTATTCATATTTATGTATTACTTTTTAAATGTAAAATTGAAGATCTTAGATATTAGTTAATTGCCAATAATTTATAGAAATATTGAGAAAATTTCAGATGTATTATTTTTGGTGTTATAAGCTTGTCTCCTTGGTCTTATTGAGGATTCAAAAGACATGAGTGGAGAGTGAGCCAAAAGTTAATAGCTATGGATAAAACTATTGCCCCAAGTCTAACTTAACCGACCTCCAAATTAAACTCAAGGGAAAGAATAATCAATACATAAAGAGTAATTTGATCATATTGATGGGAGATACTTAACACATGATTTTTAGTCCCATTAGTTTCATGGTATTAGTTATGAGTTGATCATGAACAAACATTTCCATGTTAAGCGCATATAGGTCCAAATAAATTTGCGTAGCGGGCTTTAATAGCAGGACTTGAAAAAGTATGTTATGCTTTGAATATATATGACTTTCATTTTGGAAATTTTCTATGATTATGTGATGCAGTTTCTAAATAAAGGTAAATAGAGAAATACTAAAATAAGTAGATATAATATTCGTGTTTTACTCCAAGTGTATGTGCGAATAAACTGTCGCAAAATTATTGCATTTAAATTTTAAATATATAATTATGTTAAATATTTATCAAAAAAATTTGTTGTACATAATAATCTCATATATTTCTAATAGAATTATAAAAAAAAAGTTACTAATTAAATAGATAATTGAAATCAATAAATTTCTTTACTATTTAAATGTGTGAGACTAATGGAGGGATCCAATTTAACATAGGATGAATTTGTTGGATTATAATCGCTCAATTTAAATTATGAGACTAAAATTGCACAAAAATATAAAAGTATGGGAGAAAAAAATTGTATTTAGGATTAAATTTTATTAATCTAATCATTATATTAAAAGTTCTTATTAATTGGATAAACTAAGTCTACAAATTTTATAAATTTCTTAAAGTATTTGTTACGTTATCAAATATTTAACGTATAATATAAAGGTACGACTCATCTAAAATTTAATGTGCAAGATTATTGAGTTAATATCAAAATATTCCGAATTTATAAAATTGAACGTATACAAAGAATTATTGAAGTGAGTAATTTTACTTAGTGTTAACTTGATTTCTCTTTTATTAGTACAACAGTTTCCTATTTAGAAAAAAAATAGATTCATGTGTGAATATTATATTATATAGTTTTCTTTTCATTTTTTTATTGTTTTAAATTGAAGGAACATTCCATTGTGAGTTTGATTTAAATTTTGATATATTATTAATATAAAAATTTACACTATTAATTAATCATAAATTACTATACATAATTTAAAAAATTATTACAAAAGTCAAGAATTTTATTATATATATATATATATATATATATATATATATATTGATGGATAATGTAAAACATATTTACATTTTAAATACACATGCCAATTAAATTATTTGACTTTCCTCTTCTCATTTTTCCTTTCATTTTAAAAGCCTTGCGTCATGATCATGGTTAAAAGTGAAGTTTTTCTGATGAACAGTAATGAAAACTTTTGTTTTTTTAATTATTTTTAAGAAATATTTTGAATTAATACTTAATTTAAATTTTCTTTTTTAAAGAAAAAAGACTAAAAATTTCAGCCAAACAATACCCTTAAGACTTAAGTATTTACATGATAAGCTTAAATAAGTATCATAAAAAACTCTTTTTTTGGTTGTAAAAATTTTAGTAAAAAGAATGGAGCTCCAACCTAAATTAGGAAAAACTTTCTACAACTTGTCAATGCCATACCAAACAAGCTCATTCATAAAAGCTTTTTTCTAGACTTTTTTTTTATGTATTTCTAGACGTTCATTATATAATTCTCAATCCTCATTAATTCATATTAAAATTTTATTTGTCTGAAGGTGTTAATTTAATAGTTCTCATTTTTGCCAATAGTTCTCACTATTAAAAATGACTGCAAACCTTGTGACGTTTCCACTTGGACGTACGTATCCAATTCAATTGCTCAATGCTGTTTCATGCACGTTTTATACGTACTTGCAAGTATTATTCGAGTAAAAAGTCACGGTGTCACACAAGGGCATAATTTGCAGGTACCAAACAGTTCCCACCCTTAACACAATGTGGTTCTATTTCTAAGCACGTTTTATACTTCCAAGTATAGTCCGGGTAATGACACGGCCATTTCAAACGACGTTCAAAATACCATCAAGCCGTATGAATTAATTGAAATATAATTATTTCAATTTAATTAAAGATATCAAATTTGAGTTGTAAGTATGTAGATTGAATTAATTTACATAAAATTATTTTAACTTAATTAAAGATTTCATATTTAAATTCTATCACTTATAATATTTTTAACTGTATTAAATATTTTTTTTAAAAAAAATTATCACTTATAATAATTCCATCTGATTCCAATTGAATTGTCTCCCCCCTTAGGTCTAAATAAAAAACGTCGTTCAAAACAAAATTTGTGCTACTATATTTCTGTTTCTCAAACTTTTCTTTCTTTACATTCATATTATTTGTTTTTATTTTTTATTTTTAACAGAAAGTGGACCTCACAAATCAGAATATGTCATCTTAATTAAATACGTTTAAAACGTCCCATTAATGGTGCGGTATCTGAAGTTTTCGCACGCAATTTCAAATGTTCAAAAGCTTTTCTATGTTAGTACTCTGTTTCATAACTTATATAAATAAATATCAAAACTTCCTCACATCATCAAAACTTTCAAGGCAAACGAAAATCCCCGTTATCACAATACACCTGCAAAGTCTAGCTAATCTTCTTGTTTGGAGGAGTAGAGAAAGGATGGCTCACACTAATGCTATGAATTCTATTCCACCAAATCGAATTCCAATGAGGTAATTTATTGAGCACTATTTCACATTCTTCTGTTCTGTTCTAACATTTTGCTTTTGATGATTCAGGGAGGAAGAGGTTAACCGGTTCAAGGAGTTACAAGAGATCTTTGACAAATTCTTCAAGTTGTTGTTTGGTGTCATTGCCTTCAAGATCTCACCAATGGGAGAAGCTTTATTCATAGCCCACCCCAATGTGATGATGCTTTTGGTTTTGATGATTGTGCTCTACTTCTCACTGTGGCTGCTGGGAACAATGCTTCCAAAGAATAGTGTGATCTTCCAAATAATCTTAGTTTTCATCATGATGCTGATTGCAAGTGTTTTCTCAGTTTTGGTTTTGACCATTATATGTTCACTTTCACTCTTTTTTTATACAGCTAGCATCATGTCATGGGTTGGCATTTTTGCTTTGACTGCTTATTATTGTTATCAAGTGCTTTATGCATTGGTTGTTAGTGCAATTTCAGATACAATCAACCAACTGATTGATGGTTACTGGACCCAGAGTACAAGGCTACCGGTTTAGGCCAAGCATTATCCTCATCTTCTGGTTTTGAAGGTTACCTGCATACCCAGAACTCTCTTTCTTGAATTTCTCAATAAGATAAGTTGTTGGAGACATTTTTGTCAATGTTGGTGGTGTATTTTAAAGGCTGTACATAGCAATATGTAACTTGCTTGTGTGTAAAAAACATGGTCAATAAGAGTTTTTTGTTTGT
The DNA here is from genome assembly GCF_004193775.1 of Glycine soja. Taxonomy (NCBI): domain Eukaryota; kingdom Viridiplantae; phylum Streptophyta; class Magnoliopsida; order Fabales; family Fabaceae; genus Glycine; species Glycine soja. The sequence continues at coordinate 42,260,985 of NC_041013.1, forward strand.
TTTAGAAACATGGTTGCTTTAAAATGGTGTCATCTTGATACGAGTGAATAAAATTTTCATGGGTTTAGCAGCTAAAGAGAGAGGAATTCTACTATATCTTCTTTTTTTTAACTTAATTCTTATTTCTTTTAATCTATCATTGTTCATATGTTTAGTTCTAACTTCTAGCTTGAATTTCAATTTTTAAAAAAAGTATTATTAATAACAATATATCGCAATATTAATTATTTAGCATAAATCTAGGAAATTAAACATGAGTTGTCAGTTAAAGAATAATCAAGTGTGAAATTACTTGTATTATATCATAATAGATGTACATAGTAAAATAATGAAAAGCATAAACATGATTAATATTCAAGTTATTTATAAAAATCCAAAGCCATATAGATACATTGGTTATGATTGGAGAGGAATTCAGAAGTCAAAGTCATCTTGATTAGGCTTGGGGGAGGTTAACATAGCCGTATATAAACGAAGCCTATCCTCTTCCATGGAAGTAGACCTAGAGAGAGGCCTGCGGGGCCTTATAAAGGACAAAGAAGTCAAAGTCAAACGATGCTGGTACCTCCTCCAAGCCAACTGAATGGCCACCGCAGCCCAAGTTCTCCAAGCTGGCGAGTAATACCTGGCACTCCTCTTCACCTTCTCATTCACGAATGTGTACCTGAAATGTTGCGTCACGTACTTCACGTCCTGTGCCTCAAGCCCAAACGCCTCTGTCGTTTCCAGTGTCACCAACGTGCATGAAGACGGTGGAAGACGCTCTATGAATGGCCTTCTCAGACACCATGAGAGCAGCTCGTCTCCACTGAAGTTCCCCGGCCCTAACATGCAGAAACTCTTCACTCCGTCTCGGAGTACTTGGCTACTTTGAAGGTGACCCCTTACTACAAATAGCATTCTTTGAACTGGGTCTCCTTCTTTCGTTATCTGCATTTATATATAATTTTACTTTATTGTTTCATGTTAACAATTTCCCAGAAACACTTATAATTTTATATATATACACATTACATGTCATCACTGACAACATAAGTGTTTTTTATTTATAAAGTTAACATACTGTTCAATACCTTAATTTATTTTGGTTAAGATTTATTAGAAATATATATATAAAATCATATATCAAACTTTTTAAATAAATAATGACACTCATAATTTTTTATCATTTCAAATAAATTTATCTCACTAATAAAAAAAGTGTCTTAAAAAATATGTACGTATTTAAAATAATGTGTTAAAAAGTGTATTAAGACTTAATATTTCTGTCAATAATTTGCAATTCAAACTGTTTAATAAATTCTTAATTTATTTTAGTTAAAATTTATTAAAAGGTATAAAATGATAAGTGGAATAAATAGAAAATGAGACTCATAATTTTGTATGATTTAAAATAAATTTATGTCACTAATAAAAAAAATGTGTTAAAAAGTATATCAAGCCTTAACATTTCTCTTAATAAAATTGCAATTCAAAAGGATACCTTAACATTTCTCTTAATAACATTGCAATTCAAAAGGATATAGAGCTTACTGTTTCTCCCTTAGTGAATACAAGGGACTTCACACGGTCACAAATATTCTCTAGCACCAAATCATCCATATGCTGAAAGAGTGGCACCTGAACAAATATTAACGCGTTAGCACTCAAGCCCTCTTTACTTTGGGCTCTATATAATTCAGGCCCATTAAAGTTACAGAGTACAATTTCACTCCTTAAAAACAGAATAGTATAAGGTTAGTTAGGCATATATAATTACCGACGTAACACAAAGACAAAAAGAAAAAAGTAAAAAAAAAGGTTTTCGAATCTAAACAAGAAAGCGGGCCACCAAAAAGAAAAACAACTTCATCAATTACAAGGAACAAAGAAAAGCAATCAATTAAAGTTAAAAAAAAAAAACATAGGATAAGTGGGGACTGGGGGGAAATCACACTCAGCTGACCCCTTCTCTAATGTGGACGGATTTCATATATTAGACATTTAAGATTTCAATGTTTTTAAGTAAGTTAAAAAGTCTATAATTGGGGTCGTGTTAGGTGGTGGTCAAATATGTTTTAAGCTTTGAATTTGATATAAGAAAATGTGTATTTAGTTACATATATTCTTAATGTTGCTAGGCATGTGTAAAAACTGCAATGAACTATTTCTTTACAATAGTTCGCTTTGAATTGAATCGTTTTATAAAGTGATTCAATTTTGTTCGGTTTAGTATTTTGAAAAAACCAATCCATGTACAAGTTGTGCAAAAATGGAACCAAACCATAAAGAAATAAACCATTTGAGAAAAAGCTAAATCAAATCAGTTTTGTAAAAATAGTAGTTCAGTACAAACCAATTTTTTTTTTCATGAAAGTGATTTGATTTGGTTTAATTTTTTAATTGGTATAAAAATGTTTTCATTGCCAACCAATTAGAAATTATTGTAAGCATAAGTTTTAAATAATTAATGCACAGTCAACAAATTTATTATTCATATCAATTTATAATTAGATTACAATAGTGCATGTGTTATCGAATTATCTAGCTTATCCCAAATAAGAATGAGATTAAATACCATCTTCATAAATTATTGGTATAGTTAATACTTGCAACCAACCATCTTGAAGTGCATATAATAGAATTATACCAATAAACTATTATGAGATTGTTTAACCTATTTTTATTTAGAGTAAATTAGATAATCCATTATTTTCTCAAATCAAAATCAAAAAGAAAAGGATGTGAAAAATATAAAATGTGTTAGATGATTAAGGAAAAGGAAAAGAGTTGAAGAAAAAAAATCACAAATTCAATCTGCTTGTTAACAAAAATTAACATTCTAATAAAAAAATTATCATGTCATTAATAAAAAAATGTGATAATCAAAATATTGATCACCTTTTATAGCCTTACCTGTCTCACCAAATCCAAACAAAGATGGTACTTGATGTCCCTTCTTAGTCCCTCAGGGAGATTTTTAATCATCTGGCATTCATCAACCCCGCGCGTGGCAGCCCAACGCATCCGCTCATAGTTCCTCACGCGCTGCCGGAACCCTTGTGGCAATCGCCTTTTGCTCATCCACCATTCAATGTTCCTCATCCTCAATAGCATCGCTTGCTTCTTTGATGTTGTGGAATGCAAAAACACCTACGTACCCAAAATATAAAATATTAAACTTTCACGTCACCAAAATTAAATAAACATGGTGCGGCCACAATAAGTAATAAACTAATTAACAGTTTGAATTATTTCTTATTATGGATCCCATGCTTTTTTTTTCATATTTATGCATGCACCTTGATGTTGCCAATCAGCATAGTCACCAGAAGGAGGCCACTAGTCAACACAATAATGTTAAAAATCACTTCTAGTCGCTCTGGTGTGCTCTCTAGGTTCCCAAAAGTGCTGGTCACATCAACAGTTAACAAATTAGTGAGAGTAGATATTGGAGTAAATATGAAGCAACAACTATACATAACGTGATACAAATAATAATAATACTCTGATTTGATATTTCTTGACGATGAAAAGCACGCACCATGTGTACAGTGTCATAGAATTTTATTTTGTTGAGAATATATTATAAGCATAATGTTATTAATAATTTTAACTCCAAGATGAATATACATAAAGAAAAACCTTTATATATATATATATAATCAAGAAATAAGAACGCAAAAAAAAGTGGAAAAAGGGTCCTTGAGGCAATGTTATTATTGAAAATGTCCATTACAATTTACAATCAATCAAGTTTTGAAAAATTTTGGGCAAAGAATACACACCATATATGGATGTAGGCCTAATTATTTTTCAATCAAGCTTTTAGCTGTCACTATAATGACTATACGACAGATCATGATCCAAGAGAAAAAGCAAGATAAAGGTGTGTGTGTGTGTGTAATAAAACAAAGCTTCGTCAAAAACAGTACAAACATAAAGCATATGCGAAATCATGCATGAGTGCGGACTACAAAAGAAAAAATAGGGTTAGGTACCTTAGAGTCATTAGGCCCCAGAAGATAGGGAAAAGTATCTTTTCCAATCGGCTATCATTTGTGACGAGTTGTACAGACCATTCATATACACCATAGTCGTAGTTATCAGCACTGTCCAAGCAAGTAGACCTAGCTTCCCTGTTCTGTGCCCATAACAACCTTGTTTTGTCTCTTACAATGTTAATGCCTCCATAGTATATAGGCTCTTTGCAACACAGTGTTCTCAATCCACAACCAGTTGTTTTTGCACATTGCTCTTCTAGGCACTTTGCTGCTCTTTGTAACCCTAGCAAGTACCAACATGCCCCTGCAGCCTATACACAAAAAGTGGAGATAGTTAAGATGAAGTTTCCCCTCGCCAAGAAAAAAGAAGGTATACCATTTATATATGCAATAATTTAATAGTGTTTAAATATACTTTTCTATAAGTATGGACAAAGGCAATGGAAAGTAAAAAGAATAAAACTCAGTTTAAATTAAAATCAATTTATTCACTTTAAGAAAATCTATATAAAAGTCTTAAGTTGATTTTAGGATATGTTTGAATTTTCGATAGGAGAGTCCAAAAGTGTATTTAAAAGTAAGATCAGTTTGGAGTTATATTTGATTACTCTCTACAAATATATTTAAAAGTGAAATTTTACCTTGAAACTAGGTTTTGGACAAGCAAGATTTGGAATACTTTTGCAAAAACATTCTGCAAATTTAAATTTTACCCAAACTTAAATTTATATACTTTAATCCAAACATGAACTTGTAGAAGAAATTTAATTTCTTATTTCCTCTACTACAATCTATGAAGAAGTTTATAAAAACATGGTCTCTGTCACTATGTTTACGGGGAACAAATAGTGTGACTGATGAACTGTTTCAGCTACCCCAAAGGTAATTTTAATAGGACGTTGGTTCTGTCAAGTTGTCTATATTTTATCTTCAAAATAAGGGCTATCTACTGTGTTGGCCTATGGGGATCATAATCCAAAGCCTGATTACGGTTTCAAAATCTTTAAGCTGAATTTAGGTACATTATACTAATAAACTTGTGGACTATTTTTGGCAAAGTTAATCAATATGGATGGATATATACTAATAAAAAATTTTGCCCTAATAATCTGTAATTGCTGGTCTGGTCCCGTGGATACATTGAATTTTCCCTAACAAATAATAATTGACTAATTATCAGCCAGCACGTTGATCAAGAAACACGGTTATACTATTGTTAACCCTTTTCAAGTCCCGTATATATCCATCCATATTGATTAACTTTGAATCCATTCCCTCCTTTAAGTCAACTTTTCTTGTCTGGCAAAGGTTTGTAATGATTTATAACTTGAAGCACCTCGATAGCCCCCCTTCTTTTGGGTGAATATTCGTGTTCATTTGTAGATAATATAATTTAACGAATAGTAAACTCCCTCTATTGGAAGCCATTGTTCAACAAAATTGTGTTATTAATTAAGAAAATATTGTTTATAAAATTATAATATTACGGGAGAGTTAATTTATAGCCAGATTCATTAAATTGGGATCATTATTGTCCCTGTAGACTATAGCCATCTATGAAGCATGGGGACACAAAATAAAAGGCAATGGCACACTGCACACGCACACAGAAAAATTTAATTAAATTTTATAGTTTTTAATAAATTTTAATTAACAATAGAGAGTGTGTTTCAAAGAAAAATTACTAACACCCCTCTTAAACTAAAACATGAACAACAGTTAAAGATATAAATTGATAAAAAATAGTAGTATTTTATGTTCTTTTATATTCACCTTTTTTATGATGAATTTCATAAAAAAATTTAATTTTTTTTAATATAAATACTTTATCTCTTTATTTAAAAAAAATCTTAAAACAAGAAGACTAAATTTCATCTTTCAGAAAACGTATCTCTGCATATTCTCAAACCAAATTGCTATATATTTTTTATAATAAGAAAATATATGATAATGAGCCTCATAAAATAAAATAAAATAAAAGACATTATTCTTTTTAATAACTTGTTATATATATATATATTAAGTTTATTTTTCTAAAACTTTACAAATATATTTTTTGTTATAGAGTAGTACTGTATGTCTATATATATAAGTGTTGACTCAAGTGCCTAAGTTAACAAAAATAATATTTTAATTAAATAATTAATGAGTTTGTGCTAGATGCATATGTAAAATAGAATTCAATTTTAATTATCAGTGTCCGAAGCTAGCTACAACACTTCAAAAGGTAAGGAAAAGTGACATTGCTTCATATAGGTAGCTATATGTATACTATATAGAGATAAACATGGCATGAAAAGAAACTAAGATGTATATATGACTTACATGGGAAGCAACAAAATATGCGATCAGGTTGAGTGCGATACCCCACCAAACGGTGCCAGAAATGTAGCCAGAAAGGTCTTGCATGCGACGCAAGAGGCAAACAGAGTGATAAATTTTGGGAAGGTATTGAAAGAGGAACATAATTAAGAACACTGTCACCACCAACGTAATTGATCCTTTCTTCAACAAGAACGGAATTGTCACCCATAGCACAATCTGCAAATCACAAAAACAAAAATGAAAATATTTTCATGTTATTTTTTAGTTTTTTTTTCAAGGAACCCTATAATTAAGGGCATTTATATAAAGACGTTTTTAAATGTTTTTCCGCAATTATAATTTATATGCCAATTTTTACATATATTAGTAATGCGTACAAATTGCTTAACAGCAAGTAGTCAACAAAGATGTTCCCATTAACTACGTAATACACTGTTAACAAGTAAAGTGTACGTGTTTAACTAGTGTAAAATTGCCATACAAAAATTTGTGTACATCATATATCAGCGTTGTTGCCATCTAAAAAAGTATGAAGTTAAATCTTCAAAATTAAATACAAGTTAGATAAACAAATACAGATGGAACTTGCTCTGTATATATGCAGCAATCTTGAGGACCACGTGTTCTCTAAATGAAAAGGCATGCAACTCGGTACAAATGTATTAGGTGATCATCACTCTATATGCTATAATATAAATATAAATAAATAAAAAATTGGCTAAAAAATAAAAATGAAATGTAATAGCAGGAATAATTAAGTACAGTTTAGTATATCTGTATATGAATTTGAGGCACGCCTGATTATTGGCAAAGTTAGTCAAAAATGGTGTGTTTATGTCATCCATTTCCGTCATGCTGACATAAGTAGCGGGGGCTACCTTCTAAGGATAATGACAAGTCTAATATGGGCTTAATATATAATGCAAACACAAAATTGTAACCAGCTTACGGCCTGATATGGGAAAAAACACTACTAGTATTTTAGCATATGTTGTTCTGAGTAGTTAATTAGTGATTAAATTAATTAATGAACATTTAGATGGAGTTCAATAATTAATTGAAATCGTGATGATTAGATTAGGACGTACACTCATCACCAGAATAAAATAACATTTATTAGTGAAAGGTTATGTCTATAAATAGAATGGAACTTTTCTAAAAGAGAAACAAAAGTAAAATAGGAAAAGAGTCATTCCAATTTACAAAATAAGCAGGAAGCTCAAGAAAATTAAACCATCAATTTAACAACTCAGTGTTTAGTTTCACGTTGAATAATTAATTATAATTAATTTTATGATAAATTTTTACATTTAATTTTATGTTGAAAAAGAATTTTAAATTAATTATAACTCTAAAATTAATTGAGTTGAAATAACTTTAAATAGTTATTACATTGAATCTAAAATTTTGTTCATAACTTAATTTTATCATTAAAATATTAAAACATAAATCATATCACATCAAAATTAATTTTTTTTAATTTACCTCTTTTAATTATTTTAAATTAATTACTGTTTTCAAGGAACCCTTATAGTTATTAACCAAAAAAGAGGTACCTTATAGTAGTATGTATTTAGAAAGTAGAACTTTAACTCCCTCGGCGTACAGCGACTGAATTAGACCAACAAGTTATATACCCTTAATCGTATAATTTCCTAATTAATCACACACTACCTCTCAATACCATTCTTCGGTAATATACCAAAACTAGGCATATTTCGAATCGAACCAAATAGAATTTAAAATCCAAAATCGATTAAAAAACCTGAAAATTGCAGAAAAAATTAATGGTCAGTGATTTGGCTTTTAATTTTTTAAATTGTGTGGTTTGATTGGGTTTGCGATCTGACACACAAAAATCAAATTAAATTGATGTTTTACTTTAAGTTCAATTGTAAAAATTTTATTATTCATTTATATCATTGATTATCGAACTAACTATTATTTAAGTTTTCTTCGGCTAATAACAAACTTGTTTACATTTTTTTTAATACTTGATTTAATTTAGTTCAAATATTTTATTTGGACTAATTTTAAGTAAAAATTACACCAAATTTTACCATAAACATTCCTAACCCAAATCACTTAAAAAATCACGGGTTCAAAATTTTCTCTTTATCCTAATTTTAACAAATTAATATTTATTGAAAAAATAAATAAAAGAAAACCACCTTTGAGTCTTTGAAAGTGCTTAAACTAACACAGTCACGTATAGGCATGACACGAAAAAACATTCAATGATGAGGTGTAACGCCGGTAACCATCGCAGTCGCCACTCTCCATGCATAAAAACAACAAGTGGTTGCATGCAATTTGTCGTATCCCCCTACCCTTCTCAAACCTCGAACTTCGCTCCCCCTCTCAAAATAACCTTTTTCCCAAAAAAAAAATTTAACTGTCGTAGTAAAGTTGTACTGTATTTACACAGTTTAAAATCTTGTTTAAACTCATAAAAAACTTATGATCCATTTTAATATATTCCACTAAAAATTCATTGAATACATTTATATTTTACATGATTTATTCAACAAGTTATTAATTAAACTATCAATTTCATTATCATGTATTTAATGTAAAAAAAATATGCTTTCAATTAATTTAAAACCATTCTAAATTAAACAAGACTACTCTTAAAATAATTATTATAATATATAACAATTTATTACAAGAAAAAAATTTAAATACAGTTTCATAAGTGTTTGAAGCTTTATTTTCCTATCAAAATTAAATTTTCATCTTAGTTGTTAATGTTTAATTTAAATTATTATATTATTGATGTGAAATATTATTAATTTATTTATGATTGATTTCTAAAAAAAAATAATCAGATTGAATGAAATCTTTCTATTATATTTTTTCATTCAAATTTAAAACTTTTTATGATATTTAAATTTAATTTCCCTCGGACCAGCTACCTATCCGTGTAATGTAATTTAACCTTTAAGGCAAAATTTTATTACGAAAATTATCTTAATTAAAATGTGATTAATGATTATTAATATAAGAAAATGAGAAAAAGAATAAGGGTTTAACCTGGGGAATAGGGAGGATGACAAAGAGGTCAAAGAAGAAGCCCCGTTTGGCCTTGAGGTAGCGAAGAGCATAGCCGCCTCCGCCTCCGCCTCCGCCGCCGCCACCTGAGGCGTTAGTGTCCCTTCCGATAAAAGAAGAAGAACGTTTCGCCATCTTGAACTCCAACCACATGTTCCACACGTGCAACGCGTCCGTCATGCAGCGGAGCGCAGTGACGGTGATGACGAGCCACCCATCCACGAAGAGGCACATACACGTGTCGCTTATCGACAGCGCGTAGAAGAACAGCGGGTCCACGAACAACCCGGTGGCGCACACGAGGAGGAACACCCTGTTCCATTCCTGAACCCACTTGCCTCGCGGGTCCAGCACCACCCGAAATTCCCGGCGGCGATTGAAATTCTCGCCGCCGAGAATGTCGGATTTTTTGGGTTCCTCCTCTTCAGCAGGGCTGACATTGCTGTCGTCGACGAAGTCGAGGTCGGTGTCGTCGTCATCCTCGTCCTGGTCGTCGTCAGTGGAGAAGTAGTGCATGCGTGAGAAACGTGATTCCTGGACAGGGTGGTCAGAGGTGGCCATAGAGGAGAGAGAGAATTAATAGTGATGTGGAATGTGTGAGAAGAAGCATTTACCATAAGAGACATAAATAATTGGAGGAGGAAGTAGGAAGGTGCGTAAGAGAGAGAAGTTGGGGAGCGTCCATGCTAATAGACAATTTTTCCTCCTATTCCATCGTATAATAAACGTATCATACACTATTATCATGAATCACGTAATGTTATTTTAACCCTCATAATAATCATTTCACTTAAATATTTTTTTTTTAAACCAGAAAAACTCAAATACTACTAATAACTGGATTAGTTCAAATTATATCTAAAAGAATTTTCTGTTTTTCTAAATAGTTATAACTTTTTCATTGTTAGTTTTTCATGATAATGTTTTTTTTTTTTTACTTAAGAGGTGAGAAAATAGCATTGATAATTTGTTTCCAGATTACCGAAGTGTAGTTTTTTACTTTTCGTGCTCCTAACATGCATGTTCTCCTTCTTTTTTCGTCGACGGCAAAGTATTTCTTCAATACAAAATTAATTTTAAATAAATTTAATGGTTTCTCATGTAGTACTATGTATGGTTAGTGTAAAAACTTCAACAATATAAACTAATTAAAAATAATTATTAGTATGAATTTTAACATAATTATAATAAAAATTAATAAATTTATTAATGATTTATATCTGAATGACAATAAAAAAGGATAACCTATTTTTTCCGTAAATTTAGTTAAAATATAGATTAAAGGAAAAAAAATTATAGCTAATGCTAAAATATAATTTATAATTATTTAAAATATTTATTTTTATTCATTTTAATTGTAATATATTTATACATTAAAAATAATTATCTATTATAAAATTTTGATTACATAAAATAATATATTTTATACGAGTATAAATTATAATTTAATATATAATGATAAATATGGAAAATAATAAATGATTTTTTAAATGACAGTATTTTTATTTAAAAAAATGTGATTACATTATTTTTTATTCCCACAAATAAAAAAATGTATTTTTATCCCAAAAATAGATAAAAACATAATCACCAATATATTAAAATCACGTTATAAATAAGTTAAAATTTAATTCTAGTAGCATTTTATATTTTATATTTGCAAACAGATTCTTCTAATTATTTAAAATAAAGTATAAATAAAGGGACATTTAACAACAGAAAAATAAAAAATAAAAATTCTAGACTGTAATTCATATTTTTTTGTTGAATGGGAGGCCAAAGATCAATTAAAAACCGCGCCAAAAAAACAACAGAACTTACCTTAGATAAAAAGTGCGGTACATCCTCAAAAATTCTTAGTTGTCTATTTAAAGCTAAACCAAAGCTGACAAGCTTATTAACTATTTTTTTTCTTATTAATAAAAATCCAGACAGCATTAATGAGTTTATAATAATTCAATGCACCATATTTAATTAACTTAGTTAAATTTCCTTGACAATTTCTAAGCTACTTAATTTCACTTCCTGGACAATAATTCATATTATCCAATTTATACTATTTATAAGGTAAAAATTACAAATACATGAAAATTTGAAGGCACCGTAGGATTTGTAAATAAAAAAACATGAAGCAAGTGGGTTCGAAGTGAACATCATGAATCCTTATAATTTTGTTTTAATCAGCAAAGGTATACGTATATTAATATAAATGAAGGACAGAAACGGGTGCCCCAACCATTTTCCGTATAATGTAGATTCATGGAGAAAATTTAACAATTAATATATTTTCTGACATACTTTTTTAATATTGATTAAAAATTATAAATTAAATTTTATAGATCTTGATTTATATTTAACCAGTATTTTAAATTGTGCAATATATTGAATAAATATTTATATATATATATAATAATAATAATAATTAAAGTTTACAACAAATAAATATTTTTACATTTATAAATTATTATAATTAAAAATTGTGATAAAAAAATTTTAAAATATATAAATTATATTTTGAATTTATAATAAAATATTTAAATAGTGGTATTAGGTTATTTTTTAAAAATTAAAATGGATAGGTGGTTAAAAATTAAAGTATATATAAAAGATAAAAGAATAATAATTTAAAATTATTGAGAGATGTTTTTTTTTAACTAGTTGCAAGACTAATTAATGCGTGAAATGCATTTCCCTGGTAGATAAGCCAGAGAGAATATTGAGAATTTCTAATTGAGAAAATAAGAAATGTAAGAGTTTCAGTCTCTAATATATATATATATATATATATATATATATATATATATTTAAAATATAGAAGCAAATAATTCTCATTCATTATTTTATAGTTTCAAATTCAATTCAATTAACTTTGACTAACAAGTGATAGTAGAGTGAAAATGTATTAAAAAGTGTATTAATGATTAGTATTGTTCTTGATGAAGGTTGAATCATATTTCTGAAAAGCTTTTGAAAATTCAATAAACAATTAAGTTTTAAAATATATAAAAAAAGACAAAGTTTGAATCTCATTATAATAATTTAACACCATAATTATGCAATCAAACAGCCACTTGAATCCCACGTCATTGCGGAAGGAGAAAAAGAAGAATAGTATACGTATAAAATAACTTATTGAGATTATATATATATATATATATATATATATATATATATATATATTATTTTAAAAAAATAAATAACAAAAAATATAAAATATACTTTTGGAGTAACTTCATTCATCTTCATTAATAAGAAAATATAATAGATATAACTTTTAAAATAATCATTAAAAAGTCAACAAATTTACTTTTCATATAAATTTGTTATTAAATAATAATGTATAATCTTTTTGTATTGGTGATAACTTGATATATAGACTATTTTCCTTTTTATAAAAATTTAAAAATCAAATTGCAAGACTCGTGACTTGTGATGTATATTTGGTTTATTTAATATATATATATATATATATAAAATAATTATTTTTAAAGTTTAAACTGAAGAGTAATTAATTTTTAAAATAATTTTGGTTTAAAATGTACATAATAAATGGGTAAACCATATTGAAGAGAAGAATAATAGTAAAACAATAAAAAGAGATGATAAATATATTTAATAGATTGTATTTTTTATTATAAAATATGGTATAATTAAAAATATAACTTCATATAACTATTAAATCATTTGATAACGACTTGAAAAAAATTATGACACTACAAAAAGAAGTTATTTTCCGACGGTCAAAATTCGTTAAAAATATTTAAAATCAGTCGCTAATTGAAAATTTTTGACGGATTTTCGATTGAAAAAATCCGTCGGAGAAATGATTGTAAGAAATTTTAATCGACGGATTTTTTGTTTTCCATTAGAAATTTTCCATGTAATATTTCAGACGGATTTTTTCGTCGAAAATTTCCAACGAAAAATCTGTCAAAAATTTTCCATGATTATTTTCGTCGAAAAATGTTATTTTATAAATAATTTATTATTTCAATTGTTTTTCTTTTTTATCATTTATCATTGATTAATTTAGCAATTATTTTATGTATTTATATTATTTACCATACAAATTTGAATTAATGCATACTTATAATTAAGAAATAGTGAAATTGATAAATCCAAAACATAGACTAAAATAAATCATGAAGTTAAATTGAAAACAAATGTAAAATGTCAATGTTGATTGTCAATAGTCAGTAATCAAAATAGTTATCAGGAAAATGTCTCTGTTGGTCATCATGTTTGTGTTAGTCATTTGTCTGCTGCATGGTCATGTTGGTGTTGGTGTTATTGGTGAGGTTGTTGTTAATGAAGAATAATGTTTCGCGCTTCAGGAAATAGAAATTGAAGGACAACTGATTGAAAAACACGTATCTAACCTTGAAGAACATTGAGTTTTTTGACCAAGTATTAGAACTTGAGTTGTTGTTGAAAGAGGAAAAAGGTGTGGTATCATATTTGCAAACACAACTAAATAACAGCAAGAGCCAAGCAAAGTTAGCAAAGTCCAATGTTGCAAATTTGATGGCAAAGATCAATGAGCTAGAACTAGAGACCAAATCCCTCCAGACAACTAAATTAAATGGGAGAAAAAATAAAATGTGACAAAAATGAAGCATTAACCCAAAGAGAGAACTTGATGGAGTTGCTCAATTGTAGAAACTTGTATGCCTCTTATAAACTAGTAGTAATAACATAACATTATAAATGTGCATGATGAGCCTAATTCAACTTTTTTATACAACATTTGATTAAAGTCAAGGGCAATGCCTGGAGTTTCTTCTAATTATGGGATGCACAATATTGGTAGCTTATCACACTGATATGCAATCTTAGTTTTCACTTTCATAGAAGAAAAATAAGTAGCCATCTACTCGTTGGATGCATCTATTTTGGATTCAGTACCTTGCAAATAAGTTTATGCCCCATGGATTGTGTAAAAACAATTAGGTGGTACTGTTTTCATAAATTATTCACTTTTCTTTAATAGCTGATTAACAAAATGTTTTAAAGTGGATATGGAAACACAAATGATGAGGTAAAACAACGTAGCTTTTCTCTGACAAAGAATCATGTTCAATTCAAAGTTGAATATTGTACACAGGTTACTTGGCAACTATCTTTTAATGCGTGCATGGATTTGAACGATTGGACTGATTAGACCTTTAACATCTAAACTCTTTAGGGGTCTATCCTAATCTAGGTTATTTTATGACGAAATCCACCTATTCCAACAATAGAAGACCTTACAACAATATTCATTATTATGTGTGTGTACTTACCTAAATAAACCCCAAGTTGGCTCAAACTTAAAAAACCAAATTCAATAACAATTGGGTCAAGATTTTCTTCAAACACCATACATGCATTTTCAATTTTCCAACTTTAAAATACATCTCTATAAACCTTACTTCGCAAAGCTCATTGTATTGCATTCCAAACTTCATATCAACAGAATCAACTTGTCAATTGTGTTTGTCATGTGGAGGATTACCATTTTTCATTCAACAATTGAAGGTAAAAATATAATGCGATACCTGTATGAGGCGATTGACGATGCGCGATTGACCGCAAGAGAACCTAACAAAGGATTCGAGAATCAGGCAAACAAGACGCGACAAAGAACTCCTGAACGTCAATGTTAGAGGTCGCGGCAATGACTTTGGCGCGATGGACTGGAGTCACTGCGACAGAGGAAATACCATTAACAATTAGGGCCAGGGCAGCACAACCATGAAGATGAGGGGGGTTAAGAGTCTAATCTTATTAGACAAAACCTACTATCAGAATCTTCAGTGTTTAATACATCACAAAGCATGCTTCTTTTGAGTTTAGCACACAGCTGAAGATCCCGTGTGTGTGTAATTCATGGGTGAAGCATAATTTATTGTTTGGTATCATACACCAAATATTCCTTTCAATTAAAATTATATGATCACTTTATCAATTATGTGAGTCATCAACACAAAAAGAAAAGCCACATGAACTTACAAGGTCCACACTAAGCCGTAGTGAAATAGAATATGGCGTGCAACAAGTCATCTATTCAACAGAAATTAATCAGAAAAGAAAAGTTAGCTCTCTCCATTGATTTATTCACATATATATAAGAAAATAACAAAACAAAAGCACAATAAAGTACATTTGAAAACCTATATCAAAGTCAAATGCTAGAAATCATAAAAATACAAGGAACATATACCTTGGACTTTGGTGAGGATATTTTTGAACTCTTCCTCAGAATTAACAAGGACAACATCAGAAGGAGCTGCAAAATGATTCAACATTGGACTTTTAGTTATTAATACATATAAAAAATCAAACGACATAGAATGTAAGAGAGAGAGAGAGGGACCTGCGGCGGAGGAGAGGGAGCGGGAGTGGTGAAAAGAAGGGAGGAGGGAAAGCTGAGAGGAAGCAATGGCGGTGGTGGCGAAGACAAAGGATTTGGATGGGAGTGAGGGAAAAAGACGGTGTGGTATCTGTGAAGGGCACAAATGGGGGAGGAGGGGGAGAAGAATGCGAAAAAATGTAGCGACTTAGACAGCTAAGGTTGTCGTGATATGTTTTGAGAAATTTTAGTTTCCCATGGATCCCCATTTTATCGATATAATTCGTCGGAAATGTTAACTTTCCGACGAAATAATTGACCGTGAGTAATAATTGAAGGAAACTTTTCCTTCAGGAAATTCCGTGAGAAATTCTGACAAAATATTTTTTGTGGGAAAATTTTGTTAGAAATAAACATTTTTCTTGTAGTGTGACACCAAAATTATATATATATAAGACAAACAATTAAAAAACCTTAAAAAGTTATGCACTCACATAAAAGGGGGAAAGAAGATATTACCTCGAAATAGACCGAATCCTAAGCTTTAATTTGTTTAGTCCCACAAATAGCAAACTTGAAAATGTAGGTGGAATTAATTAATTGGCCACTCTTGAATTTACACATCTATGATTAATATTATTTTTAATCATGTTATTAATATGAAATATCTATTGATTTTATTGATAATTAATCTCTGTCGAAAAATCTAATTGAACACCTTTAGTGTTCTCTTCTTCTAATCATATTTTTTTCATCCGCGAAACTCGAACTTAAGACTTTGTTTAAAGAATTCGAGTTTAGTATCACTTGTACCAATTATTTGATGCAAATTAATTAATTAAAGAGCTAATAATCAAACTAAATGTGGGGAGTTTATTACTGTGGAAGATCAATATGACGGTGAAAAAGATTGAAGACGATTTATTAGCTAAGCAAGAGATGAGCGAAGAGGAGGGTGAAAGAAAAACAATTGATTGATGGTGATGACAACTTGAGAGAACCAGCAAAATAACAAACTGATGAACTTAAATCTTCTAACTTATAGTAATAAATAAATAAACACTTTTGCATTCAATATGAGAAAATTCTTCATTTTTCTATGCTGGAATGGTTGTAAAATTTTGTATTTTATCAATATATGAGTGCTAGTGTTAGTTGTGTGGGTCAATGAGTTTTATAGATTTTCTTACATGCTTGAGTAGATAATATTGGAGTTATGTATATAATGAATGTAGGGGTTAGTGAATACTTTTGCTTTATGAAATTGAAGGTAGGATCGATTCTGTGAATGTGATATTCTTGACTTTTATAACTGTTCAGCATTATTTATGTTGTGTAGCATGATTGTAAACTGTTACATCAATCAATTTTGATGCATGCTGTATAAGATCTTAGTTTGGTTGGCCTTTTGTAAATATTTAGTGTTTAGCTAGGTCCGTATAATGTACGGGATTAATATTGGACCACATGTGGGCATTTATAAATTCGCACCTCATATTAGCATGACGCACTAATTTGGTAATAAATTTATATTTTATTAATTTATGTGCATGCTTAATTTTTATATGAAAAACAAAAGAAAAGATGAAAAATAATTGAAACTATGCAAAAATATATAATGCATGTGTTGATATCTTATCGTCTTAATCTTTAATGATTGGCTTATTTTTCCTTTAGATGTTGGTGAGCAGATATCTATAAAGACATTCTAGTGTTCAAATTAAATGATGTGCTAACAAATAAGTGTAAAGAGAATGCATAGAATAGTGTATGTTAGCTTGAGAATATAATCTTTATATACATGATTTATGGACTTCAAGATCCATAGGTATTACCACTTGATTAAGAGAATGTAATATGAGATCAATTACTTGATAAAGTTAAGATAGGATTAATATATGATAAACTAAATTTCTTAATCTTTATAGGATCGAGATGTATCTGGGTGATCAATGTGTATCTAACTTTATATTGGCTAGAGGACCTTTTTAGTCTAGGGTACGATTGAGGGGTTCTCAACCATATCAGTACACATTCTCCCAAGTCTTGTGTCCTTAAAAGGGTGAAATATGACTAACAAGTCTTGTCTTATTGAAGGGTTTACGACTCTACTCTTAGCATTTATGACAGAGCGTTTTCATCTTAGTAGTACGTAAGAAGAAATTACGTTAGGATTGAGATATCCTCAAATGGCTAAGACATTCTTGGCCTTGGGGAATCTATGGTTTAGTCGAGGGTTCCTTGGCCATATCAGTACATATGCATCCTAAACTTCAAGTCTTTATGAAATCAAAGAGGGTTGACAAGTTTTTCATTAGTTAATGGAAGTTCATTGTGAATTTTGTCCCATCAAAATGTCATTGGTTTTTTTCTTCTTCAAGTAATCATGTTTGACCGTTACCTTTAGGCCTCAACAAAGGTTCTCAGGAAAAAAAAATGTTGTTGATGTAACTACTATAAGTTGACGCAATAGGGAGGTGGTAGGTCAAGGGGTTGTTTGGCTATCCCAATACATAGGTGTAGGCAAGTGGTTGGCTGAAAACCTATTTGACCACCCTAGTTAATAGGCACAGGGAAGTGGTCGACTGAAGACCTGGAGGTAGTCAATTGAAGACTTATTCGACCACCCACAGTATATAGGTGTAGGGAAATGGCTGACAAAAAACCTAAAAGTGGTCGAATGAAGACTTATCCAACAACCCCAATACATAGGCACATGGAAATGGTTGGTCAAAGACCTAGTCATGGGTTCAAGCTCTATTAGGGGAGCCAAAATATACCTACTCGGAAGTTTTCAAGTATTTTCTTCCTCTATGTGTCGATATCTTATTGTCTTAATCCTTAGTACTTGACCTATTGCTTCAAATGTCAATGAGTGCGGGTGTTAATAAAGACACTTTGATACTTAAGTCAAAGGTGTATTAGCAAGTAGGAAGACTGACTCAACGACAAGTCCAAAAACATATTTTAAGAAAAATATTTTTACTTCAAATGAGAGTGTATATGGAATTTTTTTCCAATATATGTCATTTTTTTTAAAAGATGTTGGTCTTTTTTGTTTTGTGAAAATGAAAAACAAATATTTTTTGGTTGGTGGACCTAAAGTTTGAGTTTAAATTATTTTATTACCCTTAAGTTGACTCTTACAAACAGGTGTAAGAGAGTTAATAGAATAATGTATGATATTTTTAAAATTTAATTCTTTATATACGCATTTATAATTCTTAAGGTCTATATGTCTTATAAATTTTTTATCCTTTTAGAACAATTTGAGGACGAAAAACGTTTTTTTACAAAAAAAAAAAAAAAAACCTACAACATGTCTAGTCTAAAGATCCACTTCTAGCCTAAGGGGTCCAACCATATTAATAACTCCTCTCTCTTTTTCAATAAAGTCACGGCATTTTCAGGATGTTCAACGTTCAATGGCGAGAGTATGAGAATAATAGTTGAATTTTGTCGGGGATCTGCCCAACTTATAAAACTGCAAACGTGTGTGTAGTGATTTCTTTTCGGAATATAAAGAAAACGAGTAACCATAGACAGTAACAATTGCATTATGGGAAGTGTCTCGTCATTACTTTTTTTTTTTTTTACTGATATGGTTCCATGCTTATCATGAGGAGCAGACGAAGGGGGAGAAAAAAATAGGTTACGTTAAATTAAGTTCTCCCTACTGCCTTTTCACTATTGGCAAACACATTATCCACGTTTTAGATTGACTTTTTTCTGAGTACATGGCAATTTCACTTTAATTAATCCGAGGATTTAGTACTATTGCAATTTTCATGTTAGAGTTAAAATTAAAAAGGTGCGATTTTAATTACTTGGTAACAAATATAAAATAAAAAAACAAGGGTCACGAGAAGGAAAGATATGACGGATCAAGGACAGTGCGGTTGTTAAGAATGAAAAGGAGTGGATATGTTGTGTCACATTCACAGATAAGTTCGAGCAACTGAGGTTCTGAGCAACTTCATTATTTTGTTTGTTTGTTCATCACTAGTATTCATCCACATCCTTATTTGGTATTTGCCAGGTCTAGGTTGAAAGCGGCATACGTACCCTTAAATAGGTACTAAAAGTAGCACTATATTATTACACAGTACTATTAGTACCAGGAGAAACAAGCTAAAAAACAAGTCAATTTTAAATAAATACTTTTAAAAAAGTTATAAAATATCTCTTTCAATTTAAAATCATAAATTATTTTACAATTTTTTTTCTTTTCTACTAAAGTGATAAAAAGTTAATGTATATATAAATCTTTCGGTCATTTGAGAGTATTTGTAGTAAATTTACTTACATAGTTAAGATACTCGATTAACAATATCATATCAAATATTTTAGAAGAATTGAAATTGAACTTGTTGGAAACACTAATTTCAGATTTAACATATATTAAAAGGATCAAAATTATCCTTTAAGGGATGTTTGCCTATTAGTATTAGGCTACTAGGTGTAAATAAAATATTATTATTTCTTTTTTGACCATTAAACATATTTATTTAAAAAATTAACTTTTTTTGATAATTCTTTTATTGGTATAAAGTTGTTATAAATGTCTCGTGACCAATTAAATTCATTAGAGACATAAACAAAATTAAAATATTAAAAGAGATTGGAAATGCAGAGATTTTTTTTTTTGGAGGGTGAAAAGAGAATTCAAATGTAAAAAATGGAAAAGATAAAAGTAAAAATATATTTAAAAGGGATAAATAAAGTAAGAAAAAAATATATCAACTATAAGCTATAATTAATTGAAGAAACTTAATTTAGAAGTCATAACTCATTAGTTAGTTTAAATTGTTACACACTTTTAACATAGTGAAACAAATTTATAAGCTCGGAATAAAGAAAACAAAATTATAAGCTATAGTCAAATAAGTTATATAGTATAAACTAACTTAAATAACATTCTCATACTTGTAATTGTAATACATAAGATAAGATATTTGTTAATTATAATTAAGTATTTTATATGTAGCATATTGAACATAGCTTTGCCAACCATCTCTGTTTCTGATGAGAGGGACATATACATGACAGCACACATCAATCGTCGCTATTGCCAACCTACGGGCCTCAAATGTTTGTCTACGATTTAGGTAAAGAAAAATGAGGCTAGGTATTTGTTGTAGGTCTTTAAAATAGAAACCAAACCTTCATTATTTTCAATGTTCTGTCTTTTTTGTAATCTATCTATAGAGGCACAGAAGAGAAGACAAGGGGCACCAACAATAAGATAATTCCATTTATTTTTGTTTTATTTTAATTATTTCCCAACGTGCAAAAAGTGAATAAACCGTTCCTTCGCAATTCCTCAACTTACTAAAATGCAATAAAATATTTTGCTATCTAGCTTGATTCCATAGTTGTCAATTACACACTAATGACATTATATCCCATTGTAAAAGTGGGTAGTTGGCATTTCAAATCTGTTGTGATATTGTTGGAATTCTTCGTTCAGATACTCAAATTAGTTCACTGTCATAGCATATCCAAAATTGATAATGAGATTCTCCTTATAATTCTTCAAATTTAGCAAGTTATGCAAATCAGATTTTTCCATCTAATGAAGTAGGTTAGGGAAGGTAACTTAAAATGAATAATGCCACTTATGAAACTACACGAATGCACAGCTTTGGTCCCTAATTCGGGCATATATGATCATATACGCATCTCATGTCTCAAAGAAAGGCCATATGACCCATATTACTGGAAAAGCTCATGTGTATTTGACAAAAAGGCAGTTATACTGGGTTCTTTTATTTGATCCATGCATCGTTTTTTCGCTGCAAAATCTCCTATGAGAAATGTTTCTCGCGTGAAAAATGTTTTGATCAGTCATGTTTATGGTAAATAATGATCAAATAATTTATGTCAAGAAGAAAAAAATTGTTTCTTAGCTATGAATTTCTAAGCTTCTCCAAAGAATGTTTAGTGCAGGTAAACAAAAAACAAGAAAGAAGATGAAGAAGGAGAAGATTTACATAAAAATAAATGTAGAAAGTTTTAAATGAAGGATGATAAATGAAAGCTTCTAAATGAAAGTTATATTATAAAGAGATAAAAGGCAGGAGATAAAATATTGAGTAAAATAAATTTATGTTAAATTGATTTTCTCTAAAGTTTGAAATGTAAGGCCTATTTATAGGCTACAAATTCGCATCCCTTATTGGATCATGTTTTTCTACTTGATAATTTCCTACAATGTAGTTTGAGAGTTATATAGTTAGGTTTGAAGTCATTCCACTAGTTTTATACTGATTTATCTAGTTCTTGCAGTTGAATTCGACAAGTAACAACTAATTTTAGCTAACTAATTATGATGCAAATATATCTTCTGGTAATGGTTTGTTGCTTCTAAAATCCATGCATGTTCTCTTCTTTCCACAAGCCAACATATTAGTTATTTCAAACGTTAAAGAGGATGATAATTACTTCTTATTTTTTTGAGAGGATTATCATTTATTATTTTTAACCGCTGCAAGTCATTTGAATATAAGAAAATGGTCAAAAATATCATCTTATCTTTATTAAATTAAATCTAACGTAATTCAACTAATATTTTTATGCTTAAAGTTAAGTCAAAATCTATCATTCGACTAACATTTCAACTAAAATTGTAAGTAACCAAAATGACTTTATTCATGTTTAATTAACACTAAAGTTAGTTCAATCTCCCACTTAAAAGTCGAATTAATCTTTTATTCATTCAACTAATCTTAAAATTAACTTAATTATGTCAATTCGACTAATATTATAAGTAGTCATATTGATTTTATCCATGTTCAACTAATCTTCATGTTCAACAAATGTTGAAGATTAATCAATTGTGCATTCAACTAAATTGGTCTCCCTTCCATTCAACTAACATTAATATTAATTAGTCGAATCCTATCATCTAAATAACATTGCAGATAGTTGTATTGACCTTGATCATGTTTTGTTAACCTTTTTGTTTGGGTAATGTTGATAAGTCGTCAATTTTGTATTCTACTAGACTAATCTTCACCTCGCTCATCTTACATAAAAATTGGTAGAATTCTACCTTAGTTGGCGGCCATTTTACTGAATAAAAAATCATTTTACTGAATAAAAAATCTTCAACCGCTGAATTTTGTAGCAAAATTTAGGTATTAACAAAACATAATACATACAAAAATCAAATTATTAATATGATATTGGGATATTAACTTTTTTGTTTTTGTCCTGTTAATAAAGTGATAAGATTTTTCCGCATTAAAAGCAAAAAAGTAAACATAATAAGAGTTGTGAAGATGGAAAGTGTTTTATAATTTATTTATCCAGTAAATTAATCAGGATAAATTAAGAGAATGAATATAAGGAGCTTTAACCCTAGAAGTGGTACGAGTAGTAAAATCAGACAATTATTAATGAGAAATCATACTTGTATAACAAATTCTACAACTAAATATATAACTAAAAGAAAAAAAGAGATAAATTTAAATTTAAAATATAATAAATAATGTGCAAAAGAAAAATAAACATAAAATATAAAATTAAATAAATTATTATATATTTATCACTTCTCCTTATTTATTAGCAACTAAAATTACTTATTTCCCACTTTTTTAAATTTCCTCTTTCCATTATTTAGGCAAGTACTATAGAACAAACAATGCAGACAACCCCATTAGCTTCTTGCGAGGGCAATAGGATTGCTCTTGATTATTTTCTAGGCTTGCTCCCACACCACAAATAGAAATTCCTAGCTTATAGACTATAATCCATATATATAGAACCAAAAGCTAGAAAGCCAAATTAAGAAACAAACAGCCTTTGCCATGGCATAAGAAAGAATAAATGAAATTCTGTGTCCTTACCCTTTCATAAATTGGACAAATATTATCATTCACGCTTACATGTTTCTGACGCAAATTATCCCTAGTTGACACAGCAATAAGGTTATTGAATACTACTACTATTACAGTATTATCTTCCAAAAAAATGATTACTTATTATCTATTGTCACTCTTGTTTATTTACTTTTACTTTTATCTTAGTAAACCATCTTTTATTAATACTATATTTCTCAAAATCTCTAATCAATAATTATACTCATATTAAATATAAAAATTTGGTGGAATTTTTTTCGTTTTTTGAGAGTATTTATTCATTTTATTTTATACAGAATTATGATACATTTTGACTTATGATCATGGCATAAGTGACAACTATGGTGTTAATTAATACTGTTATACGTCTAATTAAAAACTGAGTTAAAAATGTTTTAAATTTGAGTGCATATTTTTACAATTTATATTTAAAAACTAAAACCTGAAAAACAACGATTTATACTTAATTTATCAATATCAGTTTCGATGAAAAATTAAACAAAAAGGTAAGCTAATTTATAGTGTTCGTATGACATTATTATTAATAGTGAAAAGGGAAAAGAGTTAAAAAAATAGTTAAAATGGGAAAGAATTATAAGTGTTTTTAGAATGAATTTTCAAGGGACGCAACAAGAAGTAATAATAAGAGTGCAGAAAGTAACATCCCTTTAATAAGCATATAAATTTCAACACGTACGAATATAATATATATAAAAAAATATCAACACGAATATATACTCTTCATCATTTAATACACAATAGTATTACCATATATGCCTTAGCACACCTGTTCTGGTTATAGAAAGAAATGAATCATTAGCATGGCTTTTTATTTTTTGCAATAAGATGGCGATCTTGCACATGCTGTGTACGTGGTGGTTGAAAATGTGTAGAAAGCTAGAAAGACATGTAACACATAAAACTAACATCCGCCAGTTATCATTTGAAGTTTTATGTATTAATTTAAAATAAATACTTCATAGATAATTCAGAATTGAAGCTTTTTTGAACTTATATGTTACATGAAATTAATTGATTAAGAATAAATAAATCAGTGGAACAATTTGAGAAAGGAGAGTAGTAGAATAAGATTTTCAGAGACGATTAGATTAGAGCTGATGTTATCGTGTAAGCTCACAGAAGCAATGGGCCGTCAATAATTTCATACATTTTATCGTAAGTTCTTAAGGCTCTTATATTTACACTCATATTTTATAAGTACATCCAATACTCCCTTTGACCCTTTCTAGACCTTAATTATACCCATTATACCAATCCTCCTAAAAGAAGTACACCCTGTTTTCCTTTCCATAAATGTATTTATGGAATACCATATATCTATTTTGAAAATGTATTTTTGGAATTATGCTTCATAATTCCATAAATACATTCTTGGAATAGGTTTATGTCACTCTGGAAGGACATTTTTTATAATAATAAAACATTACTTAAGAACTAAGATTGTTAATGAGATAAACGTTTATCTTACATTTCATGTGAGTTAATCTTATTTTCATTTTATTATTAATATTCTTTAAATTCTATCTAAAATTTTATTATATAATACTGTGTTTTTATCAATATTATACCATAATTAACATTTTTCCTTATGTAACACATTTCAAGGTATGTTCATTACTAACTTCATCTATTATACATCTTAATTACAAAATAAAACTTTTAATGATGATTATTTCCTTTAAGTGTGTTTATTCATTTCTTAATCAAAGTGTAGGTCAATGATTTAGGCCAGAATGACTCTCAAGTACATATGACATTGATTGAAGTATGACTTTTTATTACCAAAATGTCTTTTCAAAATAATGTATACTATTTTGGAAGTATATCTCTAAAACTATGATTCATACTTCCATAAATGTATTTCCAAAACTGTTAATCACATTTCTAGAGAGATACTTCCAAAATAGTATACGCTATTTTGAAAAGAAATTTTTGTAAATGAAAAGGGGTCCCAAGGAATGTACTCTTTTAAGGAAAAAAGGTATAATGGGTAATTAGGAGGTAAAAAGGGGATATGTGAGTGTATTTATAAAAAATAGGAAATGTGAATAGCAAGTGCTAGTTCTTAAATTATGGATTTGGGTGTTGGGCCCTGTGAGAGGAAATAGTGAAGGGACATGCTAGGTGCACCCAGCAACATTGCTGGTGCACCCAGCAATTAGGTGAATGGGCAAAATTGCCCTTGCATTAAAAAAGATAATTTCTTCTTCCGGAAGAAGGTTCTTCCGGAAAGCTTCCGGAAGAAGGTTCTTCCGGAAGCTTTCCGGAAGAACCTTCTTCCGGAAGAACAATTTGTGTTCTTCCGGAAGAACCCTCTTCCGGAAACTTTCCGGAAGAACTTTTTTCCGGAAGAACCTTCTTCCGGAAGAACAATTTGTGCTCTATCAAAAGAACCTTTTTTCCGAAAACTTTCCGGAAGAACCTTCTTCCGGAAGCTTTCCGGAAAAACCTTCTTCCGGAAGAACAATTTGTATTCTACCGGAAGAACCTTCTTCCGGAAAGCTTCCGGAAGAAGGTTCTTCCGGTAGAACAATTTGTTCATCCGGAAGAAGGTTCTTCCGGATGAACAATTTATTCTACCGGAAGAACCTTATTCCGGAGAAGCTTCCGGAAGAAGGTTCTTCCGGTAGAACAAATTGTTCATCCGGAAGAAGGTTCTTCCGGTAGAATAAATTGTTCTATCGGAAGAACCTTCTTCCGAAAAAATAATTATTTTTTTTAACAGGGGCAATTTTGCCCATTCACTTAATTGCTGGGTGCACCAGCAATGTTGCTGGGTGCACCTAGCATGTCCCAATAGTGAATCTGCTCTGAATTCGAATTAGGCAGCAAGGTTTGGAAAAAAGTGAAGTAGATGTGCAAAGGGGAGATACTTTCCAATTTTGGGCCGAAAAAAAGTTTTAAAAAAAGGTGTTTTGATTTAAAATCATTTTTTTTTATTTTTAATTATAAATATCATATTTGTTCGCTTTATTTCTTATATTTTAAAAAATGAATAAAATTTTAAAAACAAGAAAATATAAAAATAAATTTTTTTTTTATAATTTAAAAGGAAACATATAAAAATATTTTTTTCAACTTAATATCCTTACGCTTTGTTGGATTAAGAGTTAAATAAAAAGAAAAGAAACAAGAAGGAAATAGAAAAAAAAAAGAGAAATATAGTAGACAAGATGTTTATTTGAATAGGTAAAAATAAGAAGGAAAGAAGTAGATAATTATTTTCTCTCCTTGTTTGGATGAGTGGAAAAAAATTATAGAAAAATATTTTATACTAATTAAAAAATTATTTAATTATTTTTAAAATAAATTTATTTATTATTTTCATGTGATATTAATATTTTTAAGAAATTAAATAAAAAGTGAAAATGATAAAGATCATTTTCCTCCTATTTTCTACCAATTTGAAGAGAAGTGTTTTTTTTGGTGGATTCCAATAAGTTAAATTCTTCCTTTGTTATTTTTTTTCTCTCAAACAAATGATGGAATTTTAATATTCATAAAGTATATAGTCCACTACACCAACAGTAGTAACCGATTACAAATTATCTTTTGGTATATAATAAATAAAATAAAATATATTTTTAATCTTTATATTTTTGTTGAATCTTTTTTTAATCTCTAAATTTTTATATAATGTAATTTAGTCAAGAACTTTATAAAAAAAAGTGTTTTTAATCCCTGGATTCTATCGTGGTATTTTCACAAAATTTACTAAAATCAGAAGAAAAAAAATAACGAAGAAGGAAAACAAAAAGGTCCCGCCCATTCTGACAAAACTCCGGAGCTAATACGACGCCGTTCTGTTCCCTTCACCCAAATTTCTGCACAACACTGACTGATACAGTATCACACAACAACACTGCAATTCCTTTTTCCCTCGAGCAACGACGATGGAGGACGCGGAAGCGGCGAACACGCTTCGCATTCTGGTGGCGACGGACTGCCACCTCGGTTACATGGAGAAGGATGAGGTGCGCCGCCACGACTCCTTCCACGCCTTCGAGGAGATTTGCGCCGTCGCCGAGCGCCACCGCGTCGACTTCGTCCTCCTCGGCGGCGACCTCTTCCACGAGAACAAGCCCTCTCGCTCCACGCTCGTCAAGGCCATCGAGATTCTCCGCCGCTACTGCCTCAACGACCGCCCCGTCCCCTTCCAGGTCGTCAGCGACCAGACGCTCAATTTCCAGAACGCGTCAGTTTCTCCTTCTCTCCTTGATGACACGTGATTGTCTGTGCGGTTCTTATGTCGTGTTTGGAATCACGTTTGAAACGTGAATGCTATAGCTATTATAGCTTATGAAAATACGTCCCCAAACATGGAACCGAACATGTTATTAGGTGCATGTTTGGTCTCACGTTAGAGAATTGATTGCGAGTCCAGAATTGATTTTAAATAAATTTTCGTGTGTTTGATTTTATGTTTGAGAAGAATTCAGAATTGATTCTAGATTAAAACTTTGAGTAGTTTTTGGATAATAATTTTTATACTAAGTTTTTATAATAAAAATAAAAACATCCAAACCTATATCTCACCACTTCAAAATCAATTTTAACCAAACTCAATTTTGCAAAATCATTTTTGCTGACACTTATCCAAACACACTCTAGATGGATGCTGGTTCGGTGGATGTGAAGATTATTAGGGATTGAATTTGAGTGAGTGATTGAGGCTTGTTCTGCAGGTTTGGTCATGTGAACTATGAGGATCCTCACTTCAATGTTGGATTGCCGGTATTTACTATTCACGGAAACCATGACGATCCTGCTGGCGTGGTATGAGTTGCTGCTTATCTGTAATTTTGGACTTGTTTTTCTTTTGACTTGGTTTGTTTGTTTGTTGCTGCATTTAGAATGTGTTTGATTAAGAAGGAAGATGATACATAGATGTTATATTTGGGGAATTCGTATGTGTTTATGGAAATGATTGATTATTTTATAAGTTGTCGAGTTGGAAGGTTGAACATGCTTTATGGTGTGATTTGGTGGTTGAGAATTGAAATGCGTTTTGGTTTTAGTTGCAGCATTGGTTCCTATTACTTTATCATTGTTCAGAGTTTTGGCTGGATGAAATGAACTTTGAATAGCTAGGATTTCGGAGAACTTAAAGATTATTGAATGTTGGTTTTGGTGAACTTGGAAAATACTAGTGCACTTTTTGCTGGTTAAGGTTCTATACAATTAATACGTACTAGTATCTGGACTAGTATTTGTTTATTTGACCATTCTTTTTTATGTTTCAAGATGACATTGGATGAAGATATGTTGCTAGTGATAATTGCTTTGAATTTTTTTTTTTAAAATTTTAATAATGATTAGAGTTGTTGGTCTTGTACTTTGCATTGTGACAATATAAATTTAGAGTAAGTTGAAGAATATGTTGTTTAAACATACAAATCATTATTTAATGATACAACAATGGCCAAGGTAGAGATTTAAAGGCTTGGATAATTCTAACCTCATGAGCTACCTTTTGGGGTTGAGTCAGGTCTAGCCCTCTTAGAATGAGTTTGAGCCTAATTCAATTCCAAAAGTTAGTTCAAAGGGTAAGGGTTGACCCCCACTTATATACTCTATCTTGGCACTATCTATAGCCGATGTAGGACTGGGATTTTCCCAATACACTCTCAATACTTTTAGGCTTAGTGTGTGGATGACATGATGGGTGGCCTATTTAATGGATTTAGAATAGGTTCTGATACCATCTTAAAATGTGGATTTGAGTCTAACTCAACCTTAAAAGCTAGCTCACAAGGTGAAGGTTGTATCTTAGAATGTGGGTTTGAGCCTAACTCAACCCCAAAATCTAACTCATAGAGTGAGGGTTGCCCCCACTTATATACTCTATCTTGGCACTATCTCTAGTCGATGTGGTATTTGGGTTTTTTCCGATAAGCCCTAATTCGAGATGGTATTAGAGCCTATTGTAAATTTGATACTGGGCCACCGACAACTGTTCAAGATGTACCTGGCCTGTGTCTTTCCCAATGCAGTCTAAATAGTCTTGCAACTTCCCCAATGCAATCTAAATAAAATCAGTCCTATAATCTCCATGCTCCAGATTACTAATCTTGAGCGTGAGGTTCTACTATAAAAATGGCCAATAGAAAGGTTTGGGCAATTTTCACCTCATGTTCTAGCTTTTGGAGTTGAATTGGACCTACTCCAAATTTAAGACATCTAAATTATAACACTAGGAAGACCTTATTTACATTTTTTTTCAGGAAGCAATTTGAATATACTGTTGAAGGGGGGATGATATTTTTTATTTCTTTTGTCTGTTGGGTTTCCTTCTGCCATGTGATAAAAAAATTCAATTAAATTTGAAGGAAACTGATCCCCCCCTCCTTTTAATTTAGCTTGATGTATATCTGACCACATTAACATTATTTACTGCTATTCTAAAGTCTAAATTACAACAAATGTGCTTTCTTTATTGAATGATTGTGACAGGACAACCTTTCTGTAGTCGATATTCTCTCGGCATGTAATCTAGTCAACTACTTTGGGAAAACAGTTCTTGGGGGTTCTGGTGTCGGTCAGATCACTATCCACCCTATTCTTATCAAGAAGGTTTGTGATTGAATAATGTTAATACCAGGATAAAGTATATTTAGTGAACCCTTTTTTTTTCCCTTTAGGAGCCTGTTTGGTTTTGTTTAACTTTCAGGGCAAGCTTTTTTCTTCCCCCTCAATCCTTCTCTGTAAGGTTTTAATTATAAGCTGTTTTGAGCACAAAATGAGCCAATGCAGTCACACTAAATTTAGGAAATAAAAGAAGAGAAAACTGGAATAGTTTAAAATCTCATTTTGTCCTGAGGCTGTATTTTTATGAATTGCAGGGTTCAACATCTGTAGCTCTGTATGGTCTGGGAAACATTAGAGATGAAAGGCTTAATAGGATGTTTCAAGTATGCCACTGATAAAATTTGCTTTCATGCAGTTCATCTATTTAACTGCTCTCCCATCTGGTTGTGATATATTATTTATTTATATTTATTTTCAGACACCGCATGCTGTTCAATGGATGCGACCTGAATCTCAGGAAGGGTGTCAAGTGTCTGATTGGTTCAACATTCTTGTACTTCATCAGAACAGGTTATGTCTTCCTGTCTGTCTATTTTAGGAGGTTGCATTTAATATCACTCATCAATGAAGATGTGTTGATTATCCTGAAATATAAATTTGACTTTGAAATTATTGATCTTGCAAATGATGTACTGTATCTGAGTTTTAGATTTAATCTCCTGATGACTGATCTTGTTTTCATTCATGGTATGTAGGGTTAAAACAAATCCAAAAAATGCAATAAATGAGCACTTCTTGCCACGCTTCCTAGACTTCATTGTGTGGGGCCATGAACATGAATGTTTGGTTGACCCGCAGGTGTGCTAATTATACTTGTCTTAAATGGGCCCAGATTGACATATGTTGTGTTCTGCAAAATTAATATGTATTTTAATTTTCTCCAGGAAGTTCCAGGAATGGGATTTCACATTTCACAACCAGGGTCATCAGTTGCTACATCACTTATTGATGGAGAATCAAAGCCGAAGCATGTACTTCTTCTGGAAATTAAGGTTGTATACTCGTCTATGTAATGATTATCTAAATGTCTCTCATAGTATCAGATCAGCGATTGTTGTTTTTATAGTCTAAGTGCTTGAATAAATGGTTCTTGACAGGGAAATCAATATCGCCCAACTAAGATACCTTTGATGTCTGTGCGGCCTTTTGAGTATACTGAGGTGAGCCAAAATACTAATATTATTTTTTTTTCCTTTGTAATTATTAATTACGTACAAAATTTACATTTCTCACTGCAATTTGAAGCAAAATGAATTGACCATATGGTTGACATTTGAAGCCATCCCACAGTTCTTCAATAATCATTAAAATCTTCATAATGCAGGTTATACTAAAAGATGAGCCGGACATTGATCCCAATGATCAAAGTTCTATTCTTGAACACCTAGACAAAGTGGTATGTGGGTTTGTTATATCGGATGAAAATTTTTCTGTTTTTTTTGCCATTTAATTTGCTGTGTCCTTTTGGTTGCTTACAAACTTCTTGTGGGAGAGACCTACCTAGGTATCTTTTGACCAAAGTCTTCCTCTTTGGTTCCTCATAGTGGTTATATTTATAATAAATCGTTCTTATTCAGTCGTGATGAAATTTATCTACTCTGCTTTAGAATCTGTTTTGGGACAATAGTGAAATTTGTGATTGGAACTTAGCTTCAATTTTCTTGAATTATTTTTTGCATGGATCAGTGATCATATGTATAGAAACTGTGTTTTGATATTAGAAAATGATTCAGGTTGGAAAACTTATAGAAAAGTCTAGTAAGCAGGTCATCAATAGAAAAGAACTCAAGCTTCCACTAATACGTATCAAGGTAATTTTTGTATACTGTAACTAGACTTTTGAATATCACGTCCAGATTGGATGACACTTTCATTTTGCTTTTCACCTAGCAGGAAGATAATTCTGTAATTCATTGTTTCTATAATATAATCTTATTGGTTTGATCTTTATTTTTCTTCTAGAAAATATAGTAATTTTCCTGATATTAAACCAATTAAACTCCATTCTTGATGCATGGAGTCAAGTCAGAGTTTATTACAAATGTTAATTTGAACTTCTATTCAGTCTATTGGCCATAATGGACATCTAATTGCCTTGGATATTACTTGATGTTTTCTAGCATGGCCTTAACTTCTACTTTGTGAATTACAGGTAGATTACTCTGGATTTATGACTATAAATCCTCAAAGATTTGGGCAGAAATATGTTGGGAAGGTAATTTCTATCCATCCCTCTTCATGAATTAGTGTGCTAATGTTGATTTTTCTTGAGGATTGTTTTCTACTGTTGATTAGTCATCCTTATACTAGGTTGCAAATCCCCAAGACATTCTCATTTTCTCAAAGGCTACAAAAAGGGCCAAGGTTGAAGGTAATTTGAGTTATTTTTATTTTTCATTCTTTACCAATTAGTTTGATTTGCGTGAGTTACTCCTCATTTCTATTGATTTTGTTATGATTAGAAATTTAGAATCAGCATTAGGGACAAATTGAAGGAATTGTGTTCTCTTGGCTGTTTGGCCATATTAAGAATCATGTGCAAGACATATGCAATCTTTTTTAAAAGTATAATACTAGTTGGTCTATTGGCATAATTTGATTTATTTATTTATTTATTGGTTTAATCATGTTACACAATTTTTTTAAAAAGGTGATGATCTCAATTCTCGACTAAAAAATGTGCAAATAAGTTTAGTTGACCCCACTCTTTCCTTTTGTTAGGAAAAATTGATGATTCAGAACGACTTCGTCCAGAAGAATTAAACCAACAGAACATAGAGGCTTTGGTTGCTGAAAGTAATCTGGTATTTTAATCATTTGAGTACTTGATTCCTTTCTGCTGTAAGTATCGTAGATAGTTTAGGATATGAAAAAATATCTCTTTCTATCTTGATACTTTCTTTTTTGAAAATGTTTCCTTATCTCCCTTTTTAGGCCTAATTGTTTATCCTATAAAAGGGAAGATTTGAGCTTGTATTGAAAATATACTGAATATATCAAAGTTCCTTTTCTTTGAACTCATTCTTTTCATTTATGGCTTTTATAGACCCTTCCTTTTTTGACAATAAACAGCCAAATATATTCATTTGTGACTCACTGATTGTGTACTTGAATTTTTCTGGAAATATTTAAAGGTTATATGATGCCCTTCATCAACAAAGGGTGCAATGAAATAAATATAATCATTAGAAATAAAGCTCACCTCAATCCGTCTTAATAGAGTTGAGAGAATTTGAGAGGAGAGAAAATTGAGATTGAGAAATCTGATATTATTCAACCCAACTAACATCAGATTACAATACTGTTTATATGGTTGGATAACTACCAACTACTCTATCTGTCAACTAACCTGGGTTAGTTGATACAGTTGTCACAAAGCTGTCAGCACTAACAGACTAAACTACTAACTATAACTAACTAGAGTAGTTAATGAATAACAGCTAAGTAAAGAACCACACTGCAAGTAATGAATACTCTTATACATCTGTCCATATTTGTTCACGTAATTTGAAACTTCATGAAAGTTCTAATTTATCACTGTTTAAGCCTGTTTTATTAGTTTTATAGTTTTACTAGATGGCTATATTAGTATCTGGGATTCTGGAATGACTTGAGCTTTCGTTAAAAAGGAATATGAATATAGCAATGTTAGTTCAGTTTAATTTTATTTTTTAATGTATCTAAACTCTTAATGGTTTTGCAGAAAATGGAGATACTGCCAGTTAATGATTTGGATATTGCATTGCAAAATTTTGTGAACAAAGATGATAAAATGGCATTTTACTCTTGTGTAAAATACAATATCGAGGAAACACGAGTGAGTACTCTATGTTGCATTTATCTGCCATATGCCTTTGTCTATATGATGCTGCTATGCTGGAACATCTGGTCCATATTTTGTTCCACAGCCTATTAAGATTGAATATATTCTAGTATGTTTTCATGTTATTGTCATAGTTCTTCCTCTTCTGATTGATGACTTTCATGCTTGTGTAGAATAAACTTGCTAAGGATTCAGACAACGTGAAGTTTGAAGAGGAAGATTTAATTGTTAAAGTTGGAGAATGCTTGGAGGTTAGAAGCTTCATCATTGTTGTTCATTATTCATTTAGAAATCAATTAATCTCCAACATAATCTAGGCACGACAGTTCCCTGTGTCCTTTTGCACCTCCATTGATCAGAATTTTGTTTGCACTGTTTGCAATTTTTGGGGCCTTCATAATTTTTACATGTTACCATGTGATGACAATGGTTTGATGGATGGAATGCTTATCGGAGTCTCATGAATGACTCTGTTGTTGGTTCTCTCTCTTATTCTAGGAACGTGTCAAGGAACGATCTGTACACTCCAAGGAACCCACACAGCTCACTGCTGATGCTCAACCATGGAAGGTAAACCCTACATGTGTATTATACTTGCTATAGCAATAGTGATGGAAAAGAAGTTTTTGCATTGGCAATATTATTATCTGTGACCTTCATTATTAGCTTTTCTCTAATTCCATGTAGGATTTCCAAGGCAGAAGTGCTGCTGGAACTGGAAGTGCAGTTTCCTTTAGTGATGATGAAGATGCCATGCCAGTATCTAGTTCAAAGCCAAGTACTAGAGGTCGAAAAGGGTCATCTGGTGCGTCTCAAACTACAACCAGAGGAAGGGGCAGGGGAAGAGGAAGAGGTAGAGGTTCCAGCACCATGAAGCAGACAACTATTGATGGAGCTTTAGGGTTTCGCGTTTCTCAGAGGTTGCTTTTCTTGCTAATAAATAAATCATTTCATAGCTTTTTTGAGTTCTTTGCAGCAAAGTTGTCAAACTTGAGAATTTTCTGCTTATAATACAAAAAGCATTCAACATTTCAATTCCCTAATAAAGAAAATTAGCAAATTACAATAATACAGTAACTTGATTGTACATTATGGTTCAACATAAAAATCATGCTGAAATATGAAATTCAACAAATTTATGGTTCGAAATATGTAAACCATAATCTAGAATATGAAAACTAATAAATATATGTTTAATGTGAAATATACTCCCCATATGATTACCATGCGGCCATTACAATTAGTATAATGAAACCATTATGTCAAATTGAAACTTTCAATTCATCAAATGCAATGTTAACAAGACTTTATAAAACCAATAGGGCAGAGAATGGAGGGCTTGTTACCAAAATAAAACCAGAAACAAAGTTTATAAATTAAAAAAACACACCAGTACAGAGGGCAGAGAATGGAGGGATGGCATTGGAGGCCATGCATGTTGCTTGCTGTCATATCAACTTGCAGCTCCGACTTGCTGCTCAGCTATTGTTGGACAGAGAGAGATGCAACATGGAGAAAGAGATGTGTGTAACAGAAGTTTGAAGCCTTCGACAGAACAGAGATGAAACACAGAATAACAGAGAGAGCCTTCCACATGGATGACAGAATTGCAAGAGATTGAACGGAGATGAAAAGCACAAGATGGGTGTCATCAACAATGATTGAAATTGTGAATTGGGTGTTGTGAAATTTGCCTCTGCCGGTGCCCTAACGTTATTAATGTCAGTTGCACCTCAGAATGGCCAACATGAGCGTCATTTTGGGTCAGATTTTGGTTCCAAGAATTGTAACCCATCCCTGCAATCGCAAGTTGGAGGGAGTCTGGACTAGTTTGCGTGAGTTTACCTGAGCCCACCAAGAAACTAGTTTGCATGCTAGTTGAACGGATTGATGGCCACAAAATTGTGAACTCGTCCGATTCTACGAGTTCACCCACGAGTTTAACAACCATGCTTTGCAGCAAAATAAAATCCAGAAAGGACATGGAAATAATGACAACTGAAAAACTTCACATTTTTTATGTTTATTTGTATTTATTTACGAAAATTTCTAATTTAATAAATTTGTCTTTAGAGCAGAATATCCCTTCTTTTTTGTAACTTATTATTGGTGGCCAATGGACACCCAAGGGTCATTGTGTCAAATTTTTTTGTCACTGAAATTTGGTCTCTCATATTGCTAAAGACTAGAAAAAAAAATAGGTGTACATGATAAGCCACAGAAGAGATATGCTCCAACCTTATCCCTCAGAGGTTAGCATTCTGATATCTGACTTGGGATTTGTTCCATGCATCCTGTTGCTGCATGTATGTTGGCCAATGTGGACAGGGTGTTTTTAAGAACATGCATGAAAATAATTTAATGAAGGATAAGTTTTCCCCATTGATGGGTTTATAAAGTCACTTTGATATTCTACTGATGATGCCTTGACAACCCTGGGTAGGTATTCATCATGATTTCATTGACTTAATGCAGGTCTGCATCAGTTGCTGCAGCAACTGCCATCCGAAGTGGTGCTGACGATGATAACTTGGCTTCTGCTTCAAGTGATGATGCCAATAAAAATGATGTTGAAGAGATCGATGATAGTTCGGTATACATGAAGCTAATTCCTTGTGTATTGTATTCCTTAGTTTGTAATACCTACAAATATGAAGTATTGGTTAGGCTCTTTGATTGAGTGCTTGCCAGTCTGATACCTACAAAACCTGACGGTTTCATGCATGCTATGAATTGTAACTTTTCACTGAAGCATCCTTGACATGCTCAACGATTAGTAAGTTGAATCTACTGCATCTTATATCACAGGAAAATGAATCCAATCTACCAGGACAGAAGAGGGCTGCTTCAAAGGGAAGAGGTAGAGGATCTACACAGTCTTCTAAACGCGGAAGGAAATCAGATAACTCTTCAATCCATAGAATGCTCGTGAACA
This sequence comes from Glycine soja, assembly GCF_004193775.1. Lineage (NCBI taxonomy): Eukaryota > Viridiplantae > Streptophyta > Magnoliopsida > Fabales > Fabaceae > Glycine > Glycine soja. The sequence goes on from NC_041013.1 coordinate 42,297,904, forward strand.
ATGATGATGACGATGACGATGACGACACCGACATCAGAAAGAGATTAAATAAGTCTCAACCTCGGGTATGTTTCTCCTGTTATTTCTTGACTTGTTTCTGATTAGGATATAAGTTACCATTTTCCATTCAAAACATTTATTTGAATAGATGGTGATCCACAGTGTCCTTACTCAGTCAACACTCTTTGTGCTACCCATAGTACTCCTAGGAGAGCAGAAAGATTTGAAAATTATGCTTGTGTGTTGGCTGGCAATGACTGTGATATACCAAATGAAGTGTCACCAAAAAGTTGCTTGGGATACTTATGATGTGTCAGTGTCACCCTTAAGACGAGCACAATTCAGAAATTTCTGCAACTGGTATTAGCAAACCAAAAATTTTCTTGGGATATTTTTTATATCAAATTATTTTATTCACTTCCTATATATGAATTTAATTAGATGTAAATTACTCGACGAGAATTGATTGGTACTTAGCGGTCTGCTATCCTGTAGTTCAACCATGTTGCCAAGGTCTCTGATGTAACTCTAGTAAATGTAAAATACACCTGTGGTTGATATTGGAAATTTATTTTTCTACAATGTACTTTCTCAAATTCTTAACTTTTTGGAGTTGTGTCATTTCTTGGAACTAAGCCCTTTCTCCTGTTTCTAGGTTACTAAAAGCTATGGAGCTCTAAGAAGGTGAACAATCTGTTAGATGTGATGTTTTCTACCAGCCCCGGTATCAAGATAAATGCTGTCATAGGCTGAATTAATAGCTGTATTACATTATATAGTAAAATATTGAGTGAGTGTGAGTTCGACTAGCTTAGTAACGTCTTGCCTGAGATTCGGAGATACACCGGTTCAGCAGAATAGAGTTAAGTAATGTTATATGTGGGCACTGACGAAAGCAAACCCAGCTCGAGAATGGGTTCTGCAGCATTGCAGCCAGGTTGTGTTATGCTGAATGCTTTCTTTGTCTGGCCAACTACTTAAGAAGTTGTTCTTGAGTTTCAATGACTACTTACAAGAATTGTGTTCAACACAAGAAGTTTTAGGGTTGTCGGCTCTAGACCAGAACCCATTTAGTAGTGGGCCACTTCCTGATTTTTCTAGGCTTTCATACTTAAAGACATTGAGACTTCAAAATACCAACATTGTTGGGCCATTATCATTTGACCACTTGCCCCATCTTGATGTTTTGGATCTAAGTTTAAACCATTTGAGTGGACCAATTCCTATGTTCAAGGTCACTAAATTTGCCTCATTATACTATTTGGACCTTTCCAACAATGAATTGAGTGGGAAGCTTTCATATACTATTGGTCAACTTTTTAATCTCATACTTGTATCTCTCTTGGAATAAGTTGAATGGTATCATTAGTGAAGCGCACCTATTACGCTTATCTAGATTGAGGATATTGGATGTGAGCCAAAATTCGCTTTCATTCAATTTAAAACCACATCGGGTTCCACCTTTCCAATTGTATGCTTTCCTTGCATCATCATGCATTTTGGGGCCTCAGTTTCCAACGTGGCTCAAATATCAAAGGACACTTGAGGCGCTGGAAATCTTTAATGACAGTATTATAGATTCATTTCCTAAATGGCTTTGGATCGTATCTTCAAATTTGTCATAATTGAATGTTTCACATAATAAACTTGGTGGAGACTTACCACCAAGTATAAAAACAGAGCATGCTCATATATGGGATTAAAGTTTCAACAATTTGTCTGGTCCATTGCCTTTTTTTCGGGGATCATATCCAGATGGCTTTTTTCTCTCAAATAATGTTATCAGGGGCTGTGTCTTCCTTTTGTGTAATGTTGTCGATATCTTTGACTTATTTTGGCCTCTTTAGTAACTTACTAACAGGGCAACAACCAAAATGCTGGGAGAAATTTCAAAATTTAAAAGTTTTGAACTTGGCAAATAATAGTTTTTCGGGGAGAATCCCTGAGGCATTTGGCACTTAACGACAAATTGAGTCAATGCACTTAAATAGCAACACCTTCTCTGGTGAAATTCTATCTTTGACTCTTTGCAGAGGTTTAAAATTCATTAATTTTGGGGATAACATTCTGGAAGGAACATTACCAACATGGATAGGCCATAACCTTGATGGTTTGATTGTTTTGCGTTTACGAGGTAATAAGATCCACGGAAGCATACCCATAAGTTTGTGTAATCTGTCATTTCTTCAAGTATTGGATCTCTCCACAAACAATTTTACAGGAAAAATGCCACAATGCCTAAGTCATATAACTACTCTGTCAAATATGAAGTTTCTAAGAAAAACCAATTTCTATGACGTATGTATTAAAAGTGTTTCTTTTGTGGATGAAATGATATTGAGATGGAAACGAGAGAACAGAGAATATGGGAGAATTCTTGGACTTATGACAATCATTGATCTTTCTCTTAACCACTTTACAGGAGAGATACCCCAAGGTATAACAACACTTACGGCGCTAGCTGGATTAAACCTTTCAGGAAATAATCTCACGGGATTCATTCTTATCAAGAAACCATCTTTATGGTAGAATACCAGCAAGCTTTTCAAATTTGAGTTTTATCAAAATTATATCAAAATTAATTGTCACAAAATTTATTATTTAAGTTTTATGATAAAATATCATCAAGCAATATAAAAAAAAAAACATACGGATTAGTTAATCTATGACTTATATCAAAATTAATTGTCACAAAATTTATTATTTAAATTTATATGCACATTAAATATATATTAAAAATTTTAGTGTTATATATAACAACATTATTTATTTTATAATATAATTGGCCTATTAACTCAATTGGTTAAAACATTGTATTAATAACACAAGAGTCACATGTTAAAAAAAAAAGCACATACAAATTAGCTAATCCGTATGAGGCTTACCAATTAGGCTCATACAGATTAGCCAATCCGTATTCCTTTTACAGAAGGGTAAAATAGGAAGATCATACAATTGCTAAATGTACCAACAATTTTGTAGGACAATTTTATAGGGTGCACATAGCAATGCCCAAATGACATTAATGAAAATAAGGATGAACTCCTAAACTTTGGGTTTTACATCAGCATAGGGGTTGGATTTTGGGGTGTTTGTGCAACCTTAATTATAAAAGGTTCACGGAGACATGCCTACTTTCAGCTCACGAACAACACAAAAATGATTGGGTATGTGTAACGGTTATTATTTTTACAGTCAGAATGAAAAAAGAGATTTCAAATCCAAAATTAAAAGGTAAAGTATTTGACACCTCTTATTTTACTAACTATTCAATGCTTATTGTGCATGGTGCACCAATGCTAGTTGACTAGTTGAGTTGATGTATTTGTTTTTTTAACATTTGGTAGGTAAGACAATGATGCTGCAATGTCTTGGTTAACTTGAAGGGGGGCATCTGTACCATTTGACACATGTAGTTGTGTAAGTTTTGTGACTGATTTTGTGTTAAATTATGACTAATTAGAAAAAATCAGTGGGGTGTCACAGATGTATTTAGTTTTTTTTGTTAATATATTTGTATGACTGAAAATAATTTAATACTGTATTATCCTAAGAAGCATTCTTTTTATAGAATCTTAAGAAGCATTTAACAAAGTGACAAAAAAAGATTTTCTTTTGTATTAATTATTTACATATTGAAACAGTATTAGATGAAAATGAGTATTTATATCATACAAACTGTAATTTATATCATACAAACTTAAGTGTATGAAATTTTTATAATAATAATAATAATAAGTGTTAGCAACATATTATCTCATACACTCTTTTAAATATTTTCTCTTTCATTCGTTGAAATATATTAAAAATCATTAGATAAAATCATTAAATAAAATCTGGCACCTACAAAAATTTATAATTTCCAATAAGTTTCAAGTAACAAAAGAGAACATGTTCAAAAGTATAATAATAATAATAATAATCTCATGCATCGGTAATATTAATTATGCAAATCTACTCTTGCTATATTATTTTCTGAAATGTTTTGCTGGAATTGTTCAGAAGAAAGTTAGAGAAGAATATATCAGTTTGTTGATACTTAACCAACCTCTAATTTCTGCAAGGAATAGATGATCAGTTATCGTGATTATTAGATTATGTTATATAAAATTATAAGGAAAAAGCATTATTGAGATTGTACGGGCTTTCTCCACTAGTATTCAGTAATTGGTGGAGCTTTTGTGTAACTTACAGTTTTTTTAGCTAATTTTAATAAAATTTTAATTGAAGTTTATCAGAATAAATCATTTTTATCTATTTTATGAGATAATTTTTTGTGTAATAAAAATTTATTAAATTTATGCTTAATTAAACCGCTTATCCATTCGCACGCTAAATTATGTTCTCGTCAAGTTAAATTATGTCTGACTGAAAATACGGCAAAAAAAAAACTTATTTTGGTAAATTATTTTTCAAACATATTTAAATTCAAATTTTAAATATTGAATTTAATCTGTGGTTCTGTGCTGCACATAGGTCAGAGTTGCTCAATTTAAAGAATCGTTTAGAATGACTAAAGATAATAATTGCTATATCACATTATTAAATAAACAAACGACTTGGGATAGCAGCTTGTCACCACTGGTTTTGCGATTCTACGGCAGCCAGACTTTGCTAAATCGTGTTGGTGAGGGATTGGAACTATTTTACACATTGTCTTGTCTTTATTTACAACATTTTTTAATCACTTGCTTGCTGAAAACAATAATTTTAACATTTCGACTTTTTCGTGGTGTTAAAAAAGATATATGGAATTAAGCAAATAATTAAACCATGACTTTACTGTAACGTGTAAGATAACCAACACACACACACATATATATATATATATATATATATAAGATAGCTGTTTGATAAATTGAATATAAGGTAGCCATGAATTTATTCTTTAATCTTTTTCTAAAGCATTAACGGTCTTAAAAGATATTTGATTGAAATAATATATGATAGAGGTGTTAGACCTAAGGTGGGTGTGCCATCTTAAATATTCTTAATTTCAAATATAAGGTTAAAAAAGAAAAATGAGATAGTTGAATACATATAGACAAATGATCTGGTGGGAAAAGATAAAGTGTGGATAGAAAGATATGAGTAAGAGATACATAAAATCCTTTAAAGCCTTCCCATTGGTTGCTCCAAACCACACCATCCCCACCACCAGCTCACACTAAAGTGTTTCTAGCCACAAATCTCTCTGATTCTCTTTCCCTACATATTGATGTTACACTCTTCCACACATTTCTCTTTAAACCAATTAGTTATCTTCTATTTTTCAAGTAACTTAAGGTTTCAAACCTAGGAAGTTGGAAGTCATGGCAGCAACATTGATGGCAGCAACAACAAGTTCTGGTACTCTTAAAGCAACTCCTTTCCTTGGCCAAGGCAAGGGTGCCAATGCCAATGCTCTTAGGGATGTTGTCTCCATGGGAACTGGGAAGTACACCATGGTACTCTTCTTCTTCATGTTTTATGTTTTACTATCACAAAAGTTTTATGGTGTTGATTACGTAGTGTGGTTGATATGTTATTTGGGTTTGTGTTTTGTGAACATTTCAGGGCAATGATTTGTGGTATGGACCAGACAGAGTGAAATACTTGGGACCCTTCTCAGCTCAGACCCCTTCATACTTGAAAGGAGAATTCCCTGGGGATTATGGATGGGACACTGCTGGCTTATCTGCTGACCCAGAAGCATTTGCCAAGAACAGGGCTCTTGAGGTAGTTTTTTAGCATTAAACTCAAACAAATGGTTCTTTCTCATTAATTTTTAAAAAAACAAACAAACTAATTTAGTATAGTACAGAAGGTTCTAACTGATTTTACTTTAATTTTAAGGTTCTAAACTTCCATTACTCTTTTACAACAAGAGTCTTCTTTATTTGATTATGGGCTTCTATCATTTGTTATAGTGAGACCAATTAATGATGGAGCAAATTTTCTTTTGACTATTACTAGTTACTACTCTTAATTTGATAAGGATGAATTATTGACTTGCTTCTTATAGTTGTCCTTGTCTTAAGTTTTAGTCTTTATATGATAAAACTTTAAGTTTTAGTTCTCACACATAAAATTAATGTTTTGGTCCTTGTGGCTAATACTATAGTAGAATTTTTTGAAAGTGTAAAACCGCAGAGTGATAAACTGCTAAAAGAAATTGTGTGGGAACAAAAGTTACAATTTTCTCGTATAGAAACTAAAATTATGAAGACAAATATAGGAACTAAGTGAATATTTTGACCATATGTTAGACAAGGGGGGATCATACATGTCAAGTGTCATAATTTTAATGAAAGTGATTTTTCCCTAATGATAACACTAAATTGTTATTATGTGGTACAAGGTGATCCATGGGCGATGGGCCATGCTTGGAGCACTAGGATGCATCACCCCAGAGGTGCTAGAGAAGTGGTTGAGAGTGGACTTCAAGGAGCCAGTGTGGTTCAAAGCTGGAGCCCAAATATTCTCCGAAGGTGGGCTTGACTATTTGGGAAACCCAAACCTTGTCCATGCACAAAGCATCCTGGCAGTGCTGGGCTTCCAAGTTATCCTAATGGGCCTTGTTGAAGGGTACCGCATCAATGGGCTTGATGGGGTGGGAGAGGGCAATGACCTCTACCCTGGGGGCCAGTACTTTGACCCACTGGGCCTAGCTGATGACCCAGTCACTTTTGCTGAGCTCAAAGTCAAGGAGATCAAGAATGGAAGGTTGGCCATGTTCTCTATGTTTGGATTCTTTGTTCAAGCTATTGTCACTGGAAAAGGTCCATTGGAGAACCTTTTGGACCACCTAGACAACCCTGTGGCCAACAATGCTTGGGTCTATGCCACTAAGTTTTCCCCAGGGTCTTAAAATGTATATGACTTCTTCTTCCCTAATCCCTATGATCCCATCCCTCGTGCTTGCCTTTGTGATTTATGTGTAGATTATATGATCACAATAATTGTTGGATTAGTGTACTTCTTAAGGACTAAGGTTCAATTTAAACCTCGGATGTCTCTTGTTTGTTAATATAGTTTTGTCTGAAGCAACCAATGAGAAAGGTATAGCAATGTTGAAGTCGGGATGCAATGTTTAAAGAGAATTTGATACTCTCTTTTAACACTTTCAATTATTGATTGGTGTTTATATGAATTCTATTAATTCAGAGTCAAGACTCATTAAATTATGTCTAGTTAAACTCAATTCAATTGATAATAAAGAATATATTAAAAAGAAAATATTTTTAAAAAAGGTTAAAGAGTGTGTTTTAACACTGTGTTGTGTTATTGGTTCAAGTAGTATTAAATAAGATCTTCGATTTGAATATATAAATAAAAATAAATATGATTAAGACAAAAAATCTCATTAAAAACGGTGAGTCAAATTTTCTAAAAAAAAAATAGTCATCATGAAGTTTATAGGTATTTTGTGCTACTCACACTACTGTTGACTTCCCTTCCCCAAAAAATAATAATGTGTTTTAACAGTGAGTTTCGTTGAGCATTTTATCACGTTGAAAATTTACGTACATAGGCCTTGAGGTTACCATAAGATGTACTGGAAGAAACACTCGTTGTTCACTTTTTCAGTAGTGGAATTTGACCAATTATTCTAAGAGGGTCCAAGTAGTAAGAGAGAGAGACAGAGATTCAATATTCAAAGCAACATAATTATATAACTCAAAAAATAAAATAACAAGAAAGTAATGAAAATAACAACACATATTAAACTAATCCAAATAAAAAATCTACGTTATTAAAAGATTATGACTCAGAATTCATAGAATAATACATTGAAACAAGCACAAAGATAGATTTACAAACCTTGACAAAATACAATCTTTTTTATTCTAGACAATATAATCCTAGTTTAAAACACAATAATAAAATTACTAAAAACTATATATCATTCAGTATAGTGCCATGTTGAGAGTAGCATTTTTTTCTAAATAGATTTAACTAATTTAAGAGGGGGGGAAATTCTTACCTCTACGATCGAGTAGCACAGCCAACAATACTCCTTGCTTTTCCCTTTCTTCTTGCAGCACCAAGCCATATTTAATCGGTGGTAACAATAAATCACAACACTTCTCAGCCTTCTCTGCTCTTTCACTTAGCAAGTAAACAATGTCAATAGGCAATGAGGTTTTGTTTTCACTTTAACATATCTAGCTTCTCGGGTAAGTTGGGTTTGTGACTTCCCGAGAAAGCTTTTTTTTTTTATTACAAAACAATTATTATTATTTAAAATAAACGATATTTTGGATAAATTTTTCCATCAACATTTATAGCATGAATATAATTTATTAATTTTAATAATCACCAATTTTAAAATATCAAATATTTAATGAATTTTTTGAGATATGAAATGTTTTTTTAATTAATGGTTTCTATTTTTAATTTCTTACGGTTGACCCTTTTAAGTTTCTTTTGTTTCAAATCAATTCCTTTCATGTTTTAGTGGCATACTTTATCTCTCTGAAAGTATATTGCAAATATGAGGATTCTGTATGGGTGCTTAACTATAATATTGAAAAGGATTAATTGAGAAGACATTTTTTTAGCTTTTGTAGAGTTTTATTTTTTTAAGGAGCTTTTGTAGAGTTCAAGAAAATAATCAATAATAACAATAAATCAAATGAATTGTTGGAAAAAAGTGTTAGGAAAGTAAAATGTCAATGATTACAAAGGTTTAAAGAAAGTTAAAAGAAAAGTTGAAAAGTTATCTAAAAAGAAAGTGGCTATCCTATCAACATTTTTTTTACGCATAACAATTAAACATGGTATTAAAGATTTACAATAATTTATTATCCTGTTCAAGTTAGACCCCATGATATAAATTGGCATAAATGTCACCAATAAATAAATAAAAGTTTTAGCTTTTAATAAGTATTGGCATATCATGAGCCATGAGGTGTAGGTGAGAAATTGAAAAGTCACGAATATTTAGATTTTGCTTATGTGACTTAAAAAGTTAAAAATAAAAGATGAAGTTAAGATGATATCTTTATGCAAAATCGGGAATGCAGAATCCTGCTCAGAGCTGATTTTTGAGCTTCTCTCATTCTTGCAACTGGCTCAAATAAACCGTATGGCCATGGTGGTGTGGGGAATACGGAGGAGACGAAATGATAAACTCTGGAATAATATCCAGTTTTCAGACCAGCTAGTGGTGAGGAGGATCATCTATAAACAAACAAAAAAGATGTTTTGTGAGTTCATTTGAACAGAAAATTTCAATTTTTTAAGAGATTAAGGCTAAGTTTTACATTACATCAGCAACAACAGCATATACATGACCAAACTAGACTACTAATACAACTATGCAACCTAAAGTCTACAACTATACATCACTCCCCCCATGTAACAAAATTGGTAGATATACATTTTTTTCCCTTCACCAACTAGTACAATAACACTTTTCAAATGTTCCCATGGATGTACAGATGAAGCAACTCCTTAAAATGAGAGTTTATGACAACAATCATTTTACCCCTTTTGCTTAACCTTTCACCTTTTATTCACCTTTGGCAAAGAGAATACTTGTAAGCTGAATGTTATAGTGCTCTCGAACTCAATTTCCCCCACCACCTCCGCCGACTTTTATCCATTTCTGATTTATGTAGTCTTGCTTTTGTCTCTCTTAGTCTAGCCTTGTATTCTTTCTTCCACCCCTCAAAGCTATGTTTGAGTTTCCGAAGTTCTTCAACGGAATTCGTGTTAGCAGATTGACCCGCTTTAACCTCAACCAGAGCTCTGGCATCATCATCAAAGGTATGTCTGCGTTGCTCAAATTCCTTCATCAGGTTGCTGACTGAAGTCAAAGTACCGTTGGCATCTCTCCCTGCTCCAGCTTCAGTAAGACTACTGGAATACTTCAAAGGTGTGCTTGCCCCAGGTGTTCGAGGAGTTCGGGATCCCACAGAAGTAGCATCTTCTGAATCATAGCCGAAAGGTGACGCAACATCACGCCTCGCAATTTGACCGCTGGCATTCTCAGAAGCAAGGCTCTTTCTAGCAGCAGCAAGGCTCATCTGCATTGAAATTGCAATCAGAAACTTCAATATAATTTTAAGCTATATTTGAAACCATTTATGCATGGGATCTTTTAGTAAATATGGTTGGAACAAACTCATTAAAAAACAGAAAATCACCACAATTAACAAATTACTTTCTAGGTATAAGTCTCTTCGTATCAGCAATAAACAAACTAGCACATTATAAGAGTTCCTGTTAATTCATCTTTAAGACTGACACAGGCGACTAAGTGCAGGTGTTTGGTTATGGAGGGGTTGAGGAATACTACGAATTTTTTCAAGGAGGCCAAAGCAAAATGGGCTAGTCAAAAGTTCAGTTTGATCAGATAAATCAACTTTGTCTATTACAATATTATTCACGAGTATGAGGATTTCTATGAGTTGAAAGCATACTTGCAAAGATGCCATCTGTTTTTGCCACATATCCTCCATTGATTTCATCCTTTTCTCATATTCAATCCACCTTCTCTCAAATTGTTTTAGCTGTTCCTTCAATTCGGCATTTTCCTCTTCCTTTTGCTCTATGGTAGCTTCAGCCTTGATAACCCGCCTTTGGAGTTCTGCTAAGGCTGAAGGAAGATTCTGGCCCCGCTCACCGGACACATCCTGCTAGACCAAAAAAATAAGAAATTTATGGTGTTGAGTGGTAGGGAACTTTACAAAATCATGAAGCTCAGCATTCTATATCCATGAAAAATCCCATTCCAAAAGGAAATATGCTTTTGAATGCTTCGAATGAAGAAGGCAAAACAATATGCTCAAGGTACCGATGGATTTTATGTTTGAGACCACCATGCAAATAAATACTTAGTCATGTTTCTGCAAAAAGGCTGGTATAGTGTGCAGTATAACAACCAAAAGACTAGAAAGAAAGCTCTTTGATATCTTACAATTGACTACTAAAAGATGACACAAACAGTTTGTGAGATGTTGATCTCAACAGAGGGAGAACTTTGATTACTACCAATTAAATCACAATACTTGTGCAAAAAATATGATCTGTACTTAATATAATGAACAACTACTAGCATTACTCAAATTTAATTCATTTAATATGAAAAGTTCCAGAAAAATTAAATCTTTCTTACCATTTTAATTGGTATATCATTTTATACACTTCCTGTGCTACCAAATATAGATATTATTTATTCTTTAGAATTAAGAAAAGAAAAATCAATTGTCATACCAACCAGGGATATAAATTCTCAAATACTAGGATAGTCAACATGCCTAGAAATCTTAATGTTTCTCCATAGTCCAAACCTTTAAAGCCCTTGTCTCATTAATAGTATTAAAAGTGGGTTTGGAATGAACTGAAAATTATATGACTTCAGATTTGAAACTCCAAATTGAAATAATTTTTAGTTGGATAGAAGAAATAAAAACCAAAATGTACCATTACATGTATAAAACAACAGAAAAAGAACCAAATCATTTAATTATTTGAAAATTGAGGAAACATGCATGGTAAAGTACCTTTACTTCAGGCATCTTCACACGTGACCTTCGCCTAGATCTTGCATTTCCAGGAGATTTCTTTGACTTATTCAAGCTACTAGCATGCCTCCGAACCAGCCAGCCACGAATTACTACATAGAAGAGAAATGAATAATAAGCAAACCATATGCAAAGTCCCTGGCAAGGCAAACTTGACAACAACTGTAACACACTAACCAGATTGTAGTGTTGTGGCTGCCTCTATCTCCTTAATATTTTCAGTAGAAATAGTCATAGAAGACTTCACCATAACACCATATTCCCTTCTTGCAATTTCTCCACGAACAACTATAATATAACCAAATTGCAATAAAGTTACAGATACAAACTATAACCAAGGTTATAGTCAATCACTTACAATAAGAATTTGACCATTAGAGTCATCAGATTAAGTGTATAAAGTACTTAATACATATCAAAAAGGTCCTCCAATTTAGATTGTATAAAGTAGAAGCAAAAAAAGCACCAAGATTTCTTTTAGGTTTAAATCGATTATGTTTTCATGGAAATATTTTACTTCAAAAAGTGGCATAAAAATAAAGAAAAAAATGAGCATGAGGCCTAGAATCAGATGAGAACATTCAATTCAAACAAAACTAATATTGATAGCCTGGCATTACATGATTGTAAAATAGTCACTCCATTCTTAAGTTCATGGTAATGACGACGAGCTTGATAACCACGAAAGCTTTTTTGAATCCCAAGTATTCCCTGCAAAAGATGTTTTCTCCTATCCTCCAGTGCCCCAATCTGCAAAATTAACCAGAACACAAGAAAAATTAAATGAGAAACCATTAAATGAAGTAGTATAAAATCTATCTAAAACATGACATTAAAACTAAGCAAAATCATATATTTGTTCAAGCAAACAAAATCATAGTTCAGAAAAAAAAAATCATTTAGGGTGGTAAATGAATGGATAAAAACAAATCCATTAAAAAATTGATAAAAAGAGCCAATCATCCATGGCCCATATCCAAGGCATTCAGTAACCCTTTTAAAACATAGGATATATAGGTTAGATATCTGTTAGTTGTCAATATCTGTTAAGTGTTTAGAGAGAGTTAGTTGTTGATATTTGATAAGTTTGTTGCGCTGAGAGAGAAAGAATCAAGGTAGTTTGCCTATAAATAATAGGAGAGGTTGGGAGAGAGGGATATCTTGTCATTTGTGAGAGAAATAAAAGCAAACTGGAACTGGGTATCTTGTTAAAAGAATAGGGAAATCAGAACTTCGAGGGTCTGAACTTCCCAATGCCCAATCTAGCAGATTCCTTGGGTCGAATTTTATCTCTCCTAATGTAAGCTTTCCTAAATGGGGTTGGGGTGCTAACAATATGAATATCTAACACATCCACTTGAAATCAATTAAGGTTTCTAAAATAGATGTGTCTAGGCTCTCCTTTGTCAAAATACATTTCATTCTCTACCTTTGTATTTCTTTCAATTAAATGCATCTAGTTTCCCATGTCCAAATGCATGACTCTCCAACCTTTTGGATATCCGATAGACATTTTGGCTGGTTCATTAACTATCCATTAACTAAAACTAATCCAATCCATTAAATCTATTAATATAATTAGATGTACAGAAATGAATTTAAATATGAATGGGTCACGGAAAGTGGACCCAATTGCCAACCTAAGCGTGATCCAGCTCCCAATACTATGGCTCTTGGCTGTTGAACCAAATAAATACTCTAAATAAATGCTAAGGTGCAGTTTTGAGAAGTGAAAACATTAAATTACATAGACATACCTGCCCTGTTCGAAGATACAGTTTGGTGAAGCCAACTTGGTACATTTCAGGAGGGATATTAAACTGTTGCAAAACAGCAACTGAAATGCTCAATGAATCCTGAGATGTGTTTGCCTCAGAAAGCAGAAACCCGTACCTAAACAAGCAGGAATATAAATCAACCCGTTATTCAATATAACTTAAAAAACTATAAGTTTCACCACTACCTTCTGGAAAACTCTTGATGCGTCATTCGAGTAGGATATCCAGCCCTTGAAATCCTAACAACCTCCAAAACTCCACAACACTTGAGCTGTTGTAGCACAAGATCTTCATCATATACTCCAGGTTGTTGCTTAGTATTTGGCTTTATACAGCGAATGAAGTGAGGTGTGGTGGTCTCCAACTGATGCATCAACTTGAACAATTGACCCTAAAAGAAAGAGAAGTGTTAGGCTTACTTCCCTCAAATTATTGTGTTTTTCTTATTTAGTATACTCCTAAAATCTTTGTACAGTTATTACATCATATAATTTTAAGGGGACTCGTCATCCACAATCATCACCAACAAATCAATAACATTAAAATCATTTCGTTCCAAATATAAAATACGCATAACCAACCAGTTAAAGTAATGCTACAAGAATACCTTGAACTTTGTGCCAACACTCTGCTTTTGTGAGTCCAGAGAACCTCCATACAAGGAATTTGATTGCTTCTGAGACTGATTAAGCGTCTTTGCGAACAACTGTAGCAGTTCACAACTACATGATGACAGTAGTTGAATGGAATCAGATGGTAGTGGATCTCTGTTCTTTTCTAGGAAGCCACTTGTATCATACAAAACCTAATAAAGGACCAAATATTAGAATAGTCAGAAACATTAATACAAGATTGACTTCCATGGTATGCATTCTACATATACGTGAAAGGCTAAGAAAAACAAAATTATAAAGCAGGAATTTCTGAAAACAGGCTAGGGAAAAAAAGTACGGTTAAAACATTTTTCCTCTAGAGGTAAAATTGTGTGTTTAATATCAAAATGATATTTGTGTCATAAAATTTCTCATGACAAAGTGAAAGCATCCAACATTTGGTTTCTTTATTGAATTGCAAGTAGTTAAAGAAACTAAATAAGCAAAGTTCTTTCGTAGGAGTTACAAAGGGAGAAATATACTATTATATCTAGAAAGAACTAAATAATCATATTAGAAAAACTGGGGCCGTATAAGATTATATTAGTTCATACAAGACAAAAATTACAGTGACAAATATTAATTATCAGTAACGTTACTGCTACAGTATGATAATATCAGCATGAAGTTTATGCTTGATACTGCAATACTCTGGGTGCACTATTTTCAAAATGAACACAGCTTAAACCAGTAAATTTAAGGATTAATTCAATTTTAAAAACTACAGCCAAGTAGATTTTGTAGCAATTAAATTGAAGGATCGATTTGACTTTAAAAATCACAACCAATAAAGGTCCTAAGTACTGATACTAACCTCCCCTGCATAATGACAGACACTAAAAGCCCTGCCTCTTTCCCCTTTAAAGCAAGGATTAGCGTGCAGGTGCTGTTTAAATTTGTTGGCAAGTGTTAGATCACTGGCCCTGGGGAAATTCGATTCCTCGTCCAACAAAGAGAGTAGCCCCAGAGGCTTCTGCATATTATACAACAGAGTACATAATGAAAATACTAGTCACAGAGGATAATGTGAACTCCAACATTACAACCTGAACATAATATGATTCTGAAAATAATCTTCAGTGTAAAAAAACTAAAAAAGAATGCAACAAAAATAAAAACATTGGTCTGGTTTCCAGCTCAGCGAAAGAGGAATAGCTATAAAATTTTAGAAATCTTAAACCATATAAATACCTTCTCAAAGAGATCCAAACACACTTGATTGTCCTCAAAATCTACTTTGGTCCAATCAATGCCATCTAATTCGTAATCCTGAAGCATGTAAATTGCAATGTTGCTGTCAAGCTAACCAAGCCTGTTCAAAATACATACATAGCATGTGATAGAAACACCATCTTCTTGTTTTGTTGTGTCATGGATGTTTTCATCAGTTAGTAAATGTTTTCCCTCTGTCTTGTAGACAGATAAACACAACATGAGCCTAGGTTGACCTATACTAAATGGTTCACAATCAATTCAAAGCACTAGGACATCATTAAATGTGACAGACAATTTACTAAAGTAAACAATACACTGATTCAGATAGATAAGTCAGCAATCAGGATTAAACTGAGCTGTGATTTTATAATTCAAAGGTTTCTTGTGCTGAGAAATTTTAGTTTGATACGTTGCTTTTAATTAGTCATGTACTATATTGGCCAAAACTGTTGAGAAGTCCTCACCAAATCTGTTTTTTTTTTTACTTCAAAAAGATAACAGAAAAATACACAAACTAAATTCCTGGATTTGTATCACACTATTGCATTCAAATTAAAGATGCCACCATACCAGGCATCAAAATACCCAGCAATCTTAAACACAAATAAAATTCCTGGAATTGTATTACACACTGACAATTTTGTGTTCAAATTAAAGCTTAACATAGTTGCTGACCTCCTGCTCAAGTTTAAACAGATGCCGATTGAAATGTTGTTGAAGCCTCTCATTGGCATAGTTTATACAAAATTGTTCAAAGCTGTTTTTCTACAAAATAAAAATAATAAACTATTAACAAAGTCTATCTATGAAGCATCAATAAACACGTTAATACAAACTGCATACCTGGAATGACTCAAACCCATAAATATCAAGGATACTTATGGATCTCCCAGTGCGGCGTTTACCCACTTCAAGTGACTTATTAACTTGTTCTACAAGCCAACCAAACAAGCTTGCATAGATAAATTTTGCTAATGCATCTCTTGCATCAATTGCCTAAACATGGATTAAAAATTGGATATAATAATATAATACAATTAGGAGAAATAGAAAACTAGATCAACTGAATTGTTCAAGTAATAGACAGACCTGCCGCAAGGTCAATGTCTTGGTAATGGTATCCTTGCCAGCTTGGATTTTATGGGTAGATAATGCTTCCATTAGCTCATGGGAACTGCAACCCATTAGCAAAGCAGCATTTGTTACAGCTGCCAATAGAAAAGAAAAACCAAAGTCATTTTTTAGTAACTGAAATTTCAAATATACCCTTTATGTTATCCATAGACAATATGAAACAAGGAGGGAGGATTGCCCACTCTTATATAGACTACTTTGGCCATATTCCTAGTTGATGTGGAACATCTTAACAATTACCTTCATCATTCACCACCTCAATGTGATTTTCATTGTCAGTATCTTGGAATGATATATTTCCCAACCATAATATTGCAGTCAGCATCTTAAAAACTAGCTCTTGATCCTCTTTGCACATTCGAATAACATCCAATGCTTTCTGGGGAAAAACTCAAATGCAAGAGGAAAAAATGACATGAGATCTTAGGAGGCCATAAAGGCATAAACAAAATTAAAGAAGCTAATGTTCAAAAAATGAACTGTAAAATAATATACCATCAGCCTATGAAACTTTTTAGCATCATCAACACCATCAATTGTCATGCAGTCACTCTGGTTAAGATATTTATATTCGCTAGCCGCCCTAAGATTCAGTCTTTCTGCACAGGAAAATAAATTAATTCCATATAGTGATATGGGAGAAAATATTTTCATGCTCAATTAAGCTGATGAAGAAATCACAATGTGAAGGTAACTTATCACTTCACATGCAGAAATTGGGGTCGATAAATTTCTGTATAAAATCTAGTGTTCATTTAAAAGTCATAACTAATATTATAGGGCAGAGGAGATCTTAACAGATGACAACACTGGGAGAATCACAGTCAGCAGTCATTTCAATGGAATTATATCAAAAATGGTCATTTTGATCTCAAAGATGCACAGAAGTATTCAAGTATGCAAACTAATTGATAGACTGCGTAGAAAATGCACCTTTAAGATCAGATGAAGATCCAGCACAAAGTTGATAAAATATGTGATATGACCTCTCGTCCAAGGCAAGTTGAACAACTCTTGACTGGCCACAGGAGACAAGATGATTTCAGAAGTGAAGAATAATAAATATTTCAGTTTCACACTTTTGTTCAAAAGAGCATCTCAAGTTACCTTTTCTAACAGAACTGTTCAAGTTAGCATATGGGAATTGACATATGAGAAACACAAAATCATAAGAATAAGTCAGGTCATTAAATTGAAAAAACAAAAAAATAAAAAGAAATCAGAAAAGAGCTAATTTTATGTGAACATATTTAACTCAAACAGTCTTACAAGTTTGAATTTTTGCCCCACAAATTTTCCCCATTGTGCTGAAATGAATTTCAATCAACTTCCCCTGCACCCAATTAAAAATGAATATCAACTAAACTGCTCAGCCATTAGACAACATCCACAAATCTTAAAGAAATCTTACAGAACAAGAAGAAGTGGTCCTTCCACTACAATAAAAAGAAATGCAAACTCACAAATCTGCTAGAGTTGTCATTCCTAGATGTTTTTGCATTCCCAAAAGCTTCTAGTATAAAGTTTGTCAGGAGAACTTCATTTTCTATTCCAGAACAGCCACCACCAAGAGCAGCTAAGTATTGCATAGCAATTTTTGCTGTCTCTGTTTTCCCAGATCCACTCTCACCACTGTAAAAAAAATTCTAACAGCGATTATTAACAAGTATACTAGTGACTATAAACTCTTATTACCAAAAAAAAAAAATGAGTTCAGGAACATGTATTAAGAGGCGTGCATAAAACAAATCATCTAATGTGCTGAGTGCTGACCTTATGATAATGGACTGATTCGCTTCATCTGCAAAGTACAACATGCAAACAGAATAGCTTTGTATCACACAACTGCATTATGCAGGTTTCAAGGAGGAGCAAGAAAAGGCAAATTCCATTTACCTCTCATCATCTCATTATAAGCTGCATCTGCCATAGCATAAACATGAGGCCTATCCATAAGTTTCTGCCTATAAGCTGAAATATAATCATCTCCATAAATTTGAACATCTTTGAAAGGATTGAGTGCAATTAAAATTGGCCCTGATTTACTCTGCATACAAAGAGCAAGAGCAGCATATGAGAATACATAGAAAATCACGTGAGTAGGAAAAACAAGCCAAAGCAGCAGACATACGTAAATCATATCCTGAGAATATCTAGACTGAAGATTGTGCAGAACTGAGGGCTCATTTAAATAACTGAGCTGTATAAGATCTTCAACACCCTCTAAAATATCAGGATTGGCCGGTAACAGCTCTGATCTGGCTACTTTGATAACCTGCAGTAACAACTCAATGGCATAAATGACCTGTTACCTAGCATATTCAAGAACAAATACTACCTTTGAAAAACAGAAAAGGCTTAGAAATTCACGTTTCCATTTGAGAGTGAAACAGATGCTTCCTCTCCTGAAGTTGACTGTATTGTTCCCAGCTCCCACTTCCCTTTCGGTTGCCTACACCAAACATGAAGTTTCTGTGGAAACAACCAAAAACAGAAATGAATTTAACAGACACAAACATGCCATAAACAATGTCTCAATCCTGATATATAAATAGATAAAAGCCCCCAACAAACATTCTCCTAAAGTAAAAAGTTAAAAGCAACTCTGATATTTTTCAATAAAAATCTTTTATATGATCAACAAATAGGAAGACTTAGGGAAACAACAAACAGAAAGAAAATTGAGCTGCCTGTAAGCTACACATGCCACAAACAATTTATCTGTGTAATATTAACCTACTGAAGAACAAAATTGGTGCCAATATGAAACATCAAACAAATAAAAGCCCTGAATCAAAATGTCAGTCAATAAATAGCAAGCCAAGAAGGTATTACAATATCTTTAGAATTAAAAATTTTAACATAACCAAGCAGCTTTCTAATCTAATTAACATAGGTTAAACTTATCTCTATTTTCTGAAAACGTTATGCTACAGTGTCACAATCACATCTTTTTTAAACAATTCTGAAAGTGTTATGCTACACTGTCACAATCACACCTTTTTTAAACACCAACTTCCACATTTCATTGAAGCTGATTGCTTTCACCCAAACACCAAAAACTTATCATTTTCTAACTAAAAAACATGCAACACAAAATGAGGCAGATTAACTGAAAACAAGCTGAGAGTTTCAAAACACTAAGAACTACTGTTAAAACCCCAATCCATTAATCAACCGATAAAACTTAGATGCAGTTTCTTAGGTATTTTTGGTATTGTTTACCAATCAGAATTGGGGTTTCACCTCAGTAATCCACATAATAAAGGTTTACATTAAAGGTCAACATAAAATACCAAGGTAAAACTTCAATTCTGATTAGAGAACAGCACCAAAAGCTCTTAAAAGAATTGTACATAAGTTTTTATGCATTTTCAAGTCCCAAATTACCTTTTTGATGAAATAAACAACATTATCATCCTCCAATTCCCCGGTCGGAGGAGGAGCTTCACACTCAGCAGAAGCATCATTGGATGTAAAAACCGGACGTGGTGATGATTGTTCACTCACTATCTCTTCTGATTTGACTTCATAAGGGGATTCAACATTCAACTTGACCTTCTTGGTCCCAAAACTGCCCTTCCTTCTGTGCCCCATCACACCATTCTCACCATCCACCTTGAAGTTGTTAGGCAGCGACCTCCTCCCCGGCGGCAACCGCGCCCTCGACGGCGGCCGCGACGGCAATGCCGGCGGCAAGTCCTTCGGCTTCTCCTCCTCGTCTCTCCGGCGAAGCGATTCAAGCATCTCCTCCAGCGAACTCCTCGTTAGAGAAGACATGGAAGCTGATATCATCATCTTCAAAACTTCAATCAACAAAATTCACCCGAATTTCACAGCTTTTCCCTCAAATTCTCATACCCAGCTCGAGAATTTTTCAATTTTCAACACCCCATTTCCTGATTCCGACGACCCATTTCGGAATCAACGCGGAAAATGGAAACAAAAATGAAAAAATAGTTTCTTTTTTTTTCTTTTCTTCTGGGGGAGGTTTGAAAGAGATAAGGTCGAAAAGGGTCGTTGGAGGAATCAACGCAACCTTCGACACCAAACTCCAGAGGTGCATTTGCCAAATCGAGGAAAGTCGCGGGTTTCCATTGCTGAAAGCGAAACTTCCGAGGTTTGAATGAGGAGGTTGAGGTTGTTGCGAACGAGAAACAAAAACAAACCTCCTCAGAGAGTCTCAAAGAGAGAGAAAGAGAAACCCAAAAAAAAAACAGAGAGGAGAGAGAAAGTGATAGGAAAGAAAAAAAAATGGTTACGAACACCAACAATTTGGGAAAATTCCTGTTGTGAGTGTTGTTCTGTTTTTTTTCTGCTCTGTTCTTTGCAAAACAAAAACAAAAAAAAACGAACGTTCAACGTTGCTGTATGTTCCTGAAAACAGAACAGGAACTTTTAACTTTGTCCTTGTTGTCGCTGTTGGTGGTGATGATGGCTTTTTTTTCCCCAGAAATTTTCAAATTTTTCCGATGAGTTGGCGACGCAACTAACTACTCTTGCAATATTCTTAATTCGTTCCTTCGGGCAACCGTTTGGATCTTACAGGGAAAAGAATATTATAAAGTTATTTATTTGAACCTACCAAAATAAAATGAGAAAATAGTATAGTTAATTATTAATTAATAATATTAAATTGAACATAAAAAAAAGTTGTGGATTTTGAAATGATGGTGATGTGTTTATTCAAAATGAGTATGGATGTGAGTGCGGGAACGTGGGAAAAGTCTGACAGTATGCTTCCAGGTATATTACTTAAATGGACTGAAGTTTCAATTCAATTTACCACTTTGGAAATTAGTTAGTTAATTAATTAATTCAAATATTTAATATTTGAATTTTAATTATTTAAAAACAAAATACTAAGATTAAATTTATATTTTGAACAAATTTAATGTTTTGAATGTATTTTGTTTAACAATTTTAATTTTATATTGACTAATGTTTTTAATGCACTTGTTGATTTGTTATATGGTGTTTAACAATTTTTAATATCTTAAATGTATTTTGTTTAACAACTTATGGTGTTTCAACTTTTTCAGAATTATTTCTTTTTAACTCTACCTTCAACCTAAAACAAACGGGATAATTACGTTGTACGGTGAAAATAATTTTATTCAATTGCACTTGCACTAATGTTATTTCCCTATGACAAGTATTTTTTTTTATAACTTTCCTATGACGTGTTTTGAGGGAAGGGGAAAAAAAGAAGAAATAAAACGTGAAGAGTAATAGTATATTTCTTTTTTTTGGTTTAAGAAAAAAATAAGAGAAAAAATAATTTTTAAAAACAAAAATTTAACTTTTTTTTCTTTCTATTTAAAATTGCACTGCATCTCTTCTGCTTCACTTTGCAATTTGCATCCCCGATTCTGATTCAGACCATAATGGATTTCTGCTTTCACCTTGACGCCAAGCGAGGCAAACCCAAAATGAATCATTTATGTCGGAAATCCCTTGCCATAAGTGAATGGCAAATTGCATGGCTATGAACTATGAATAAATGGGAAATTTAATTGCATGCTTAAGAAATAAAAGTGAATAGTAAGATTTACAAGACCATTCGTAAAGAATGGGAGTTAAGTAAGTTGATTGTGAGTTTAAATGATAATTACTAATTAGATAAAGAGTTTGACTAATTAATCTTTTTATAGCAATGGTATATTAAAGCGTCAACCTTTTTTATGACTAAAATTAAAACTTCAACCTATCACCTTTTACATTGCTTATATATCTTTCTATCAATTCTCTCTATTACCTCATGAAAAAATATTAAATAATGGAATAAAGTGTTTATTTAATCTTTTGGAACTATAAAACTTATTTAATACTACTTATCATATAAAAAATAGAAGGATTATATATTTACTCTTTTTTTTATCACTATATACACTACTTTCATGTTGTATTTAGATCAGCATATTTTGTATTTAAAATGATTTATAGTTAAATATTAAAAGTTTAATGTATATGTATTATCAATGGAAGAAAAAAAATTATATAGATATATAATAAGAATACGCACATCTTGTTATCGAATAAGATGATTTTTTATCAAATATATATGTTTTGTAAAAAAAAAAACTAATGTGTATGTAAAAAAAAAATACACTAACAATAAGAAAACCTTTTTTAAAAAAATTCAAAACTTATTAGAGTCATTAGAAAGAAAAAAAAGTTTTGTGAAATTTATTTGAATTTAAAAAAAAAATTATGAATCGCATTTATTAATTTATTTTATTAGATAAATTTTCTGTAATAAAAACTTAAATAAGTACTAAATTAAACTATTTATCAAAACACGGCTTAAAACTAGACAATGAGTGTGAAAGCTTAGACCAATTGTTTGCTATAATGTTAAATATTGACTCTTTGGCAGTTATGGTTTATTTATTGAGTTCAAACTAAAGGTAACTAGTTGATTAACACTTTTAGAACCTTTAAGATTACAATCAGTTTTTGTGATCGTACACGAATATTACATTCAGCGTAAAACATTACTAATTAATATTGAGGACAAGCATGCTTAGCCAAAAAATAGCTTGTATTCCCATTCCTTTAATTTGTTACCTGAATATCACGTCAATAAAGGTGCTTTGTAGCCTAAGACAAGCAGCAACGTTATGGCAAGGGGATATATGTGGTCCTATCCATGGCTGCATCATAATAATAGTAGCCCCACTTGCATTGAATAATCCCAAATGGTAAAATAGTTGACAGTGTTATTAGGACATATGAACAACTTTAAACGGGATATAAGATTAACGATATGGAGTAACTAACATGGTAAGATACGATTTACAAATAATTTTATCTTTTATTATGTGATTAGTATTTTATTCTCATGTCTGTATATATAGAAAAAATTAAAAAATATCAATTTCTTAAATAATTTTCTTAGAGAATTTTTAAAATAAATTAAGTAATAATTATCAGTTCTTGACCAAAAATTAACTACACACCCCAACAAAAAAATTAACCTACACTTGGACACATAGGAAATAAGGATATTCAATCGAACTAAATCATTCGTAAATCGTTAAATAAAAAAATAAAAATTACTTAAATTGAAAATTACAAAAATAAAAAATCTAAAAACATATACATTTTTTCAGTCTCGTTTGATTTTTAGATGTTATTATCAAAATCAAATCATACTGCATATTATAATTATATTGTTTTTTAATGGATGTTTAGAATTATACAATTAATATTATTTTAAATTTATAATGATTATAGTATGTGATTTACAGTGTACTTCTTTCTATGATAAGTTTATAATATATTATTTTTGTTGCAGTAACTAATAATAAGTATTGAATAATTTATTATATTTCCTTTGCTTTATAGTTAATATGCATATTTTATTTTCATATGTTAAAAGAAAGGTGTATCAATATGTTAAAAAAATATTAAATATCAAATTATACACAAATTATTATTATGTTACAATAAGAGTTGTTAATATCATTTTATAATAATACTAAATAAAAGTCAAAATAATAATTTTTAACTAAAATATGTTAAACATAATTTAATAAAAAAAATATTTTTAATATAATATATCATAATAATTATGTAAACTTAGTGGATAGATTCTAAACTATGATGATAGATTAAAAAATGGAAAGCCATCAAGTTAAACCAAAGTAAACCATAAAAGATTCATTTGATTTGATTTGAATTTGATGTTATATTTAAATCAAATTATATCTTTGTTTTATATTTAATTCAAATAACTTTTTATCTAATAATCAAATCAAAGTGTACTATCAACATTCCTAGTATAAAGGATATGACTAATTGAACACAACTCTTGTTTGTAAACACTTTTAAACTCCTTTGAGGAGCCCCGTAGGCGCAACTTGACCATAAATTATGAATTTCAATTCACACCTCACATAAGAGGATAGTATATGTAGATCAACCTAGATTCTAGACATCTTTTTTTACGTTGTAAATATCTTTTTATAAGAAAATGGGAGTCAAAATTTATTGTGATGTTGACATTCATACATTGCAGGGAGTTTTGAATAGGTTCATGTTTTCTTTATTAGATTATGAACTTGATTTTATTTAGGATAAATGATTAATTTTGGTTCCTGAAAGATGTATTAGAAGACAATTTTATCATGAAAGATGAAAATAACCAACTTAGTCTTCAAATGTATAAATATTGTGACAAATTGGTACAATCATTAAGTCTTCTTTGTTTCCATTAACCCTCGTGCACATGTAGCACAAATGTCACTTACATAGCACCTCCATAATGTCAAATGACAAGACACATCTAATGCACATTGTTTTGGACCAAATTGTCACCTAATATTTGGCTCCTCAAAGTACACCATTTTGGACCACATTGACAATTAGTCCACCTGGTGAACGACACCTACATCCTCAGCATCACTGTCACATAACATGACAACTCTGGCAATGTCTTCGAGTGCATCTAGATCGTCAACCAGGTTGTTAGTGTAATCGTCATGACTTGTTGCGGTGTCGATATGACACCAGAGAAGCTCGACAACAAGTATGTCGAGATCTACATGGCCCTCGGCCTCGACCTCCATGTTCGCAACCATGCACAACAAGTGCATCGCCAAGATGATCCACTCTGCCATTGACACTAAGAACAAGATCCTTGGTGTCAAAATCTGACCCTCCGTTGGGGTCCATTCCCTCAAGCACCAAGCTGACATTGATGCTTCTCCAACATTGCCTTTAAATTGTCACTGGAGATGCTCGAGGGTGGCAACAAGGTCACTGCCAGCCTTACCCCACCAAACCCTAACAAGAGCAAAATGGTATGCTATGAGGAGCCAAACATTAGGTGACATTTGCATCCAAAATGGTGTGCATCAGACGCTTCTTGTCACTTGACCTCGTGAAGGTGCCACGTGCGCACAAGGGGTAACAAAAACAAATCAGATTTAATAGCTGGACCAATTTGTCACAATATTTATACATTTGTGGATTAAATTGGTATTTTCATTTTTGAGGGATCAAATTGTTAGAAGATTCATTTTAGGACCAATTGGTCATTTATCCTTTTATTTAAAATAAAAATATATATAATAATGAGTTATATTATTTGAATAGCATTAATAACTTTGTGTGATTAGTTCAATTGTACACTGTGTGTGCGCGTGTGTGCGTGTCTTTTGATTTTAAAATTTTATAATTTTGGTATCATCATTAAATTTTATTAAGACAATAGAGGGATTTTGTGACTCTTTACATATTTTAAATAAAAAATATTTAAAAGTAACTAACAATGTGAGAGTAATGAATAATTATTAAGAGAGAATAATAAAAGTTTAAAAAGTGATAAAAATAAAATTGTCTAAAATTTGTATATAGAAAAAAGGAATATTCCCTTTATTAATAGTATAGATTTATTGAGCATTTGGATTAAATGTTGGCTCTTAGTGAGGTGATGTGACAACTAATATTTAATAGTTTTAATTTTAACTTTGTTCAAACTATCATTTTTAATTTGTCATTTTGGTTTCCAATTTTTTAACTATGCAAATTTAGTCCACCATTTGTTTTTAAATGAAACAGATTTGTTTAATTTTTTTTTAGGGAAATTTTGTTTCATTTGTTAGTTGATCATTCACCCTCTCGTACCTCCACACCCCCATCCCTATTAAATTAAGTAGTTTTAGTTCATATGTTAATTGATCATTTGTTCAATGGAGAAGCATAAAAAATAATTGGAGGGGCCAAAATAAAATTAATATTTAAATACATAAATTCAATGTAAGTTTTTGTAATATCCTCTCTTGTGAATGATTTTAAGCATTTAGTTGTATGATATTATTAAAATATTAACTATTTAGTTAATTAACTATCATTGACCGTATTAAAATGTTTTCTACTTTATTAATAACACTTCACAAAGAAAATTCATAAGTTGGTTAGGTTAAGGCTTTTTGAAAAACTTGTTAAAAAAAAGACCAGATTCAATCCTTTAAAAAAGCCCATTAGATACTTGTTTATTTTTATATAACATTATAATAATTATTATTATTATTATTATAATGAGCAAAAACATGGAACCCTAAAGTCATTAAGTCACAATGCTTTATTCTCACAATCTAACATTCTCATTCTGCCGCTCTTGGTCTCCACCAACCAGCCGTAGTCGCAACCCCCAAATCACCATTTTAATGCACTCTTTGCTCTATCTATAGCTACTTTCCAGTGCCTATTGATGAAGCCCCTAGAAAATGATAAATCACTTTCAGTGATCGGTGATCTTGATTTTTTTGTTTCATTACAGTTTGTTATGCTTTTGTTTTTTATTATGTTTTTCATGATTTGAATAGGACTAAGAATGTTATGTTTTCCTTTGTTTTATTTGTATCAAATTCCTATCTTTTCCTTCGTTACAATTTTTTGTGATTGTCTTCTTTGTACTTGTTATGTTTCTAGTTTATTGTATTGCTTCGAAAAACATGCAAATTAAATTGATGATCGGTTCAAGTTTAATAACATTACTAATAGAAGTATATAAAGTATTTTTTTTTAACAAGAATCTGAACCTCAATTCTTCATACTGTGACTTGTGAGACTAGTCTCCTTCTAGATATAAGTCCTATCAATAATTTATATTGAACCAATTAGTCTTTTTATTTTTAATTGGTATATATATTTTGTTTTTTGTTTTTGGTAGAATTGTTGATTAGGAGAGTGGTTCAAACTTCAAAGCTTGCTGATATCAAGTGATTTATGGAATCAATAAAGCAATGATACTCCTTACACCCACTAATCAATTCAATTGCATTGATACAAGTCAGAAGAGGACGATGCAGTCTATAGATGCAATGGATCTGTTCATATTCAACTTCATCTCATCATGTGGGTCTGAACTAGCAACCATAACTAATTCCATCTGGCCATTCTGGATCTAATGCTTGTTCTTTTCCCTTTAACACTGCCTTGATTTTATGCCACGCATAATTGTATATTGCATTGCTAATCCATTGAGATCCCATTTGCACTATTTAGCTGCATACAGATGATAAGGTACGTATCATTGGTTAGCTAGAGATTTGATTTAAGAATTTATATTATGTGTATTGAAAAGGTGTAATTTCTTATAAGTTATGGAGTCTATAAATTTTTTATGCATGTCTTCGAATTTTAAAGTAATGATATTCTAACTTATATTTAAATTTATAACATTTTTTATTATTGTTTTTATCTTTCTCTGTAGCTTAACTATATTTTTAATTTTTTAAATAAAAGATTTTTTAACGACTTTTATATAAAAGTGAATATAAACGAAGAGAAAGAATCCATGGAATGAGATATGTGTTTGGTTTGTTGGCAACGCACCTTGTTTGAACCGAAAAGAAGAGAAAGAATCCATGAGCCTATGATGGATCTAGAAGTTTTTTTCAATGGGACAAAAAATAATTTAATATTTTTTCAAACAAAAAAATATGTTTTATTAAAAATGATAATAAAAAATAAAAAACAGTAAAATTTAAAAGAATAAAACAAATAAAATTAATATCAATTTATTTTCTCTTTTATCCTATACAACTATTTACATTCATTTCATTAAAAATTTATCTTATGCCAACAATTACTCCATTATCCTCCATGTAGATCTTGCACTGTAATGAACAAACTCCATGCGATGTGCTACAACAATTATTTTTTAGAACAATATTAAAAAAAGCTGAGAGCTAGCTACATGCATAATGACAAGATATATCATCATCCATATTTATGATTATGAGACGAATATTCTGCAATCAATGGAGAAATAGTGTGATGATTATAAATTATAATATGATGTAGTTTGGATGAAAAGGTTTTAATTAATGATGTCATCGAATAATGTTAATAAACTCACAAGTGCGTTGCTGTTTTGATATTTATGGGTTGTAAAAAGCCAAATCCTCTCTTATCTGAATGAAAAAACAATCTACATTTTTTTTACGGAAAAACAATCTAAATTTTTAAATATTGCGAAAGCGATAACCAAGTAACCAACCATAGATCGTCTAAATAATGGTTTAATATCATCATTATTTTCACAAACAATACTTCAGATGTTTGCGTTATGCAACATCAATGGTTGTTTTAATATATTATTTAAAAAACATGATGTTCCATGTTTACGTGTGTATCACGGACTCGAATCCGGTCTCTTATGTTCCAGCTTTAGTTTCTTTACTATTTCTATAATTCTATTATAATAAAAAAAGAATTTATTTATAATTATTCGCATATCAGGTCCAAAAAACTTTTATTACTTAGTTAAAATAAAATCATATATAATACGTGATATATAGGATTGTGTGAGATAATTCGTCAATGACATAATTATGACTTTTGATATATAAGTTGCATTTTCATCATAAATTTTCGCTAAAATTAACGTTTTGTATTAACCTTAAAATATAAAGAGTACTTTATCCCACATTCTAACTTTATTTTGAAGAAAAAAAAAAAAGAAAGAGAGATAGAGCATCAAAGTCATTATCAAAGTTGACTGTGGCATAAGTTGTCATTGAGTGTTATCATATTGAGAAAAGTAATATTAATTCATAGGATTTTGTTAATAAGTATTATTAGGACATTCTTTAAAAAATTAATAAGTAAAATATATTTATTGTAAAAATTATAAAAGAGCATAAAAAGTCATAAATAATATAATTTTACATATTTTAAAGATTTTTTTAGTTTCTTAATTAATATCTTAAGAACATTGATTAACATTTATCATATATCATATTAAAATCCGTTTGGTTACATAAAAAGAGGATGAAAAAGAATAAAATAAACAATAAAATAATATACAACTCATATTTTTACATTTTATTTAATTTAAAACTTTTATCTTAATTCACTTTTATTTTATTGCACAACTGGATACTTAAGTAACTTAGTGCCATATAAAATGGCAAGCACATAAAACTTGTTTGGAAAAAGCAATTAATCTTCGGCATTCCGTGAACTTCAGTCACCTAATGTATGAAAACTTTAGCATTAGCAATGATTTTTCACCCATCCAAAGGGAGACAAATCATCCCTCACGCACTTGTGATAATAATTCAATTATTACTCAGTTAATCACATTTGGGAATGATTATTAGGCCACTTCTACTTTCCTGCTTCTTTAGTCCTTATTAATTTGCCAAAATATTATTTAACCAATCAATATCTCACTAAGCCTCTTGTAAAGAAAAAAGAATGAAAACGTGGAATATCCCGCACTGAAACAGAGACAGGATCCTGAGCTCCATACCATACCACTTGTAATCAAATGTACCGACAGTGTTTTGACTGTTCTTTCTTTTCTTTTTCTTTTTTTCATTTTGTGACATATAATATATCTTTTAAGGTGTGATAATCTATAAAATTATTATGAACCATAGTCATTTAAGTCTTTGGTTGAATGAAATTAAACTCAATCTCTTTAATTAAAATCTCTATTTGAATTTTGGATGAAAAAATATGATTAAAAGTGAGATTTTAAGTATCCAATTAAGTTCTATGATAAAAATTAGTCTGATAATTACTCTACATCAATTTCATAATAAAAAATATTAGGGTTTGTTTGATTTTTATTTTTATTTTTTGTTTTCATTTTTTGAAACTGTTTTCATTTTTAAAAGATTAAAATTTTAAAAACATGTTTGATTATTTTCTGTTTTCATGAAATAAAAATATTAAAAATTTATGATATATTGACTTCTTGTCTTTTTGTATTTTTATATTTGCTTAAAATTACATTCATTGTCACCGCAATTTCATTTTACCCGAAATGAGATTTTTATTTTCAACTGAAAACACTGAAAACGAGAATTTATTGTTTTCATTTTCTGGTTGTTTCATGTTTTCATTTTCACTAAAAATATTTTCAGAAATTCAACCAAACACATTTTCATCACCGTTTTCTGTTTTCAATGAAAATGAAAATAGAAAACAATAAAATCAAACACCACTTATGAATCATAAAATAGTTCTTGCTGCTTTATTCTTTTTATTGCCTTTACTTCTACCATATATTGTAATTTTTATGATATATAAAACATATCTTGTGAGATGCTGACTGAGATAGTGAGATGCCTTATCATTGCACATAATTCTAACAGATGAAAGTATTGTCTTGTAGTGGGATAATTCGTTTCCTTCAACTTTTCTTTTCCTTGTCTTTACCATTTGTCTGGTATGTAATGTGAAGTAGACTCCTAAATGGTTGGCTTAGCAGTGAAGATGCGTGCGATTGAAAAAATATTGTTAAGGATATTTTTAATAGAGCTGTGAAGATAGTCTAAACCCATATTAATTTGGTCCATCACGCGTTTAGGTCGGGTCGGATTTAAAAGGGGAGAAAATCTTGTTATTAGTTGTAAAATTTGACTTCATCTACTTAGATCCGTCCATCCCAATTGAACCTATTGTACACTCGTTACATCCACCTAAAAATATAACTTATTACTACTTTATAATATTTTTGTAAGACTTTAATATGTTTCTTCATTTAACTAAATATAGAAAAACTCACATAAAATACATTTTTATAATATTGTTTAATATTTTTTATTTAGTATTTTGTTTAGGATTATTTTTAAAATTTTTATTGTTATAATTCTAGATTTATAACTTAATATGTCTAATTGTGATGTGTAAATAATGAAAGATTTAATTTAATTAATATTTTCTTTAAAAAATAGTTTTTTTGTTGATTTTTTTTTAAAAACAAATATTTTTATTATATTTTAGATGGATTGATGAACCAACTCATTTAACTCAACTCCTGGTTGCCAGTCCAGTCCATTTTTATAGCTCTACTTTTTAATATACTTTTTTTATAATTTCAGAGTGAATAATACAGTATAGTTTTAATTTTTGAACGAATCGAAAGGATAAATTAGAAGTGTACTCAAGTTAATTAGATTTTGAGTATTACTTGACCATAACACAGAAAATATATAGGAAGAGTATAACTGCTAATTCAGATAGGATTACGCAATTGAGTTTGATTGTTAGGTTAAAGTAAGTTGTTGATTTTTCTTCGGGTAGATAAAGTCATAATAAGAGTGATACAGAAGCAGAGAAAAGAAATGGGTCCTGAAACAATAAAAAGCCCAATCCATGTGATATTGCAGTGCATCAGAAAAAAAGTTAAAAACAAAAACTGTAGAATGTAGATCACTGAGCACGCTTGCTGGATTGTTATTAGTTACCAAAGAGACTAACCCTATCTTTGGTAGAGAGAAAAGAAAATGAGGAAGAAAGAGAAGAGACAGAAAGAAGAAAGGTTTGGTCGTGTGAAGAGAAAGAAAGAAGAAAGGGAAATCTGGTGTAATTTTTTGTTACCATTACTCGAGAATTTTAGAATATTGCTTGTCAATCATGAGTAGGTTAGTGGACATTTCATATACCTGGTAGAATTTTTTTTTTCTTTCTGTTTCTTACATTTGTAGCATATTATATTTATTTATTTATTTTATAATTTTTTACATTGAACTTTTGTAAAATTTAAACATTAAAAATACTATAAATAGTTTCATTAGTGACCACATTTTGTATATCAATTCTCATTCTCAACCTTATTTTTTCAATCTCTATTTTACAATCTCAATCTCTTGTATTAGTGACATTCTTAATGGATCTAAATCAATTTCATTAGTAAGCTTTTTATAATTTATTGTAAAATTATCAAATGGCTCATTCGAATGAAAATTTTTAAAATCCTCTTTTGTTTTTCCCCTATATGTTATCACCACCACCAATAAATTATATGTAAAATAATTAGTCCATTTTTACCGAAAATTCTCAAAATCCTTCTTCGTTTTTTCATTAGATGCCACCATTACCACCAATGAATTATATGCAAAATAATTAGTCCCTTTTTACCAAAAATTCTCAAAACCCTTCTCCGCTCTTTCCTTACATGTCACCACTATCACCAATGAATTATATTCAAAATAATCAATTTCCTTCCATCGAAAATTCTCAAAGTTCTCAAACTTTTTTTGTCAATGCCAAAAAAGAATTCCACCATATTTTGTAAGCCTCCAAATAGTTATAGTAATCCATAAACTCCTTTCAATGATAAAGTTGAAACGCGGTTTTTACAATTTTCTATCCTAGTTGGGCTAAAAAATATCACACTAGAAGAAATATGAGATAATTCTACAAAAAAAGAAATCATGACTTTACTTTTCAATTGAAGATGATACACATCTCATTGGTTCATGGCTTAATGTCTCAATGGATTCAATTGTGAGTGATAATCACAAAGAGTTCACTTTTGGTTGAGAGTAACAAAAAATTGTAACAACTTTCGTGTCTGAGAGAAAATATTGAATCAAGTGAAACCTTGATGACTAAAAATTAATGCATGCATTCAAAAGTTCAAGGATCATTACAAGTAAGCTGTTGATTTGAAGAAAAGTGGATACACAGATACTGATGTCATATGATTCGTGCATATGTCATTTGGAAGGAAGATGAGGGAAACAATTTTAGTTTAGAGCATGCAAGGCGGCTACTAAAAGATAAGCCTAAATGGTTACAAACAATGCACATAAATTTGTTCAAAAAGAACAAAGCTTTTTGCTTTTGGGAATTACTCATTGTCATCTAGTCCGGAGACACCAATTGAGGTTTCAGAAATTAAGACACCATCATAAATCTCTCGTTTAATGGGACAAAAGACAGCCAAAAGGAAGATCATGGAAAAAGGAGCATATTCTTTTATACCGATTGTAGACTTAGCTCTTATGAAAGAAATAATAAGAAAATAAATGCAGTGTAAAAAAAATAACAGAGGCAATGAAGTCTGATGACATTAATAAGTGGTACAACATTTTTAGGAAGCTAACAACTAACATAAATGAAGAAAAACACAACAAACATAAAATCGCTTATAATTATATTTTAAAGAAGTTCAATAGTTAATTTTCATGTCTTAAGTTTTTGTTAATTAGTTGCATGTTGAAGTTTGTTTTTAATTATGGAAGTTTTTATGCCTTAAGTTATTAGTCATTTTGTTGTAACACAATTTTAATTAGTTGGATGTTGAAATTTGTTTTTATTTAGATAAGTTATTTGTTAATTAACATGCGTTAAAATGTAGCCGGTCACTAAACTAGTTGTTAAAGACTAATGGTTAAAAACTAACTATTACTAAACTAGTCCTTGAAAACTTTCGGTTTAAAAATATATAACTAATTATAAATAAATATTAAAAGGAGAATTTGTTATGAGATATTAAAAAAATAATTTAAGATCTCAAAATCAGATATATTATTAAAGTAAAAAAATGAAAAAGTCTTAAAAATAATTGACATAATGAAATTCAAAAAAAAAAAAAAAACTTTAAATAATGACCCTCAAACAAACATAGGTAGGAGAATGACCCATGATTCTAAGGTGACTCCAAATGATACCATTTTGGCTGTGACTCTAAATATTATTATAGTGAATCATAAATGAGATGAGCGCCGACAAAAGAAAATAAAAAAAATGTTTTTTTATAACGATTTTTTCATTTTATTTTCAAAATAACTCATTCAACCTATTATATATATTTTCGAGTAGATATGTATTGCCTTCCATTTCCTCACCCCATTATCAAGGTTTCTTTGTCTAAAAAGTTACTAAACCAGTTTAAAGTTGATTTTGATAGATTTGAGTTTTAGAAATTAAATTTGATTTATTTTAAACTAGATTGGCTGTCTTATATTATTTAGAAAGTATAATTATTTTGATTAATGGTATATTAATAATAATTTTATTTATTTAATATATAATATTTCATATAACATGATATTATATTGTATTTGCGATGAATATGATTTATTTTGAAATATATAACGTAAAATATATCTGGGTTTAAGTTTTATGTTTATGTTTTTATTCTATAATTTAACTATAGATAATTTTTTTACTGGATATAGATAATGTTAATAAATTGGATTTTCTGAGTTTTATCCCATAATTACCGAGTATAAGATATCAAAATTTCATCTTAGGTAAAGAAAAAAACATGTTAAGATCTTTATTTATACATATTTTACTTTAGGTTGATTTTTTTTTTGAAATTTTGTAATTTAGTATTATTTTTATTTTTGTTTCTCAAATTTCTTTTTCCGTTTTAATCTTTAGAAAATATATTTTTGTTTTTTTCCTTAAAGATAACAACTTTTTATCATTTAAAGTATTTTTTTTAAACAAAACAAACATTATAATAATATATAACTCTGCGTTTGGGCCGCAGTTAGACTTTCTGCTCCGCCGCCACCTCCTCTTCGTTCGCAGGGACCATGGCGAAAAACAGGAACAACAAGAAGAAGAGAAACGGTGTCGTTTCAATGGATACCACCGACGCATCCGTTTCGGAACAATCTCAAGGTACCTGCTTTACACCCCTCCCTTTCACCCTTTTACTTTCTATGCTTTTCGTTGAATTCAACAATGAAAACATCCAAATTTTATTTCTTTTAATCTTTCACTGCAACTTTAACTATTCTTGTTTTTCGACTCTTATTAAACCCCTGTTTTCCTTTAATTTTAACTTTTTGGTTACTACTTTCTTGGTTTGGTTTAAAATTGAATTTTGTTTAACTTTCAGCAATGGATACATCAGAGTCAGGAGTTCTAAACACGGCTTCTGGTGCTACCAATATGTAAGTAACGAATTGCCTTCACAGTGATGACCGATGAGAGGTAGATAGTGGATTTTACTTTACTGCCCCTGTAGAGAGATTAATCACTGTCTGGTTTTGAAGCTTTGGTCATTGGTGGACCTTGCGAATGTTGCAAAAATTTCAATTAAGTGTTTGTTTCAATTACTTGGAAAAGTGGATTCTAAAAGCATCCACTTGGTGCACTGTAAGGTGAAGCTTTGTTAATATTGGCCGTGCAATTAGGGTTTCATTTCAACTTTATAAATACAAATTCAATTCAGTATTATGTATTATAATTTTATTAAGGAAGGGAATAATGGATAGCTCTGGAATGTTTTTGAAGTAATTTTTTGAAAAATGGAGATTTTATCATCCATAGACTATGGAATCTGGAAGATAGAAGTATCAAATCTGATCTAGTTACTTAGCAAGAGAGGTGCCTGTTTGTTAGGTTGAGGGTGTTTACGAAGTTAAGCGGGTTAGGTTGAAATTTTATCTACTAACAATTGGTATTTGACTTGATTATTGTTACAAGAAAGGCATAACATTGCATGTTTAATCAGTAATAGAGACTTTAGAGATGAAAATTTTCAGAATATCAGAAGAAAATAAATTGGATAGTTATAAAATGAAAAGGTAATGAACTGAAAGTACCACATTTAGTCCTCTCCACTTTGGGAGGAGAGAGAAAGCCAAGAGGAATATTTAATGGTCTTAGTAGCAAAATTCGTTTCCATTTTTCCTCTTGTTTCTTTCTACAATCACAGCACATTGGATTTTTTAGTTACATTTTCTCTCATCTGGACAGGGTATACTTGGTTTTAGTGAGAGTTGGTGGGGGAAAATAGGCTAGGCATGTCAGGTTGTAATAGTTGTCAGCTCTGAAGGGTCTTTGTTCATTTTCTTTCTGAACATGATAGGGTTTGGTGGACTCTGAGTTGAATTCCATATCTTCTCATTTCCAGCAGTTCATATAATGCAGTTTCCTTCTTGCATATACCATTTATTTGTAATGTATCAAACTCAAGGCAACATGTGCTGCCTTCCCCTCTATTTTATTATAGCTGCAAGAACATAGATGTTTGTGAATTGTGAGTACATAGATGAACACATCTTGTTTTTCTGTTGCTAAATTACTTTTATAATTGTCTTCTATATTAATCATTAGAAAATGAATCATTTACTAATGGAAAATATGTGGTTAGTGATTTCAATGCTTTGTTCAACAAAACAGTGTAAGTTCTAAACTTCATGCCAGTTTGGTGCATTGATGGATTGTGTATATTGCTTAACGTTGTGTGACTGATGTTTTCTGAGAGTCTTGCCAACTGTTCTAAGAACAATGCTTAAGAAGCATGTAGTAGATTTTATTAGCTCTCGATTACTTAAAAAAAGTAAGTATTAAATGATTTGTGCTTTAAGTATAATAAATGTTTTTTTTTTCCATTAACTGTTTCTATTTTTGTTTCCTTAACCAGTGTCATAAAAACATTTGTTAACATTCTCCTTTCTTTGATATTTCTGCTCTGTTGGCTCCCGTTTTGATGTGGGTCATGTGTTAATTGTTACCTATGTCCTCAAGTATGGTAGAGATCTTAACTCGATAAAACAGTTTTATACCTCGAGAGTGAATTTATTTACATGCAAGATTAATTCTCTCTAACCATTAGGACTGCATTCTATTTGCTTTCTTATATAGAAGTGTCTGCTCCTTTAATATCTACTTGTTCTAAACTGCTACCTTTTAACTTGACATTTTGTAAAACAGGAAGATGAAGCAGAAAGGAAGGCCTATGAAGAGATCAAAAAATGTCCGAAAGATGAAAGCAATAGCAAAGGCTTTATCCGCTAATGAGAAGTCAATTGAGAAACTGTCGAAGAATGAAAGCAAAAAAAGTAGAGTACAATCTGCAAAAACACTCTATGAATGAATGGTTAAATGCCTCATATCATCATCACTTGGAAAAATTTGATACTTCATCTTGCAAGAGCGGAGTATACGCATTTTGTAATTTAATTTAGCTAAATTTAATTAATTATTAGGCGAAGAGTTGTTTTTAAGAATGAAGCTCCTTTTTTGTTGAATCCTTATGGTAATTTTGATTTATTATTTTATGTACTTTTATTCTATTGTCTCAATGATATTAAGGAAAAGTCATAGCTCTGTTTCACCTATCAACGTCATAACTATGGATAAAGTATACCATTAAACATACAAGTTCATTGACAGCCCAATATAGTGAAG
The DNA here is from genome assembly GCF_004193775.1 of Glycine soja. Classification (NCBI taxonomy): domain Eukaryota; kingdom Viridiplantae; phylum Streptophyta; class Magnoliopsida; order Fabales; family Fabaceae; genus Glycine; species Glycine soja. The sequence goes on from NC_041013.1 coordinate 42,335,107, forward strand.
CAAGCCAGAACGAGTATTGTATTTTTTGGCTGCTGTTTTGTCTCTTTTTTAGGTGCTGAGAATGAGTATCGTATATGTCAATTGTTATTTAATTATATAATTTAATGATATAAAGTATATCATTATACATATAAGTTAATTTTTATAATATATTTTTTAATTTTAATTATATAAATTTTTATTGTGTATCATATAGACTGAATGAGAAAAAAAGCTGGTGTCCATCTAAAATTGAGGTCCAAGGGCGGTTGTTTACCTCAAATATGTTCAGGGCCACCACTGAGTAGTAAATCTTCTAAGACAATCATCTTTGAATCTCTAAATAATATCATATACTTAAATGGAAAATCTTTAATTTTATGAAAACAATTTGCAACCAATTGTCAAATGTCATCGATACACTCTACTTTACATACTTTTGTTATTAAAATAGATTTGTTTCATTAAATAAAAAGTGACTCAAATAGTTTAACGAGTCTAGTATTAATTTAACTCACTAATAAACAATGTAATGAATAATACATTACTAATATTTTTATTATAATTATTGATTTTAATTTCAAATTGTATAATATTCTGGATGGCTTATACATGGTTGAAAATGTGCTTAAATATTGTAATTTAAAAATAGCTAATTTAGTTTTTAGGAATTTTTATTAAGGTTTGAATTTTTGGGATAATGTTTAATTAGATAAAGACAAAGATATTATTCTTAAAATTAGAGAGAGACACACACACACACACACATATATATATATATATATATATATATATAATTTCAAATTGCATAATATTCTGCATGGCTTGTACAATTGTTGAAAATATTCTTAAATATCCATACTTTGAAAATAGACAATTTAGTTTTTAATAATTTTTATTATGTTTTGTATCTTTTTTGGATGATGTTTAGATAAAGATATTATTCTTAAGATTAGATTTAGATTGTTTTTAATTTGATTTTAAGATTAGGATGATGTTAATGTATTTGAATTTGTGTTTCACTTTACCTCCATATGTAGACTATAGAGTTCATGAATTTTAATAAAAAAATTAACAAGCTCTTCTGCATAGTCTTTACCAAACATATGGGCACGCTGCATGAGACCTTTGAGAAACGTTTTTGTTAGCTCTCTGCGAGACAATGCACTCTGAAAGAATTATTAGGAAATATTTCTCTCTCACAGTAATTCTTTGAGGGTGGTTTGTCTTGCTGCGAGTTCAATGGCTGGTGTTGGCTCTTCTTCTTACAAAGGCAATGACAGCATTCTCTTCTGCTTTCACTGCAAGTCCAAGACACCAACCTTCATTAATGGATGGCAGCTTCGAAGTGGCGGTTTAGCTCTGCTCTGTCAAAACTGCGGGTGTGTTTTCTTTGTCCTCTCTTCTCTTCTTTTTTCTTCATAATTTTATTGTTTTTCTTTGTTTCTTGGGTTAGTTTTTTCAACTAATGTACAATTTATTATAGATGCATGCCTTGATGATTTTATATTTATTACTAATCTTTATAAGTACTTGATAGATTTATGAGACCTATTCTGTATATTAATCTTGGGTATCATGTTATCATCATTATTTTTATTATTTTACATGAATCTTGGGTTGTATGGTTGATGGTTGCTGCATCTCTTTTGATCTTTTTTGTTTTTGGACTGTTTGATGTTTCTTTGTTTTCTTATTCGAAATGTCTCTCTTTTTAGGATGCTGATAAAGGTAAATGGGGTGCCCTAAGTGGAAGGAAAAAATATAAAGAAAAAAGAAAAAAGAAAAGGAAAAGAGACATAGTAAGAGATCAGAGATGTGATAAATAATCATGGGAAAGAAAAAGGAGGCATAAGAAGAAAATAAGATGGATGAGAAAATAAATGAATATTTATGATTCTAGAAATAAATTGTACCAAAATTCTAATGTTCAAGGGTACCACAGATATTTCTTTACATCTACATCCCTGTTGTTGTTATGAATAGTGTTTAGGTTAATTTTATGACAAGTTTTTGTTCAAATTATTGTAATACTCTGCCTGCAATTCATTTTAAGAGGCTGTTTGTGTATTTGTTATATTGCTACATTGATTGTTGTTCTAAGCTTATCGTGAAAAATTATTTTTGTCCGGTTCTATGCAGTAAAATTATTTAATGAGGTTGCATGTTTAACTATGGAAATATGTGGGTGTTCACCAAAGAAATTGCTAAAACTTCACCCTTACATCTGCTCTCTCATGTTAAGTTCCTTCTTTTTTCCTCAAAACTATTGCAAGTTGAAGTTTGTAAACTTATGTGGCTTTGAATATCAGAATCAGTGCATGATCAATATATTGTTAGCAAATATAAATTTATATAATGACAGATTGTTATGGATCATTTCTTATGTATTTGCTTCTTCCTTTTCAGTCACAAGAAACTTCATGCTCAATAGCTAGAAACAATTGAACAAGTTGCTAACCCAGGGTTATGGTTTGCTTTATCCAAAATACTTATTTGACACTTACACATAGTTTCTTTATTTAAATCATTTGGGATTTGATTCATCTCCATAATTTCCTTACATAGCTGGTTTGATCCTTGAAAATGTAGCTCTCTTTATGAAAATGGAACCTTTTGTAAGGCATTTCACAAGGAATCTGATGGATGGAGAGATTGTGTAGCTTGCTACAAGGTAAGATTGGAACTTTTTGTTTTGTTCATTTTATATCTTGGCTAGATAAGATATTCAATATGCCTACAATCCATAGTGTCTTGATTTTCAATCTCTAAGATGTTGCACTGTGGATACATTGTGTCAAAGAATAAAATTTACTTGCTGGATCGTGGAGAAGTTTGTTGCATGGATTGTGCAAAGAAATATCTTATTCGAAGATGAATAATTTTCTGGCTTTTTGTAATTGTAGACTTGTATAGTATATGCTACAGTCTATAAGCTCAATTCTATGATATAACTGGATTCAAGAAAAAAAAAAGATTGGTACTTGCATGAGATGTTTTCTGATCTTTCCATCATTATTCTAGAAAAAAAAATCGTATGATATGACATGATCATAATTTCAGTTTAGTTTCTTCACGAATTTTCTCTAACTAAAACTTTTTGGTCCTAGGTTTCCCTCATCTTGTACTGGTCGATAGCAACCCTCTCTTTGATTAGCATGAGTTCATCATCATCATCATCCAAGCCCACATCTACAACACTTAACTTCTGGTTATGTATGGTGATAGTGGTGCCTTTCATGAGTGCTCCCTTTAACAGCTTGGCTTCCCTAGCATAGAGTTTAAGCCACTATGTAATTCCTTTCTAATTAAATGATAGGGTTAACATTGATCATTAAATTTCTATCACTGATTATTCTTTGATGCTATTAGAGGTTTCTTTATCTCATAAAAAAACAAACAAACAAGGATGTTGCTTCTTGTACTCTCATGAAAATCTTTAGATAAATTTTTTAAGAATAAAAAGATTAAGAATATTTTTATCAATTATTTTAATTATTTATCACATTATATAATTAAATAAAGAATAATATAATGTTTTTAGTGTAATAGAAAAAAAAAATTAAACTTAAAAATAAGATTCCCACACTTTTTATTAGAAAGTTTTCATGGAATGATATGTTATTTTTTAAAATACACACCAAACATAAAAAATTAAGTTACTTAATATATGATTATCAGAAATAAAAAATTTCTCACCAACCAAAAATCGTCCTATTTAGGTTCAGTTAGTTATTTAAAAAAAATGCAGTAAAAAATAAATAAGTTTCAATTTTATGAAAATCCCAAATTGCCCTTCTCATTAGGTTTAGGGATCTGCTGTTTGTGTTGCTTTAGAATCTGGGTGCTGCGGCTGAAGATCTCGATTAGCCGAAAATTGCAAGAACGGCTTCAGGCTCTTGCGATCAACAAACGCAGCGTTTTGATCTCAGATTTGAGGGGGAGAGGTACCGTCGTTGCATGTAATAATTGCTGCTTGCTGCATTCTTTAACAATGGCTATGTTTTGTTTTTTGAATTAATGTTGAAAAGCTTCGTTGTGGTTTAGAATGGCAACAACAGTGAGAAGTCTGAAGATAAAGACAAGTACGTGCAAACGTATAGTGAAGGAGCTGCATTCTTATGAGAAGGAAGTTGAGAGAGAAGCTGCCAAAACAGCTGATATGAAGGAAAAAGGAGCCGATCCCTATGATCTCAAGCAACAGGTATATCTCCATTCTTTAATCACTGTGCTTTCAGGTTATCTCTTATTTACTTTTCTCTGTTCAAAACAAATTTTGACAGGAAAATGTCTTGGCTGAGTCTAGGATGATGATTCCTGACTGCCGCAAGCGCCTTGAGGCCGCTTTGGCAGACTTGAAAGGATTATTGGTACTGTTTCTCTCGCTTTTCTGCTGTCATGTTTTAACCACTTTGACATGCCTCATTATTTGTTGCCTTTTCTCTATTAAAATCACTATTGTAGCTTCTTAATCTCAACTCGTAATTTATCCAATGCAGTGTTGTTATATAGCGGCCATGGTGGCGCCATAGCAGAATGGCGTGGTGGTTTTTTTTGCCAACCGCCGCCATAGGTAATTTGTGAAGGAAAACCCGCCATGGCGTGTTTATATGGCGGAATTTTGGCCTTCTGCCATGTTCCCACCATCCGCCATTAATAACACTGATCCAGTGGAAGATGGTTAATCATAACTGATTGGGATAAGAATATAGTTATCTTACTTATCCTGACCCTGTTAGTTCAAGGTTTTATACAGAATTGAGTTTCCTAGTTCCTACAGTTTTACTATGCTCTGGGACAAGGTGATTGCCTTCAGCCAGTTCATGCTATATTTTCTCAATATATTCCTGCAACTTCCTATTTTCAATTCCTCTTCTTTATCTATTTATAACCTTAATGTGAAAATTATAGAATTGTTTGACTGGTTGGGGATTGTTGCATCTTGATTTAATAAGAGTCTAACAGATGCAAAAATAAAATTGATAACTAAAATCTTTTTCCAAACCCAGGAGAGGGGGTAGTGGTGATTTGAAATAAGTGAAAGTTGCAACTTGCAACTAAAAGGACTTCTGTAATATTTAATTATTTTTTTAATATTTGTTATTGATTATGTTCTGCAACTTTTTTGTTCTCCTTTTTTTAAGAACGCATTTGTGTAGTATGAAGCAGGGTTTCTTTAAAACACATCAATTTATTTTCATTCATGGAAAAGAAATCTATACCTTTTATCCCCATAAGTTTTGGTCCATATCTTTAATTCTGTATTGAGGTGTTTTTGCTGATTTAAAAATAAGTTTAATTTTTGCATTTTCTTGAAATGGGATTGTAATTTCGATACCTTGTTATTTATTTATTTTTATTTCCCATTTTCAGGCTGAGTTGGAGGAGTCGGATGAGAAGGCCAGTCCTGAGATTGATGAAGCTCGGAACACCATCGTAGAAGTTGAGAAAGTATTTGAAACAACAGAAGATTAGCAAGGTTGTTTGATTAGTGCTCTTGATGGAGGATATTGGACCTGTATTGTACATTTTCCTGGTCACAAACAATCATACATTCTTCTTGTTCCATGTGCTCTCTCCTCCACAGTTTAATTCTGTACTTTTATAGAACATCTGAAAATGAATGATTATGGCATTGCTCTACTTTTCTAGGCTTGAAAACACGGTATCAATTTATCGAAGTTTTTACATCCAAATTTCTATAATTTTATGTGGTATGCGATATGCCACCTAAAGATCATTAAGTCAGTAATTCCGGCAGTGATTGTGTGTTTGAAGATTACTACAAGGGTATTGACCACAAACTTGTATAAACTTGTCAAATTATATGGTTTTGAATATCAGTATCAGCGCATGATCATATATTTATATTATTACCAAAGATAATTTTATATAATGACAGATTGTTATGGGACATTCCCTGTGTTTTCTTCTTGCTTTCCAGTCACGAGAAACTTCATGCTCAATCTAGAAGCAGTTGAACAAGTTGCTAACATGGTTTGCTTTATTCAAAATATTTGTTTTATTTGACACTTACACATAGATTCTTTATTAATTTAAATCGTTTAGGATCTGATTCATCTCCATAATTTCCTTACATAAATTGGTTTGACCCTTGAAAATGTAGCTCTCTTTATGAAAATGGAACCTTTTGTGAGGCATTTCAAGGGAAATCTGATGGATGGAGAGATTGTGTATCTTGCAACAAGGTAAGATGGGAACATTTTGAATTAATTGGTTCTCATTGTCAACATTGACATCATAATGAAACATCACATTATGGATGTACCCAATAAAAGCACGACCGAAAAAATTATAAATATGGGCAATGATGTTATCTTGTTTTTGGTGAGCATGGTATTTGTATGAAATAACTCTGCTAAAGATAGTGATTAATTTTTGTTAGAGACTGTAAGCATATAAAATATGGGTATTTTTCTCTCAGGACACAGCACTGTGCAATTCGAGAAATGAGAACTAAGCTAGCTAGGCAAAGTGATCTTATCTAAAATTGCGGCTTTCCCCATACAATATTGCAACATTCTAAGATCAGACATAATGAATCGATTTTCAGTAGTTTGCGAACCGTCTTACGGATATGGAAATGAAAAAAAGCTTTTGCTGATGAGTAAATCTCTGTTTGGTTTTTTTTAAAAAAAAGTTTTCTTTTTGTGTTTTTATATTTTAAAAATAATTTTCATTTTTCTAAATTTTCAAGATTTAGATAAATGACTACAATGAAGTTTAAGAAAGAAGAAAAAAACTGCAAAAAAGACTACCAAGTAATTAACAAGTGAGATTTTGAAACAGCTTCTAGTATGCAATAAATCATCTGAATTTTTCTATCTGCAAATACTAGATAGAAGAAATTATGCACACCACCTCCCAAGAGAGTGCTCCACTGTGGTGAAAAAAAAATTCCACATGCTTCCTAAACAAGAAAAGTGCACTAATGCGTTATATAATTTAAATTTATATTATGGGTGGCTGCCGTTATTTGGCCACTATGATTAGTAATTACCACCTGCGATAGGAAGTGGGTTCTCTTCAAACGAGCAAATAAACAGTATGGAATTTGCTGGTAGTAGGAAAGGTGAGTGTACCCTTTGTGATATGAAAACTACATGCATGCAAATAAATAATAAGATGATATTCGTATATTGCATCGGTTCTTTTATATAAAATATAATTAATTAACTTAATAAGACTAATGAAATTAATTTAATTATAATGATGTTATGTATTTAAATTTTGTTTTAGAAATATCTATAAAATTAAGTGAGTTAAGGAGTAATTATATTTAATAACACTGCAAGGAGGGACATATCCAAGAGTGCATCAAAGGGATCCAATTTTTTTTACATAATTTAAATATCTAACTTCTAATAAATAATCATTTAATAAATAATAAGTTTGACAAAAATATTTATTATTAATTTATTGTATAAAATTAGAGATATGATCTATTAGTAGAAAAAAATTAAGTAAATATTAACTCAAAAATCATTTTTTTTATAATTTTCTTTCACTAATATTTTTAATTTTTCTATTTTATTCATATATTCATAAAGGGTCCACAGAGAGGGATCAAAGTCTCTACATGCCACTCCTTAGATTCGTCCCTCACTGCACGTAGTTCAAATGATAGTTTTTTTACAAATAAATATGACTTATATTGTTGATAAATCAATGAATTTATCTACTTACCTAAAAAATGAGTTGGTGTTTCATGAATAAATTTCACAATAAATTAAGAATATAAAAGAAAATTAGCAATTAATCAATCTCAAAGTCGGCCTACTTTTATAATTGAGATTAAAAAAATGCACTTATTCTTTGTTTCTTGTATAAAGTGAGAGTGTTCATGGATTTAGTTTGACTAAATCTGTTTGGTTGGGCTGTATCTGTGTAATTTTTTATTACGAGTCCAATCCAATCATAAACTGATTGGATTAATTGGATCTCAATATTTATAAAATGTTTTTTTTAATATAGAACAATAATATGTTTTTGTCTAAAGTTGAGTAAGTATATAATAACTAAATACACTTAAAATATACTAAATTATAAAAATATTTGACTAATATAATTAATGATTTTAATGTTAATATAATATTTTTATAATAAAATATGATATTAACATACGAAAACATAAACAAAATCAAGACAGCGATAAAAACAACTTAAAAAAAGTTATGGGTGTTTTAATTTAGTAAATTATGTGAACTAAAAATTACTAATGTGTTTTATATTTAATAATTAATTTATATAAAATAAATTAAATTATATGATATAAGTCTTGATTCAATATGTCTATGATAGTGTCTTGATTTTCAATCTCTATATTAAAAGGATAAATATATTACATATTCCAAATAATCCAACACTTAGTGAGAGAGAAAAAAAAATTAATCACTGTTTTCAGCAGAATTATTTCATATAAATATTATACTCACAAAAACAAGATAACATCATTGCACATATTTATAATTTTTTCGGTCGTGTTTTATTGGGTGCATCCATAATGTGATGTTTCATTATGATGTCAATGTTGACTTATGAGAACCAGTTTCATTATGGAATAATGGGGAAGCTTCTTTGTTGATCTCCCACAAAGTAAGGAATGTATGCGGCTGCTTGTGTTTGTGTGCAATTGCTTTTATAATCTAGCCAAGAGGCTAATCTAGTAGTTTTCTGCTTACAGTTTTACTCCTTTCTTTTCCATGAGACATTGAAAAACTGAATTCACGGATGAGAAAAGGCAAATATTTTTAGAGGTTATGACTACTTTGAAACCATGCATTATCAGATATGCTCCTTGGCCATATATATCTTCTGTGTATATTTATCTTCTGTCACATGAAGGAATTTCTAGTCATTGTTAGATAATTGCTATTATGGGGACATGGCTTTTGGTAAACAGAGTTGTCTCATCATAAAATGAATTATACAAATTCCTTCATGGGACACGCTACCTTCCTCCTACCCACGAAAAATTACTCACTATTCATACATTTCAATTAAGAGTGTGCTTGGCCCTAGTTTTTCATGTTTAGAGTGCTTATCCCACTTTTTTCTTCTTCTTCTTTTTATTAAGCATCATATCTAAATAAGAACCTATCATTTAGGTACAGTCTTAATAAGTATCAGGTGCTTTTATAAGCACCAATCGCTTAGTTAATAGCATACGTAAGCTTTTGTGTAAAAATAAAATAAATAAAAACTAACACTTGTAGCTAGTTTTTATGTTACAAAAGTTCTCTTGTTTAATAAGCTGCCTAGAATATAGATCTGTCAAAACAAAAAAAAACCTGTATAACCTTTTTCCAACTTTTATAGCTTTTATTTTTAATAAACTGATAACTTTTTATTTTAAATAAGAACCAAGTCTGATTTTAAATATGTATTATTTTAATTTGATTATTTTTGCTACCACTTTTGTCAACTCTGATTGGTGTATTTGAAAAATATTAACCCATACCTAAAGATATTGGTTAAGAAATAAAAAATAATAAAAATTATTTGAAAGTGTAATAGTATATTTTCTCATAATTTCTAATACAACTCTAAATCTTCAATTAAACATTATATTTATTCATCTTTTAACCCGTGTCCTTGGGACAAATTAACATGAACATTTTAATTTTAACTATTTTTTATCATTTTAAATAAAATTTAATTAATGAAAATAGAATATATTTTATTATTTTAAATAATAATGACTTAATAAAAAAAATTGTTGATGAAAGTTATCCTAGAGTTGCTTAAATTAGAGTTGATAAATAGTAAGGATGTGAAAGTTATTTATTAGAATTTTTGAGTTACTTAAATTATAAAAAAAAGACATGAATAATGTATAAAAAAACCTATTTAAGAAGAACCCCTCCTCCCTTCCCCAAAAACTGTCTCCAAGATTATGGGTGCTTTAGGGGGCAACTTAAATGGAACAACTTTTATAAGTTGCTATAAATAATCTTATATTATCTTTCAAACTTTTTTCATAATAACATTTTTACTATTTCAACCAACTTGATTAATTTTTAATTCTATTATATCAACTAAAAAATATGAAAACAGACTCCACTATTTTTTTTTGACACAAGACTCCACTACTTATTTCATACAATTAAAAAATGTGGAACCCTACAAAAGTAAATAACTATGGTTCGACCTCCTTCCTAATGTGGCAAAAATATGGTGTTCTCCAAATGTGGTTGTGTTGCTCTTAGAAGTACTCCCACGGTGGTATTTGAAGAGCACAGAACACCTCTAATTGGAATTACCCTTAAATGTTTAGGGAAACTAATAGTTATTGATACGATTTCTCACCTTCCAACGGTTTCCAACACAGTGAGATGTAACACTAATAATTATTCATTCATGCATTCCAATTCCTCCGCCAAAAAGAACCAAAAAGATTAAAAATACCAGCAAACAAAAAAAAAAATCATTGGTATGAGATGTAACACTATTAACATAATAAAGAACCAAAAAGATCGAAAATACCAGCAAACAAAAAAAAATTCCTCCGACAATAGGAAGACTGCATTAACACTATTAACAAAATAAACAACCAAAAGAAGAAAAAAAAAAACCAATTCATGGAAATAAAAATATCCCCCTACACATTTTCTCCATACACTAATGACTAAACTAAAACTTTCCCTATATCCCAAACTGTGTTTCGTTCATCCTTTGCCTGAAACAAAAAAATCAATGCAGCACAACAAAACCTTTTTTTTAATCACACTGTGTTTGTTTTCACCCAAATGGCATCGTTTTCTTTCTTTTCCGCCCAATTTGATTATTGGAGTGAAGAAGCAAGAGAGCAAATGTGTTGTGTGTGTGTGCGTGCGCGTGTCTCTCAGTGAGCTCCTCGATTCATCATCATCTCCTTGTACTGTCTCAGCGACTCCTGCCTCTGCAGCCTCATATCCGCGTTGAACTTGTTGATGAACGCTTCCACTCGGCGGTTCAACTCGTCCTGACTCAGCGACGGCTCCTTCCTCAGTAGCCTCGCCGACGCGTTCTTCTCCCTCCCCGCGAACGTCTCCGACTTCTTCATCACCGGCCCTCCGCTGCCGTTCAAGTCCCGTAACGGTGTCCCCTGCTGCGTCGTCTCCCACGTCTCCGCCTTCTTCAGATGCCGCGTTAAAGGCATCGCTCTCCCCTCCCTTATCGTCCTCCACGTGTTCTCCAACGTTTCCTGCTTCTTCGCCTTCGCCACTCCCAACGCCACCACCTTTCCCCCTACATCATCACCATTTCAGATTTCTCATCCACTCATCAATATCAATATTTTCATCTCTATTTATTTCAATCACATCATTTATTACATCTCATGCCTGTGTATAAATCTAAATTTATATAAACTTTTATTATTCTGATTATTTTTCAATTTCATTTTTTTTAAAACATATATCATTTAATGAACTTATGCTTTGTTAAACATTTCTCAAATCAGTTTCAGTTCTCCTTTTCTTATTCGGATTATTTTTCAATTTCAATCTTTTTTAAAAAAAAAACAAATGAATAAAGAAATAGTAATACGGTTGTTATAGTGACGATACCTTCGGGACTGGCTCTAACGGATTTGCGGTGGCTGAATCTGGCGGAAACCAGCGGTTTCTCGTTCTCATCTGCGAACGCGAAGTCCGAGGAGTCTTTCCTCTGCAGGCTCGGAGAGAGAACGCCAACGCCAACTGCTTCGTCGTCGTCGTCGTCGTTGTTGTTAACCGCCGCTTTCACCGGCGTGTTCTCGTCGTAAACGTAACCGGCAGAGCCGTTACCTCCCGCAACGGAATCGTAGCTGAGCGTCGGTTTCGTTTCGTAGAGGTATTTGTCAGAGGAAACGGCGTTGTAGTCCGATTGTACAGCGGCGGCGGGAGCGGGGATCTGGACGGAGGCGGGTGGCCCGTCGTAGATGGCGGGGAGGAGGGTGGTATCAGGCGGAGAGTGATGGTGGTTGTTGAGTTTGGAGGAAGCGACGATGGTGAGGATGATGAAATTGAGGAAGATGTAGAGGTAAGGAGGAGTGAAGCACGTGAGGAGGAGGGTCCACAGGTGCGGGGCTTGGTTGAGGAGGAAATGCGAGAGCAAAGGGAGTGTGAGTTTCAAACCCATTGCCATCGATAAAACCCCGGTGGAGATTACAACCACTTTCACAGAAACATAACCCATTCTTTTCTTTTTCTTCTCTATCAAACACAAACAAGCTCAGAAGTTTAGGAAAAGAGAGAAAGGAGACTATTTATACTTGTATTTCTGATGCGATGTGGACCGTTTGATCAACTTGTGGGAAAGCGTTGAACGACTATTGGCCTTTGCCCTCACTAAAGTGTCTTTTTTAATTAGTCCTCTAAAGCTGTAACTCATACTATCACACTATTACTTTGGTTTTTTTTTTTTTGTATATTATTTATTAGGTTGGATCTCACAAAAAGAACTAATATTTCATGGTAAATAAAGATTCAAATTTTCGTAAAAGAAATATTCACATATCGTGTTTCGAATAGAAATACTTTTGAAGAAAAAAAAAATATTTTTCAAAGTATTCTAGTATTTGATTGTTAATAAAGAAAGTGATTATGATGATAAGCAAAATTAGTGTATAAAATAGTTAGCATCCGCGGAAAACTAGAGAAAAATCAGTAATTAAAGTGGGCAATGCATGGAGGGTTATTAATTAGATAGAGTAGTGTCGCTATGCTGTTGAGCTACGTAAACAAAAGCAACATTTGGGGATGATGTTTGGAGACAATATCTTAATCTCAATTTATTAGTGAACGGTGATGATGAAGTGATTAGTGGTATTTAGGTACTTTTCAAGGTTATAATAACGAGGAAATAAATGTTAACTGGCATCTTTAATGTATTTGTCAAGGAATTAAAAGAAAAAGATACATAAAATTACTTTATTTATGATAATTTTATATTTTTTTCATTTAATTTCTGAAATAAGAGACTTTAGTGATAGGAAGGAGGCATTTGAATGGGGATAATTTAAAAAAAGGGAAGCTCAACGGCTAAAAAGAATATGACCGTTAAACCCGGAGGCTGGACTCTCAGGGGCCTCTCTCTCACTCTCTCCCTCTTGAATGCAACACTCCAAGACAAAAAATAATGCAATTACTCCTAGTACATTGCCCACTAAATTAATTAACCACATTTTCCAGTTTTAAAATAAATAATTATAACATTCAAACAGGATTTGTCGCTAATAATTAACTGAATTTAATTCTTTATGTAGTTAATGTTTTTTACATTCTCAATTAATAAAAAATTATTATAGGTGTATTTTAAAATAATTATCATAAAAATTTATAAGTTTATCATTAATTCTGTAAAAAAGAAAAGTTTATCATTCATAATTCATAATAATAATTTACAATTGAGTGAAAGAATACAAAATACATTTCAATTAAATTTGTTAATTTTAGTGTAAATGAAATAAGAATATATATGTGTTTGAAAAGCATAAAATATTTATTCCCGTGATATAAAAAATTGACATTTTTTAAAAATTGGGTCATAAAATATTACATTTTTTTTCTTATTTTCTTATCTTATAAGTGTTTTATGAAAAAAAATTATCTAAACCAAATGTTATTCAATAAAATCTTAATTAAATTATTTATTTAAATGGATCTGAAATACATAAGTAGAATATAAGAATTCTTTTAAAAGTTATATGGCCTTTTCAAGTGATCATCATGTGACTTTAAATTTGAATTATCTATATATAATTATGTATGGTCTTCTCATTTCTTATAATATGAAAATTATTTTCTTACTTAATATGCCTATCTAGTATTTATTCAACATATATAACTCTTATTTAATGTTTTCCATGAACATTATGAAATAGCTTAATATGTTCTTTTTAAGGATTCTCTTGATAACATAATCCGAGATACAAAATTAAGGATCCAAATTACTTGAAACGAAATCTGAAATACGTTCATAATTAATTTCTCTTGCTCTTGTGTTTACAATAGTCAATAACCTCTAAAACAAGCATGCTTTTTGCTGGATATCAACATCAGACATGAACAAAATGATGTATATATATATAGGTAGAGGATAATTCTTATTTCTATGAGTTAACTTTTATAATTATATTAATTTAGAACTTAAATTTTAAGATGATATTAGAGTTTGCAAATATTCAATCTTACTAGCTTCATACTCGATATGTTGAAACATTGGCTTGAGAAGTACATACGTGATATATACAAAATAACGTATAGTAAGTAATTAAAGAGATAATTAATCCTCGTCTCTTAAGCTACATTTAGTACTTGAGTCCAAACTTAGATATTTGTTATTCAAATTAATTACCTCCCAAAATGAATCCCGCTCCTCCAAACCCTAAACTAATTCATCTCCCCCGTCGTCGAAACCACCTACATCATCATTGCCGGCCCGCTCACTCCCCCTGTTGCCAATACCGACCCTGCCCTCACTGAGGACAAAGCTGAGAAGGTCCTCGAAGACCACCTCAGCACCAACCCTTGCAACACTGACACTCTCCATGCCCAGGCCTTCTTCGTGCCCTTCTTCTCATCCCGCAGTTTCAATTCGCACAACCACACCATGAAGGAACCTGCCACGCAAATTGGTCGCCAATTGCCGGTGCCTTTGAAATTCATTTCATTTGTGAATCATTCCAATGCGAGTTAGGATTGTACCTATAGGAGGTGAATGAGAGATGTTAAGTTGGAAAATTGGAGATTTCTGATTTGGGGGTGGGAATTTCTGATTTGGGAGTTAGGATTTGGGTTAGCTACTTAAAGATGGTGGGCGGTTGGAGGGGGTGGTTGTTTGGTTCAGGTGTGGTGGTTCAAGTGTCGTGGTGATGGTTGAGGTTGTGGTTTATTTTTTATATTTATTTACAATCTGTGGCGGTTAAAAAACGCCACAAACTATATCATTGTATTTTTTATTTTTTATTTTTTATATAACTTGTAGCGGCTTTTGACTCACATAACTCGTATTTAAAATTTTAAAATAGAAAATAATGTCACTTAGAATTGGATATAAGGGAACTTGACTCGAAAAAAAATGATACATTTATAAAATATGAGGACGAAAAATAAGTTAAAATTTTTACTGAAATAGAAATCAAATATTTTTATATTTCTAAGGACTAGAAATATATTTTAATCTAAAATATATATCCCGCAAAGTGGGAAACTTCTTTTCCTCTTGTAAATGGATTTATACATAGATCAACCAAGTTTTGGAACACACAATGTTGTTGAATTTTGACGATGAAAGTCATTCCTAATCTGACCCCTTATATTAAAAAGGTACACAAACTGATATACATGATCTACTTTTACGGTCAAAACACGATAGATATGCAGCGTGTTTCGTAAGTGGTCGATAATAATCCTTCCTAAATGCCTACGATAGAAAATAATTTTGCTACTTCACTCCCCAAAACAAGACACCAATCAACTTGATCGAATACGACGCATTTGTAGACATTTATACACACATATGTGGCTGTATTTGATTTGGGTTGTGTGTATCATCATGCAAGCACCAACCTTAACCAAATAGTTGGAAATTTGGCTTTGCCTTTATATAACAAAATGAGAGAACACTAAGGTGAGTCTACGACGAGATCATGATGATCATATATGAGTTATGGCTGTGAATTAGATTTCCAATGCACCAAAGTCAGATATTGTTATCTATTGAAAATGTCAACGAATGAAGAAGAATTCAACAAATGCTAGACGGAATGGGCACGTAAAGACAATTAATGAAAAAAACTATGCATGAGCAGTGACTGAGAACACGACCGCTTGCACTTGTGGTTTATTTTCATTGAGAATGGGTGATAATATTATTCACACGACACTATGATGTTTATAATTATCGATTTTTTTAACATGCACCACTTCTTAATACTAATGTTCTTTTGTTTATTTTAAGTTATTTACCTATTTTTAAAAGATTTTTATTTTTATTTACACTTTCCAGTCTTATTTATAAGAAAAAAAATCATAGTATCTTGGTCTTAACGCATAAACAAATTTGAACTACTTTTATCTTATTTAATCAGACAAATGAAAAGTTAAAAAAATTATTTTTAATTAAAATTAACACAATTAAAT
Source organism: Glycine soja (assembly GCF_004193775.1). Taxonomy (NCBI): domain Eukaryota; kingdom Viridiplantae; phylum Streptophyta; class Magnoliopsida; order Fabales; family Fabaceae; genus Glycine; species Glycine soja. The sequence goes on from NC_041013.1 coordinate 42,351,213, forward strand.
GAAATTAACTATTTTTTTAATAAACATAAAATAGCTTTGTTTCTCTTATAAACCAGACCGGAGGAAGTATATGTTTATTTAGAACTTCAACATGCACACACAAAAAAAAAAACTTCAACATAATAGTAGTTAATTATTATCTTTTTACTTATATCTTTTTTTTTAATGTAAATTCTAAATGCTTTAAACACTTATCATAATGGGAAAGATAATAATAAATGCTATAATATATATTTTATGTAATTGTTTCAATCAATGTCAAGTTCTAAAGCTAGGTTAGTCTCAAAGCTTGACATTGTTTGAGATTCATAATTATGTTTATCTTTTCTCATTTGGAATGTGTGGGTCAGTCTCTCTCTATATATAAGAGAACATCATTAAGGTAATGTTTGATAAGCCATTTTAGTAATTTATAAACTACTTTGTCTAACTTGTAAATTAGTTTGACCAAAAGGTCAAGTAATTGTAGGCTCAGGCTAAGCATTTGGCTTAAAATCTAGAGGCTCCAATTATATTCTTTACTTTCTGTAAAAAATTTTAACGAACAAATACAAAAAGAGTATATTAAAGTTATAGAAATAAAATAAAAATACTACTCTTACATCCTTAACATAGAAATAATGTCAACAAAACAGTATAATATTGCAACTGGTAAATATATCATACAACATACGGATATCTTTAAAATTAGGATAAAAAACAGTTTACTTATTGGAAAAACTTTTATACACATTCACATGCATTAACACTTATGTGTAGTTATCATAGGTGGCACCTGTGATGTGCCACTTCACATATGACCTAATCATTAATCGAAATGTATGGTTAATGTTTTAGTTTTGAAACGTGATACATACATACATATATATATATATATATATATATATATATATATATATATATATATATATATATTATGGAACTGGTTAACTATTTCACCTAAAACTATATATGTTATATAATGTCAGATATGCATGCATATCATCAATATTAATACATTATTTTGTATTTGTTTGAGGCAATGAAACTAAACATTAAAAATATATAAAGAAATATAACACTTTAAAGAAATCAAATCAACATAAAAAATTTCTGTTGGTGGTAGTATTATTTCACTTTGTTATCGTCCAAGTCCAAGAAGAGGAATAGGCAAGAATTACGTGGTCATATTTTGTTGGTGAGTGATGATATTAATATGACCATTAGCTTATGTGGAGTACCGTTACATTGGTCAATTAGGGCATCTCCAATATCAGGAGTACCGCGAAAATTTTCAATTCTTCTTTGTTTAATTATTATACTTTTAATTTCATTTTTTATTAATTACTTGGCGCAAGTATCCAAACACCGGCTAGTATAACAGTTAACTGAACTTTATGTTAGTAAACTTCATTGTGGATACAACATATAAAAGCCTGAATGCGATAATATCCCAAACAAATGATGAGAATCAGACACATTATGGTTTTGGTATGAAAATGAAAAAATAAAGATTAGTGTGTTTGATAAGTCTTTTGGGAGTTTAGAACTTTCTTTTACTAACTTATAAGCTATTTAATTTGATCAAAATAAACTATGTACAAAAGAAAAAAGAGTATCTCCAGTGTCCTCGATTCAAATCTATATGTGCCTGCCTTGTTACCTTGAAACCCGTATTAAGGGAAAAATTATTAGAGTGTATGGAATTATTATATATTTATGATCTTAGTCAATGTTTATGTGATTTTAAAAAAAAATTATAAAAAATTTAATAACACTCAAGTTTGTACTATGTAAATTCTAATTAGGACTATGATAAATTGATAATACTATATCATATAATAATTTTTCATAACTTGCAGCCTGATATCTGATTGGTTTTGAAGCTGCGCCTTCTAGCAACTTTTCCACCGTTTCATGCCATCAACTTTGGCTGAAAGGGAGCTTCCCCAAGCTCTGCAATTTTTTGCTTATTAGAGATATTGTGTTTTCTGGAAAGAGTGAGAATCACCAAGTTAGTTCTTTATGAATTATATATAAAGGATTTTCCTTGCTCTTTATGCTCTTTTTTTTTTTATTTCTTGCATTGTGTTTCACATCAATAGGTTGAAGCGGTCTCCCGGACCCCAATAAGTGTTTCATCTTCATCGATGCTAAATTAAATTCCCATGGTTATCTACATATTTATTCATATTTATAAAACTTTTATTTGTGTTGTTTTGTCATATAATGCATATACAATGAAAAAAGTATTTTTAATATAAATTTTAAGATAATTATTATAAAAATAAAAAAATCTTGATTTTTTTATTCAAAATAAAATTATCTTGATAACGTGTTATTGGATAATTATTATACTTTATATCGTGAACGTATGTATTATTTGTTCATACAAATATCCCCTCGTGAGCACACTTTTTGTCATGTTATTCACCAACACTATTCTATTATCTATATAAATGTGAAAAAGTTGACGGACTCAAATTTTGGATAGTGCATTACGAGACGATATTTTCTTACCATACATCAGAAAAAAATAATATAATAATAATAGAATGAGAATAAAATTAAAGGTAGCTAGCCTTTAATTCTTGGAAATACTTGCCGATAACTATTATTTACGCAATTATTTAATTATATAAATTAAATTTACTTTGTTGTATTCTTTGAATAAATCAAATTAACATGAAAATATGAAATAACATATAATTTGATTTAAATTAAAGATAATATTATAATTAAAACAATAACATGTTAAAGATAATAAAATATATTAGAGCTTACAATAAAATTAATTTAATTAGAATTTAAGAACGATAACATAATAATAATACAATATAATTTTTTAAAAATTAATAATTACTATAATTTAAATTTGAATATAATAACACACCCATAATAATGATAATCAAAATTTAAAAACAAAATGCAAAATCTTAACGAATCAACTTTTCTTACAATTTTGTGAAAATCCCTATATAATTAGGAATGAGAAAGAATATAAAAAGAAAAATGAGTTAATCTAGGAGTGAGATCTTAGTCTCCCAAATAAGTACACAATTATAATAAAGTACATTAAACATTTTTGAATGTTACATTTTAATTAAAATTAAAGATTTACCTAGTAAATAAGATTCATTTTTAATGATGACCATAAATTATCAAAATAAAACTCAAATTTTAGTTTAAAAAATAACACCAAAATAGTATTTCTAAATTTTACCCATACCTAAAACTACCATAAAAAGTATATTCCAGACACAGCTGCAGGGCAAAGGCTACAGTTACGATCAGTTGGCATTATTTCATACAATTATAACTTCTTGAGAATTAAAAAGACTTCAACAGAAAAAAAAAGGTGTATTACTGAATTTTTATGGAAAAAAATTCCTACTAATAAACATTATAAAACCGATTAATAAAGAGTAAAAAAATAAAAGTTTAAACAATTCCTTTATAGAATGAGGGGATTCGGTATAAAAGATTGAATAAAGTCCATAAGTTGTTATAAATCCCTCTATCTTATCTTCAATTTTTATGGATTAAAAAAATAAAAATCCTTTATAAGACATTTATTACTTCAAAAGTTTAAACAATCTACTTTGTATTTAATTTATTTTTTAACCATTAGTACTCATTTAATATATTCGTAAAAAAAATTATACTACCAATTAATAAAAAATCATAATAAATATATCAAATAATTATTATAAATGATAATTTTCTAGGAATGATAGACCAAACTATCTTTAGCATAAAATGTTTACCTCGCCGCTATTTTAGAATGAAATTTTCATTGTATGATGATATGTACCAAACATCAAAACGATATAGAAGCAAAGGAAGGAATATATAGTAAAGATCACTAACTTTTTATTGTGAATAAATAAGTATAAATACTGAATACAACTACGGATACAAATGAAGCAATCACCTGAAATGAACGAGGAAAAACCTGAACTAGCTCTCTACAAATGGGTTACAACCCCAATGACAGCTCAAGGGAAAAATGAGAAAAGAAAGCGCACTTGCTGTAATTTTAACTAATCTTCTATGGTATATGACATTGCTGGCATTGCCCAACAAAAAAGACCAATCACTGTTTCGTAAACATCCCCTGTGTTAAGGAGGAAAAATCATAATCCTTCGCAGACTGTGTAGGGCTAGATGACACTGCAGGAGCTCCTGACTGAGGTTTATTCACTCCCATTGTCGTCATCATACCGTTAACTGGAGGAGCAACTTGACCCATACCATAGAAACTGTGCATCAAATGTCAACTTGGTCAACAACAAAAAAGAGGGCTATTGACAGAAAATGCATTAAAAGCTTGAACCAAGTTGGGAGGTAACAAGATGCAAAGACATAAAGAAAAGAATACTAGGGAATCAATGGTGAAAACAAGTTTGTGTGTTCCCTTTGGTGAACAAGAGCATGGTGGATAATGTATAAAATCAAATATAGATGACTAAAAATAATGAAATAGTATAAATTTGATTTATGTGATTAATTTTTCAATGCTAATAAGATCCAAACATATGTATAAATTGATAGCATCACGTACGACTTTGATTTATGTGATTAATTTTTCAATGCTAATGGCACCACCCTCAATTACAAAATGAAAATACTTAATGAACAGAGGATCAATCGTGGACAGTCAAAGTGGTAATGGAAACAGAACCCTCAAAAATAGCCTTTTCGTACAACAGTCTATACTCTAATTTGTTTTGGCTGGTGGGACCAAATTTGATTGTAACCAATTATCAAACCTAGGATTATTCAGAATTTCTTTGGACCAACATCAGGTAATATTCCAGTAAAAAATTCCTACAAGTTATTGAACATATTAATTTGGTGTTAAGCATGCAAACCAATGACATACCTGGATGGTGGATATTGAACAGAGCTCCCTGCAAAGTGTGCTGGGGTCATGTTCCTAGGCTGACCCTGAAAGGGGAGAAACAAGTTAGTTGCTGGACAAAGCTAAGCATTCATCAATTAACATTTGGATTACTTCAGTCCTAACCTGCATAAGTTTTTGCAGGTCTCCCTGACCACCCATGGGCATTACTCCAGGAATTGAGTAGCCAGTAGCTGGCCAACTTTGGATAGGAACATTTGGTGGCCTAGGTTGTTGTATGTTAGCAGCATACCTGGGATCCCCACCAGTAGATTTAGCTGCAGCAGCCATTAGAAGAGACTGTTGGTGTGCTAGCATGCCAAGCTGCTGTTGATGCATAGAAAATGGAGACACTATATTGGCCTGCAGATATCCAAATCACTGGTCAGGTAGAAGCATTTTTACCAGAGAGAAAGCACCTGATGATAAAGTGCAACAAATCAATTCTTGTTGTAATATAGTCTTCAATATTATCTTACATATAGGGCATGGTGGGAACAAAAACTCAACTAATAATAGAAGAATTTACATATTCAATAAATATGAGTAAGCAAATCAAGTCAAAGAAGTAACTCCACAATCTTACACAAACCTACAGAAGAATTGGCTAGTACCTTCTCAAAGAGGCGCATGATATCATTTTTCACATCTTTTTGTGGTTTTTCTGGAGTCAAGCTTGGAGTCACAGGAGATAAATCTTTGAAAAGATCCTCAATTCCAGATGCAGACACGGGAGTACTATCAGCTGCTTTCAGCGGACTAGTCTTCTCAGCTGTTGACACCTCTGCAGCAGCTGAAACAGTTATAGCAACAAAATTACAACCTAAAGTTCTACCCAAAATAATAGAAGCAACTTCAAATCTTCCAAAACAATCTAGCAACACTTTCAATTGGGTTTTCATAGTGCCATTTTTTAATAAGGACACAAACATACACTGAAAACCTGCCCAGTGATTATCATCAGTAGTTGTACCAGCTGCCTCAGAGCCATTTTCATTAGGGCCATCCATAGACAACATGTTGAAAAGGTCTGTAGCATAGTCAACTTTTGGAGGGATATTTTGAACTGTGTCTGTAGCCTGCTTTGATGTTTCAGCTTGTGGTTGGGAAGCTGGTGGTGAGGGAGCTCGTGGTTGTGGTGCTACTGGTTCCACTTTCTCCACATGCTGAGGTTTGGTAATAGGAGTTACCTGTTCACAAATGGATTATTTCATACCACTATAAACAAAAATAATTTCCAAAATTTAGAGAAGAACAAGGAAATAATTTATTTAATTTTATACTAAAAAGGGGGGAATCATCTATGCTAATTGCTCTAAAAGCAAAACTAATCATTTTATTGCAAATATGCAAAATTCTTTGTATAACAGTAGTAACTCATGAAACTAATTGCAGAAGAACAGACATACAAGTGCAATACCACATGTAGTGCAACAAAAGATGTCAAACAACAACAGGAAAAAAATGTTCAAAAAACAGTAATAGAATAAAGAGGGGGGAAATAGATTACCTGCTCAGATGCTCTGGGAGGAGCAGGAACATTAATTCTTGTGGTAGAAATTGCATCTGATGGTTGGATTTTCTTCCTTTCCTCAAATTTATTTTCAGAAACAGCAGCATAACCACTTCTCTCCACAGGCCTCTGCCAATGTGAAGGACTTTTCTCTTCCCTCAATCCAGAAGGTGTTTTTGAATTCCCATCTCTTGGAATCCATCTCTTCTCGTCATACCTTTAAATATATGCAACGATTGAAACCGGGTGCACAAAACAAAATGCATACACTTCAAATAGTACAAGGATAAAAATTTAGATTTAGCATGATTCAAGGAGTTTATCATCAGACATACTTTGCACGAATGAAATTCTCAATTCCAACTCTGTCATAATTTGGAGGTAATTCTGCTTCCCAGAAACTATTTGCTTTTTCGTTTCCCATTGCTGTACAGGATCAAAACAATATAAGGAGTTATTACATAATTAATGCACATCAGAAAAATTCAAAACAGCAACAAACTCATGACCATTCAGATTTTCTTACATTGGATGAATGCAACTTGATCTGGAAGCCAAGTGTCCAGGGTTGCAGAACGAACCTGCAAGGGAAGTCATTAAGTATATAAGATTGCATAAGTGGTTAAGAGAGTCTTTAGATACTTCAAAATTCCTACATTTCGGACTTAGGAGCCATTTTTCAGTTATTCCTGCATCAAATTCAGTCAGTACTATTACATGAATTTTAAAAGGAAAAGTAACAAATCAAATTGAAAACTTCAGTCAACCAAATTTATCAGCCTAGCACTTTTCAGAATAAAAATAAAAAATAGATTTCAATTTCCATTTAAGGAAGGAACTATTGATGTTACTTGTTCAGAAACCTTTTGTTTGTTATCACTCATTACTAGCAAGGGTGTTAAATAAGCATACACTAAATGCAGTATTTTTCAAAATGAAACATTCAATTAGCCACATTAAAATTGCTACGACACATGCAGAGCAGGGAAACATACTTTATATTATCAAATTGAAAGTCCCTATTTCTGCATGCCAACATATATACATTTTCCTTCTCAGGATTTTTTTTTTTATAGATCTACCTAAAACCTTTTAGTATCAGGCTATCAGCAGTATAAGAGAAGCCACAGATCTTAATCGCTTATATTTGTATATTCACTGTTATACAGACTCATCATACCAAGGAACATAACATCACCTTTGATATATGTACCCCCAAACTTCGATGTATTCCTGAACACTGCATGCATATAAAGATGCCAAGATTTACACTAGCCCATCTTGGACCTCTGCAAAGTAAATTATCATAAAAAGTTGAGTGAACAACAACAATAATGATAATAATTATATATCCAGAAAATGCATAATACAGGGACAGTCCACAATTAGTATCTCTTTGCTTGATTTACTACTGACATAAAATCCAGATAAAATCATTCAGATCCAGCCAAATACATACTTAGCTTTGCAGTCAGCACATCCCCTATTCTCTGGTAATTTAAGAAGCCCTTCCAGTATCTGCACATTTAGAGTAAAGAATGTAATGAGAAGGAAAGCAGAAAATGAGACAAATCTTAAACACAAGCACATTCAATAAAGATGAAAACCCAAATTAAAGTTCATATGTTGAAAAAACATTAAGGATCTCAAACAAATATTACTCACAAACAAATATCACACTTGTGACTGAAGGGAAAACTCCTCCCTAATCAACTGAACATGATCCATCTTCACATTGGGAAAAACCAACTAGGAAACTTTTTCAACATTTGAGATACAAATTAAGTTTGTTCTTTTTTCACTCAAAATATAAGCTGAATAAACACCATAAATTTTTAAAAAACCCAAGTGTCTTTTCATGACTCAAATCCACCTCTTTAGTCATCACAGATTAAATCCTCCTTAAAATTAAAAATCTACAATTGCTCAAACAAACAACTAAAAACACCTAAAAGAACAAGTTGCACTATTCTTTAAAATAAAGACATAGATTTTGAAGAATCACATCAGCAAAGCTTCTAATAGCTTCATACTCTCTCATTGAGCATGTAAATAGCACCAAGACACCTCAAAAGAAATATCCAAAACTAAGCAAGCATCAGAAAAAAGGATCCAAACTACCAAACCACAATATTCAGATTGATTAATCCCCAAAAATATCGAAAAACGAAAGATCGATGAACCTAGCAGCCATCAGTAACTGAACATCATAGCAATCAGATCAAAACTAACCTAGCATTCACTCACTCAGTCATTTGCCTGCAAAATCGTAATTACGCCACACACATTCGCATTAAAAAAAAAAAAGAATCGAAACTTTCTCACTTTCAAAACTTCGCGATATGCATATATCGGACAGTGATGGATTCAAATCCAAGAACAAGTTCCGATCAATGATCCGAGGCAATTAACTAATCAGCGAATGCAGGATTCGCAAATCGAAATTGAAATAATAATAAAAAGAAAAAGCGCGGAGAGAGAAACCTTCTTGTGCTTGGCGTTGAGCTCTTTGGAAACGTTGGCCTTGCTGTTCATGGTGGAAGAAGCTTCTAGAATACCAACGAAAACGAATCGGAACGAGAGTTCACAGGGAGAGAGAGGAAAGACGAAGTCCAAGGTCAATTTGGTCTTTTCACGCTCCTTCCTCTCTCTCAATCTTTCTCTCTCTAAAACTACACTCCCCGTCTCCGATTATTAATATGCGACCAAAAAGTGAAAATGCGAAGAAGAAAACGTCGCCACCGAGACGCCCTTTTTATTATTATTATTATTATATTATCGTAATGGAATCTGTGTCCGCAATTTCATTGGGGTAAAGTATATATAATTTAAGATAAATGGTTATTTTTATTCATCAATGTGTAGAATTTATAATTTTTTTAAAAATAAAAATTTAAATTTTAGTTTTTCAAACTGAAAAAATATTATAAATTTATTTATCCAAAATATAATTTATTTTTATTTCCTATATTTTATCATTACAAATATAATATTACAATAAACCCTAAACAAAATAAGAAAATAAATATAAATTAAAAAATATATAATATTAATTAATAAACATAATTTAATATAAATTTTTATTTTAATAACACCTTATTTAAAATATGATACTCAAATCAAAATGTACACTTATTAGTTGAGGCGGTTAAGAGTGTCCATATGAAAAGTTGAGAAATTTTCATTTTAATATCTAGCCTATTCAAAATTTTGATAGGATTATTTATTTTAACAAGATTTATACTTGATAATGCATGACGACAAGACTAAATCGTTCTAATTTATTAACATAAATCAATATTGACATTATTTAAAATTAAATAGTAGAATAAAATTTCATAAAAAACAATAGAATAAAATAAGTATAAAACTAAGATTTAATTTACGTATATATTTCAAAATAATAAATATCAAAATAAATATAATATCATATCATATAAATATTATTTATTAAATAATTTTTTATGATTAATATACAAAATTAAAAATATAATATTTTATAAAAGAATATAGGACACTAAACTAGATTGAAATAATCTAAAATGTAATTTAAACCCGTTATAAAAATAATTTGGATCCAGTTTCTATAATTCAAACTTGAAGTTAAATTGAAGGAGAAGAGTGACAAGTAAACTAAAATATTGGCACAGCATAATAATACTAATAACTAAACTCTTTTGAACACTGCGATCCTTCAACCATTTATTGAAATAAAAAAAAATGAATATATTAGTCCACCTAATAACGAGTGGAATGGGATAAAACTGAAAACTTAGAAGTCACTTAATGGCCATGTGACATCCATTTGGCTCGCTTCTCTTGGCGTGTTCTGCGCTCTCTGATTTTATTTGCCTAAGTATATAGAAAAAAATGCCCATTTAGACTAATATTCTATTCAGTTAGCCAGTCTTAATCATTAGACTAATATTCTATTTTGATTGTTTTTATAACCAATGTTTAGGTATTGCTAATGAAGTTACTATAATGGGTTTCTGTCATTCCTCAATCTAATCATTTAACTAATTTATTTTAATAATAGCTGTAAAGAAAGATTAATTATTTTGGGCAATGTTTCTTTCTTCGCCTTTATTGTTCTGTTTGTTTATTTTATACTACTTTCTGTTTCTCTTGATCTAAATAGAATCAAGACACCATTTAATTTACAAACAACTAGTCCACGGCCAATATCCCCTACATGGATATTAAGTTTTTGATTTATAATTTTATATTATTGTAATTTTTCAATATATTTGTTTATTGTTTTTTAATGTGACAAAAATATATGTTAGTATATATGTATTTGAATGTGTGCATGCACATGTGAGTATATATTAGTGGTGGAATGGAAACAAAATCAACGTTTAATTGAAAAACTGGTAAACTGGTCAAGAGCTCAAATCAAATGAACCAGAAAACTGATATGAAAAGAAATTGGTCAAAGAACCAAATAACCGATAAAAAAAAATTGGCACAAAAGCGTTCAATGCAACTCCATGAAAATACTTAACAAAAACATCATTTTATTTTTTTAAGAAAAATGAAAATGAACCTAAAATATTTGTATTTTTTATTCCAAATGTAAACTTGCTATTGTTAATAAATTATTGTGCATTGTTAAAACTTAGACCTAAATACTACTATGGCATACTTTGATTTGAACTTCTAAGTGTACTTTAAAGTTAAGAACATATAAAATAACATTTTCAATTTTTAGTGTTATAAAATTATAAAATTACATTTCTTTAATATTATTTTGTGTATTATGTAATTATTATTTTGTTAATATCGGTTTAAATACGATTTAACTACAAAAACTATATAACATTCAACCGATTGTCCAATTTAAAAAAGTTATTAATATTTATAGTGACCATTATTTTACAACAAGAAATGACCTAAAAAAAGTGTCTTGTGATCCACAGCCAAAGTTTAGGGACAGAACCAATATTAGCTAGTTGTAACATCATAGGCTTAATTGACAATACTTGATATAAATGAAATGCATCTAAAATAGTATCTGGCCTATCAGAAAATCGTATTGAAGTGTTGGTCAATTTATAATAGTATACATCATACATGCATCTCAAAGACATTATTGAGACTGTTTTTCTATAATAAGGTGCACTAACATAGTAACATGAACCTGTTTTTTTAGCTGCAGGAGCAGGACTGTTCAAGCTTCAAAGACTTGTGGATATCAAGATGTGTACAAGTGATGTGGGAAATGCTACAAAGAACAGAGAGCAGAGTTATAGAAAATCACCGTAAGCTTGAGCAATTGCCATTCTAAAGGATCTTTGTATGGTCCAACCATGGTGAAGTTTCATCAGAATCTGCAAACTTAACTTGAAACCAGATGCAAGCTTTAAGTTTACAAATAGAATTGCTACTGATGTATTGCAGTCTGCAACTAGCAAGCTACCATTCCTTTATCTTCCCATTGCCAGCATTGTGGAGGCATGATTCTTGGCTACTAAAACTAAATGCATGTCACTATGATAACAAAATCATGAGGTTTCTCTTTTACAACAGAAACTGTACTATCCTATAAGAGTAGTATGCAAATATGCTAACAATAGTTTGTCAAAAGTCACATCCAAGAGCTTTTGGGAAACAGCTACCGTTCCTCTAACAGCAAAACAAGTAGATTTCACTAGTCACTGACATTGAAACAACATTAAAATAATTAACTATGGTCACTGTTAGTAACAAGCAACAGAGTGTTTATTATCTGAAGTTTAGTCTGTATGACTAAGTAAAAAACATCATTTCATTTCCATAATAATCATGCTATCTTTTTTCATCTTCATTTTCCTCAACAATACAGTCATTCCGATACACTAGTTTCCTTCCTTTACAACCCCCATTCATCGTATTCACGTCGAATCCAATGTGCTTCTCCTCCTCCCCTCCAATTTAAAACTTCATTCTTTCTCTTCCCTTTGGCAATTCCATCCTTGTGTCTTTCTCTCTATTTCTCTTAATGTCATTGATCTGTAATAAGCCATTGTTTTCCTCCCTAGCAAGTGAATGTTTCCCACAGTTTCTCACCACATTTCCTCTCCTTTACCAAAACCTGATCACTGTTTTCCTTAGGAAAATGCGGGAGCAATCTTGGTATGTGAGTTTTCTCTTGCTTAAAGAAACACATTAACTTGAAAAACATTTCTGAATGGAATTGGCTTAGCAAATGGAACTTTATTAGAGAGGTTGACAAAATTCATAATATCTTTTAGAGCTGAAGACCTCAGCAAGTTAACTTTGTGCATCACTGAGCCACCAGGAAATCCTTGAGCAGAACACAGATCATGAATGCCATTGATGATGTCAAATAGGTTGGAGTTGGTACGATTGGAGGCATTAGCAAAAGAGGCAGCTGATCTCACAATGGTTTCCAGATATCTTGTGGAAACATTAGTTAAGGTTTTAAGAGCATTGCATTTGAAGGTTTTGAATCCAACTGAGTGGCAAACCTGAGCAACCGCAATTTTGGCTACAGCAAATGAGAATTCTGAAGGAGTTTCTGCTACTTGAGCATCATTTACTCCTACTAGATCCCTCTTTTTGCTTTTTGCCCTTCGGGGTAGTTTTGATGTGGCTTTTGTGCTGCTATTGTTTTGCATAAATGGTTAAAAAGAGAAAGGTATAAGAACTCAGAACCTTACGAAAAACTCTGGAGCTAACTTGATACATGATGCATACTAGCTCCATTCCTGCCATCATATCAAGAAATAAAATCAATAAAATTTAATCAGGACTTGAACTTAGAAATGATGAAACATACTACATTTTATAGTTTCTACAAAAGGAAGAGTCAGTATACTTTTATCATATAGGTGCTCGTCAATTTTAATTTGATCATGCCATTGATGATTGAGATTCACAAGGTTGTAACTTGTAACAGGCAACTTCGATTTGAAAGCAGAAAAAGAAAAGGCAAAGAAAGTATGATCAATGTCTGAATCGAGAAACACCACAAAAATTAAATCCACACATTATAAAAGTAAGGAACCTCAATTATTACTTCCCCAGCCATGGATGATCCCTTGGCTTTGGAAAGCGATAGAAACTGCATTGATCAAAAAGAAAAGTAGAACCACAAACAGAAAATGTTAAGAAAACTCTGGAATGTAACCAAGTAACACAAGGAATAAATGTGACCGAGTAAAGCAAAGAGCATTCCAGCCTAAGGTATTGGATCATTCATATTATAGACAAAAAAATCAACAATTAACCCTTAGAAGTTTGAAAACTGGACAAGGTTGGACAAAATACGAGGAGGGCACAGAGATAACATAAAAATGTAACATTCAAAATTAATTTCAAATTCTCGTAATTTTGGTATGCAAAATCGGGGCTAATACCGCAAGAAACACCCTATACTCATGAATAGGGAAGGGAGGGATGGATTATGCTAGAAAAGGGTTGCTAGGAAGAACAAATTATCCATTCATAAAGAAGTTTAGGGGTAATGGCAATGGCAAAGTTATGCTCAAACAGCCAAACACAAAGCTTTGTGGGCTTGGATTAAGTGTGGAAAATTAATCAATAACAAAATTAGTTAAAATATAACATTTTAGCATGTATAATGTACCATGATAAAAATTTATTTTATATAACTAAAATTTATAATAAATACATATTTTTAAATGTATAAATTATATTATAATTAAAAGATTCTAATAAAAAATATTTTTAAATATATAAATTATATTTTAAATTTATGATAAGTTAGAAAAATTTAAAATTTGAAATAACCATAAAGTGAACTTAAAATTCAAACTATTAAAAATCATGAAAACATGTTTTAATTTCGTACGGATCTCTAGTAACCAAAGAAGATAATGTTGTTAGAGGGGTCACTTGAAGCTAACGTGGCAACGCATCTTTGGATTTGGAGAGAGAACTTGTGAAGGAAAATCCAACAGTGATACATCATACAACTCAACTTGGACTTGAGTCTTGAAACTGAACAATAATATCATCTACAAGGTTCCAATGCCATGTCTACACCTTTTCTAAGTCCATTATACTAGATTTCCTTTCTCTTATGTTTCCCATGACCACACTCGTGCAATTCTCTATCAAAGGTTCGAACTTGAAGCACAACTTCTTTCACCATGGCATATACAAGAGACCCACTTGCTCTTTCTCTCGGATAGAAACAAAGTTTGGTTCTTTTAACGGGAATAGCTTGAAACTGAGAGTAGGCAGGGAGAGCTTGTGCTTCTTGGGAGGTGCAGTGTTTAAAAATGGGGAAGAGAAGGGGTGCAAGAGGGAAAAGAGGGCGGTGTTGGTGAAGAATAATCAAGGGTTTGGCTTCAATGGAGGAGGTGGTGGTGGAAGAGATGATGGTGCCACTGCTAGGATTTTGGGAAACCTTGCTTTAGCTATTGGATTGACTTACCTTTCTATGACTGGACAACTTGGTTGGATTTTGGATGCTATTGTGTCCATTTGGGTATTGTTCAATATTCCCTCTCTTGGTTTGCTTTAATTGTGTCATATTTAGCTTAATCAGCATAATTTTATTGATATATTGGAAGTTCATATTAGTTCTGTATATGCTATATACTTCATTTCCATCTTGCTTTTTAGTTATCCAGCTTTCTGTGCTGAGTGGTTTAGTACTTTTAGTTTTAGTTGAGTCCACATTTAAGCTATTTCATTGATGGTTGGCACTCGGTCTTTTTTGTGTAGTAGATGCTATTATGAAATTCATATGAGTAGGAGTAGCAACCTTAAGCTTGTGCCATAGTTCATCCTCTTGCTATCATCATGCAATATATGGATTTTTTTTGCTATATGAAATTCACTTAGTACACCACTTTAGAAGAAGAAAACAACAAGATAGAATAAAAGCGGATTCACAGAGGAACCAAATATGAGAGTACTTAATTAAATGTATAATTTATTATGGCAGAGTCTATCATTATCGAATAGGTTTTCCTAATAGAACCTTATTACACTTCTCAGTAGAATCTTCCACTCTCCTGGTGCTTCCCTATTACACCATTCTTCCCATCTTCTAATTGTAGTTTGTTATAAATCCTGTTTTAGTCTAACATATCCAAACAAAGGCAATAAAAAGATAGACTTCAGTGTGGCAGTTTCTTTGTTCTTTGTTTTTTGGATAGGCAATTGAATTAAAAACAGGTGAAGGATAATTTCCAATAACTTGTTAGGTGCACCGGCCTACTAAATAAAAACTCTATGCTTTTAGACTATTTGTGTTTTTTGTGGTCAGAATTGGCAGTTACCCTGGTAGAAGTGTTGCATGAGCAGATCAAACCTTGTTAAGTGTTTAGCTAGAAAAAAAGAATTAAATTTTCAGTCTGTGAAAAGCTTAAATAGGTTCTTATATTTGTGATTAGTCTTCTTGGTTATTATAACTTTGGACAGCAAAATGCTTAAAAAGGTTTCCACATCTAAGTCTAGGTTGACTGAGACAGACTTTGTGCTCCAATGCACGTCCAGACTACCTGTTCGGTGACGTGGGGATAATCTCTTGTTGCCTGCTTTTATTTCATTTCTTTAATTTCACATGTATAGAAAAAAAAAGCACCATTATTGTTAGTATTTCACAAAAAATAGTGTGATGTAAATTCTTCTTGTTGAATATAAATTATTTTTAAAAGAATTGTCCTTTCATTCCTTGGAGGCCATTAATGTCTTCCAATAAACTTGTTTCTCCTAAATTAGTACATGTAAATTGATCAACTGACTGATTTGATTTTTCTTCTCCTTTTCTTTTTCATTTGCAGCTCATTGCAGTGTTGATACCAATAGTAGGTCTTGGTGCTTTCCTCTTGTGGGCAGGACGAGACATAATGCAAGGCACTGTGAGGATTCTTCAAAATTTAACTCTGAAACTTCATGCTCTTTTAACTTATACTTTATAAATTGAGTTATATTGCATACAGTTGCTTTTACATACTTCAATGTTTAAGCATGAAGTCATTTTTCCCCAACTGACGAATTTGTATGTTTAAGAAAATTTAAGGAGAAAAGTTAAATGTTTTAGTTATCTTATATCAAACCAGCCTTTTTATTATTTTGATGTCAATTTCTTGATTTTATGCTATCCAGTTATTGTGAGTGCTGAGAGTATTGAGAAGTAGTTTATTCTAAGGTGACTAGTAAGTTGTAAACTGTACTGACTGGGTTTTTCTTCGTTGTATATGCAGTGTCCAAATTGTGGAAATGATTTTCAGGTTTTCAAGTAAGATTTGTTTGACACATATTGTTAAGCTAGTTATATTCTTGAAACTTTGGCTTTTAACTGTGCCGAATGACTTCATGTGATCCATGTAGCCGACCTCACCTAGTGAGATAAGGCTTTGTTGTTGTTGTTGTAATTCAACTAACCACCTTTACTTTATAATGTCGAATTATCTGTTTCAGATCCTCTCTGAATGATGATTTGCAGCTATGCCCTTTTTGTGGTCAACCTTTTTCTGGTAAGAATGGATTATTTTGCTTGCATGTCTTTAAATTCTTTCAATCGTGTTCTGTAAGTATTACACTGAACTGTTTCTAGCTTTGATTATAAAATTAACTGGAGCAAGTTTTATTATAGATTTTTTTAGTCAAGACTGTTAGCGACCATTCTACATATGTTGTGACTTTTTTATTCTTAAAAACATTTTTGGAACTTCCTTTGTCATATTCTGTATTTGTATTGGGTATCGGTACTTCACCTGCATCCATGCAACTTAGTTTTGATCTGACCTCCAAAGTACAATTTAGCTGCTTAACACTGACAATTGTGGATTTCTTCCCACTTTATTTTTCCTTTTGTCTTTAAACATGTCGAACCACATCTTGTGGTAACTTTGTCTTTTTAGCCCTGTGTTTTTGTCAAATGAAATTGAAAAATCTTCAGGTTGCAGCAGACTTGCCATCCTAAAATAAGATGAATGATTAGCCAGTGTTAGTGTTTCGAACTATAAACTGATATGTTGTTTTAGTTCATTATCTTTTAATGTTCTGATGGCTTTAATTTCCTGGAAGATAATGATGGTCTTTTCTGAGATAATCCTTTTGATTCATAGAGATGCCCACCACCTATTTTTATGATACTTAGTTTAATTTTCATGTGGTGTTCTGAAAGTGGTAAATTAGAATGCTTTATATCATTCACTGTCTTTATGAAAATCACAATGTGGACATTTCTCACTGTTGAAGTTTATTTTGATATCAGTTGTTGGCAATGAGTTTGTGAAAGACTCGGTGAAGTTTTCGAACCAATCTACAACATTTGGACAAGCATTCAATAATTTCACCCGTTCTAGAAATGGTAATCTTCACAAGGCGTGTTTCCTTTAACAGTACATTGTGTTTAAATACTACTAACGATCTCCCTTATCTCCCCTCTCGTTATTATCCTTAATCTTTGTTGATGATGCTGGGTGCCGTTGTTTCTGTCATGGCAGAAAAAGATTCTGGTAAAGCAATTGATGTTGAAGCTGAAATTAAAGATGTAGACTGAGTCTTCACAGCTATAACATGTTGGTAAGTGTGAAGTAATTAGCAAATTTTGAGTCGAATACAGTTAATTAAGCCTATCAATCATGAATCATGATCTTTGTCATTCCTCCAACTTTCTGGCATATGTACCAGTTAAACCAACACTTTTACTGAATTGCAAATTGCCAGGCAATGCTTAACATTCACCTGAAGATAGAACACTTGGATGTTTCCTGTGCACGATTTCCACCTTTACAAAAACCTTTTAGGATGAGGAATAGTTTGATTTGATACGGATGCATTAGTTAATGACATGAAAAGATGCCTTAGTATTTAGAGTTTGTAAATGAAATTTCAGAATACTAGATAACTATATTTTTTCAGTGGTGGCACTGTGATTTGAATCTATGACCTCCTGTGGCTTAATAGTTATATGAACAAGGGAAAAACATTTTCCTGTAAAATCAGAGTTATGAAGAGTCTGGAATGGTCACAATATGTCCATGCATTTTAGAAGGGCTAAAAATTAATTTTGATATTTTGCTAGAAATTTGCATATTTAACTACTTGGGTCCTAGTCATAGTTAAGCATGTCATATTATTCGGTAAATTTTATATTCTGGGTCTGTTTTGGTTCCAATAATTGTTTCTCTCTTTGGCTGCTAAATTTTACCTTTCTGAAATTCTCATTGCATTTTCAGGATGACTACACTGAACACCAATCTAATTAGGTTAAAGAACAGGCCGTGGCTTGCATTTTCCGTTGTATTGAAGACACAATGAATGACACACATTCAAGAGAGAATAGTGTGATGAGCAAAGTAACACATTCTAGAGAGGAGTGTGGTGAGCAGAGTAACATTGCAATTGTAATATAAGTTTTGACAGTAATGTTTCTCAGGTCACACCTCTATTATTTTGGTGTACCAAAATCCTGCTTCATTTTTTCCTTTCATTGTTACATAAAAAGCTTAGAAGGAATAAAGATGCGTCATTTCAATGTCAGACTATAAATTGCTTAACTTAGGCTGTATTTTAACTAACAAAAACACTTAATTAACCGTTTATTAAAAAAATTCTTATCATATGAGGGTTTATTTCATGAATTTGATCATGAAATTTATTGAAATAAATTAAAATGAACTTATTTTGAACAGTTACCTGAAAAAAAAAACTATTGAAATTATAAGTTGAAAATATTCTTAGGAGTCATAATTTATTTTTTTGAGTTCAAATAATCTCTATATATTCTTTTTCAAATACCCTTTAGTTATTTATACTTTTTTTTTAACTCTACTCGTTAACAATATTATTCCAAAAGAATTACTAAACTAGTCCTATGAATTACATTCTGCTTTGTATGTTTGGTAAGACTTTTGAGGTGTTTATAAATTCCTTTAACAAGCTTATAAGCTATTTGATTAAATTAAATTAGTTAGTTTATAAGTTTTTAATTTTTTTTAGTTTTTAGCTTATAGTTTATAAGTTTTAGTTAGTTTATGGTTAGCTTTATCAAATATAGTTGTAATCCTAACTTTTAAACAACTAGGTTTACCAAATATAGTCATAATCCTAACTTTTAAAGTAAAATAAACACCATGTAAAAGTTGTTCTTCCGTGTGCTTGTCTGATTCAGTTTGGATCAATTTGAAGATAATATCAATTTTGATTCAATCAAATAAAATTAAAAAACAAATAAAAATGTGTTTAAATTAGATTAGATTATTTAGATTCTTATTTTATTTTTTTTAACATTATTTGTAACATTACATTAAAACATCATTTTTTAAATAGTGTATTTTTCCTCTTTCTTTTGGTCTAGTTGTTTTGTGTATTTTCCTCAAAGAACTTACTAGCTTAATGATTAGTTTGCCTTTTCTATATCCCTTAAATAAATAATATTATAAGGAATTAAGTTTGCTTATTGATGATGATGAGATTTTGATAATTTAACACCTAAGCAACTTAAATGTTTCAAGCACCCACAGCAGTAATGAAATGCCATTAGTTCTTATGATCACTTTTATTAATTATAAGGAATTGTTACTTAATATTACTTGCAAGCAAAATAAAACTAGGTTAAATTATTATTTTAATCTTTTAATTTATTTTTTAGATTTAATTTGGTCTTTTAATTTTTCTTCGATTTAATTTGATCATTTAATTTTTTAAATCGATTCAATCTGATCTTTAATTTGATCATTTAATTTTTTAAATCGATTCAATCTGATCTTCACTTTATATGATAAGAAATCACATTTTAAGACAGTTCAAAATTACCACTAAGTGATTTTAAATCCTCACAAAATGCATATTTTCCAAAAAATAAATCAATTTTAAAATTTAAAGAATCAAAATGAAACTAAATAATAAATTAGAAGAAAAATAATAATCCATAAACTCTTATTTTTTAAAAATTTAATTTAAGAACGTTATGGTACTTTATCATTTAATTTTAAAAAAATCCATATTATAAGAAAGAAACGTAAAAAAAAAGATAGGAGAAAAAAAAATCTTTTAAATTATATGATAAAATATGATAATATCCTTAAATTAAATTTTGGAAAACAAAATAATAAATGGATTTAGTCCAAAATTTTTGGTGTTAAATACTAATACACACTAACTAGGATGGACATTAGCATTTTCCCCACACACACACACATATATATATATATATATATATATATATATATATATATATATATATATATATATATAATAGTAATATAGTAATAAAAAATGATTTGGTGGTTTTAAACGATTGAATTTGAGCACGCACCCCAGTTTACTCTTATGCCTACACTACATCTACAAGTCTACAAATTAATAAATAGTCATTTAGTAAATTCAGCTTAGTTTTATGATAAATTGACTGAACGATTCGGTTATAGTACCCACACTGGCTTTTATCCCACAAAACGCTTGAATTTATTACCATTTACCAGTGGCGATGTGCTAGAGAATACCATAACAGTGATATGTTTCTAAAAGGTGTGATTATTCCAAACCATATATTGCTACTAAAACTAGTCTCATTATTACAAAGATAAAAATCACAACTAGAGAAAGCTGAAGTCAAGTAGGGCAACTTCTTGGCAGATGTTATAGCAAACTCAAGCCTTGTTTGATTCTCCAACTGTCTGCAGAAAGACATGGCGAACTTCAATTCGTGAGAAAGTTCCGGAGTGTAAGAAGCAGCCCAAAAATTCATACCAAACATTTTCCTATAGATGTTAACTTATGTACCTCTTCATTCTTACCCTTGCCTCTAGTGAAGAACTTATAACCGCTATAGAGGAGTACACCCTATCCAGTCAAGGAAACAATCACGAACTGCAACAGCAACAACAGAAGGCTTGGTAAAATTTCAATGTTTTACAACAACAACAACGCCTTAATCCTGCCTAGGTTAGCTTTGCTATTCTTAGCCGGTTCCAAGCCCGGATAAAAGGAGAGGATTGTGTTAGGCTTTCGACAGCCAACGTAAAATTTTGTCGAATCTCTATGACAAAAAATTTCAATGTTTTAGCATGACCAAATATCAGAGAAACATGTACAAGAAGCCATGAGGTGACCAAAATATTCACAAATGACAGTGGCGTTATTCAACTCAACCATCTATCTGCTTAGCTAGTAGTTTCAATAGTAGATCAACTTTCTGACCCTGACTTGATATATACTAGTTTATGTGAGTGTGTCAGTATGACGAATTATATCACAAGTGTGTGTGCTTGCGTGCATGCTGTTCTTCAAGAGTTACTGAGGTAAATTCCCTTGAATTTCAATGTCAACATAAACTTGTACAGGGCGAATGGTTTCAATCACAGACTCAAAGGTCTTCCTCGGAAAACGGTTAAGAAGTGGCAAATCTCTAAAGAAGATACTATTTCAGCACTATAATCTTGCCAATACGATAATGACTCGGTAGTCAGCATCAAAATGTGGTCAATCTGAATATCCTGAACTAGCATATGAGAAAGTTTCTAAAATCCTAAAGTGACTTAACATGTTCTTCTTTCCACTTCGATGGACTCATCGGGTCTTGCCAAAAGTTCACCTTTGGAGGTCCATGATGATCAGTAACATGTCAAACAAAGTAATATAGACAAGTGGTTCTTTAGTAAAGAGGGGGAAAAACCAAAAAATATTTCACTTCATTAATCACTCTCCACATGTAACAGTGGCTTACTTCAATCTAAACCAATTTTTAGCACATTAAGTTCCACAAACTAAGAAAACACATCACGCAAATTACCAATCAGTGATCTTTGCATTATCATAAGGCCATTCCATATAGCTATCATTGTATCACACATCAATAGTTCAACAACACAGCAAATTGTAAAAGCAAATTGTTATTTCCACAAACTATGCCTGCAGTACTTCGTATAATATTCCAAGAATATGAAATTATGCATTTTATTTTAGAATATCCCAACATAGCAAATTAGCAATGAATTTGGACACAAAAAGGTCTACACTGCAAAAATTGCAACCTTCCAAATTCCAATGCCCATTTTACTTGGTAGAGCGTTAGATTCAAAGATTAGAACTTTTCAGCAATGAACTATCAATACGGAAAGCCCTTTTGCGGCAAGGAACGTAGAACAGAGCAGGCATGCATGATGGAAGAAGAGCGGGGAAATTACCAGCGGCGCCAGCCAAGCCGCGCCGATGGAGGAGTGAAGACGTTGTTTGTGATGAGAGCTGAGCCATATTGGTGGCTCGGCGAGCCGCGACAGTCCACGCCGCCATGCTTCGGTGCTGAAGCTGAACTAAACCGATTAATGGAGATTGCAGTTGCCAGACGAATAGAAAATGCGACAAAGTTGCTATTTTTATGTACCAGAAGGATCGGTTCCCTTCCGACAGTAAAAATTATTTTTAGTACAATACAACGTCTAGCATGTTTTAATTTACCACATTAAATGCTTAATTACTTTTTTCTCTCTCACTATTTTGTTCAATTTCGTTCTTATTTTAAATAGGGGTTTAATAGATTTATTTTAGTTTTTTTAATGCACAGATTTATTTTAATATTATACTGTTTATTGTTATTACTACAAACTTTACATTATTTATTCATAATCATTAATTAACATTACAGTTAATTAAAAAATCTCACAAAAAACAGTTATTTCAAAAATCTTAAATTCTAAGTATCTAAATGTAATTTTATATGAAATAAATTTATAAAATTAATATAAGCAAATTCTTTTAATTTTATTAAAAATAAATTTATCAATTGATTTCATTAAATATTTATAATTTATAAATTAATTTCAAATTGTCATTAAAATATATTTTTTCTATTTTCAACTAATTTTTAACATTCAATTAATTATCTTATCAGTTATATACTTATATTTATCAAATATAATCTTAATTTCATTTATCTTTTACATATATACCTTAGTTAATATTCTTTAGAAAGAGAGAGACAGAAGAAAATCGGGATCCTTAGTTCGATGCTATTTATTTTTACAATTTGGTCATAGAGCTTGGGTTTGATCCGGCCAATAAAAAAAAAAAAAGAAGATGAAAATACATGTTAAATATTTAGAATGAAAGAACTGCATTAATACAGAAGCTCACATTACATTGAGCGACTGAGCTTAATTACAACAAATTAAGGTAAGTTTTTTCTGTTTTTTTGTTGAATTACAACAAAGGCAAACTAGTGTGCATAGAATCACACTTCCCAAAGGCGAGGTTTCAGATTTTTCACTTCAACCATGCATTAGATTATTGTTTCTTAACATACCCAACACAACATATATATAAATTAAGGATAAAAAAAAAAAACACAACAGTTCTCATTTCCTGCAAACAATTCCCAACCCATATGAAAACTTGGTGCAATCAAGGGTGCCATATTCCATCACTTGTTGGGGAGTGGTCTCTTTCTCAGTTGAACTTCCCTGTGAGTACACACAAGAACCACAATGAGGAGAGAGCAATGAGTTAGTTCTGTACTTGTCTTCTCCACCAACAACAGGCATAGCCACACCAGGCTTTGCAGGGTTCTCAAAATCCAATCTATAAGTCCTTCCAAGCACACCATCAACTTTTTGGGACAAAGCAAAGAACCTGAACTGAACTTCCAAGTGAGCAAAACAGTCATCAGAGGGCACTTGGTAGTTGTGAATTCTGTCATCTTCTTTGGTTATTGGCACAACATTGACCAATATTTCAGCCACATCCTTCAGTGTAACCATGACACCGTTCTTGCTTGCCACTCTTTCCACCTTTATGTCCTTTTCTTCAGTGTACCAAGTGGAGAGAGAGCCTTCAGCTAGGGCTACTTGGTTCCCGTTATAGGTGAATTTGAAGTGGTCAAGTTCATCATTCCATTGGGGTGTCTTGGTGGCCTCAAGTGAGAAGGTTTTGGAGTTGAAGAGGATTCCAAGGGCTTGGATCCATGTGTAGTCTCGGCTTCTTCCTTCAGGCCTGTGTCCGATGAAGCGTGCATTCATCTGAAGGTTGGAATCGGAAACTAAGGTGAAGTGTTCGTTGGTTTTTCCGTGGAAGTAGAAGACTCTACCATCCCCACCAATGAAACGGGGATCATAGCATCCAGATCCTGGTGCATTGCAGTTTGGCTTGCGACCTAACAAGCAAAAAACGAATTGCGTGTATTGATTGTGTTCCCAGGAGTAAAACCTTATGATTCAATATCATTTTTTTTTTTTTTTATCTAGACCACGGTTATTATTATTTAGTTTGTTTAAATCGGATAGAATTATTATGAGATAAAAATTTTCTTTTAAATATTTAACACACTTATATATTTAAAATTTAAATTCAAGACCTAACTCTAATTAAACTAAAACAACTTCACACCAATTAAAGTAGTTGCCTGATGATATTTAAGACCATTATGTATATAATTTGGACTAATATTCATATATTATGATGCCAAATTTTCAATTTTAAAAAAAAATAGTTGGTAAATTTAATTATTGTCATGCAGATATTAACAAAAACTATAAACATATTCAGGATTATATAATAATTTGGAAATGGATGAACAGCCATTTGCTACTTTACACTTAAAGAGAGGCATATGAATGGTAAGGGATATGATATGATAGGAAATAGAGATAAAGATAAATGAATACTAATAAAATATTCTTTTAAAGAAGGGATGCTTATATATTATTACACCAATAATTTCTCTTATTCAGTTCCTCTAGGTGTTCACTTTAATTTAGTGTTGAGTTCATAATTTTGTTATTTTAAATCAAATAATATAACGAGAATTTAGTTTTTAACTGAATCCATAATATACTTTTATAATTTATCATTACATATTTCATTAATATAAATGGCTAATGTTAAACATTAAAGTACAAACATTCATGGGGATTTACTATAAAATAAAGATAAAAAGCATTAACAAGTATTAGATGGCTATATAATATTAATTCAACAAGCATATATAAGAGTAAGAGAAAGGTTTATCTTACTTCTGCAGACTGCCTTGCAAATAGGTTTGTTGCAATCGATTTGGCAAACCTTAGTCTTAGGATTGTTTGTTTCACTGTCGGGGCATTCAGCAGGACATGTGATGTGCTTTCCATAGCATCGGGTTCCTCTGCCGCAGTATAAGTTTTGATATGCCTTGGCATGGATCAAGCTTGAGACAAACACTAGGAAGAATATTAGGAGGGAACTTCTTTTTGTGATCTCCATTCTTCAATAATCTGTGTGTTTGTGAAATATAATAAACACACAGAGAGATGGAGACAATTGATGCAGCAACTATATCTTCCCCGGGTATTTATAGATGTAGCTT
Source organism: Glycine soja (assembly GCF_004193775.1). Classification (NCBI taxonomy): domain Eukaryota; kingdom Viridiplantae; phylum Streptophyta; class Magnoliopsida; order Fabales; family Fabaceae; genus Glycine; species Glycine soja. The sequence continues at coordinate 42,376,878 of NC_041013.1, forward strand.
CAGGGATGCTTCTATATTATGAAGGTGACTTTTGCAATTTGAAGTATAATCTATAGCTAAGTTAACTAAACTCAAAGTAAGAACGTGGGGTTCTGCTAATTGAAAACATAAGGATTCATATAATTATTATTTCTTCTTATAGCAGATTACATTACATTGAGGTGATTTCTGATGCCTTCAACCGCAAAATTGGTTGTTGGACCTGTGATAAAATATATAACTAGCTATATTGATATCAAAATCATGATATGAATTATTGGTATGGTACATGCTTATGCATGAGGTAAGGAGCTACATTAAAGTTTGGAATTTTTCTTCGGATTTAATTTGATCATTTAATTTTTTAAATCGATTCAATCTGATCTTTAATTGATCATTTAATTTTTTAAATCGATTCAATCTGATCTTCACTTTATATGATAAGAAATCACATTTAAGACAGTTCAAAATTACCACTAAGTGTTTTAAATCCTCACAAAATGCATATTTTCCAAAAAATAAATCAATTTTTAAAAATTTAAAGAATCAAATGAAACTAAATAATAAATTAGAAGAAAAATAATAATCCATAAACTTATATTTTTAAAAATTTAATTTTAAAGGAACGTTTATGGTACTTTTTCATTTAATTTTAAAAAATCCATATATAAGAAAAGAAACGTAAAAAAAAGATAGGAGAAAAAAAAATCTTTTAAATTATATGATAAAATATGATAATAATCTCTTAAATTAAATTTGGAAAACAAAATAATAAATGGATTTCATCAAAAATTTTTGGTGTTAAATACTAATACACACAACTAGGATGGACATTAGCATTTTCCCCACACACACAACATATATATATATATATATAATATATATATATATATATATATATATATATATATTATATAATAGTAATATAAGAATAAAAAATGATTGTGGTGGTTTAAACGATTGAATATTGAGCACGCCACCCCAGTTACTCTTATGCCTACACTACATCTACAAGTCTACAAATTTAATAAATAGTCATTTAGTAAATTCAGCTTAGTTTTATGATAAATTGACTGAACGATTCGTTATAGTACCCACACTGGCCTTTATCCACAAAACGCTTGAATTTATTACCATTTACCAGGCGATGTCTAGAGAATACCATAAACAGTGATATGTTTCTAAAAGGTGTGATTATTCCAAACCATATATTGCTACTAAACTAGTCTCATTATTACAAAGATAAAAATCACAACTAGAGAAAGCTGAAGTCAAGTTAGGGCAACTGTCTTGGCAGATGTTAGTTAGCAAACTCAAGCCTTGTTTGATTCTCCAACTGTCTGCAGAAAGACATGGCGAACTTCAATTCGTGAGAAAGTTCCTGAGTGTAAGAAGCAGCCCAAAAATTCATACCAAACATTTTCCTATAGATGTTAACTTAGTGTACCTCGTTCATTCTAACCCTTGCCTCTAGTGAAGAACTTATAACCGCTATAGAGGAGTACACCACTATCCAGTCAAGGAAACAATGCACGAACTGCAACAGCAACAACAGAAGGCTGGTAAAATTTCAATGTTTTACAACAACAACAACGCCTTAATCCTGCCTAGGTTAGCTTTGCTATTCTTAGCCGGTTCCAAGCCCGGATAAAAGGAGAGGGGATGTGTGTTAGGCTTTCGACAGCCAACGTAAAATTTTGTCGAATCTTCTATGACAAAAAATTTCAATGTTTTAGCATGACCAAATATCAGAGAAACATGTACAAGAAGCCATGAGGTGACCAAAATATCACAAAATGACAGTGGCGTTATTCAACTCAACCATCTATCTGCTTAGACTAGTGAGTTTCAATATAGTAGATCAACTTTCTGACCCTGAACTTGATATATACTAGTTTATGTGAGTGTGTCAGTATGACGAATTATATCACAAGTGTGTGTGCTTGCGTGCATGCTGTCTTCTCAAGAGTTTACTGAGGTAAATTCCCTGAATTTCAATGTCAACATAAAACTTGTACAGGCGAATGGTTTCAACACAGACTCAAAGTAAAGTCTCCTCGGAAAACGGTAAGAATGGCCAAATCTCTAAAGAAGATACTATTCAGCACTATAATCTTTGCCAATACGATAATGACTCGGTAGTCAGCATCAAAATGTGGTCAATCTGAATATCCTGAACTAGGCATATGAGAAAGTTTCTAAAATCCTAAAGTGACTAACATGTTCTTCTTTCCACTTCGATGGACTCATCGCGGTCTTAGCCAAAAAGTCACCTTTGGAGGTCCATGATGATCAGTAACATGTCAAACAAAGTAATATAGACAAGTGGTTCTTTAGTAAGAGGGGAAAAACCAAAAAAATATTTCACTTCATTAATCACTCTCCACATGTAACAGTGGCTTACTTCAATCTAAACCAATTTTTAGCACATTAAGTTCCACAAACTAAGAAAACACATCACGCAAAATACCAATCAGTGATCTTTGCATTATCATAAGGCCATTCATATAGCTATCATTGTATCACACATCAATAGTTCAACAACACAGCAAATTGTAAAAGCAAATTGTTATTCCACAAACTATGCCTGCAGTACTTCGTATATATTCCAAGAATATGAATTATGCATTTTATTTTAAATATCCCAACATAGCAAATTAGCAATGAATTTGGACACAAAAAAGGTCTACACTGCAAAAAATTGCAACCTTCCAAATTCAATGCCCATTTACTTGAGTATAGACGTTAGATATTCAAAGATTAGAAAAGATTCTTATTCTACATGCTGAACATTCATAGTACGGAAGCCCTTTTGCGAGCAAGGAACGTAGAACAGAGCAGGCATGCATGATGGAAAGAAGAGCGGGGAAATTACCAGCGGCGCAGCCAAGCCGCGCCGATGGAGGAGTGAAGACGTTGTTTTGTGATGAGAGCTGAGCCATATTGGTGGTCGGCGAGCCGCGACAGTCCACGCCGCCATGCTTCGGTGCTGAAGCTGAACTAAACGATTAATGGAGATTGCAGTTGCCAGACGAATAGAAAATGCGGACAAAGTTGCTATTTTATGTACCAGAAGGATCGGTTCCCTTCCGACAGTAAAAATTATTTTTAGTACAATACAAGTCTAGCATGTATTTAATTTACCACATTAAATGCTTAATTACTTTTTTCTCTCTCACTATTTGTTCAATATTCGTTCTTATTTTAAAATAGGGGTTTAATAGATTTATTTTAGTTTTTTTAAGCACAGATTTATTTTAAATATTATACTGTTTATTGTTATTTACTACAAACTTTACATTATTTATTCATAATCATTAATTAACATTACAGTTAATTAAAAAATCTCACAAAAAAACAGTTATTTCAAAAATCTTAAATTCTAAGTATCTAAATGTAATTTTATATGAAATAATTTATAAAATTAATATAAGCAAATTCTTTTAATTTTATTAAAAATAAATTTATCAATTGATTTCATTAAATATTTATAATTTATAAATTAATTTCAAATTGTCATTAAAATATATTTTTTCTATTTTCAACTAATTTTTAACATTCAATTAATTATCTTATCAGTTATATACTTTATATTTATCAAAATCTTTAATTTCATTTATCTTTTACATATATACCTTAGTTAATATTCTTTAGAAAGAGAGAGACAGAAAGAAAAATCGGGATCCTTAGTTCGATGCTATTTATTTTTACAATTTGGTCATAGAGCTTGGGTTTGATCCGGCCAATAAAAAAAAAAAAAAGAAGATGAAAATACATGTTAAATATTTAGAATGAAAGAACTGCATTAATACAGAAGCTCACATTAACATTGAGCGACTGTGAAAGTGGTAAATTAGAATGCTTTATATCATTCACTGTCTTTATGAAAATCACAATGTGGACATTTCTCACTGTTGAAGTTTATTTTGATATCAGTTGTTGGCAATGAGTTTGTGAAAGACTCGGTGAAGTTTTCGAACCAATCTACAACATTTGGACAAGCATTCAATAATTTCACCCGTTCTAGAAATGGTAATCTTCACAAGGCGTGTTTCCTTTAACAGTACATTGTGTTTAAATACTACTAACGATCTCCCTTATCTCCCCTCTCGTTATTATCCTTAATCTTTGTTGATGATGCTGGGTGCCGTTGTTTCTGTCATGGCAGAAAAAGATTCTGGTAAAGCAATTGATGTTGAAGCTGAAATTAAAGATGTAGACTGAGTCTTCACAGCTATAACATGTTGGTAAGTGTGAAGTAATTAGCAAATTTTGAGTCGAATACAGTTAATTAAGCCTATCAATCATGAATCATGATCTTTGTCATTCCTCCAACTTTCTGGCATATGTACCAGTTAAACCAACACTTTTACTGAATTGCAAATTGCCAGGCAATGCTTAACATTCACCTGAAGATAGAACACTTGGATGTTTCCTGTGCACGATTTCCACCTTTACAAAAACCTTTTAGGATGAGGAATAGTTTGATTTGATACGGATGCATTAGTTAATGACATGAAAAGATGCCTTAGTATTTAGAGTTTGTAAATGAAATTTCAGAATACTAGATAACTATATTTTTTCAGTGGTGGCACTGTGATTTGAATCTATGACCTCCTGTGGCTTAATAGTTATATGAACAAGGGAAAAACATTTTCCTGTAAAATCAGAGTTATGAAGAGTCTGGAATGGTCACAATATGTCCATGCATTTTAGAAGGGCTAAAAATTAATTTTGATATTTTGCTAGAAATTTGCATATTTAACTACTTGGGTCCTAGTCATAGTTAAGCATGTCATATTATTCGGTAAATTTTATATTCTGGGTCTGTTTTGGTTCCAATAATTGTTTCTCTCTTTGGCTGCTAAATTTACCTTTCTGAAATTCTCATTGCATTTTCAGGATGACTACACTGAACACCAATCTAATTAGGTTAAAGAACAGGCCGTGGCTTGCATTTTCCGTTGTATTGAAGACACAATGAATGACACACATTCAAGAGAGAATAGTGTGATGAGCAAAGTAACACATTCTAGAGAGGAGTGTGGTGAGCAGAGTAACATTGCAATTGTAATATAAGTTTTGACAGTAATGTTTCTCAGGTCACACCTCTATTATTTTGGTGTACCAAAATCCTGCTTCATTTTTTCCTTTCATTGTTACATAAAAAGCTTAGAAGGAATAAAGATGCGTCATTTCAATGTCAGACTATAAATTGCTTAACTTAGGCTGTATTTTAACTAACAAAAACACTTAATTAACCGTTTATTAAAAAAATTCTTATCATATGAGGGTTTATTTCATGAATTTGATCATGAAATTTATTGAAATAAATTAAAATGAACTTATTTTGAACAGTTACCTGAAAAAAAAAACTATTGAAATTATAAGTTGAAAATATTCTTAGGAGTCATAATTTATTTTTTTGAGTTCAAATAATCTCTATATATTCTTTTTCAAATACCCTTTAGTTATTTATACTTTTTTTTTAACTCTACTCGTTAACAATATTATTCCAAAAGAATTACTAAACTAGTCCTATGAATTACATTCTGCTTTGTATGTTTGGTAAGACTTTTGAGGTGTTTATAAATTCCTTTAACAAGCTTATAAGCTATTTGATTAAATTAAATTAGTTAGTTTATAAGTTTTTAATTTTTTTTAGTTTTTAGCTTATAGTTTATAAGTTTTAGTTAGTTTATGGTTAGCTTTATCAAATATAGTTGTAATCCTAACTTTTAAACAACTAGGTTTACCAAATATAGTCATAATCCTAACTTTTAAAGTAAAATAAACACCATGTAAAAGTTGTTCTTCCGTGTGCTTGTCTGATTCAGTTTGGATCAATTTGAAGATAATATCAATTTTGATTCAATCAAATAAAATTAAAAAACAAATAAAAATGTGTTTAAATTAGATTAGATTATTTAGATTCTTATTTTATTTTTTTTAACATTATTTGTAACATTACATTAAAACATCATTTTTTAAATAGTGTATTTTTCCTCTTTCTTTTGGTCTAGTTGTTTTGTGTATTTTCCTCAAAGAACTTACTAGCTTAATGATTAGTTTGCCTTTTCTATATCCCTTAAATAAATAATATTATAAGGAATTAAGTTTGCTTATTGATGATGATGAGATTTTGATAATTTAACACCTAAGCAACTTAAATGTTTCAAGCACCCACAGCAGTAATGAAATGCCATTAGTTCTTATGATCACTTTTATTAATTATAAGGAATTGTTACTTAATATTACTTGCAAGCAAAATAAAACTAGGTTAAATTATTATTTTAATCTTTTAATTTATTTTTTAGATTTAATTTGGTCTTTTAATTTTTCTTCGATTTAATTTGATCATTTAATTTTTTAAATCGATTCAATCTGATCTTTAATTTGATCATTTAATTTTTTAAATCGATTCAATCTGATCTTCACTTTATATGATAAGAAATCACATTTTAAGACAGTTCAAAATTACCACTAAGTGATTTTAAATCCTCACAAAATGCATATTTTCCAAAAAATAAATCAATTTTAAAATTTAAAGAATCAAAATGAAACTAAATAATAAATTAGAAGAAAAATAATAATCCATAAACTCTTATTTTTTAAAAATTTAATTTAAGAACGTTATGGTACTTTATCATTTAATTTTAAAAAAATCCATATTATAAGAAAGAAACGTAAAAAAAAAGATAGGAGAAAAAAAAATCTTTTAAATTATATGATAAAATATGATAATATCCTTAAATTAAATTTTGGAAAACAAAATAATAAATGGATTTAGTCCAAAATTTTTGGTGTTAAATACTAATACACACTAACTAGGATGGACATTAGCATTTTCCCCACACACACACACATATATATATATATATATATATATATATATATATATATATATATATATATATATATAATAGTAATATAGTAATAAAAAATGATTTGGTGGTTTTAAACGATTGAATTTGAGCACGCACCCCAGTTTACTCTTATGCCTACACTACATCTACAAGTCTACAAATTAATAAATAGTCATTTAGTAAATTCAGCTTAGTTTTATGATAAATTGACTGAACGATTCGGTTATAGTACCCACACTGGCTTTTATCCCACAAAACGCTTGAATTTATTACCATTTACCAGTGGCGATGTGCTAGAGAATACCATAACAGTGATATGTTTCTAAAAGGTGTGATTATTCCAAACCATATATTGCTACTAAAACTAGTCTCATTATTACAAAGATAAAAATCACAACTAGAGAAAGCTGAAGTCAAGTAGGGCAACTTCTTGGCAGATGTTATAGCAAACTCAAGCCTTGTTTGATTCTCCAACTGTCTGCAGAAAGACATGGCGAACTTCAATTCGTGAGAAAGTTCCGGAGTGTAAGAAGCAGCCCAAAAATTCATACCAAACATTTTCCTATAGATGTTAACTTATGTACCTCTTCATTCTTACCCTTGCCTCTAGTGAAGAACTTATAACCGCTATAGAGGAGTACACCCTATCCAGTCAAGGAAACAATCACGAACTGCAACAGCAACAACAGAAGGCTTGGTAAAATTTCAATGTTTTACAACAACAACAACGCCTTAATCCTGCCTAGGTTAGCTTTGCTATTCTTAGCCGGTTCCAAGCCCGGATAAAAGGAGAGGATTGTGTTAGGCTTTCGACAGCCAACGTAAAATTTTGTCGAATCTCTATGACAAAAAATTTCAATGTTTTAGCATGACCAAATATCAGAGAAACATGTACAAGAAGCCATGAGGTGACCAAAATATTCACAAATGACAGTGGCGTTATTCAACTCAACCATCTATCTGCTTAGCTAGTAGTTTCAATAGTAGATCAACTTTCTGACCCTGACTTGATATATACTAGTTTATGTGAGTGTGTCAGTATGACGAATTATATCACAAGTGTGTGTGCTTGCGTGCATGCTGTTCTTCAAGAGTTACTGAGGTAAATTCCCTTGAATTTCAATGTCAACATAAACTTGTACAGGGCGAATGGTTTCAATCACAGACTCAAAGGTCTTCCTCGGAAAACGGTTAAGAAGTGGCAAATCTCTAAAGAAGATACTATTTCAGCACTATAATCTTGCCAATACGATAATGACTCGGTAGTCAGCATCAAAATGTGGTCAATCTGAATATCCTGAACTAGCATATGAGAAAGTTTCTAAAATCCTAAAGTGACTTAACATGTTCTTCTTTCCACTTCGATGGACTCATCGGGTCTTGCCAAAAGTTCACCTTTGGAGGTCCATGATGATCAGTAACATGTCAAACAAAGTAATATAGACAAGTGGTTCTTTAGTAAAGAGGGGGAAAAACCAAAAAATATTTCACTTCATTAATCACTCTCCACATGTAACAGTGGCTTACTTCAATCTAAACCAATTTTTAGCACATTAAGTTCCACAAACTAAGAAAACACATCACGCAAATTACCAATCAGTGATCTTTGCATTATCATAAGGCCATTCCATATAGCTATCATTGTATCACACATCAATAGTTCAACAACACAGCAAATTGTAAAAGCAAATTGTTATTTCCACAAACTATGCCTGCAGTACTTCGTATAATATTCCAAGAATATGAAATTATGCATTTTATTTTAGAATATCCCAACATAGCAAATTAGCAATGAATTTGGACACAAAAAGGTCTACACTGCAAAAATTGCAACCTTCCAAATTCCAATGCCCATTTTACTTGGTAGAGCGTTAGATTCAAAGATTAGAACTTTTCAGCAATGAACTATCAATACGGAAAGCCCTTTTGCGGCAAGGAACGTAGAACAGAGCAGGCATGCATGATGGAAGAAGAGCGGGGAAATTACCAGCGGCGCCAGCCAAGCCGCGCCGATGGAGGAGTGAAGACGTTGTTTGTGATGAGAGCTGAGCCATATTGGTGGCTCGGCGAGCCGCGACAGTCCACGCCGCCATGCTTCGGTGCTGAAGCTGAACTAAACCGATTAATGGAGATTGCAGTTGCCAGACGAATAGAAAATGCGACAAAGTTGCTATTTTTATGTACCAGAAGGATCGGTTCCCTTCCGACAGTAAAAATTATTTTTAGTACAATACAACGTCTAGCATGTTTTAATTTACCACATTAAATGCTTAATTACTTTTTTCTCTCTCACTATTTTGTTCAATTTCGTTCTTATTTTAAATAGGGGTTTAATAGATTTATTTTAGTTTTTTTAATGCACAGATTTATTTTAATATTATACTGTTTATTGTTATTACTACAAACTTTACATTATTTATTCATAATCATTAATTAACATTACAGTTAATTAAAAAATCTCACAAAAAACAGTTATTTCAAAAATCTTAAATTCTAAGTATCTAAATGTAATTTTATATGAAATAAATTTATAAAATTAATATAAGCAAATTCTTTTAATTTTATTAAAAATAAATTTATCAATTGATTTCATTAAATATTTATAATTTATAAATTAATTTCAAATTGTCATTAAAATATATTTTTTCTATTTTCAACTAATTTTTAACATTCAATTAATTATCTTATCAGTTATATACTTATATTTATCAAATATAATCTTAATTTCATTTATCTTTTACATATATACCTTAGTTAATATTCTTTAGAAAGAGAGAGACAGAAGAAAATCGGGATCCTTAGTTCGATGCTATTTATTTTTACAATTTGGTCATAGAGCTTGGGTTTGATCCGGCCAATAAAAAAAAAAAAAAGAAGATGAAAATACATGTTAAATATTTAGAATGAAAGAACTGCATTAATACAGAAGCTCACATTACATTGAGCGACTGAGCTTAATTACAACAAATTAAGGTAAGTTTTTTCTGTTTTTTTGTTGAATTACAACAAAGGCAAACTAGTGTGCATAGAATCACACTTCCCAAAGGCGAGGTTTCAGATTTTTCACTTCAACCATGCATTAGATTATTGTTTCTTAACATACCCAACACAACATATATATAAATTAAGGATAAAAAAAAAAAACACAACAGTTCTCATTTCCTGCAAACAATTCCCAACCCATATGAAAACTTGGTGCAATCAAGGGTGCCATATTCCATCACTTGTTGGGGAGTGGTCTCTTTCTCAGTTGAACTTCCCTGTGAGTACACACAAGAACCACAATGAGGAGAGAGCAATGAGTTAGTTCTGTACTTGTCTTCTCCACCAACAACAGGCATAGCCACACCAGGCTTTGCAGGGTTCTCAAAATCCAATCTATAAGTCCTTCCAAGCACACCATCAACTTTTTGGGACAAAGCAAAGAACCTGAACTGAACTTCCAAGTGAGCAAAACAGTCATCAGAGGGCACTTGGTAGTTGTGAATTCTGTCATCTTCTTTGGTTATTGGCACAACATTGACCAATATTTCAGCCACATCCTTCAGTGTAACCATGACACCGTTCTTGCTTGCCACTCTTTCCACCTTTATGTCCTTTTCTTCAGTGTACCAAGTGGAGAGAGAGCCTTCAGCTAGGGCTACTTGGTTCCCGTTATAGGTGAATTTGAAGTGGTCAAGTTCATCATTCCATTGGGGTGTCTTGGTGGCCTCAAGTGAGAAGGTTTTGGAGTTGAAGAGGATTCCAAGGGCTTGGATCCATGTGTAGTCTCGGCTTCTTCCTTCAGGCCTGTGTCCGATGAAGCGTGCATTCATCTGAAGGTTGGAATCGGAAACTAAGGTGAAGTGTTCGTTGGTTTTTCCGTGGAAGTAGAAGACTCTACCATCCCCACCAATGAAACGGGGATCATAGCATCCAGATCCTGGTGCATTGCAGTTTGGCTTGCGACCTAACAAGCAAAAAACGAATTGCGTGTATTGATTGTGTTCCCAGGAGTAAAACCTTATGATTCAATATCATTTTTTTTTTTTTTTATCTAGACCACGGTTATTATTATTTAGTTTGTTTAAATCGGATAGAATTATTATGAGATAAAAATTTTCTTTTAAATATTTAACACACTTATATATTTAAAATTTAAATTCAAGACCTAACTCTAATTAAACTAAAACAACTTCACACCAATTAAAGTAGTTGCCTGATGATATTTAAGACCATTATGTATATAATTTGGACTAATATTCATATATTATGATGCCAAATTTTCAATTTTAAAAAAAAATAGTTGGTAAATTTAATTATTGTCATGCAGATATTAACAAAAACTATAAACATATTCAGGATTATATAATAATTTGGAAATGGATGAACAGCCATTTGCTACTTTACACTTAAAGAGAGGCATATGAATGGTAAGGGATATGATATGATAGGAAATAGAGATAAAGATAAATGAATACTAATAAAATATTCTTTTAAAGAAGGGATGCTTATATATTATTACACCAATAATTTCTCTTATTCAGTTCCTCTAGGTGTTCACTTTAATTTAGTGTTGAGTTCATAATTTTGTTATTTTAAATCAAATAATATAACGAGAATTTAGTTTTTAACTGAATCCATAATATACTTTTATAATTTATCATTACATATTTCATTAATATAAATGGCTAATGTTAAACATTAAAGTACAAACATTCATGGGGATTTACTATAAAATAAAGATAAAAAGCATTAACAAGTATTAGATGGCTATATAATATTAATTCAACAAGCATATATAAGAGTAAGAGAAAGGTTTATCTTACTTCTGCAGACTGCCTTGCAAATAGGTTTGTTGCAATCGATTTGGCAAACCTTAGTCTTAGGATTGTTTGTTTCACTGTCGGGGCATTCAGCAGGACATGTGATGTGCTTTCCATAGCATCGGGTTCCTCTGCCGCAGTATAGGTTTTGATATGCCTTGGCATGGATCAAGCTTGAGACAAACACTAGGAAGAATATTAGGAGGGAACTTCTTTTTGTGATCTCCATTCTTCAATAATCTGTGTGTTTGTGAAATATAATAAACACACAGAGAGATGGAGACAATTGATGCAGCAACTATATCTTCCCCGGGTATTTATAGATGTAGCTTCAGGGATGCTTCTATATTATGAAGGTGACTTTTGCAAATTTGAAGTATAATCTATAGCTAAGTTAACTAAACTCAAAGTAAGAACGTGGGGTTCTGCTAATTGAAAACATAAGGATTCATATAATTATTATTTCTTCTTATAGCAGATTACATTACATTGAGGTGATTTCTGATGCCTTCAACCGCAAAATTGGTTGTTGGACCTGTGATAAAATATATAACTAGCTATATTGATATCAAAATCATGATATGAATTATTGGTATGGTACATGCTTATGCATGAGGTAAGGAGCTACATTAAAGTTTGGAATCTTGACAATGAAAATAGTTTTTTTTTTGAAAAATCTAAAGATACTCAAACATGTATTACCTCCCCTTGATTAAGTTTATTTCACATACTAATAAGAGTTAGAAATAAATAAAAAACTTATTTTATCAAAAAACTTCATGTTTGGCAAGGGAGAGACAGTCACGTAAGTTTACAACAAAGTTGAAAGCGTTGACCTTTCACAGAAGCAACAATATACTAACATGTGTTATACTATCCAACCTCAAGTACATGGCAGTGGCATCTAAACAATATCACTCGTAACCCAAAGGTTCGGAGCGCCTAACGCGCCCCTGAGACACATCATATGGAAAAAAAATGCTAGACATTCTATGTCATATAACTTTTTTCATTGTCAAGATTCCAAACTTTAATGTAGCTCCTTACCTCATGCATAAGCATGTACCATACCAATAATTCATATCATGATTTTGATATCAATATAGCTAGTTATATATTTTATCACAGGTCCAACAACCAATTTTGCGGTTGAAGGCATCAGAAATCACCTCAATGTAATGTAATCTGCTATAAGAAGAAATAATAATTATATGAATCCTTATGTTTTCAATTAGCAGAACCCCACGTTCTTACTTTGAGTTTAGTTAACTTAGCTATAGATTATACTTCAAATTTGCAAAAGTCACCTTCATAATATAGAAGCATCCCTGAAGCTACATCTATAAATACCCGGGGAAGATATAGTTGCTGCATCAATTGTCTCCATCTCTCTGTGTGTTTATTATATTTCACAAACACACAGATTATTGAAGAATGGAGATCACAAAAAGAAGTTCCCTCCTAATATTCTTCCTAGTGTTTGTCTCAAGCTTGATCCATGCCAAGGCATATCAAAACCTATACTGCGGCAGAGGAACCCGATGCTATGGAAAGCACATCACATGTCCTGCTGAATGCCCCGACAGTGAAACAAACAATCCTAAGACTAAGGTTTGCCAAATCGATTGCAACAAACCTATTTGCAAGGCAGTCTGCAGAAGTAAGATAAACCTTTCTCTTACTCTTATATATGCTTGTTGAATTAATATTATATAGCCCTCAAATACTTGTTAATGCTTTTTATCTTTATTTTATAGTAAATCCCCATGAATGTTTGTACTTTAATGTTTAACATTAGCCATTAATATTAATGGAATATGTAATGATAAATTATAAAAGTATATTATGAATTCAGTTAAAAACTAAATTCTCGTTATATTATTTGATTTAAAATAACAAAATTATGAACTCAACACTAAATTAAAGTGAACACCTAGAAGAACTGAATAAGAGAAATTATTGGTGTAATAATATATAAGCATCCCTTCTTTAAAAGAATATTATTAGTATTCATTTATTTTTATCTCTCATTTCCTATCATATCATATCCCTTACCATTCATATGCCTCTCTTTGCCTCTCTTTAAGTGTAAAGTAGCAAATGGGTGTTCATCCATTTCCAAATTATTATATAATCCTGAATATGTTTATAGTTTTTGTTAATATCTGCATGACAACTAATTAAATTTACCAACTATTTTTTTTTAAATTGTAAATTTGGCAACATATTATATGAATATTAGTCCAAATTATATACATAATGGTCTTAAATATCATCAAGCAAGTGCTTTAATTGGTGTGGAGTTGTTTTAGTTAAATTAAAGTTAGATCTTGAATTTAAATTTTAAATACATATCTGTGTTAAATACTTATAAGAAAATTTTAACTCACAATAATTCTATCCGATTTAAACACACTAAATAATAATAACCGTGGTCTAGATAAAAAAAAAAAAAAATGATATTGAATCATAAGATTTTACTCCTGGGAACACAATCAATACACGCAATTCGTTTTTTGCTTGTTAGGTCGCAAGCCAAACTGCAATGCACCAGGATCAGGATGCTACGATCCCCGTTTCATTGGTGGGGATGGTAGAGTCTTCTACTTCCACGGAAAAACCAACGAACACTTCACCTTAGTTTCCGATTCCAACCTTCAGATGAATGCGCGCTTCATCGGACACAGGCCTGAAGGAAGAAGCCGTGACTACACATGGATCCAAGCCCTTGGAATCCTCTTCAACTCCAAAACCTTCTCACTTGAGGCCACCAAGACACCCCAATGGAATGATGAACTTGACCACTTCAAATTCACATATAACGGGAACCAAGTAGCCCTAGCTGAAGGTTCTCTCTCCACTTGGTACACTGAAGAAAGAGACATAAAGGTGGAGAGAGTGGCAAGCAAGAACAGTGTCATGGTTACACTGAAGGATGTGGCTGAAATATTGGTCAATGTTGTGCCAATAACCAAAGAAGATGACAGAATTCACAACTACCAAGTGCCCTCTGATGACTGTTTTGCTCACTTGGAAGTTCAGTTCAGGTTTTTTGCTTTGTCCCAAAAAGTTGATGGTGTGCTTGGAAGGACTTATAGATTGGATTTTGAGAATCCTGCAAAGCCTGGTGTGGCTATGCCTGTTGTTGGTGGAGAAGACAAGTACAGAACTAACTCATTGCTCTCTCCTCATTGTGGTTCTTGTGTGTTCTCACAGGGAAGTTCAACTGAGAAAGAGACCACTCCCCAACAAGTGATGGAATATGGCACCCTTGATTGCACCAAGTTTTCATATGGGTTGGGAATTGTTTGCAGGAAATGAGAACTGTTGTGTTTTTTTTTTTATCCTTAATTTATATATATGTTGTGTTGGGTATGTTAAGAAACAATAATCTAATGCGTAGTTGAGGTGAAAAATCTGAAACCTCGCCTTTGGGAAGTGCGATTCTATGCACACTAGTTGAACTTGTCGTATGCTCAGTTGCACATTGTAATGTAAACTCTTGTACTAATGCAGTACTTAACTGCTATGAATTTAAAAATGTTGTGTTTTGTAGTTTAAATGATTTGCTATTCTACCCAACTTATATACAAGTTTCATACTACTTTTGATATTCAACTCCGAATAAAATTAAAGTTTTACTTTGGTAATATGTGCTAATCTTTAATACAAATATTTATTATATTATATGCAGATTATGTAAAGCTTCAATTTTAATTGAATAACATTATTAAAAATAATTAAATTTTACTGAGAAATGATAGTAATATTCTATTGAACATGCACTTCTTTTCTAACATTCTTTTAGTAATTGATGATTGAAATTTATTCAAAGTCATCTAGGAGAGAAAATAATTAAATGAAAAGTAAAATTTATTGAAATTGATAGATTTTTAATCAATTTTTGTCAATTACAAGAATGTTAAAAAGAAAATGTTACATAAAATGATGCTAGCATTCCCATTATACTAAAAATGATCCTTTTATGTTAGGTTATTTTTCTTTTGGAAAGAAATTTCATTTTTAATCTTTAATTTAAAATCTTTTCATTTTTTTTTTACTATTAATCACTGTTACAAAACAGTTAAGGATAATGTCATGTTGATGTTATTATGTTTCACATCAGCAAAAAATAACATCGTGATAATATTATCACATGATAATATTATGAATATCAATCATCATGTTAGCAGTAATGTCAAAGAGCTAAAAAAACTGACTAATAATAAAAAAAATATAGACTTAAAAAATGACATATTTATACATACAAAGAAATATTTAAACATTTTAAGTATGTCTACTGTGCAACTAGGAGAACTCTAAACCAAGTTCTGTTTAACCTTAGTGTACCGAAACATTGATTTGGTCATTACTTGCTGACCTGATGGTGATTCAAAGACTACTTGGTAACACGGCAACTAGCTCACTTTCACTTCTGACATTTCACAATTTAAAAATGAATTTTCCTCGTCAGCTATGTTGCTGAGTTCAAGGTGCAAAGCATCTTCCAAACAACACAAGACAAAACCAATTGGTGGTCTATTGATCCTATTCTCAGCCAGGCACCTTTTAGCCACCTCCCAAACCTTGTTAAGAGAAGAAACTCTCGCTTTGCCAACTATATTTGGGTCCATGATCTGATGTAACTGACCCTTTACTTCAGAATTCATTGCCCATGTTGCTACATTAATTTTCTCTGTGGGAAGACCATGGTCTAAAGCAGGCCTACCAGAGATTACTTCTATTAGAACCACCCCAAATGAGTACACATCTGATTTCTCAGTTAGATGGCTTGTTCTGAAGTACTCAGGATCTATGTAACCAAAAGTGCCCTTCACACTAGTGACCACAAGGCTCTCATCAAGAGAAGACCCTTTCTTTGATATACCAAAATCTGCTACTTTGGCCACAAAATTCTCGTCCAGGAGAATGTTGGCAGTTTTCACATCTCTATGGATTATGCCTTCAACTGAACTAGTGTGGAGATAGTGAAGCCCTTTAGCAGCCCCAATGCAAATTTCAAGTCGTTGCTTCCAAGAGAGTGGTGACTCACATTGTTCATAGAACCATTTGCTTAAGGGTCCATTGGCCATGTATTCATACACAAGAATCATTTCCTCCCCTTCATGGCAATAGCCAACAAGAGACACGATGTGAGGGTGTTGGAGTTTGGATAACAATTGAATCTCGTTTTGGAATTCGGATAAGCCTTGTGTTGATAGAGGGGTGGCTCTTTTAACTGCTACTTTTGTCCCATTTTCAAGTTTTCCCTTGTAGACATTCCCAAACCCACCAATGCCAAGAAGAAAATCCTCTTGAAAGTTGTTGGTTGCTTCTTGGACCTCTTGGAATGTGAACACTCTACAAGTAACAGAGCTATTTGATGGCTTGTCATTGTGATATGTTCCCTTGGACCTGCGAGCTACCAAGCAATAACAAAGTGAACCAAATAACACTAACAAGATGGAGACAGCAATAACAAATAGAACTGTGCTAGTGGAGCCATGGCTTGGAATGGAAGGTAATTCAAATGCCATCAACAAATGCAACTGAATTTTTGAAAGGAACAAAGGTGAGGGTCAATGAATCTTTGCATTTACATTAATGTCATGCTCCTTGAACATATAGATTGGCATTAATATGGCTCACAAAGCTGAAGTTGATTAGTAGAACAAAGTTGAGTCAAAACAGTTATTGAGGTAGGAAGTGGACGTAATAGAGTCCGATTTTGTTTGATATCAAACTTGTAAGAAGCTAAGCTTGTGAAGATTGGAGCAGATTGGAGATAAAGTAATAGAATTGAAGTTTATAACAAAAGAATCGTTAGTTTTCAAACGTAATGATGAATGTCGTGAATCAGGCATAGAAAGTTCGACCTGCAAAGGCAATATGTTTTTGTGAGTCACAAGCAATCAAGTAATAGCATATTGGCACATTAACAGAATGTCAAAGGGTAGTAGAGTTAACCATTTCTTTGAGTCCATATTCTCTGATCTCTAGCACTATTCACATGTTGTAGAAAAATGTGAAGTACCACGAACAATCATCAACTTTTTTTGGTGTACAAACTATATAGTATGTCCACATTGAAATTTCTACGTAATTAATATCACAAAACAAGAAGGCAGGGGTATTATTGGCATACATGATTACATCATTGAACCCGAAAAACCAGACCAAATATCTACAGCTGATAGAATCTGACAATTTAGCAAATTTAATTATAGAATAGTAAGATTAGTAGTCACAATTCTACACCTATAACTTTCATTTTATTTTTACATGATTACATCATTGAACCCGAAAAACCAGACCAAATATCTACAGCTGATAGAATCTGACAATTTAGCAAATTTAATTATAGAATAGTAAGATTAGTAGTCACAATTCTACACCTATAACTTTCATTTTATTTTTCTTAAAATTGAATCAAATCTACGCGTTTACATTCTTACCGACTCATATTATGCCAGGTTTTATAATAGTAAATCAAACTTTATCGACAACATTGAGTTATCAAAGTATTTATGTAGAATATGACATGGCATCCGATTGTCGGTATACTAGGAACAAGATTTTAAATCTAGTGAACTCGTATCGTTAATGGAGACATGCTGGTTGTATTTATAGGATACAGATGGGTGTGCAAGAAAATCAAACCGGAACGAAGTGATCCAAAACCGAATCGAATCCTTTTGAAAAGAAAAAAAAAACTGTTCTGTTGCTTCAATCCAATTCAATTTTTTGGATAATCCAATTCATATATGGGTAAGAAAATGGATAACCGAATTGAACCAAACCAAATTGAACCTAAAGTAAATTATTTCAGAAAAAAATTGAACCAATTCATATAAAGTCAGTTTTATAAAACGGATTGAATTGAATATTTTAAATATCCAAATTTCGCACAATTCTAATTAAGATGAAATTTAGGAGATTTTTGGATAGAATCCTTCAGAATTATTTTTTCTATACAGTACTTATAATCTTTCTAGTTATTAGAATATATGAGTTTTTAATGAGGATGTGTTTTTAGTGTAAAAAAAATTATATGGTCAATTAATTATAATCATTTTTAATTGATTAGATAATAATATTTTCCTTAATTGTTTACATTTCTAAAGTGTTTTTTTTCAGAGAAAATAGTTCATATGATCATCCAATTATAAATTATTATACACAACAAGTTTATTAATTTTTACAACAATTATTTTAAAAAGTGTATATATCATATTTTTTTTTATTGGTTAATAGTGTAATTTTTTTTACATTAACACAGTTCATAAAAATAAAATATTTTTATATTTAATACTTTATTTATAAAATATTAGGAGGATATAACATTAATTATTCTTTAAGATAATGTTTCATTTGCATAAATCCATCTTTGGTTGACATGAAATTTCCTTATAAAATTAATTAATTTTATTTTTATTTCTTTTAATTTAGATTATAAATGTTTTCTTCAATAAATCAAATTTAGTCCATGTGTCAATTATATTTATATAAAACTTTTAAATTCCCTTATTTTTATATAAGTATTTAAGTTTTTGTGATGAATTTATGATATGAAATAATTTTAAAAGTTAACTCTAACAAATTTTTGCATCATTCCTTATTTCGAAATTTTTAAAATGATTTCATATCATGAATTCATCACAAAACCTTAAAATTTATATAAAAATAAGAAAACTTACAAGATTTAGATAAAATAAAAGATGAAATTACAATAACACATCTTGTGTTTTATTCGAATTACACAAGAACTTTCTCTGTTTGAAACTATTTATGTGACACCCTCTCATGTAACAATGTTAAGTTAAGTTTGGGACTTTGGCTTTTAGGAACATCAACTGGGTAGGGGAGTGAGCAAATGAAGAAAAATATAAAGGAAAAAGAAGTTGGTGTTAGCCGTGTGGTTAGGGAAGGTTACACTAGGGAAGAGAAACTAGAGGAAGATAACAGTTTGGTAGGGAGGGAGATGATGAGGGTATTTTGGAGAAAAAAAATTACTAATAATTAATTAAGTTAAAACTAATGAATAACCCAACAATTTTTTAGAGCTTAATTTTCATACATTGTTTATATAAAGAAATTTATGTGTCATTTAATTAAAAATTATTTCAATATGACTTTAAATTAATTATTATATAAAAAAAAAAAGGGACAGCACATGCCCTTGGATCACGGTCTACATCAGAACGGATTTCGGAGGAAAACTCCTCAAACCACAAAATCTAAAGTAGCAAAAATCATCTTTATCATAAAAATTAATTTGTAATTATAAAACAATATAAAAATCTTTACACTATCGATACATTTTAATTAAATTCAATATGATAAAATTGAAAAATCTTGTAGAATGTAAGATTAGGATGTGAATAACAAAAATTAAGATTTATTTTGAGTGAAATTTAATGTTATGATAATAACTAGTAAGTTTTGAGTAAAAGAAAGTTTAAATAATTTAATCAATTTAATTTATGATTTTAGTAGAAGAAAAATGATAAAGAAGATAAATTTATTAATGTTAAAATAATAATTAACTAAAATGTTGGCCCAACTTTTATTAAATCTAATTATCCATTATTAGATCACAACCCCACTCCACCAACTATGTCCGACTCGATGGACTCTTGGCATACTTGAGTAATTTTTTTTTTTTTGGTTATAATCATCCAATTCATTAAGAAAAAAAGATTTTAACTAATTCAAAGTTCGACTAAAAAATAAATAAAATATGAAAAAAATATTTTCTCGTCAAAGATGAAATTTATATACTATCCAAACTACAACCCAATTCTCTTGGCGGGTTCAGGTATAAGAAATTAGACCCAATATATTTAACGGCAAGCTCAAGTTATACTTTAGGTCATCCCAACTCAACCTAATGAAATATATTATGTTAAAAATAAATTTTAAGCAATTATGCTTTAATAATACAACTTAATAACTTAACAAATAATGTTTTTTCTAACATAATATTATATTTATTTTGATATCATTTACCTTAAAATACATATTTTAAAATATATATACCTTAATCTAGTTGTATATTCTAATTCTACTATTTAATTATATATAATATGAAGATTAATATATTATGCCAAGAGTCAAGTTGGTCATTTCTTGTCCCAAATGCTACCTTATCTTTATCGAGTTGAGTTTGAGTTCATAAAATTGATTCTAATTAATATGAAATTTCAGACCCGGTAAGGACACAAGTTAACCCATTCCACGAACACCCACCTCGAGAATCTTCTTAACAATGCACAAGGCTTGTATAGATGTCAGGCACTAGATCATGACCTGACATTGTTTGTAAGAAGCACTGGCGAATCTAACAATTTGGTTCAAGCTAGGGTGTCAATCACACAAGAAACACCATCCATCCTAAATCAGGGATAGACTTTTAACTTATAAGTCTAACGAGTAAAATGTACACTCTCTCTAATTCTATATACTTTACCATGGTTATTTCTCACTACACGTATTGTCTACTTTCCACAGGAAAAAAAGTCTGCATAGGAAATATATGAAATTATAAATAAATATATAAAACAGTCTTTCGTGGAAATATTCTCTTTTATTTATGCATTGCAGGTTGTAAATCTTTTTAAGTGACCACACTAGAACTAATAGAGCTCTAACATTCAACCACGACTATTTCTCATCTCTGATAATGTTGAACCAGCATAATCTAAATTAAAGATTAAAAAATATACAGTTAAACTTGTAAAGTTTCAATGACAAGCCTATAATTCTTATTAATACTAGCTTTCAATTGCTCATGCTATTTAAAATAGGATTTTGGTTTACAGTCTTTGTAGCATGATATCATGATATTATTCTTTAATGCATTGCAAAGTTTTTGCACCTTAATTAAGTTCCTATACATTTCATAACAGCTGGCAGTATTTGATGCGCCATATTGACCAAAGTAAATGAAAAGTACTTCGTCTTAAAAGCACCAGCAAGGGACAGCAGATTTACAACCTGCAATGCATAAATAAAAGAGAATATTTCCACAAAAGACTTCTTTATATATTTCCTATGCAGACTTTTTTTCCTGTGCAAAGTAGACAATACGTGGTGTGATATAACATCGATATTTATATTATAATTCTTATTTTGGTGTCGTTGTTAATTGTTAATGCTTCCTATCCATTACTCAATCAAGGTCTGATCAGTAAGTCCTAGCACGAGTGTGACAACTTTGTAGAATTGAACAGCTTCTTGCAACATTCGTATTGTTTTCGAAGGCTCAATTAGTTTTTCTATTAGATGAATTGGAAAATTGTCTTACTTATTCTGAATCTTTTTGGGCTGGACACTAAAGTATACTCTATTTTTTTTGTAATGATAAAAAAATACTCTAATTTTTGTTTTGTCTACAACTATAAAACTATTCTCCAAACTTGAAAATAAGCTATTTTATTTTTTTGGATGAACACAAGTCAAAATGGTTGATGAGACGGGGACAACATGGAAATTGGATCTTGGAAGCAGGAAAACAGCCCAACTGTACCTAGAATTTGGGCCAATCCATTATTTATTTTCCTTATATACTGAAAATTTAGTTCAATATTTTCGAAATGATCAATTTATGAATAAATGTATAAATATTACATAAATTTGTCCAACCTTTAAATATATATTAACAATTGATTCTTAAAATATGACACTTAATGTCAGAATCATCCCGAAACTATACTACTTACTAACAAATCAATCGACAATATACATTACTTATAATAGAGTTGGACTAATTTCTCTCAAAAATTCGTAACAAGTTTCATATACATAAATCCCATGACCACAAGCAGAATAATCACAACCCCGTACGTCCATTCAAACCAATACACATTGGTTTACATCACTTGAGTTTGATTACATGAATCCATTGATCACAAGACATCAACAATCTCATCGTAAAAGTTTACTATCATTGTTTTTTTTTTTTTTTCCGTTAAAAAAATAGGAGAGTTCCCAAACACTAAACTTTTTTATTACAAGCACACACACGCAATAAGCCATGTCTTGGCAACTTGTCAATAAAGC
The DNA here is from genome assembly GCF_004193775.1 of Glycine soja. Classification (NCBI taxonomy): domain Eukaryota; kingdom Viridiplantae; phylum Streptophyta; class Magnoliopsida; order Fabales; family Fabaceae; genus Glycine; species Glycine soja. The sequence goes on from NC_041013.1 coordinate 42,399,589, forward strand.
CCTCTCAATATAAGCTTCTCGTGAAGATTATTGTCATTGGCTGGAAATCATAAGGTCAACTACCATTTGCTCTTAATTACTTTAATGTAGTCTAGTTTGGACAATTTAAAAGATGCCAAAAAGAATTCAAGGACTCATCCCAGTCACGTTGGTGGAATTGAGCTACACAACGAAGTGTTTACCAAATGTTAAAAGTAGTACAAAAATGACCACTTGCTAAATTTTCTATTAGCAATTAGCATAGTGAGCATGTAAGGTGAGACCACATTGATCTCCCTATCTATCAAAGACGAAAGTCATGGCTGTCTCAAGAAGCAATGGCTTAATATTTGTCATGTTTTTTGCAATCTTTGTAATGCATATTAATGCAGAAACTCAAACCTGCACCAACCGTAGGAGTCCATGTTTTCTCAAGAAAATACAATGCGCTGCTGAATGTCCTTCAAAGTCACCAACTAACCTAAAAGCCAAAGTCTGCTATCCCTTATGCAACACTCAATGCAAAAGTAAGATCATTTTTATGTGTTGTGACATGACTTCAGATATCATAAACTGCATGTTCTTTATGTCAAAATTCTTGAATCGTGACATTCTTTTGGTTACCATGCTGTGTAATTATAACTACAACATGTCTTCATTCTATATTTGATAATAACAGATTGTAACCAAACTGCAATGGCCCTGGATCTGCATGCTTGGACCCCCACTTTGTTGGTGCAGATGGTATTGTTTTCTACTTCCATGGAAGGCACGACAAGCATTTCAGCTTAGTATCTGATGCCAACCCCCAAATCAATGCTCGTTTTATTGGCCTTAGGCCAGGAGGGAGATCAAGGGATTATACTTAGATTCAAGCATTGGGAATCCTCTTTGATTGCCACACTTTTCTATTGAGAACACCCCATCAGCAATTTGGGATGAAGAAGTTGACCATTTGAAGCTCTCTTAAAAGGGAGAGGAACTTGTCACCCAAGAAGGTTACCTCTCTACATGGCAATGCAAGGAAAACAAACTTAAGTAGAGAGAACATCAAGCAAGAACAGCATTATGGCTACCCTCCCAGAAGTTGTGGAGATATATGTCAAATGTTGTGCCTGTCACTAAGGAGGACAGTAGAATAACACAACTATCAAATCCCTGATAATAATTGTTTCGTGCACTAGGAGGTGCTGTTCAAATTCTATGGTTTATCTTCGAGAGTTGAAGGAGTTCTTGGCAGGACTTATCAGCCAGATTTTCAGAATCCAGCAAAGCCAGGTGTGGCAATGCTAGTGGTAAGAGGGGAAGATAAATATAGAACCACATTACTTATTTCATCCGCAGAAAATATCACATGAAATATCTCATCAATAGGAGAACAAATGTACTGATCTAGTTAAACTAAAAAACATGCTTTTGTCTTCAGGATTCATTTTCTTTGCTTCTACATCAATATAGAGAAAATTAATTATCTCCTTATGTCAATTATCCAATAAATAATAATTAAGATCTTAAAGATCTTCTCAAAATTTTTCTGTCATTATCAATTTGTTGGGGTGTTAGATTGACTACAAAATAAATAGTCTTTCAAAAAGTTTATTTGGCAGACATTTATAAAGAGAACAGATTTTTGAGATTTACCAGAAATGGGAAACATAAAACTTATCAGAAGCAGTACTTTACCAGTTGCATAGTTTATTCATTTTCTAAAGAACTTTTTATTGTAACTTGTAAGAACAACTATTGGAGCTGAACTCCTAGTTGCCTTATGAAAAGTACAATAGAACCTTACGGATAATTTGCATACAATTCCTAACCAGCTAATTGGCACCCATAAGTACCACTCAAATATAAAAATGTAACTTGCTTTTGGAAAAAAAAAAAGAATTACAAAATCATTAATGAAATGGAAATAACATTCATTCATAAATCAGAACTTCTTAATGAGTCCATGGCCAGGACAGCCATTGTAATTGTACTTAACGGTCCATGGCCAGAATCAAGGACACATCAGAAGAAGAATTCATCTGCCGCGAGGATTTACCAATTGTGAGAACACTGCACTTGTTGCAGCATCTTCTGCATCATCATCTGTGAAAAAGTTGCCCCCATCAATCATACTAACAGTGTTATCAAAAGGCTCAAGACGCGTTAACTGAATTCCAGTAATGTGGTTTGTGCTGTTATCTTCAGGTTCCATGAGTGCTGATGAGGTCTCCTGAAGCTGCAAAGCATATTCAAGATTCCACAAGACATCGCCCATAGACGGCCGATCCACCCCATACTCGGCCAAGCACTTCTCAGCTGTCTCCCCAAACTTCTTAAGAGAAGCAGGATTGACTTTCCCCGCCAGATTCTGATCCATGATTTGATCAAGCATTCCTTTCTTCTGCCAGCTCATTGCCCACTCAGCTATGTTAACCTGCTCCCTTGGAAGGACGGGGTTCAAGGCTGGTCTTGTGCATAAAACTTCCATCAAAACTACTCCAAATGAATAAACATCTGATTTCTCTGTAAGCTGTTGCCTTCTGAAGTATTCAGGATCAAGATAACCGAAACTACCTTTAACAGCAGTGCTCACATGAGTCTGATCAAGAGCAGGACCAGTTTTGGAGAGGCCAAAGTCAGCAACCTTAGCAACAAAGTTATCATCTAAGAGGATGTTAGTTGTCTTTACATCGCGGTGAATTATGCTTTGAGATGCTCCTGTGTGGAGATAATGAAGGCCTCTTGCTGCTCCGATGCAAATTTCAAGCCGCTGCTTCCATGATAGAGGTGGTAAGTCAGTTCCATACAAATGACTCCTGAGAGGTCCATTAGCCATGTATTCATAAACAAGAATCATTTCTGATCTCTCATCGCAATAGCCAATGAGGGACACAAGATGGCGATGGCGAAGCTTGGATAACATCTCAATTTCTGTTCGGAATTCAGCAAGACCTTGTTCAGATCTGGGGTTCCCCCTTTTAACAGCCACATTGGTCCCATCTTCAAGAGTCCCTTTATAAACCCTGCCAAAACCACCAACACCAAGAAGCAGCTTCTCATCAAATTTGTTGGTTGCATCAAGGATCTCTTGGAAGGTGAACAACCGTCCGAGATTTGATGAAGCTAAAGAAATGATGCTTGCAGTTGCACTCTTCTGTGAAGTTGTTGACATTTTTGTCATGGTCTGAGAGTTTCCATATAAGGGTAAAGGCAGCCAAGAATGGCCCTGTTGAGTAGACTTTGATTTGAATCTCCCAAGGCAGCAATAACACAAACCAGCTAAAGCAATGGCAGCCACAGCCCCAACAGAAGAACCAACTATTATTCCCATCTTGCTTTTGCTTGATGCTGAACTGGGAAGGAGACTTGCAACTGAAGAAAGTCCATCCAAGCTCTTGAATGCATTGCTTATCTTCATAACCTCAAGACCATTCATAGTGGCATTTGTAATATCTGCCATTGAATCAGGACCAACACTCACTGTCAAAATGTTGGAGTCTGCTGAGGCATTGGAAACAAAGTCCTTGTAGTAAGGCACAGCCAAGTCATTAGTTATGGATGAGAGGTCAAGGCTTCCAAGAGCTATGTCAGTGTTTATGAACAAATTGAACACTAAAGTGTTGAGAGACTTGCTAATAATATCACAAAAGTGCACCCGGATGAAATAGGAGAAGTTTGGATCCACAGAAAAGACCCAAGTAATGTTGAAATTTGAGTCAGGTACATTTGCATCCCCCATTACTTCAGAAGTGGCATAGACCCAATTCGGTGCGGTCTCAGGCGTAACACCTGCATGATACTTAATACTGGAAGGGTTAACAGACACCTTAGTGACTGAACTATTCACATGGAGGTATTTCTGATCATTCTCCCAAGTCCTTCCTAATGTGTCATTTTGGGGAGTGAGCAACGGACCTCCTATGTTTAACCGATAAACGGTCTCAAAAGCAAGCTCAGAAAGGCCATTGAATGCTGCAGTTGGGTTAAGGGCCAATGCCTGATCAACAAACAAGTCATTTGGCATTGACACAACTTCAATTGCATTGACAAAGGCTACTGAACCATTTGAAGGAATGAAGGTGACAGTGAAGGTATCAGAGGTAACATTGATGGCATACTCCCTAAACATATAAGAACCATTGTAGTTCCTAAAGGAGAAGTTGCACAATAGAACAAAATCATCAGTGACCACTGTTATAGCAGCAGCAGTCAAATTATGGGCAGAGTTGGGAAGAGGAGAAAAATATAGCCTAAGCCAGTGCCTACCTTCCTCAACCTGAAACCTATAAGAAGCTTTCTCAGTGAAAATCCTAGCTGATTGATATATTGGGGAAGGGACACTAGAATTGGAACCAGCAACAACAGAATTCCCAGTTTTCAACTTTAGTGAAGAATGTTGTGAATCAGGAACAAAAGTGCGGTCTTGGGAAGTTATGCTTTGGGAGGAACCACATGCAATTAGATAATTATCACGAGGAGTGAATGTGGCAAATGAACCATTCACCAAAAACAAATAAACAACCAAAACAAAGGAAACCCACTTTACAAGTTTCATCATCACCATTGTTGTTCCCCCGAGTCTTCACCAATCCATAAAACAATTGTAAGCAATACCCTTTAAACCTTTGAAGGCTATAACCTTAACTTTCAATCCCAAGCCACAGAAAAACCTGCAAAACCTCGGATCTATCAAACTCAGTGCACAGAACCAGACGTTTCCGTTAGAAGCAACAGACAAAATACCATGATTCTAATTCTAACATCACAACTCACGAGACATGACACAACACAAACTATCTTAACAGGAATTATATTATGTACTTACCCTTTTTGGTGGTGAATAACCTGCTTCTGCCAAAGTGATTAACACGGTTCAAAGAGAGAAACAAAATAAGACCCAATTTAGATTACGTGAACCCCATTACTGAAATCCCATCAAGTTTAGCTTTTTGGTGTGGCCGCAATGCAAGCAAACTCCTTTTCCAGGCTGTTGATTAGGCTGTCAATTACAGTGGGAAAAAAGTGGACCCCACAAAGAGAAAATTAAAATTAAAAAAGTGTTAACAAAACTTCAAACTTGAAAGTTGAAACTCCCATAGAACCAGCTGTTACTTTAAGATTCTGAGTTTTCTAAATTCGGAATCTTTGCGACCAAAGTAGTAATATTTAAACAATAGAACAAAATAAATAACAGAATGGAAGTTTAGGAATTAAGGTTTACAACTCCTTAAAGTATATAATATATGGTATATGATATGATAATAAATAATTATACTAGTTTTTAAGTCTAAAGGGTTGAAGAAAAACAAAAGAACATGGATCGGAAGAAAATGGTTGTTGCGCTGGGTTCAACGATAAATGGGACCCGCTATAACGCGGCTTCAAGATGCAGAAGGGTTAGGGGTTGATAACAATTATCAAACAAACTCTAAGGGTTGAACACACACTTAAGTTGGCTTTTCACCTTGGCTAAATGTCTAAGGGTGTTTTTGGTTTATGGGGTAAATTTGAGATGCAATTGAATTGAGGTGGTTTAGGGATGATTGTTAGGGTTGAATGTGGGCTTCAAGTTTTAAAAAATTTCTGGGTTGTATGGGTAGAATTTTCAATCCAAAATGAGATCAAAGAAAGTAAATTGTGTTGGTCACTTGCTCTGTGAGAAATTATCCCAAAGAATCTTGTGCTTGCAGCATTATTGATTATGTGGTCATTAAAATTGAACATTTTGATCTTGAATTATCTACCTAATCAATTATCTTATTCATATAATGGTTATATAAATTAGTGAAACTTTGATTGATCAACTTAATCAATTGTATTTATATTATAATTAATTATGTATCTACTAAATTTATAAAAAAATTTGATAGAGTTAATCTTAAATTTTGTTATCACTATACATATCATGTTCTTTATTTTAATTTTGAAAATTTGCAAATATCTCGGTCAACAAAATTTGTCTTGTTCTACTGAAAATCTTGTCACGTTCATTATCTAACACAGCAATGTCAGCAAACCCAGTAATTTTGTAGCCACATTCATCCATCCATCCTGGGTGTAAGAAATTTTTGGAAATTCTTGGACACGTTTACTTTTATATTTAATTAATTATGGATGATTTAATTTAGAATTTGATTTTGAGAAACTGTTAATGTAGAGATTTTTATATTATTAATTAATTCAAAATTAATAATTCACAATTAAATAATGATGAAAAATCTTAAACTTGTAATATATTCTAATTAAAGTGTTTAACTTATACTACTTGTCTTTATGTATATAAAATAAAGGTATTGGTAAGAATGACCTAGGAAGTGGCTGTCTTTGACAAAATTACTTCATCCGAATTTAATGTTAGTTATTTGAAACTTGACCTATCGTGGTTTTTCTAGTCAACTTTTGGATTAGGTGACAAAATTATCGAGCTCGCCGCTTTAGAAGGTTTCGTGGTTTGACAAGGAAGAAGTAACATCCACAATTCCAAACCCCTATCCTAAGATATAGGATTGTTTCGTTGGATGAGTAAACTACTCACATTAGTCATGGCATAGTTCAGTTCATATTTAATCTAAATTTATTTTAGAGAATGAATTTTTAAACTTCACCATTATATTGAAGGATTCGTAACGGTTATTTCTACGACAGCTAATTTGTTTCATAACGACTAGTACACAATAACTAATTTTCATATTGACTAGTTTCATAATAGCTAGTACATAAAGACTAATTTAAATTAAATTACAAATTTGACTACTTTTCTAACTTCTGCATAATAAAGTTATAATATAATTCAAGATGATAGTGTTGATTTCGAGACACCGTAAATATGTTTTTCATGAGGATTTCATATTACACGGCCGCATGTTTTCAATTTCCTTTGCCTCATTTTTTCTTTATTTGTTTTTTTTTCCATTCCAGACAAATCAACATTGATAGAAGAGATTACAATTCCTTTTTCTTTGTTTTTCTTTTTTGTTGTCTTTGTCTTCTGGGGTGAGCCAATGGTGATAATTGTGTAAGATGATGAGTATGCATTTGAAGCAAAAATCTTTGTTCTTTTTAAAAGAGTTGACAACTTGTTGTCGCCTCTCGCGTATGAACCTCGTGATTTCTTTTCTGATGTTATCCTCATGTAGTTCATTTATGGTTTGTTTCCAAAGTGTATCAAAGTCCGTGTTTGGATCCAGTATATGAATGATTGAAACAAAAGAAAATGAGAGAAGAAGATTGTACAATTTGATGAGAAGATGTGAGAATGATAGAAGATTGCACAATTATATAAGATGGTTCATAACAGCTATTTAAATTAAATTAGAATATTTGGCTAGCTACCTAACTTAATAAAGATGAGAAAAAAATGGTGATACACTTACATTGTAAAATAATAACTGAAGTATATTTTTCATCATTCAAAAATTGGAGATCTTCCGATTTCATCCTTGTAATTTTTGTAGTATATTTTTCGTCATCATAAAATTAAAATTATGTCATTTCTTTTTTTACATAGAGCATGGTTTGGATATATGAACCTACATGTATAACTTTATTACATGTATCAAATGTTACATTTACCTTAATTATGCAAAAAAAAAAAACATTACATTTACATCAATTATATGCATGATTTAAAAATCATAATCAAATATTCAAAATTACTAAAATCTAACTTCAGGTTAAAATTGGACATTTCAATTTTACGATGATGAAAAATATACTAAATCCAATCACAACATGTATGATAAGTTTGTTGACATTTTCAATAAATACCTTGAAAATCATTTAACATTAAAAATCATTTATAATTATAATTAAATGATAATATAAAATTATTTTTTAATATATTTACATAACCATTAAACTCTAAAAACAGGTATACAATATCATTTATGGTTTCAGCATTGACTTTCAAACATGACACATATGTCATTCACAATTTTTATTTTTTTCTCTAAATAAAATTTTGATGATTTTTTTTAAATAACTAAATAATATTATATTACAATTTAAATTATTTATCATAAATATAAAATATAATTTATATATTAAAAATATTTTTTATTATAAATTTTCGTTTTCTTTAATATTTGTTAGAAAAATATTCCTATATATAAAATTTAATCATATAAATATAAACATTTATCTTATATTTACAAATACTAATTCGCTTACAACACATAGGAAACTTTTATTTTAAGAAACACATAGAAAACTTTAAAAAGTTTTATTTATACATGATTGCCACTTTTGTTGACGGTCTTAATGTTGTATTACATGTTGATATTTTTCACGTGTACTAAATAATATTTTTTATCTTATAATCAACAAAAGTTATAAAAGAAAAAGAATCCCAAGTCATGCAATCTAAATTGTGGGTTCAAAATAGTAAAGCTGAAACGCTTTTGTTTTTTTTTTTTTTTTGGTTGAATGTTAATATTAAGTTTGAGAAATAAAGTGGAAGAAGTTTTAAGTGTACGTGAACACCACTTTTGATGGCTTCTGATTCCTTTTTGCCTTCTAATTTGAAGACAACAACAACTCCTGGTCTTGTCGTCAGACGAAGATTAGGTTGGGAAAGGCTAACTCATTCTCGACAGTGCGCCAATGCAAAAATGGAGGTGTAAATAACAATTAACAAGAGCCAATGCAAAAAGGCCATTGTGAGCCCAAATGCTCTACCTAAGTATGCCCGGTAATTAGTATAAACAAGTAGAAAAAGAATTATAACATCTGTGTAAATAAGATTTTTTTTCCCCAAGTACACTACTTCAGTAAATTAGTTGTAAATTATTTACCGTAGTAAAAAAAATCTCATTTTTGTAGTGTCCAAAACATTTTCCAGGTCAAACTAATTTCTTAAATTAAACCATTGTATTTGGAATACTTCATTTATATATTATTAGCGGAGAGGTAGATTGCTGCCTGCTGTCAACTCAATAAAACTCATGCAAATTTAATTGTCCGCGAAAACAATCCATCCCTAAACATGGGACCAATAAAAGTTCTATATCAGAATTTAAATAACAATCGAGAAAGAAAGTGACATGATAGCCAGAAAATTTTATATACCTTTATGTTCGTAACAGCAACAAAACATAGACAATCAAATTATTTCTCTTTTTTTTTTGTCTTTATACTTCATTTTTTTATTTTTCTTAAAGGGAAAAAAATTGTTTCCTTTTCGTTGATAAGTTTGTTTTTTTTTTCTTTTTTTGTTTAAATATGTTGAAAAGTTCATATAGACGTACTATTTTCTATTTTCAAGCTCCAAATAAAAAAATTCAGTTTTTTTTTATTTCTACAATTGCATTACCTCCTGCATTTTTTGGCTCTTATAGTTTGACTTGCCATTAAAAATTATATTACATATATATAATATAGTAATTTTTTTTAACCAATAAATCATGTTAGGCTATAAAAAAAGTAAAAATATAATTAAGTGAATTTCGATCTGCCATCAGAACCAAGATAGGTGACAATAAATACTGTAAGGATAAAAAAAAAGTACTATATTTGAAATTACACAAATCATACTGCTTGATAGAATAAAACAAGCATATAACTTATAGGTTTTAACAGAAAAAGGAAGCAAACAGAACACACAAGAAAATAGAACAGAAGAATTCAATATTAAGTACTAGTACCTTAAAAAAATGAAGAAAAAAAAAAAGCAAATATACATTATAAGCATGTATATATATCCACGAGTCAGCACAAGAACATAAAACCGATAAACCTTAATTATAAACGTAAATCCCTCCGCTAGTATCTAAATTCTTAATATGTGAATATTATCACATTCGAGGGTAGAAGGAAATTAGCATCTGAAAAGTAGATTTAGAAGGTATATATCATATACGTAGAAAATGGTGCTCATCTGTAAGATTTAAGAGTGGCTCCACAAAAAGTGCATATGATAGCTTTCCACGATTTGGAGTAAAAGGGAACGTAGCAAAATCTGGTTTGTGTCATCATCTCAGCCACGCTGGCTCCGCCGCCGCACCGCGAGCACGTCCCCGCCGCCGGCTTGCTCCGCCGCACCTTCCTCCTCTGATCCACCAGAAAACAGAAGCAAACCATGTCTCTTCTGGATCAAACGTTGTATTGTTTAGAAAAGTTGGCTTTTTTTAATGGACAGAAATCAGAAAACTTTAGTGGTTGCTTGTGCTGAAGGCTATGATCCCAAAAAGTGTCTAATCAAAATCGTTATTTATAGTAAGGTTATGGGAAATATGAAGTGATTGGGTGTGGAAGAGGGTTGATGGATGCAGGACACGTGTCTTAACTTTTTCACTTATTGATGGGTTCAATCATGGTGAATAGTGATGAGTGATATTCAGGTGAACATTTGCCACGTGAAGTTACGGTTGTGAGAAAGAGTAAAGAAGAGCTAGGAATGAATGACGCTTGAGTTGTTCTCAGTTCTGACTATGAGATACTTCTAGCTATTCAGCAAAAATTAAAATTAAAAGAATCAGATGCTTTGAGATGATGAATTCTGATTAGTAGAGTTTCTACTGTGCTGTCAATAATTTTTGAGATTTTAATATTATTAATTTTTTAACCAATTAAATTATATGTATATTTCTTTATTAATTATTTTTTTAAAATTATTCCTTGATTATTATTTTTTTAAAATTTTAAAATTATAATTTTTTTAAATTAGAAAATATGGTTAAAGATAATTAGAAGTTTGAACCCTCAAATTCTTTTAGTTACTTTTAACATTTTTTATAAGAATCTTTTGCGGTTTAGGGTTAAAAATTTCTTATTGTTGTTTCTTAAGCATATGTTTTTATAAAAAAAAAGTGTTGAAAGTAACTAATTTTTTTTTTAGGATTCATATTTTTAAAGTTATCTTTAATCATATTTTTTAATTTAAAAAATTTATAATTTTAAATTTTAAAAAATAATAATCAAAGACTAATTTGAAAAAATAATAATAATGATTCAATTAGTTAAAAAATTAACCGTATCAAAATTTATCAAATTATTGAAGGCATCATAGAAACTCTATATATTATGATTAGAGTTAGGGTGGAGGATCATCCGGATGTAGACAGCACTGGACCATGACTAAAAAGAAGCCAAATTTTTTAAAAAAAAATTATAGTTTTGTAATATTATTATATATTGTTTTTATAAACAAATTAAAATTGTTGTTTATTTTATGTCTCCTTTTTTATTCAAATTAAAATGTGATATGTTATTAAAACTGTCACTCTTTTCATTAATTTTCCTCATGTTTTACAACCAAAGATTCTTTTTTGATTGAATTTTCAACTCTATAGTATATCAACATATTAAAGAAACACACAAAAAATTAAAATTATAAAAGAAATAAAACTAAAATTAATATTTTCATAAAGAATAAAATATACATAAACTTTAATATGAAATGATATTTTGTCAATGATAAATGATAATGATGGAGTTAGATAATTTTCTTTGTAAGACCAAATATAAAAATATAAAGAATAAATTAAATCTTAAATATAATTGATATTTTAAATATCCATGAGAGTATAAATTGGTTTTAAAAATATAATATAGTCTCTTTTAAATCATTCTTATCTTTTGTGCAGATAGAATAAGAAGAGTCAAACCTACTTTTTTTATTTGTTCCTTTGTCATGCCTACTTTATATATAAATATTCATGTGTATGTCATTTTCTTTACACATATAAATTGAATAATAAATAATAATATAAGAATAACTTAAATAAAAAAATATAATATATTCTTTCCAAATTTATTAAAATCATGTTATTTGTTTAGTAAAATAAAATGTATATTTTTTATGATATTATGTGTCTATTTTTAAATACTTAAATATAAGAGGACCTTATTTAATATTTTTTCATGAACCCATAAAATCTCATAATTGATCCTAATCAGAGCATTCAAAAGTGCATTATTGTTCTTTTAGGATTGCAAGTCTAGTAGTACTAATAATCTCCTTGCATTTTGGATTGTTTCCTATTAGAGATTGGTGATGTGTAATCTCAATGGTGAATTGATCATGTAGCTTGTTTAAATTTATCCTTTTGATATAACCTTATATAAAAACTTTTACAGAGAGCTTAGCATATCCCTAATACTTCATTTTTTAAACAAACAAATCATTGATCCAAGTGGTCATGAATTTGATCATCTTAAATAAGATTTTGAGTTCAAACCTTATGAATAGAAAAAATTATAATTGAAAAGAGAGTCTTCACTTAAGATGATTAATCAAATTTCATGATAAAGATCAACCGAACTAATGAATATTCTACTCTAATATTATAATGACAAAAAAAATTACTTTCATTTTTTAATATATAGCTTATGGATTCTTCAATTCTAAGTATAGCACCTTTATATTCATCTATAAGGAAGACAAGTTACTTCTTATTTTCTTGGGTACATTGTTGACTTGATTCTCACAATAAATTGTCGTACTTTTATAAATAAATAAAAAAGTTTTAGCATGCTCTTGCATAAAAAATTTCACTCGAGGATTTTAGGACCTGAGGTAATTTTCTTGGTGTGGAAATTCTTCTAAACTCTAACTAATGGTATATCTCTCACCCAACATCATTATGCTACAGAACTTCTACAAATAGTTATTAAGATTGGTGCAAATCCTATTTCGACTTTGAGCACTAAGTTTATGAATTGTGCTAATTAAGAATTTATATGAAATATATATATATATAATAAAATTTATCTAACAGAGATTGAACCATTAGTATAGACATTGTGGATTTATGTTAATTAGAAAAAATCTATACTAATGAGTAATTTTAATTTTATTAGTATAATTTATCGTCAGTGTAATCCATATAACATTTTAATTTTAATTAGAAAAAAATCTATACTAATAAATAGTAACCAAAAAATAAATCATTGGTAAAAATACTCTCTTTTTGTGGTGAATATTAGTCCAAACAACATTGGCATTTATTGTTCCGTTGGTGAGTAAAGGTTTAATAAGAAAGGTACCCATTTGACCTACACAGATTGGACTAATATACAAGTATACAACTATTTCAACTATGAATGGTACAATTGTATAAAGTTAAAAGCAGGAGTTGGCAATAGAGAAGATTTTATATAATGTGAAAATAATATCCCATACCCCACCCTCGAACTCGAACATGTGAGGAGATTTTACCACTCTATTTATTTAATCAAAATTAAAAATACATGTATCCAATTATTTTGTGCATGCACCAATCAAAATATCTTAACTGCTAGCTACTGATTAAGGGCTTGCTAATTACGATAGCTTACATCAAGATCAAAGAACCTTTCGTTGTTATAGCTGTCATAAATAATAAATTTGAGTGGAACGTGAAGACCCTACTTGATATCACAAAGGACAGACACCTAATTTGATTAATTTTGCTGTACACTTTACGATAAGTCGATAACTCAACTTTTTTAAAATGATATTTTCTTCACACCTGCTGAGGTGCTGAGGAATGTGTAGCTAATTTTATTTTGATATTGAGAGGGAAGATATAGTTAGCAACATATTTTTTAATACATTCTTTTTTAACACATTTTTATTAATATTAATTAAAATTAAAGATTTATGAGAGAGACTGAGAGACTTAGAAACGAATCCTACAAAAAATTGGACTTTTAATAATAGAGAGTTGCATTCAAAAGATCAGCATGTTAGATAATGTTTACTAACATTTCTCATACAGAGATTGCTTCTCTTCCCAAGTCCATTTTGTCGACATAAATAATTGTTGTTATATAGATTTTGACTCAAAATTAAATTGTTACTTTCGTACTATAAATTAAATTGTTACTTAAATCTTGCCATGTGCGTTTACAAGAGTTAATTTTAAGAAAACTCTATTTTCCTTCAAAATAAAAAAGAAAATTCTCTATTTAATACTTATTAATTTAATGATCTAGAAATTTTATATGCACAGTTTATACTTCTTTTCTGTCAATATTATAAGTACCATATTTGAGCTGGAATTGACCTCTACAATAAGGTAAGACTAGTTCATCGGCCAGAAATATTTTCCGATTATAAATCTTATTTAAAGAATGTATAAGTTTGAACCATCTACCAATCAATATTTTGTACATTTTATTTAAAATGTAGTACTGATTTTTTTATACAGAATAAATTTAGGCTATTTATGCTTACCTAGGACTACTATTGTCGAAATGCCACTGGTGGCAAGTACATTAGCATAACATAATTAAATCAGTGAGCGAAAAGTTACTAAATGACCACTCATGTGGGGTGGGAGAAATTTTAATGTTCTTAAGTGTTAAGCAAACACGTGTCAGAATTCTTTTTTCGTGACTAATAAAAGGACGTAATATGTGAGTGTTGCTGTCTTCACCAATATTTTTAAGCAATGATATTAATTATCTAGACAGACAAAACTATCGACAGTTTAACGAAAAACAAATACGTAGTCAATGAGATAAGGAAAAAAAAAATTGTCAAATATCAAAGAAAATTGCAAGTACATGTGCACTATACTGCCTATACATACATGTTTTTTGAGTTTCGAAAAGGGTAAATTATAGCAATAATTAATCAAAAGCTCTATATTAGTGCAAATTACCGACTTCTGCATAATCGTGATTTTTTACTTGGAAATAATTTTAAATTTGCTTCCTATATTTTTTACTTGGTGCATAATCGTGATTTTTTACCGACTTCTGCATAATCGTGATTTTAAATTTTTTACTTGGAAATAAATATATTTTTGTCTTTACAATTTTGTCCTTAGGCGGTAAGAACTAAAACGAATTTAAAGGAAGTCGCTTCTTGCACCTAAATACATTAGGTCCTACACCTAATTTGTTAGTCGTTTATTTCGGATTAGCCTTTATAAAATGTAATTACACTAACTAAAATGTAATTTTACATTTTAAATTAGTCTTTTCAAAAAGTTAGAAAGATGCAAGGAATAAAATTTAAGGTACAGGAAGTAATTACCCTAGTTGCGAAAGACCTTTAGAGTTAGTTGGGTTTATTTGGGCTTCCGAGTCTTAGGATAGCCTCAAAAATGGTTGAGAGTTGCTATTGGTCTATATCATCTTTCAAAATTTCAAAAAACACTCTTTCTCACACTATGAAAATATATTTTTGTTGCACCAAGGGGGTGTGAAAATATTATGTAACAAAATAGTAATTCCATTGTACATGTTTTTTTTCACCTACATTAGTGCAATGAAAATGTATTTTCATTGTGTAATTGAGTTTGTGAAAAAAATATATAACAAATCACGATTTTATTATGCAAGTAGGATTAGCAAAGAATATATAATAGAAATATGATTTTGTTACACAATGTCCAACAAAATCATACTTTTATTGTACATTTATTTTTGTTTTTTTTTTCATTGTTTGACCGATAGAAATAACTTAGATATTAATTGCATAATTGCATCATTTGACGATGAATGAATGCAAAACTTGAATAGCATAGACCAAACCAATTGTGGAACGCGACTCCAATTGCTCTTGCATAGAGGAGGGTGGAGGTGGCAAGAAAGAATGTCCGGAGACAATTTCCGACAACGACTAACACAACTGTTGGAGGAGGTGAGGGATTGTGGAATCATCTACTATAATCAAACAATAATGTCAACTAATTAATTCTTATTTAATAGGAGTGTTATTATTTTTAAAATATTCTTTAAGTTATTCAAATGTGAGTATTATTTCAAATAAATGTGACTAAAAATAATTTAGGAAATTTAGTTTTTAATATAAAATCAATAAATTTAAATAAGATTAACTTACTTTTTTTAATCAAGTATTTTATTTTATTTATATTTAGGTGTATAGACGGTAAAGAGCATGATAAAAAGACTTTTAAATAATATGTTGTTGGTATGTAATTGAATCAATCGATCATCTCATGTTAAATTTATATGATCTATCATGCGAATGTTTTTTGTTACCTCTATTAAAAATTTATAAATGTTTGACGAATAAAAAGTCAAATACAAAATTTTCACTCCATCAAATCTTAATATGATAATTTATTTCCTGTTGTTACCATTGTTCTTCATACAAACGAGTAAATTAAAACGTGACTTAAAATTTTAAAATTAAACTAAATGAAACATCAGGTGTGAGTGTGCAACACATTCAATACACCTAACGCATTCTTTTATTTTAAAATTAAAACATTTAATTATTTTATTTTTAAAAAATCTATAAATTTTATTATTTTATTTTAAAATAAACACATTTGATCACCCTGATTTTAAAAAATCCATAATTTTTTACTTCTATTTTAAAACAAATATATTTGATCTCCTTATTTTAGAAAATTCATAATTTTGATCCCTTATTTTGAAAATTTTGTAATTTTAGTGTAATATTCAATTTTGTATGAGTTTTATTTCTTACATTGTAATCAATTAAATAATTTATTTATGGTACTTTAAATGAATACGTTAGATCTAAATTTTAATTAGACCAAAATAAAATAAATAAAAGATAAACAAAATTGAGGATTTGACAAAAATGGTAAAATTTCTAAAGAGAATCAAATATTTCTATATTTAAAATAGAGAACTAAAATTGTAGAATTTTTAAAATAAAGAAATTAAATATGTTTATTTTAAAATATAAGAATCTAAATTCTGGATTAAATAAAATAAAAACACCAAAGTTCCATTTAACCCTAGCTGGAAACAATGTGCCCTTGTTTGTAAGTACTAATTGTTATTTTAAGGAGTTGTAGTCTATGTTTGCCACTGACCTGAAAATTAGGCCGAAAAGCGTCATCAAGTGGCTGGCTATATATACAACAAAAGCCCAATGTAGTCCTAATAACTAGTTAATTCATCCAATGACAATTGATGATTTAATTGCGCTTATATTCATCCATTTAACAAGGATCATACTTTTTTTTAAGGAATCGGTTTTATATTTCATAAGAACGTGCGTTTAAATTTTATTATTGATGAAAAGCTTTTGTTATTAAGTAATATATCATGTTAATGGTTTTTAATCTTGAGGCATATTTAGTTTTCTTTTTTTTATAACCATTGTAATTAAGATAAGACTGAGGGAAAAAGTTTTCATAATTTTTTTATATTTCATATTTTTCCCCCAAAAAATAAAAAATCCTATTGATTTAATTTTATTGGCTGAGGGAAAAAGTTTTCCTGTGATTTAATTATGGACCAGTTATGCAGAAAATTTAGAAGTGGGACACCTTAAATTAATCTGCCATGGACATAAGTCAAGATGTTTGGTCCGATTCTCATACTATCAGTAATAAAAAATAAAATGAAAAGTCATCTCCATTAGGCATTTGGCAAGGTTGCTTTCTTAGAAGTAGTTATGGGTACCATGCAATCACCTTCACTCTTATCCTCCTCCTGTTTTTGACAAATTGTTTTCTTTCATATACATATAAACAAATGATTCCAGATTCCACACACACTTGGATCCTTGTCACCTGCATGATAATCGTGGCTTGCAGTCAAATTCAACTTTATTCATGTCGTCGCCATTCTCGTATTTTTTGCTAAAGGCCAAACTTGAAAGTTTATTTTAATTTATTTTCTTTCTTTCACATTCAAATCAAGTCTAATGTGATATCAAAATATGTACATTATACTATGGCACACAAAAAATATAAGAGTAAATGGATAAGACTTTTCTTTTAACTGACCAAGTATTTTTTTAACAGATCACATATATCTTCTATGAAAAATAATCTTATTTGGGTTTAGAGGTGAAACTACATTCAACCTTATAGGGGTAGTAACCTCTCCAAAATGAAAAAATATTCTCTAATGCATTTTCTTTCTTTAACATTAGAACACTTATTATGATAGCTACCTAACAACACTAATTTAAATAAATGCTCTATGAAATTTTTATGTCTTATAATAATAAAGTGCTTATTTAAATAAGGTTAAAGTGTAATTTTACTCTTTTTAGTTTCTCAAATTTATGATTTTGGTTACTGATTTTTAATTATAACATTTAAAAAAATTATAAGGTTGATAGGTGATCGATTAAGAGAGAATAAGAGAAGATAAAGGTTATGACTTCCAATCTCTCTTATTAACATAGAATTAACAAATTAACAATTAATGTCGGTCTTTAAAAAAATGTAATATTTGGTTCCTTAGTTTTACAAGTTAACAAATTTGGTTCATTTGTTTATTATTAACTAATAGTTATGATTATTAGAGTTATTAGGTTAATTATAAACTATTTTTTTTTATCAAAGTTAATTATAAATGAATTAAAAATTATTAATAACTAAAAAATTAATTTATAATTAACTTAATAACTCTATTAATCATAATTAATTATTAATTAATAATCTAATAAATGAATTAAAATTGTTAATTTATAAAATTAGGAGACTAAATGTTACAATTAAAAATTAGAGGAACCAAAATCAAGAATTTGAGAAATTAGAAGGAACAAAATTACAATTTAATCTTTAAATAATTGTTGTATAAATGATGTTATTTGACAACACATGTTATTTTGTCACAATAAAAACATACTTAAATTATTTTTTAAAAGAAACTAAATTATTGAATCAACAATCAATCTAAATAATGCACTGAATATTCACATTAATAGAATACCATCCAGTTTCCATTCATCCTTCATAAGTAACTTATTGCATGTGCATGACAAAATCAATAACAAATGCTGCTTAAAGCAAAAATTAAATAGCATAAAAAACGTGCACTTAAAACAAAAATTAAGGCAACAAGAAATTGTATTTAATTTTTATTTTAAATTTTAATATTTAAATATAAATAGTTTTCATTTTTCTTATTTTTTTAAATTATATATATTTTTTTATAAATATTTAACTCTTTTTTATGGACATAACTATTTAACTAAATAATCGAACTTAATTTACTTTTAATAGGTATTTCCTAAATTGATAAAAAAATGCTCAATTAATAGAAAATATGTTTTGTCACTAATTTTAATTTTATAGTAGTAGATATTTATATTAAAAACGGGAATTAAAATTATTTATAAATTTTCAAAAATGATATTGCACTTAGAAGAATATAAAATTATTAGAGAATAAATTTGTCGCGTCTTTGTAAATATGGACGGTTGAAAGTTAAGAATAAGATTGTGTATTTGCACAGATTTGATTGATTGTGGCATTCAATAAAGATGATTATAAACTAATAAAGTGCGACTTAGTCCACAAAATTGCAATTATTATATTTGTAAAGTCAGAATTTGTTTTCAGACGTCGTTTCGTTTTAATTAAGAGATCATAAAATGAATATTAGGAGTTAAATTAATAAGTAACAGCTGATTTGGCAATGATATTCCGTCATATAACTAATATTAATTTAGTATATAAAGTATATATTAAGGATATCTGGAATCAATAAATCATTGGTTCAAATTGTTTGAGACTCTATCCTTTAAAATTAAATTTAAATTTTATGGATAAAAAAAATTATGATTAGAAGGAGAAATCGAATAGGTTTAATTTAATTAGTTGATCATGATATGTAAATTATTGTGATATATATATATATATATATCATTAAGTCTTATGGATAAAATAAAAAAAAAAGTTGAAGAAAAACAACAAAAATTCAAAAAAGTTTAAACTAAAGAAAGAAATAATACACCTTTAAAATAGTTATCACATAATTAAACTCGGCTATTAAATCCTACTTTTTTGCATTAAACAATTTAAAATTCATTGTTTAACTGGACTAGATTAATATAATACAATTATAAAAAACAATCGTTTTATTCTTTAAAAAAAATCTTTTTAAAATCAATTCAGTCTCTAATCATGCAGACCAAACTAATATTTTGGAAGTCTTTTTATAATCAAAGGGGTGGTTTGACGGTGTGAAATGAAAAAGAAAAAAATGTTTAAATATAAAATATTTAAAGTGTGAGATCTACACGAATTTTTTTGAATATTTTCTTCAAGTTCTTTTTTATTTCTCTCCATTCGGGACAAATAATTCCCTTTATCTCATTAATTATAGTAACACCTCAAAATATAAATATTGTATAAATATAAATATAAAATAAGATTTTAATATAAATTTTAAACAAATACGCAATATTAAATCTAATTCTGTAAACCTCGCAGCCAACCTTAAAAAAAAAATGATTTCTATCCCGTCCTCTTCCCTCCCCCAAAAAATGTTAGCTAAATTAAATAAATAAGGTTAAATATATTTAGTCTTCCTAATTAATTAGATATTTGTTTTTTATCTATTAAAAATAATTTTTCATTTTTTATCTTAATTTATGAAAAAGTATTCTATGTGGTTTCTTTTCTATTTCCATAAATAAAATGTTTTTTTTTATATAAAAGTCAAGAGCCACAATATTGATATATTTCGATAAGTAAAAGACAAAAGAATGATTTATTTGTTAGGAACTAAAACAAGTATTATCATGTTTGAACTAGAACAAAATGGTTTCCAGCATAAGCATGGAGAGAGATCCACCTCATCTGGATTCACTTCGTGATTTAGATTGTTCGGCAGTACTAGCCTCCGATCAAAATTCCATGGCCTGAAAAACCTCATCGTGAAGAGGCTAAAACAAGTATTATCATGTTTGAAAAAACAGCTTTTTCTTCATCTTAATAAAGTGCCATTTAAGTATAAAAGAAGAAGAAGAAGAAAGTACTATCATGTTTAAAAGGACTAAAATAATCATATTTAACATTTTAATCCAACCAGTTAGTTGATGGATTCAACAGATATTTTTTATACAATCATGAAAATTGAACTTTTGTCAACTCAACACAAGCCTATTTATTAATTATGTCACACTATATACATATTAAATATTGAGTTTAATGATGATGCACCAATAATAATAATAATAATGTAAAATATGTTTATAACATTCACATATTTTATTTAATCAATAAAGTTAAATTTCCTTGTTTGTACAAGCGTTTTTCTCTTGAATGTTTTGAGAAAAAACTTTAGATATTTAAAAGTGGTATTTGATTTGATTATTCCGAAAATGCTTAAAGACTAGTCTATTTGAAAGTTGCGTTTTGGTTGGAAATTTGGAATACTAGCACTATAGTTGGTTGTTGGAGGGTGGCAAACGGTAGTGTTTATGTTTATGTTTATGGGTGGCAACCAGGCAGCCCCAATCCACGCGCAATCCCCTTTTGGCTTTTGCTCATTGCCGCGTTCTTCTCCCTTTTCTGGACCCATTTGCTTCCCTTTCTTAAACACTCTCCCACCAATTTAACTTTTACTTTTATGGGAAATGCACAATATTTGAATGACAAATCCTACATACCAGTTTTATGACTCATGAAGGTGCTTTGCTTAAACTGAACATAAAAAAAAAAGGGGATAAGGTATGCTTTGTTTTTCTGTAATTTGTGTCAAAAACATTATGTTTATGCATTTTAGTAAAATTTCACATTTACCTCAAGAGTTAAAGTAGAATTAAAAGATTCATATTTATATATTGCTGTTGAAGGGAATGCTTAATCATTTCAGACATTAAGAGAAAGAAGTTAAAACAATTATCATAATTGAAAAATAATTACATGGGTAGACTTTCTTGTTATATTTATTATTTCTAGTTTGAATGACATTTTATGTTGTTTTCAAGAAAAAAAAATTAAATAGATCTATTTTTTTAATTACTCATTCGTCCTAAAATAAGTATGTTCTTAGTTATTTTATACAGATCAATACAAACTAATAAATAAATAGATAAAAAAGAGTAGTATTAATATTAATTAGATTCAAAAACTAAATTGATATTTATTAAAAATATTGGTGAAAAGAATAATTAATATTGCATTAAAAAAAATCAAATAGATACTTATTTTGGAATAAGGTTTTTTTCTTTCCAAAAATCGACATTTATTTTGTAACGGAAGGGGTTTAGTTTTTCAACTTAGAATCATCTTGCAATTATTTTTCAACCGTCCATTAGGTATTTGATTTTGATTTTTAGAAGATGAATTATATTGTCTGTTAGTTAAATGAGATGAATTTGTTTTTTCTTTTAGAAGAATTCGATTTGAGTCTTGTAAAAAAATTAGGTATTTGAACCATTGAACAGTTTTATTTTTAAGTAAGTTCATTTGACTCAAATTTAAATTAATCGAAATTTAAAGTTATTTTTAAAACACTAAATCAGGGTCTCACACATAAAATAAAATCACTAAAGATTCAATGCTTCTGCCTGCCCATATGGTCTTTAAGGTTTTCTTTGACATGAACGTTTCCATGAACAGATGCATTTCATGTCAGCATGTCAGAAGTTTTATATGGTATTTGGATTTGGATGGAAATTTATATTTGTACATTTCTTTAATAATGTGGATTCTTATTACTCAATAGATTTTTTTTACTGCATTTTATCCAATTTCCCTGACAAGTAAGTTAAATGGACCATTAAATTAAATGTAAAATTCGTTAAATGATTGAAGAATCTGTGAATAGTATAATTGGAATTGGACCAATAGAAGAGGACAAATTCATTTATAAGAATTGGTTTAATTAATTAATTAAAGTAAGAACCGCGTTGACATGTAAAGCAATGGCATTGAGCAAGAACAGATAACATAAGTATCTAACGCATCGCTAATATTTTATTAGTACAGTATTATTATTTTTTTTATTAAAGCTAATAGTATTTTATTTCTATTCCTATTTCCCATAAAAATAGAGAAATAAAAGTCAAGCGTAGTTGGTGGCCAACTCACACCTCATTGTGCTGCGTCGACGGCAGTGGTATTTTTGGAAATAAAGCCAGAAACCAGGGGGTTTCGTTAATTTTCCAAGGTTTTGAGACAATGTTTAAATTAAAGACAAGTTTAGATTAATGGTAAAGAAAACATCTCAATAATTAACTAGTTTTAATTACTTATTTAATTCATATGATTTCTAAATTTATTTACTTTAATTTTTATAATTAATAAATAGATTTTTTAGTCTCTCAAATTATATTTTAATTTTCACATGCTTTCTGCCATTAAAATTCTTTAATATTAAAATAATTATTTGACATAGATCTTCTGAGAATTAAAATATAAATTTCAAGGATTAAAAAATTTATTTATTAAATTTTAGAAACTAAAAAATTCATTTATTAACTATAATTATAAAGATTAAAAATAATAAATTTGAAAATTATAAAAACTAAATGTATAATTAAACGAATTATCTCTTAGCATTATTTGATCTGTGTGACTTTCAGGCTGAACTAATTAAGGTTCGACAACCTGTATTACTATGTGTATAAGTATTTCTTTAACAATAATAATAGTGCCCATTAATCTTCTTATTTTTTGATATTTGATCCTTTCTTTATGACAAAAGTTTATTGATTACTTTTATGTTGTCATAACAAAGCTATTAAATTTCTGTCAAGAAAAAAACAAAGCTGTTAAACAAGTTCAATAGTCTTCTACATCCAATTAGATACTCCCTCTAGATTTAATTATAAGCAACAAAAAAATGCAATCAAATGTAAATTTTTTTTTAACTACCTTCTTTCTATTTAATGATAATATTTTAAAAATATTCCTTAATTAACTGGAATTCTATTTTTAATGTATCGTTCTTATTCTTATTCTTATATGAAATTTCAATATATATGACACTTTTGAAAAAAAAAATATACTATTTTTAAATGTGAAAAGTAAAATTAAATAATATTAATTAATTTTCTTAATTATCATAAAAGTTAATTAATTTTACTTATATTAGAATCTAGAGAGTACTTGCAATGTTCTCTAATAAGAGCATAACGAAATCTATAAAGTAAATTTTATGTTTGAATATAATAAGTAAAATCAATTTTAAGATAACTTGTTTTATTACATTATTATCTAAAAATAATTTTCTTATACTGTAAAACTAAAAATGGTAGCATAAAGTTACTTATAATAGTTGGTATTTTAATTAAAAAATCAATTATTAGAGATAGAATAAACAAATAATAGTTAACTAAAAAAGATAAAATGTTAACTTTTAATTACAAGTTCCAAAAGATTATCTATCATAAAAATTTATTTCAGTTATTAAGATTATAATATAAGTTATCAAACATACTTAAATATTAACAGTTTAACACTAATGACTTTTATCAATAAATCATAGTATTTTTTTTAAGTTGTGGAATGAAAGAATAGCACTAGCGATACTATGAAACAAGATATCAATTGCATACTGAATAAAAAAAGGAGGCTTACATAAAGAATTACTGCACAATCCTAAACCACAAGCAATTTTAAATCCACTGTAATCAAGTTAGAATTAATTAGGAAATTTAAAATCTATATATTTAAATGTTAAATATATTTAACTGATAATATTTTTAAAAAATGTTATCAAATATAAACTAATTAATTTTAAAATATGATTTATTTCTTAAATAATAAATAATTTTTATTTTATTATAAATACCTAAATAATAATATGATAGTTTTACTTTATTACATGGAGTTCTATCTTATTGACTTATTTAATTTTAGTTCTTGGTATTTATAAGTGTGTATATACATGAGTGTGAGCCTAACTTCCATATATAATTCAACTGTCACAACTAACAGTTTTATACATACCACAAACTTGTTCTTTTAAAATTATCTCACATTCATTATGTAAATAAATTCTCACATAATTTGAGGTAGGCCAAGTCGAGATTAAGAAATCACGTATCGTTAGTAAAGTAGCATGCATAACTGATATCTCTTTGGTTGAAAAAAATAGAGGAAAAAACATAAAATAGGATATATTTTTTGTTTGATTAAAGAAAAAAATAAAAAAAAGATGAAAAAATATATTGACTTCTAAATATATTTTTTTTTCTTTTCACCTTTTCTTTAAATCATTTTTTTTCAACTTCCTCATTTTCTTTCCATCTAATCAACACATAGTATGAAGAATTATTATATTCTTTTACCCTTTTTTTTCATCTTACTTCCAGTTCATTTTTTTCTTTCTATTCATCTCTTCATCTTGTGTTGTAACAGTATTTGTCATATATATCAATCTTTTATCTTCCTTTATTAGTTCTTTCTGTGTTTTTTTTCCCCATAACAACCATAATAAGATTTGAACATACTATCAAAACTCTTATTACTAAATCAACCCTAATAGATTTCTTCTCTCTGTCATTGTATCTTCTACTCATATACTCCAAGAATGTTCTTTTTCCCCCATAAAAAACTATACTGTATATTAAGGTAAAAGACACAGGAGGTACCAAAGTCACACTACATCAAATCATCTTCTAACCTTCCAGTATAGTTTGTTGCGGTTTAAGATTAAACTTCCAAAAATAGAGTGTGAGTACAACTTTTTGGTAGTATAATCACTCATGGACGTTGAGGGAGTGTGAGAATGTGAGAGGTGGAAAGAATATTAGGACATTTAATAGTGTGGTGCGGGGTCAAGAATCTAATAAAAAAAAATGCTGTACGGCTTTAGTTATCTACGAACATGATTTTGCGCTTGTCAAATCATCTCATCATAGTGTTTTCACCTTTTGATCGTTGAGTATTGGGGAATCGATTTTTTTCTTCATATTTCTTGGCTAGTACTCAAGTTAAGAGAATACGAGAAAAATTAATATATTTTTATAATATTTTTGTATAATTCATTGTTTCTTTATTATATATTTAATTTTCATTTTTAGTTATAAGAATACTACATAAAATTATCTTTTTTTTTTCAAAAAAAGAAAAGGGTCATAATAAGTGTGTTGGATGATGCAATGAAAAAATAAAACAGGTATATAAATTAACATTAGTAAAAAAAAACTGAAAAACAATGCTAATAATCTGATTGGATTTCAAATCTATAAATTGTACTTTTAGGTAAAAATTCTACAAGTTTTTGTTTAAAAAATAATTTAAAGTTTTTCTAACGGGAATTTAAACCCCCGCACTAAATTATTTTGAAAGAAAAATTCTCATTCT
Organism: Glycine soja; assembly: GCF_004193775.1. NCBI lineage: Eukaryota > Viridiplantae > Streptophyta > Magnoliopsida > Fabales > Fabaceae > Glycine > Glycine soja. Next base: position 42,425,490 of record NC_041013.1, read on the forward strand.
TCATGTTGTATATTATAGTTTATAATATAGGAATAATGTTCTTACAATAAGATTAAAGATAAGAAGATATGATAAGAAAAGTGTGAAAAAGATGAATAATGCGATGGAAGGACATACAAAATTAACTATGTGATTAAAAAAAAGATTGAAAATTCGATCATTTTGATAGCAAAAATTAATAAAATAATAATTAATATTTATTAACGTCATTTATTTTAAAATGGTCTCTTCATAACTGTTAGAACAAATAGTCAGGACCACCAAGAGTAAGCTTGGTAGTTGAATTTGAATTTTCATAAATTGTTTGAATTAAAATATATTTTAGTAACTTAAATATATAATTTATTTAAAAATAAACAAATAAAATTTGCTGTATGAAAATGATCCCATATGAATCAGTTATGACTCTAAAGGTGATAAAGATCTCCCCAGGATATGAAGATGATCCAATATGAATATGAAAATGATGAGTTTTTATAATTTTTATTTGCTGGTTCTCTGAGAAAAGTTAGCAGCATACCACTTCCCTCACGCAGAGTATGGCGAAAGAAAGGCACCAAAAATCATGTTATAACATGGTTGTCTGAACCACAAGGTTTCCTTCGTTTTCAAATTACTACTAATACTGCTATTAATTTCACTCTCTTTGACCTAATGATCAAATTCAACCGTCCAATATGTTAAGACCAAGACAAATTCAAAATTTTAGGCAACAATTTAGAAAGACACATTTTCATTTACATTAATGTCAGTTGAACAAGACAAATTCATATTCTATTTTTACACTCCACACAATTTTTTTTATTTTAAAAATAGCACAGTTTCCTTTCATGGTTCACGTATTTATTAATTTAGGTAAAAATGTAAATCAATAGAAAAAATATTTAAAACTATAAAAATGATATGCTATTAAAAAATTAAAAGGAGGGAGGCTGAGAATAACACGTTTCAATTTTTAAACATCGTACGATTAAATTGTAGTCAAAATAAACCTTAAGTAATGATGTTTTTAATTTAATTAAAATATACTGACTATGCAAATTTATTTTAGGCTGCTATTAAAATTATAGTTTGTTATATAATTTGTTATTTTTTATAATAATTAATTTATAAGTTATACTTAATTTCGAACAACATGCGTACAAACATTATACTAACAATGCATGAAAATTAAACTATAATTTTTATTCATCAATGTTTTTGGACAACTTGAGTTATTTTAAAATATTTACAAAAATGAATAAACACATAAAAATTTTAAACACTCAATTTATGAAATGCTACAAGATTTTTTTTTCAAGACTAATATATAAAGTACTATTTTTTGGGAATGATTTAATGCACTATTTTACCCCTTTTAAATTTTATTTGTAATAATTATTTGTATAATAATTCATTGAGTTTAATGTTTATTTACCGACCATATAAAATAAAATAATGTAAATCAATTTTATATTGGCATTCAATTATATATCATTATTTAAATTGATTTAAAATAATTATTTTAAAAATAACAAACTTTTTATCCATAATGAATTGTGATTAAATCAAGGTGTAAAACCTTAATTGTCAATACATAACTTTTTTTTTCTCTAATTCATTTCCTATTATTTCATGGTGCATTGGTTTTTAAAAAATCACTTAAATACGGCTGTATTTTTTTTAATGTTATATTATCTTCACAACAACTTTGAGTCAAAACAAACTTTTCACCCAACAAAAAAGAAACTCTAGACCCAGCTTTTGACTTGAGAGTTTTTTTTTTGTCCAAGAATGAATATGATGCATTCGGCACAATTATTGACTCTGTACCAAAATTTACAATTCAATCCTTTTCATAGAAAAAAAAAATATATGCACGGCCAAAAATGGGATTTCGGTCGTAATCGTTTTAGGATTGGATTTCATTTTTCCAGGTTACTTGTACAATTTTTGTGCGTTAAATGTACCAGAAAGTGTAAGACATTATCTTGTTCATTGAGTATTAATTTTTAAAAATGGCTTATTATTGCTAGTGCACCAAAAATGGAACTCCTCGTTGTGTTTACTCACCAAATTTCAAAGGCATGAGTATGTGGACGGACATAACTTCTCGTGTTTCTACCCAGCTAAACGACTTATAACAGAATATTCTCACGAAAAAAAGAAGAGAGAGAATAAGAAAAAGAAAAAAGTTTGATTTGCCAAGTGTGAAGCTTGAATAAAGGACACTATAAGGCATCTTTGTCGCCTAGATCATTTGAGCGATAGAAAAATCTATAAAGTGGGTTACGTGTTTACTACTTATTTTGAATTTGAAGCAAATAACAGTATCTCATGAAAGTTGGCGAGCTTTACCATGATAAAATACATTTTGATTCTTGAGTTTGCTTGGATATTGGAACAAAATTCATGTGACACTATCAAACTTGTTTTTTTGTTGAAACTGAGCTTAGTAATTTATGCTTGAAAATGTTTATATAAAAAAATAAGCTTATTGTAAATTTTAGTGTAGATTTTCAATCCACGGCAAGAAATATTTTTTTCCCACTTTTATTCTAATATATGCAATTAAGAACAAACTTGATTTTACAATTTTACATCTGTACATCTAAACATATTAAAAAAAAATAAAAATTACAATTGTGGTCCTTGAACGTGTGTTTATGACGAGCTCAAACACACTAATAGTTAAGCCATCTAATAATTTACACTAATGACTCCACCTGATTCTTCTCCTATTCATAGTTTCCCACCTAAGCTGAGCCTACGCGAGACTCTTGTAAAAGTTCTATTAATTTTTATAAAAAAAAAAAACGTACTCATGGAAAAGAATACGAGCAATTATTAAAAGTAAAAATACGAACAATCATTAAAAATTACTACTTTATATTATAAAACATAAAAAATAATTTAATATATTTTCTGTAATAAAATACATTTAATATATATTGATACTGTCCGTTCATTAACGTAGTCAATAAAACAGATCATGAATTAATGGGCATAAATAGTGGAGTAGTTAGTTAAAAAAATAAGGAGGGGGAATGGAAACACCCTACCCCAATACATTACTACAAATCACTCTAGTCGAGTTAAGGCCCCAAAAATAGTTATATTACTATCAAAGCGTCCATTAAAGCTAGCTTGGTGGGATAAAGTAGTTATCATAATTTAAATACAAAATATAATCTCTTGCGGAAATAACATGCATATTAGTTTTTAAAATCTGAAATTAATCACTCTCGATTTGGAAAGAAATATGCAATGATTATTGTCTTATTATGTTTTGTTATTTTGGAAATTTCCGCATTAGTATATGCACACAAAATAAAAAATGATTAATTCAAGAATAACGCAACAAATTAAAACTACCATTGTGAAGCGATCGTGCCATCAAAATGGTAGTAAAAAGTGATTAAGGAAATATTGACCATTTAAAATTTTAAATACTTAAAAGAGCTTCTTGCTGACAAGAGAGAAGGAAGGAATATAGTCTGCAATTTGCACACATTTTATTATAATTATGCGAGTGGATTGAAGTAATAAGAACATGATGAATTTGAATATTTTTATTAACCTAATATATTTCGTTCTAAAATAATTATCATTATTTTATATATATTAAGAAAAAAATAATAAACAAAAGAAAGAAAATAGAGAATTTATAAAATTAACATTGTATAATCATCAATTCATTTATAATTTTTTTGTCTAGCAGTAATATTATGAAAGATATAAGTGATAAAAGATAATTAATATTACATAAAAAATTAAAATAATAATTATTTGAATATAATTTTTTTATCTTACACAATAATTATAATAAGATAAAGGGAATAATCTGAGAGTTTTATTAAACTAAAACACTGGAAAGAAAGACAAAAAATGCGGGCTAGCTCCTAGGAAGACAAATCCATTCGCCGAACGTCTTGCTTATTAATTAGGTAAATCTGCATTTCTATTTGCATTCCAAAGTCAAGCATGGCACCAAATTGTCGCAAAACAATCTACAGACTGAAAAATTAGTTTTTGCAAGAAGCGAGTAACAGTCACGTGCTAATGAATTTTATTTTATTTTTATCTGATATTCTCCCATAATTAAGCCCACACAAACAATGGTAATATTCATGAGTTAAGAACCCAAAAGTAACAACGAATTTACCACCCAATTAAGTGTGATGCTTCTTAAGGAAAGGTTCATTTTTATATTTCTTTTCCCTTTCTTTCCCCACACACAAGAGAAAAAGTCTAATTGTATGACCCCGAAAATTATTCGCATTAATTAATAAGAGTTACCAAGCTGGGAAGGTGATGCTGCAGAGGACCAAACCAACGTTATAAGAGGACCCAATCAAAAAACAGTTTCGTTCCTTCTTTCCCACTTTTCACACACCAAAACGCAACAAAACCGAAAAAGTCACTCACTCACTCACTATTCTAGCGAGTTGGCAACAACCAGCTAAGCCGGTGAACCGGTAAACTCTTTCAAAGTTCAAAGGGTCCTCAGCGCCGTACACACTATATAAGTATTTCTTGACGCATCGTAACCATTGGCGTTTCAGTTCATTCATTCATATTTTCCACTCCCTCTTTCGCCACTCTCGAAATCCGTGCACTGATACTCAGAGACAAAGATGAAAGAGAGAAGGAAGTGAAACGCAGGACAGCCTTGCCGTTTTTGATAGGCCGCTAAACGACGAAGCAAAACGCGTTCATAACAGAAGAAAGAAAGAAAAGAGTAACTGACAACTGTACCAGTAGAAAAATCATCGACGGTATGCTCATGACTGTCACTGCTTCGTCGTTTATTTTTTTGTTTCATTTTCAATTTGGATCTGATTCACTGATTCTCAAATTCTTCAAATTCTCTCACTCGCAAGACAAACATTCAAACGATTCACTTTTTTTTTTTTGCAATGAAAGCGAAAACGAGAAGCACGTTTTCTCATAAACCTCGCACTGAATTATTATTGCGGTTTCTTTTATTCAGCGACTCGCTGAAGCGGTGAATTAAACAAACCGAAGCGTGAAGAGAAGGTTCTGGAAGAAGCGGATGGGAAAATCGACGAATAATAACAGAGACTGGACGCAGATGTACGCGATCTACGGAATGGAGCAATGGCAGACCCTAATTTTCCTCTTGTGTCAGGCGATGCTGTTTTCTGTGTTGTCTGTTTTGTATCTTCTTTACTTCGATCTTGTGTGTAACTTTTTCGAGAGGATCTTTTCCGGCGCCGGCGGAGGCACGGCGAGATTCGCGGCCGGAATTACCGGCTCGGTGACGGCGCTCTCCGCGCTGTGCCTCTTCTTCGCGGCGGCGAACTTCTTCTACTCGTCGGTGCCGCTGCACTTCGACATGGCGCAGCGCATCGTCTCCGCCGTGCACGACTGGTCGTCGGTGAAGCTGGCGCTGGACCTCGGCTGCTGCGGCCGCGGCATCCTCCTGAACGCGGTGGCGACGCAGCTGAAAAAGGAAGGGAGCTCCGGCCGCGTCGTCGGCCTCGACCGCACGAAGCGGACGACGCTGTCGACGCTGCGCGCGGCGAAGATGGAAGGCGTCGGCGAGTACGTGACGTGCCGCGAGGGCGACGCGCGGCGGCTGCCGTTTCCGGACAACTACTTCGACGTGGTGGTGTCCGGCGTGTTCGTGCACACCGTCGGGAGGGAGTACGGCGCGCGGACGGCGGAGGCGGCGGCAGAGAGGATGCGCGCGGTGGCGGAGCTGGTGAGGGTGATGAAGCCCGGCGGAGTAGCAGTGGTGTGGGACCTACTGCACGTTCCGGAGTACGTGCTTCGGTTACAGGAATTGAAGATGGAAGATGTGAGAGTCTCCGAGCGTGTAACCGCCTTCATGGTCAGCAGCCACATCGTATCATTCCGGAAGCCCAGTCAGCACGTGCATGGCCCCGCCGAAGTTCGCTTGGATTGGAGATTATGCTGACGTGGATTTTTTATTTTTCATACTAAATAGACAAATATTATTACATATATATAATTATAAATATAAATACATATTACACCGAGAACTGTTTTGTTATTTTTCTTTTAAAAAAAAGATATGAGTGGATATCTGAGAAGGTAAAGTTATGGCTGGGGAGGCGAAGTCGAACCAGATGTTGAAAAAAAAATTATATGTAAAAAAATGAGAAGCGGATAATGTAATAATGTGATGACAGATTTGGAGCCAGATTTTTGTATATGGTGATGGTTATATAGATAGCAATGAAATTGTAGCAGTTTTGATGTATCTTGTTTTTTTTTTTTTTTTTTTTTTAAATTTTCTTGAAATTGATCTTAGAATTGGTTGGTCAAATTAAATTGGTACTACATCTTAGTGAATGTGATTGCGTGAAACTTGTCTTGTGTCTTTATGTTTTTTTTTTGCTATGGTTTCAAACGAGTTTAATTATGACTAGCGGAAAAGCCGGTAATTGTGGGTTGAATGGATGAATAGTAGCAAGGACAGGGATTTAGATACTAACTTTTGAATTTTAATTTATAAACATGAATGAAGATGTCGTTGTCTTTTATTTAATTTCTGGGGTTTCGGGTTTCTTGCCTCTATGTGAGGTAGGATTCTATTATGAAAGGTTGAAAGCTAATTGACGATGAATGATGGATGGAAAAAAAAGTAGTGATATTTCTTTTTAGTACACTTAAAACTTTGTGGAGTGTGTGGGTTGAAATGATGGCGTAGATTGGTGACCCTGTTAAGGTGTCACAATCAGAGATTTTTCGATGATGGAGCTTTAACAACAACATGCTGGAACGAGTTTGTTGGAAGTTTGCATCTCTTGTTTTGGATTTGGAGTGTTAGCTAGTGATAGAGAGCTGAAAATGGTTTGGCCAAAAATTTAATCTTGCCTCGCACAGATTTGGTTGATGTAGTCATTTTACTTTGTTTTGTTGTGCCAATTTGGACGTGCTCTTCAAAATTACTGGTATGGGTTCGTAAGTAATTATTATGGTCAATTAGTTGAGCTATATATAGCTTACATAATCTTTGTGGATTGTGGGGTTGTTGCTTCACTGTCAGTTGCTACTTGTTAGAGAAAACACTTGAAAGGCAACAAGTGCTTAAGTGGATTCACAGCAGACATTTTGCTTCTTTTATCCTGGGGTGGGGTTGTTTATTTTTTGTTACTTTTTTTTTTCCCAAATGAGAAAGAAGCAATATACTTTTAAGTGCTTCGGCATTCCTTAAACAAGGAATGAGTTCGATCTTTAACTTGATAAAATGTCGTAATTAAATATATCATTTTATCTCAAAATAAACTAATTTGATAGAAGAAAAATTAATTAAATGTCAAATAAAAAATCTTAAATACCTTGTTATCATATTTATATATAAAAAAAGAGAATATGGAAGTGAAAAATATAGGAAGGACATTGTGATAAAAGAAAAATCTGACCAGCATTTACAATTCGTGCCCCGCATATCCAATTGAATTTATTAGAGGGAGCTGTCTCTGTCACTGTTTAATTATTATGCTGCTTACTCTCAAATCAAAACCAGTAAATGAAAATTATATGGTTAGGTTTTTTTCCTTATTGACATTATAATGGCTTTGATTATCTAAAATAGTAGCCTTTCGCAGGATCACATTGTTCATGTGCTCCTCTAATCTGACACCAGAGGTGTATGCGGCCATACTTGCTATCCCATAACCAATGGCCACTTGGGACTTGGCATCAATGAGGCCATGATTTTCCCTTCTTAGGTTCAATGTAGATATCTCATTTTATTGGAAGATCACATTTTCAGAATTATCCATATATAGCGTGGATCTTTTTTTGCCATTGTAAATAAAAGTAGAGATAAGGATTCTGAAATGACTGCGTCTTGCTTCCATAATAGTAATAAGTTGTGATCCTTAGTGATAAAAACAAATGAAGGATAAATACCTTGATAATGTGCCACTTTTTAGAGGGTGTCAGAACCAAACTAAACAAGGCTTTGTCGTTAAGCTTTTGTCGGATGCGCCTAAGAAAATATCTCTCTTAATTTGTTTCACTTGTTATAAAACTTAAAATAGAAAATTCTTTGCTAATTAATTTGATAGCAAAACTTGAAATCCATTGTATCCTTTATGATTCGAAAATTGAAATTCATTAAAAACTGTCGTGACGCTCTTAGATCCATAGACTATAAAGAGATGCAAAGTGAATAAAAACGGGTAGATGCTTGTTAATTTCTGCTTAAAAGCAATCATGATAGCATGATCAACATAGAAGGTAAGCATCTACATTGATGAAGGTTACTCGAAGACAATCTTGTGTTGTAGAGATATATCTCTCACTATTTTTTTCTTTTTCTTTTGGGGACCATAGACATATCACATATCTCTCCATTTACCTATCTAATGTAAGTCTATTGCGTGTAGAGAAAAACATTCATGCAAACTTTAATGTAAGGCCCACAAATGCCTTAGACAAGATAAATTCTGCTGAGATCAATTTTATTTTTTTATTCTTTGGAAAGTGAGATGATCAATGGTTGATTTTTTTAATTAAAAAAAAGTACAAACCTAGAAGGTTCTTATGCATTTTCATCTACACGTACCGTACACTATTTGCAAACCTTGCCCCATTTTGAAACAGTCCTGGTCAGCTACTATAGCAAGTTGCTAAGCAATCTGTTTGGAAACGATCAAAAGAGGAAAACAGTTTTACGTGTATTACTATTGACTAGGAATCAAAACAATACATTCTCTTTTATATAATGTATTTTATTATGTCACATTAAGATATGTTGAAAATAGTATTCATATATTCTTTGTCTACTTCAACGTAACAAAAATGACTATACAAGATTTCGTGCTCTCTTTCTCTTCTTTTAATTTTGATGCACTTTGGTCACTTTGTGCCCGTGGCACAGTGGTTATGAAATAGTACATGTTAACACAATTTCAGTCCCAAGCCTTTTACTAAAGAAAGATGAAAAGTAGAAACGAATTGGATAATTTGGCAATTTGGAATCACAAGGAAGCAAAAGATGAGAAGTGAACAATTTAACAAACAAGGAGCGTGCCGTGTCATGTGATGTGCCAAACTGAACCAAACCACGACCCATGTGGATATTTATTTACTCGTGCCTTTCTTTTGGGAAATAAAAATAATAAAAAAGAACGCCAAATTAATGGCATCACATTAATTAGTTCACTCCATGTTTCACTACTTCCATCCATGTGTCTACTATTTCTCTTACGGCATCTCAAGAAAAATTAAATAGCCATGTTAAGCTGTTATTTGAAAATTGGTTGATTTGTTTTCTATGATACATGCATGAGATGGGATTGAGCTCATTCTCTGAAGTTGAATGGTGCATTCCATGTGTGAAGTGCACCCTGACCAACTAGTGTTTGGATGTTTTATACGCAATTAGCAATGCAGCATGTGATTATGAGCCAATGGCAATTTCTGTTTGTGATATTTTATAACAAGATTCTTCATAGTGTGTTAGGAAAAGGTAATCAAATTTGATGTGGACTGGGATATATAATTGCAATCTTTTTGGGCTTGCAAGAGAAATAAAGTATTGTTAAACTATTTTTCACACTTGATTTAGTAGTATCCTACCTTTGTTTGTACTCTCTCCATTTACGCAAACCCACAGTGCCAAGACATAGAAAGAATATATCTGTTGAGGTTTTTTTTTTTTTTTTTACAGAATAGGTATATTTTGCTTTTAAAATTCCCAGAATAGTATAGTTTTAAAAAAAAAAATACATGCAAGGTATATATCAACATTGTGAAAGCCAATTTTGGTTTTGTGAAATCAATTTCAAACAATTTTTTTTTTTAGTAGTTTTTAAACACTATATTTTTTTACGACTAAAAATTAGATAAAATTGATTTTGATAGAATTAGTTTTGAACAATTGAATGTAAGCGAGATATATAGCTAAATTAATCTTAACCATAAATTTTACATTGGAATGTGTACTATGGTGGAGGACATTAATTTTAGGTATTTGTCAAACGGACACAGAGAATAATATATCCGATGAAGAACATTGATCTTCTAAACCCTTGAGCAACATGGGAAGGAATGCACCATAAATCAATCTTGAGAAAGTCATACTCTTATCTTAAAAACAAATGGTACTCTGCAATAATGTGGTTTGGTCTACCAAGAAGAAAGATATTATAGTGTGTCTTTCCTTTGCTGCCTAGTATATTACAAGAGTCTTCGTTTTCTGACTAATGCTCTTTTATAGTTAATTTGTGTTTAATTTGGTAAAACAGAATTAATTCACTGTAGTTCTGTTGCTAGTTATGTTGAAAAAGGAAACACGATATAAATTCAAGTATTTTTTATAATCTATATATGAATTTACAATGTATAGAACTAGATGTACAAGTTCTGGGGTATGATATCTCCTCATCTTTCCTATTTTAACTTGTGATATCAGCATTTTGGTTATGATATCTCTCCTCATCTTCTAATTCAATACTGTATTTTTTTTTTTGCTGACCAGAATTCAATTCTATATTGAACAATGTTAACAACGCGTTTTTTTTTAATATACATTTATCATTAGATGAAATTTACAAGAATTCCACTAAACAAATACAGGATATATACTTTCTTTAACATGACATGAAATTTTCATCCAAGTGTCGATTGATATTTTGTTCATGATGTATTCACTAGGCTTGAGGGTATTATTCCTTATTTTCCCTTGGCCACACATTCAAGTCCCCGTCTTTAATCAAGTGTCAATGATTTTGCAAACTTTTAATGTCCTATTTTCTCTTTTCTTAATTGCTGGATTTAACTTAGACAGTATCATTCATAAAGATTCTAGTTAATTAAAATACTTGGATTCTGTCTTACCAAAGTATTTTTTCTATAATCTAGAATCTATATAATCCAAGGTAAAATTATTTTTTCACATAAAAAAGTCACATAAACTTAGAGAAAATGGGGGATGACAATATTAGGAAAACAACTATTCTCACTACCATATTTGTTATTTAAACTACCAGCCTATGTGAAATTCCTATTTTGTCCATTCACCGAAAACCCTCACGCCATCCTCACTCCTGTGGTCAATCCACGCCACATACGTCCAGATTTGCACACCCCACCCCACCCAGTCGTGTTTCCGTTCACCCTTCAAATAGGCAACGAAAAACACAAACCTAATCGATACAATTAGCAATTGTGATAGTGGCCAAATAGCCAAAATGCAATTTAATTGCTAATGGTATTTTTAAATACAATTAAAAGCTCCCACATGGGTAATACCATTAGCAATTGCGATAGTGCCAAATAGCAACTCCCCAACATTAACTTTTCATAAAAAAACTTTAACTAATGCCTGACCCAAAGAGCAATTCACAACCCAAAACATTAGAAAAGGCAAGAAGATGGTTACCCTTCATTTAATTTGATAAAATAAGATTTGAAATGTTGTATCGATCTTGTAAGGAACAAGCACTTTTGTTTACAAATTTTTATGAGACCAATATAAGTGAATTGTCATCATCAATTGGGCACTTAGTGTCTTTAGAAAAGTTACACCTAAGAGGAACTAAAGTTGAGAGCTTGCCTTCAATTATCAAAAACTTTTAAATGCTGCCAAGGCTTCGGTTAGATTGTTGCTGGAAACTCGTGTCTCTACCAGAGCTTCCACCATCCATAGAAGAGCTTGCATTGAATGGTTGCAAGAAATTCAAGTCTCTGCTAAAGCTTTCACCATCTCTAGAAGAGCTTTCTTTGAATGAATGCAAGAAACTTGTGTCTCTGCCAGAGCTTCCACCATCCTTGAGAGCGCTTGATCTAAGAAATTGTTGGAAACTTGTGTCTCTCCGGAACTTCCACCACCCCTTTCAGATTGAGTGCCTTTAACTGCATTTCTCTAGATACAAAGATAACTCAACAACTAGTTTTACAGAACTTGTTACACCAACAATACCTTAACAATCCTAAGTATTGTGATAATGAGGATTATCCTCATAGTGGCGATGAGGATCATCCTGATTGGGACGAAGAGGATTGCCCTGATAAGCATTTCATCTTCCCGGGGGACCATGTCACGGACAAGTGCAGGTTTGGTACAACAGAGAATTCAGTAACTATTGAAAACAGTCGAGGAAGGTACCACTTCTTGTTCCATCTTTAAAGATGGCATAGAGGCAACCGTGACAAATGTTATATATATGATACAAGATGCAAACATTTAAGTTTCAGATCACATGATATTTTGGTATAATGATGTCAGCAAGTATGATAAAAAATGTGAAGTGTATGGTCATTTCAGCAACATGACATTTAGATTTGGGTTGGATTTTCTTCATGGATTGAATTTTGATAAAGATATAAAAGGGTGTGGGCATCAGGGTTAAAGCTGGTCAACAGTAGCGAATCCATTGACTGGGAACAACTTGGTCCTGCGTCCAAGAGGAGGGAGGACTTAGCCAGAAATAATAATCTTCCTCTGATTACTTCATCGGTATGAAACTTCACTCCTTGACTGTAGGCTCCTTATTTGTTGCTATTTTCTTAAATTAAATAGGTCCTTTAAATATAGAAATTGTCAGTTGGAAACACCCTTTATTGTAAAAAATTATGCCTAGCTATTGCTTTTAAATTGTGATGCAAATGCAATTACATGCTGAGCAGGTCTTCTTTTGAAGCTCTAATTGAAGAATATTAATGGGAAATGAGCACTAGCTAGTTGAGAGAGTCAAAGAAGCGCTCATAATTGTTTGCTGGTCTATCCCTCTTCATTCAGAAATAAAATGGGACAATATTATCTTATTCACTCTGGAATATCCCTGTACACAATACATGAGTGATATTAAGTTTGTTGTTGTAGTAATGTATTGATGAATCAAAATTTAGATGTAAAAGTGCAATTATATATATGCTATGCTTATGACTTTTACCTCTTTAGTTTTCCAATTCCAATTGCTGAAATTAATTGTGATTTTGGTTTTATTCCGGAGAGTTCTATAGATCACGATGGTGTAACAAGTAGCAATCTTTTAACCATTCATTTCGTTTAGTTATCACAAAGATCAGTACCAATCCTTAAAGTTAGAAACTGTCATATTATGAGATGAGGAATTAACTGGCTAAAAAGTAAAAAGAGTTGGCAAAATCATAAAGATGAAAACAACTATGGTGGTGACTGAACTTCAAAATTTTAACATGCTTTGTATCAAGTAACAATTATTTGTCATATATTTCCTTTATTTTAACATGCTCAATTGGTTCTTAGCCAAAGTAACATAAGTAGTTGAGCATGGTTGTTTGAACTGAGCTTTCTGTTTTAATCCTTGTTCAGGGTTGTAGTATCCACTAGTATTGCACTTAGAAGCTTTGATTGTAAGTGAAAGTTTGTTTGCTCAATCACTGCTGCAGAAACTCAAAATATCAACAAGTTAATTAGCTATTACAATCAATGAAGCAAAGAAAAAGACGTTTAGATCAACTTATTAAGCTTCCATTCTATTCTCACTGTAATCCTTTCCTCTTCTTTTTGTCAGCTGATGCACACACGCATTACCTATTCAACATTTTTTATGGATTAACAGAGCTCGTAAGAATTACAGTCATCAACTCAAACTTTTCATGAGCCAAAGAGTAAGCAATCAAAAGCAATCATACATCTGGCACTGTATTTAGTAATGACAACAAAATGTTTATTGTTACAGACACAGTATCAACATCTATTTCAAGTAATGACAACAAAATGTTTCATGACAGGATATTAAGTTTGTAAGGATATATTATCTTTGCTAAACATTTGACTTCTTTTCTGTTATTACTTTTCCACTCGCTTCCTATTTTCCCCCCTTTTTTTATTTATTTAATATTCAAACTTTTGTAGGCCCAGAATCTAATATAAAGAACTTCTGCATCATGGCGCATATTGGCCATGTATCAAATTAGAGCTCTTATTACTGTGAGAAATGGGATATAGATTATCTTTTTTGAAATTAAAATTAAATTAATTAAGATATATTTTACCCTTTTTAGTAGTAGTCAAATTAATTAAGTATGATATAGATCAGTGCATTTGAGAAGAAGGACTATTGTGACGTTCAAAATAACTGAAAATACATTTAAGGATTATATTGTAATTGTCTTAAAACAAATAACTCAATGGGTAATCAGTAAAGATATTTGATGATTGATTAATAAAATATTATATATCAAATTACTGTTTAATTTTTTACTAAATTAAATTATCTCTATGGTGAAAGTGAAAAAGGAAATAATAAAGAAGTTTCTCATATTGTGTGTGATGTACTAAACATTACATTTTCTTCCACCATACCTATATGCAATTTAAAATGAGCCAACTAAACACATTTCTTTTTATCTGACTTTGATTATGCAAAATACAGCCGTATATTATTTTAGTCAAAAAGCCAAATTACAAAACCATAATATAATCCAAACTTAAAGAAAGGATAAAAAAAATATTCAATTAAACACACTATCCGATATATATGTAATAGAGAATTTCGTGTTTAATTTTTAATATATACAAATACATATCTCAAAACAACAATCACAATAAATAGAATTAATCTTTGACCTAATAAATTAAAAATACCCGTGACAAGAACCAATTAAAAAATGAAAACACATTGATAATTTAACCACTTAAACATCCTAGAATTCACTCAAAAATACTATATAAAATTAAGATTTAAATATGTTTCTGATTCCTAAAATATATCCAAAGTTTGTTATTGCTCCCTAAAGTTTTCCTTCATGGTTACTTCCTATAATTTTAAAAATCTTGTGTCTACACCCTGCCGTTAGACCTCGTTAAAACGTTGCAGATGTATCCATTAAATGGACATGTCGGCTGAGCCGACACTATTTTTAGTTAAACTGAGGCATCTCCTTCCCCTTTCTTGTATGAGTGTTGTGTGTTGTTGTGTGTCCTATTAGACATTACATTTTCTGCTACCATATATGCAATTTAAAATGACCCAACTACTATTTTTTTTATTGGAAAAAAATGTAAATTATATTAAACCCAAAATAATACAATAATAAACGAAACATACCCAACTACTATTTATGTACTGTGGATTTCTGCTAAAGTATGTACTTGGATATCTACAACTCATCCTCTCTTTATTGACACTTATAGCCAAGTCCTTTGCGCACATTCTTTCTCCTCGGCTATGTGGGACATAAGACAATGAGGAATTAAACATTGGCTTCTCTTCGGCCTCCCTGCAACCTCTATGTCTCTATAACTTTTCTTCATTTTTCCATTATCTTGCTTCATTTCTACATTTCCTCTGTCTTTGGCCTTTTTTTTTTCTGCAGAGGCAGCACGAACGGTCAAGCTTGTTGCTGCATAAATGGTAGCAATTTTCACTAATAAGTGAATGAAGGAGGACGTCATAATATATATATTGAGTGTGTATTTGGATTATCATTTTAATCCTCCAAAACGGGCTTTCACACTTTCCAAGTGAGGAAACGGAGAAGCAAGAATTTGTCATTGAGCTTCTTAACCTCAGTTTAAGTTGTTGAGACACACCACAAAGAAAAAACACTACCACTTCTCAAAAGACCAAAACAGGGTCTTTTAAATTGCAGTGCATGTTTTTTTGCATTAAACTTTCCAAACTTGAGTTTGCGACAGTGTTTGTTTCAGCATCCACGGACTATGTTGATTGTTGGTGCCAATATTACATCAAAATTGCAAAGAAACACAAAAGCAACTATGTGATGACCAGGCAAGTTAATTTGGTCACTCATCTTTTAGCTGGGTATGCTAGCTCCCAGGTTTTTGATTGTATACAAACTTGTATCCAGGATACTATCTTTACAGAAATGCAATGATCTTTGTTGAGTCAAACAAAAACTATGCGATAGACATGCATGTGTTGATGGCTGTAAGACACGGATCCAAACACGCTTTGAATGAATCTCATTTTGCAAAAACAACTCTCTCTTTTCTTTCATTTCAAATTGAGTTTCAAGACAAAGCTGAAGCTAAACTCAGTTTACGATAAAATTTAACTGAAAACCAAACTAAAAGATTTCTCAGTTTTACTTTTTGAACAAATGTTGGGTCTCTCGCAACTGAAAACTAAGCATAGTCGTAGTTGTGTGATTTAGTGTTTTGATTTTGAATCTTCAAATATTACAAAGAAAAATATATGAGCCCTTCAGAATCGAATTTTGTTCACAAACAAGCGGGCAACTGTAAGTTTTAGTGCTGGAAAATATTCTGCATTTAGAGCCTTGAAAGAAAATTGATAGAAATTGTTTGATGAATAGAAAGGGGAAATATGAATGAACAAAGATAACAGGTTCTGATACAAATTCGTTTGGAAACATTTCATTCTCCTTGCACAGATATTTTATATTGGTAAAGGCAACTAACATATGAATGTTGTTGTTGAACAAGAAATATTAACATTATAATTACTTTATACTTTAAATATGTTCTTAATCTCCAAATATGTTATTATTTTAAGTCCACACAATATTCCTCACTCGATTTTCAGAAGCCTTTGGAGAAGCTGGGCACCGAACAAAACACTTGCTTTATCTTGACAACTAATCTTAGATTACCAACTTAATAAAAAGGCTATTACATATATCTCCATCACTCTAAGTGTGCTTTCTGCAGTGCTCTCAGCAATTATTTTTGACCTCATCACTCTAAATTTATGGATGGTGTTGTGGCATTTCGTTGTTTGGAATTTGTGGTTGTTGAGGAATTCTATTATTTATTAGATTTAGTTTGGATGCACTAAAACTGGGGTTAAAAGTGTTTCCTTCTCTGATTGATGTGGGTTTCCTATTGAGTGCATTAGAGCAGCTAGGGAATTCTGTCAGCTGGCTCTGGTTCTTTTAATGGTGGGGCTGCAGTGAAAATTTGGCTCTTTGGATGAGGAAGATTAATTGTTTAATGGAACATAGCTTTGTGAAGCATACTACAATTGTTTTTGGTTATATTAATGTTAAGGATCCCACGTCGATGAGTGATAAAACAAAAATAGTTTATATGATGGTGGAGTAATCCTCTTTTCTCAATTTGATTTTGTAAAGTTTAGTGAAGTAGCCTATCAAGGAGTCACAAATGTCTTACGTTTTGATTTTGATAAAAATTCTAAGTTCTAAATGGTTGTTTAATATTGTCTGGAGTACATGTTAGCTTATGATCTTGTTTTGATGGAGTGGCCAAAATTTTCCATCTCAATGAAATTGGTGTTTGGATAACATCTTAGATAACAAATGGGACGTGGGTGTAGAATGTTGTGTGAAGGACAACATAACAATATATATTTAAGGGTCATGGTCACCAATTCACCAACTCCCCGTTGTTTGATTTTGATGAATGCTGCTACCTGATTGATCATAGAGATTTGGTGGTCGTTGGCAACGTGTGCTCGCGCTGTTGACAACTCCGAAGAAACGTTGTGGAGGCTTGCAGCTGACTTAAACTATAGTCACCACAGCTTCAATCAAAGTGCAAAACTTGTTATTAATTTTTTATTGATAAATATTAATTGTTAATTTTTTTAGTAAGAAGAAATTTAATTCTTAAATTTTTATTCTTCTTTTTTTCTTTCTAAATCATCTAATCAACCTTATATCTCCGTAAGTTCATACCATTAATATACAAATTTTTTAATTATAATAAAGATAAATCAAATCGAGAACTTTTTTTTTATCTGTTTTTCACGTTTACCACCTTATCTAAAATTATTTTTTTTCCAATTTTTGTCTTAATGTAAAGACTATATTTAAACACAAAATTAACAATATAAATTTTTGATGTACACAAAATAATTCTAAAAATATTTTCTTTGATAATTTGTTTCCATATTTTATTTATTTTAAACTATTATATTTCAATACAAAATATTAACTCTTACTATCACTTAATCTGAATGAAATAATTTTTTGACCCCCAACCTAATGATTTTTTTTTTCAAATTTTTTATTATATTTGAACACGGAATTATAATTTTTAATTCACAAATTTTAAATAATGCAAAAATCATATTGAGATTAAAAATTAGTTTTGTTTTTAAGATTGTATTTATTTTTTATTTCTTGAACACAACATCAACTTCATTTCTTCATATAGAAAATTTAAATAATGCTAAGAATCAGATTCATATGCAATATTATTTTTTAACATTTCCCCCCAGAACTATTAGTTTGTTTTTATTGTATTAAAATGTGTTATTACATTGGTTTTAATTTTAATGAAATTTAAGCTTCATACATGCAGCCGTGTCAGCGTTCAACATGCAGCATGCACCTCAAAAGTCGAATGTTATTTCCATTGAAGGAATGGACGATATAAAGTCTATAATCTTCGCCCAAGCTGTGATCAAATTGAATGCAGCATCCCAAATATAATTTACCACAGTAGATTCGAATTTGTTCACAACGATTGGTATCTCTAAATCTAATTCGATTGTTTGAGAGCAAAATGATGAAATTGTATATGGTGGTTCCTACCAACTTTTGTAATTTTATGAGACAAAAGATGTTAGGGTCCGTGTATCTGTCTATCGTACAAGGAAGAGCACAAAATTCCCACTGTACATGCGCCAGGGTTTGCTGCTGCTGATACTTTGAACACTGCATGAAGGTTACAAGCAACACAAATCCAACTACAGAGATCTTTCATGCAATGAAATTAACAGGCAGAAAGTTACACTTTCCTACTTAAACCAACAAATTTCTCACACATCCAATGGAACACAAACTCAATCAAGCTTCGGGGAAGACACAGTGAAAACTCATGAATTAACTGGAATGCAGAAGGAGGAGCTGAGAGGCGGTGGCAAAACACAAACCAAATGTGGCCCAGCAGGTTTGCAGCTTATATTTGCCTCTTCAACATCTGGCAGTCCAAGCACGGGAGGGTGAACATAACCAGCCACCAGTGGCATGCATAATACCGAGATAACTATTCTTGCGCCTATCGTCATAAGAACGAAATTCAAATATCAAAAGGCATATTTAATACTTAAAATGTGTTCCTCTCAGTTACTGAAAACAATATTTTTCCAAACTGTCAATATGTCCAAGTACCTTGTTTTGTGGACAGAGATGCATATCCTCTTTTCCTCCCGGCTATCATCCAATTTCCAGAATTTGCATTTACCTCATATAGCACCTCATACTGTCAAAATTAAAAGCAAAATTGTGGCATCAAACAGAAAACAGTAAGAGCTGAAGAGAATCACACAATATTGATCCGGATTCAGGATTGAAACAACTCCACAGACACCATATATTTAACCAAGTTTCCTCTCCTGTTTCTCCAAAGAAAATACAGAGACAGAGGCATGAAGCATGTTGACGTCATTTTCTGTTTATTTGGACTTACATTTTGTTTAGAAACTCCTTCCTCATTCAAATCCTTTAACCTTTCCACTCTCCATTGCATCTTAACTAGTTGTCCAACTCTTAGTCCATCTGAAGGGAGAGGAAGAAAACCAACAGCTAGGCATGGATCAAGCACAGGCCTTTGCAAAGTAATTGCACTCCTGAAGATTAACTCCTGTCTGGCACCATCAACTCCAGTAGATTCATTCATGGCAGGAGGGTGGGCTCCAATTGTTCTATCGCCAGAAATTCCATATTTGATATTCACTATGCTTTCGGGTTGCTTCCTAGCTTCTGCATTTTTGTTTTGAAAAATCAAATCAGCTTATTAATTGCAGACATCAGGCTATTATAATTTCCACGAGTAAATACTTCTATTGAGACAAAAATGTGTACCACGGGCAAATCAGAATATCACTCAGCTTGTCAATTTGCAACATGTATAGACCTCAGAAAAATAAAGAATGCCATAATGCTTTAATATATTCACAGTATAACATTCTATTGACATGCCCGTCATGCTTAATGTGTAAAAAACTCTTAAGGTAAAAAAACATGATAAATAAAATGAAAATGTGACCACTAAGGTGGTAATATTATCAAAATCACAAACCATTTGTACCTTCCTCTGAAACAAATAAACACTGGAAACCACACCATTTTTGTTTGACATAGACTACAGGTAAAAGATAAAAAGAACAAACGTTTTTCTTGGCTATTCAGAAAGATCAATGTTGAAATTCAGAAGAAAAAAAAAGAAATTAGTAGAGTTATTGACTGCTGCAATTGGCTACAAATTATTGAACTTGAAAAAGAATAAGCCAACCAATCAGAAACCTCTGACAATGGATAGAATTACAGCTCCCAAATTCTGCATTGATTATATAGTAACCTTATATTTAGGGCATTTATAAAATTATTTGGTGTGAACATATTAAGAGCAAGAATAACATCATTTTACTGATCTCCAGCAAAATGAAATTACCTTCTGCATTTGACTTGTCTAGGCAGATACTAAACAATATTCCTGCTTTGGAAGTGGGAGATATGATTAGTGGGAAGAAACTTGAATTAGGTCTACCCTCAGTTTGTCCAGTATGAACAAATCCATCTTGAAGATCAAGCCAGGCATCATAAATGGCCAGTGTAGCCTTAACTTCAGAGTGAAGTATTACCTAGAAGTCACATGAACCATTGTGTACTTTATCAACAAAGAAAAATAAGATGCAGTCATAGAGTTTTCGTGGTTAAAAATGTGTCTGAGAAAATATTGTTACATTTTTTTTTGTGTGTGTGTGTGTAAATATTCAAACAAGTAGAAAGCTCGAATGAACTTAGATTTTCATTTATTATTACCAGTTGAATGTTTTCGTAAATAAACCACCAAAAGGCTTAAGCTGTTAGGGAAGCCATATGAATGGTTTTATATTTAACATGTCCCCTCATGCAGAAAACCTTTGGACTTGAAACATGGACAATGCACAAATCTACACTCCCTTGTGTTAGAAATTTTATTTAGAAGAATGCAGGATGGTTATAGAGGTTTTGATACCATGGCCTGATTAATTTTTAAAGCATCTTACAACGAGCTGCAACAGTAATCTTGTTAAAACACTGACCTTTGGACTATGATATTTGTCATGAATCAACCATCCCAAAAGCTAAAGTTGTTAAGTAAAGGCACAAGAATGGCTTTGTAGTAAGATATTTAACATAGCATGTCATGCAAGAGCCCTTTGGGCTTGAAGTATGGAAATGCACAGGTCCCCTACCATGTGCTTAAATTCAACTTATTAAAAGAATGTGAACGACAATGATCAAATTCTAGATCACTTGGCCTTAGAAGCTCGGATATGATGTCATTAGCCAACTTCCTTAAAAGCTTAAGCAGTTAGGTGAAGGCACATGTATGGTTTTATATTAACATTTAACAATACTAAAAGATGTAAACAAAACTTAATGCTAAAAGTGCACATTTTTTTATGATGGTTAAGTACATGAAAACACCTTTAAGATTTACAAATTCAACCAATCTTTCAATTTTTTCTCTCTTCAGGTAGCAATCAAAGTGACTTCAAATGAAAAAAAGGAAAAGGATGTATTATTTCCAATTTTAGCACAAAAAGCAATGGAAGGGATTATATTTTATGCCTTGATTCCCTTGTTTTTTAATTCATGACAGTTATCAGCCTATTGTCCATAATCAAGTGTAATTAAATAATTATGAAAATAAAGACCCATACCTGCAGAAGCAGGGTACCATCATTGCATTTATCAGTAACACGTGTCCTCACATAGAAAGGATATGTAAAATGCACTGCTAGTGTCCTGGGTATCAAGGTAAGATATTATTAAGTAACTAGTGGCAGAGTATGCAAAAGCCAGATGCATGGCACGCTTAATTCAAAGCTGTATGATATATATTATGATGATTAAAACATAAGAATGACAGAAAATGGAAAACCTTTCGAATATCTGATTGTAGAATGCTCCAAATACAAGTTTCAGAGCTATTGTTCTCATTCCATCTACAATACTTTCTCTCCTTGTTGTGGCTGAAAAGAGAAACCAAAATAAGTACATATAGTAAAATTTAAAAAGTACATGTATGAAGCCACCAAAACTTGTGTCACCATCTTAACCTGAAGAAGATCCTCTGCTGAGTGTGTCACTGATGGCACAAACCAGAACCCAAAGAATAGAAGGAGTGTCACTTGCCCAATTTGGAAATTTGATTTTACCATCATGAAGAGTCAAACGTTCAAATTTTTTATCAGAATTTAGAGTTCTTATCTGAGCACCATCATTCTGTACATCAGCATCGGTTTCCATCTCAATTACGTGCGACTCTTTAATCTCCAACCCTGGACCAGTATCAATATGCAAGACAGCAGCTTTGAGGGAGTAATTTAATGGTCGAACTAAAATACCAACCCATTGGTCTTCATTTATCAACAAAGCAGATGAAACAGCAGCATCAAGATCAACAAGGGCTCTAGGTTTGAAAACCTAAAAAATGATAAATGACATTATTAGATAATTAACTATAAATTTTTTGTTTTGTCACTAAAAAGATTAACAGTACTACTGCAAATAAATGGCAGATTATAATTATCAGAAAAATATATAAAATCAATTTAAGTTCAAATTATGTAATGATCAAGAGGAAAACAACAAAGGAAGGAAGGAAAATTATATAAATAAAAAATCCCTATCTTCTATTGAATTGTCATATTCCATTTTTTTTTTCATCTTGTTAAAAGCCTACCTTCAGAATGGGTTTAGCTGGCTTTTCATAACTCATAAAATCATCACTATCTTCAGGACCAACTTTTGAAAAACTATGAGATCTGAACCTCAACTGCCCAATCTGCCCAGTAAGAACTCCAAGAACATAAGATCCTGGTTTCTGAGGTGGTAGATCCAAGGTAATAGTATTCCGACCAGGGTGTAACACAATGGCTGTAGAACTCTTCAACGCCTAAAGCAATTTAAATAACCGAGTTATTCAAAGAGGAAATAATTAAAAACTATAAACTTTTCATACTGTAGTTAAAAATGTAAAATAACACCTAACAACAAATACCTTTACACCTTCATCGGTATTATATGTTGCGTTTAATGTAAGACTCATTGAATCGAGAGTTATATCATCTGGAAAACCACTCCATACAGTTACAGAAAGGATACCAGGATCCCTATCACATAACTCCAATGGAGGCCCAGGATTTCCAGAAAATGTAATTAATGATGATACATCAAGAGGTACAGGGTCCTTCATTTCGCTATGAGCAAGACGAACAACTTCTGACTGAAAGGCCTGACGCTCCTTGGTCAAAAATAATCCTTCATCAAGAGAAAGTAACCTCACACAAGATAATAAGTAGCCAGCTTGATCATTAAGACTCTTCTGACACTCAGCTAAATTGGGAAGGACCTCAGCCAACAAATCCTGCCATCCTTCACCAGCATACAGTGCACAAACCTTCTCATATGACTTTGCAGCTTGATCAAAATGTCCATGCTTAAAAGCCACAGCTGCTATCTCACCATCAAGAACAACACCATGTCTTTTCCACCAGGAACCATGATAATTGTCAGCGGCACCTTTAGTTAGCTCTAAATATTTTTGCTGCCCACAAGAGATAAACAAGTAATGAAATTAATCAAGTTAAATAGCACTAAAATGCTAACAAACATATTTACAAGTATTTGAGATGTATTCATTAGGGGGGAAATGTAAAACACAATCAGAGATTGAGGGATTCTGGAAAATCATTCCAATGATATTTTGCTATCTATCAGGCCAAGATGATACCTCAAACTCCTCAGATGATGATAATGATTTCCACAGCTCTGTATGAGAAATTGTTTGCTTCAAAGCATGCTCAGCAGCAATAAAAATCTCAGCAAGCCTCATCGGTTGGTCAATTGAGCTATCAAAGTTTCCTGGCGAAGAATTTGTACGTGACATGGTACTTGCAAGTGCTTTTTGTGGTGACATTCTTGTGGATGCATCGAAACCTGATCTGTCAGCATACAAATCAGATTGGTAAAACCCAAATTGTAACAAAATATGGGATTTCTGAACAGTTCACTAAAAATGAATCCATCTGTAACAATATATAGCATTTCATTACCCATCCATTGGACCCTGGCGACTGTCAAACATTTCAGGCACATTTCCAGCTGAAAGTGAAGCCCTCCGCCTGTTGGCCTCTCGTAGAAGAACAGTAGGTTCAAGAGGGAGGGGTTTCCTCTGGATACCAAAGTGCTTGGTTCTAGAAGTTGTTTGTAGAATCAGCTGCAGAGATATAATAACATTATTTAAGGTAAAAATCTCCAGAAACAAATAATAATATTAAAACATACATGTGCTCAACCCATTTCATATGTCAATTTTTCTTCTTACTATTTTAAGTGAAATTCTAATTCTATTAAAGAAAAATGTTAGGATGCTCCAATATGGGTAAGGGCATAACGGGGATTATAGACTACAACAAGCCTGCATATGTGGCAACAAGTGTGGGAAGCATCGTCTATCGTATGTGGGATATAAGGGAAGAGAGGGGAAATGAGAAGGTAGGTAATCATTTGGGTAGTTGTGAGTGTCTATTGCCACAGGGCAGAGAAGTTTTCCTGATCTGGTTTGTTTTCTTTCATTTTCAGTTTCTGATTTTCAGCAAATTATCCAAATATTTTCAGTTCCTATCCGAAACATAAGCATTTTTTCCACTTCTAATTTAGAAAAATATTTCTAATTTATAATACACGGGAATAAAGAAAATGACAAACCATCTTTAACCAAGAATTAAGTGAAAAAAAGTGGAATTGAAACAGTTACATGAAAACATAACCATATGCTGTTCTATGGTGCCTTTGGCTGGTGCAAAATATGTGGGCTGCTATGGGAAAATCTTTCAATTCCAATAACCTGCGAATTATGATATATTCCCCGCACATGATCTTAAACAGATCTGTAGTTAAAATTACTTTGTTCAGTGATGAATGTCAGACAGACCAATTAATAAAAAATATGGTTAAATATGTTTTTATCCCTAATAAATATCTGATTTTTGTGTTTGCTTCCCATTAAATTTTTGCTTTACGTTGAGTCTCTAATAAAACAAAAAAAAAAAAATTTTGCCCTTGGCACTTATTTTTAGTCCATGATAAATTAACGAATTTTGTGTTGGTTCCAAGATAATTTTTGTCTATTTGTTATTAGTCGGGACACTAAAACAAAATTCGCTAATTTCTTAGGGAGAAAAACATAAAATTCGCTAATTTATCAGGGATTAAAACAAAATATCAACGACCAAAAACAAAAGTGTTGTTTTATTAGAGACTCAACGCAAATAAAAAATTTATTAGGGAGAAAAACACAAATCTGGTATTTATTAAGGATCAAAAACATATTTAAGCCTTAAAAATACCATGACTATTATAAATTACATTATATAATTCACATCATCTTTGATGTGAAGATTCTACAAAATTTGATGTAGGCTATTGGCTGCCTCACACAATCCTCCTCTTTTTTATAGGCTTGGAACCAGGCTTGAAATAACTACATCTTCCATTGTGAGTAACTATTTTTGACATTCAACAGAACTTTAACAGGTGTGAAAAAGCATTATAGTGTGATAGCCCACGACACCCTATTAAGAAAGTTTATTTGAGGAGGAATAGAGGCACAACAGAGGATCATTCCCTTAGAATAGATCATAACCATGCAACAGACTAACAGCAGTTAGTTATAGAATAGGGTGTAAAAGAATGTTAAATAGTCTGAAAAGGAGAAGAGAGAGGCATCGAAAATTGTATGAGGGAATTGTTGGAGAGAGTATTGGTCTCTCAAATACCAGTGACAGTGTATTGTGTTCATTTATGTTTTCCCCTACTCTGCCATCACCCTGGTGCTGGGTCAAGGGAGATGAATTCGTACTTCATCTGAACCATATGCTATCATAGTGACATAAGGGATGGGCAATTTTTTTGTTAAAAATTAAAATGTCTGTTGTGTAATTGTGTTGGGTCACAATATTCTGTGATGTCATACTCATAATTATGACTACAATACCTTTTCTTTCTCAAGCACCTCTGTTGATGCATCAACAGGAACTGAAGGCCAGACAGCTGGCTTAGGCCAAGGTAGCAAGCTAAGGGAAGCGCTGCTCAAAAGGACAGGAACTGCATTAAACTTGGAGAATGATACCAACTGTGATGTAACTAATCTTGCATTACATGATTAATTAATGGAATACAAAATGATTAGATTAAGAAAATGCAAAAAATTATTGGCCTTCTAATTACAAAAATTGTACCTGTTGACAGGACTTCTTTCTATATCAGTTCCATACCCAATTAAATAGGCAAGCCTCATGAACTGCCAAGATATATATAATTCAGAAAGCAATCCTAGTTAGCAATGGTATAGCAGACAATATCAATGTAGTTGGTAATCAACATTACAGAGAAAACTGAGGAGGAAAAAGAGGCGACTGATTCAACTCCATTTCCAAATGGTGTATTTTGGTCATTGGAGTTATCTCATTTAAAGAGTGCATCAAACAAAAATAGATATCCAGTAGTCCAGTCTATTTACCAACTTCATGAGAATCCTACCTTAACTCTAGCTAGAGAATATAGGTCACCCAGAAGGCGAAAGAACTCCTTCTCTATGTCAGGTGCCACATGTCCATCATTATAATTAGAAGTGGTTGCTTTAATTAAAGCCAAGCAAGCAGTTGTTACCCAGACTTCACGCATACAAAATGGCAGAATACGCTGAGAAGAAACATCATATTGAAGTCAAAATGGGAGAAATTAAAAAAAGTATACAACTCAAACTGGAATAATATAGTAATATACATGTGAAGACAGCATATGAATAACAGAAAATCCAATACCTCATGCAATGCCAAGGATTTGGAGAAGCTTATTATGAATGAATAGCCTCGTGATGCAGCCTCAATGGGACGATTTAGCTTGAACAAGAGCTGCAAAATGACAGAAAAGTAGTAAGCCATAGAAAGTTAAATTAGGAATTCAGTTAAAAGGATGGATCCTGGCAATAATAGTGCTTGAACCCAAAATGTCAATGAGAACACAAACAGACAGTTGTCAAAATGGCTTAAGACATTACAATTTTCAAAGTAAAAACATTTCTAAATCAGTAACCAAGGCCAAATATATAAAACTTTAGGAACTAAAATTGGAACAAAACTTTAATCATTAAATGTTTTTGTTACAAGAAAGAACTCTTGTGATATAAGAAAGTTAATGTTTTTTCTTCTATTTAAATCATATCATAAATAATACAAGTAAAGAAGCAGCCTAGCTTATAAACAGCTAAGACGACACAAAATACAAAATCAATCTAAATTTTCTTTAGAATTAAGCTGCAAATATACGTAACGTGTTTTGTGTTATACAAGTGCTCCAGGCAGGGCACACCTTTGATTGACAGGCAAACAGATACTGTCTGAATTCAAACTCCCGAAATGAGTCCTCTTGAACAATCTGTGTCAATGCTTTATTTCCTGGATTAAGAAATGCTGCTTGATCGTCACCATGATCTGCCCCTCCAAAGTCTCTCTGCTTTCCAGTCATGTTGACTGCATTAATTCCAGTTATATTTGAATCATTTTTCATTGTTCACGGGAGAGTTTCTGTCAGATCCAAGTAATGTTCCATAAAGGTGGTCTAAAGCACAATACTGCCAATCTAAATATCAACTTTACTTGACTACAAAAGCAACAGAGAAGGAAACTAAGCATCATGCACCTGTTTCAAGATAGCAGAGTTCTAGTTCGTCATATTCCCGTAAGGCATCTTCATGAAGGTGAGCCATTTCAAACATAAAAGCCAAGCTTTCCTGAGCACAGAATACAAATATGTTATGGCTCCAAAAGATCCTAGAATATGCAGAAAGGAAAAAAATTATAAAGACCAATAAAGGTTGGACTGTCTTTCAGAACTATTTATTGCACTTTTTAAGTATAATTCATCACAATAAGTTATAGGATTAACCTTCAGAATGAAAAAGTTGCAGAAGTTCCAGACTGGCATGAGGCGCTGTTCACTGAGCTTTCGTATCTCATCCTCATAAAATTGTACACGCCTATCCAGAGTATTTCTGATGCATTCCATTATCTTTGATTCTAGATCCTCCCAAAATTTTGCTTCAGGGAAATGCATATCATACTTGCAGCATCTAGATGAGGAAGAAGCAGTGTTAAAAGCATCAAAAGTGAAAGAAATGAAGTTGTCATTAATGCAATTAAACTAAACATTAAAGAACCTAAACTTGAATAAACAATCTTTTATTTCGCTCACAAATGGTTATTATTTCTGTTTGGTAACTATCACTGGGATTTTTCTAACTCAACCACTTACACGTGTAACGTAAACAGTTGATTCCATAATATTTATTTATGGAAGAAAAAATACACATTGGACAAATAATCCTCTATTGAAAGCAAGTATACGATTTACCCTTGAAGCTAAATTTCCGAGCACCATTTTTGCTTTTTATATTGTCACATCAAGTTCATAATAAGCAAACCAGTATGCAATTAAATAGTTGTTAAGATTCCTAAATGTTAACCATAAGCTGTAATATCTATGAAAAAGTTGACAAAACATTGACTTGAAAATTTTTTTAGCAAACTATCAGCCAACAAGTCATTCAAACTTTTGTTGGGGCATAGGAGGGTGCACTTGTTGCAAAAGTCCAATTTTTCAAGTTTACCTTTCTCTTTTTTTGGTGTTAAACTCAACTTCAAGTTTAGCATATACTTTCTTTGCCATTTTGCTTGCCTGATCATTAGCTGGATGAGCTTTAGACACAAATACAACAAACCACTCCTTTTCATCATTTTGGACAATTAATTTCAAGCGTGGTTTAAGGATGGTTTTAAACTCATCCAGATCCTGGGGAGAAAAAAATAAGAGTTAAACTACACAATAGATCCCACAAGTGAATCCAAAAGTGAAAGGATTATACACCAATAATTGATTAACTCCGTGAAATAAAGCTCCTTATAATTTATAATTGATCAACTCCAGCATTTGAAAAACTCCCAAAAGCAGGTAAGGAAACTAGCCACACATCAGTCCAATTTAACATAACCAATAGCATTTAAAATGCAATCTTCATGCCAACAAAAATTACAAATAGTGAGTGAGAAAAGCATGCGGAAACAAATCAAGTCAACCCAATGAGATAAATGGATTCATGATTGCAACTATCATGGCTCTGAAGACTGAAAATTTTAAATAATAAAAAAAACAAATAGGATGTCATGGAACTAGTAATCATGAAAGCTAGAGTTGTCAGGTGCAAATCCAAAAATGAGGTTTTTCCCTAATAAGGTACTTCATATTGAAGCTCATTGGAATTGAAGCATACAAAGCATACACACACCATTACCATGTAAGAAACCAGTCATCCTAAAAGCTGAAAAGTTGAGTGCAAGCCCGAAAAATGTGTCTAAAACAGACACTATTATATTTGATGATAGATATATTTTTTCCTAACTGGAAAGGGACAAGACTGAAATTCTTCCAATGAAAAGTAAAAAAGTAAAAGCAACAAACTATGTAATCAATTTTATTAAATGTACTCCAATAATATGTAATTCACTGACCCAATAAAAACCTTTCTTTCCACTTGCTAACAATTGAATGAATATGCTTTGCATGTTATTTACATGTTGCTTATGTTTTTTTTATCTCCCATTCAGTTGCACAAAATGTAGCCTCACTAAGAAAATGTTTGAGTAAATGGCTTGTTAAGCACTAATACAATAAGAGTTTGTCATATGAGAGCTTATTCACAAGCTTTCTTATGATGTTTATTGCAATGAGCTAAAAAGAGCTTATTGAAATAAAAGGTCATAAGCTATTTTAATAAGACCAAACAAGCTCTGTAAAAACTCTTCCAAACACTCCCTAAGTTATATAAAAAACATCCATATGAAGTAAATGAATCACAATGTAACAGAAAGCTACGAACTGTGGTAAAAATATAGTGGGTCTCCCTCTTAAAACATTACAACTTTCTGGTAGATTCTGAGAATTGTAATCAACAAGAAATCACATTACCTCACAGGTGACAAGTACAACAGTCGCATACGGCTCTCGGAACCAAAATAAAAATTGCTCCTGAGGGAACCGGCTACGGAGTCTTGAATCGGTAGTTAATATGAACTCTGCCGGCAATGTGTCAACAAAGACAGGGTTCCGCGTCTTGTTATTCAAAGTCGCCCTTTTGAACGGCAAACGCGCCTCAAAAGCAGGCTTGACAGTTGGCCACAAGTCACTCACATCCTCCACTGAGAATCATTTTGTAGAAACATCAACATAAGGTCTCACACACACAGATACACATCTAGATCAATGATAGCCTAATCTATTATATATTACTGTTTCTACTCGGTCACAAAAGTGAGAACAATTGAGACTATTTTTGCAGTTGCCAATGGACCTCTCTTTACCTTTGCCTTAAAACGATCACCAGAATACATTGCAATTGAATTGTTACTAAGCTTAAATGTTAGAATTTCATTTCATTTTGATGATTAACATCAACAACTATTGGCAACACCAATATCACAAGCCAGAAGAATAATTTGCAGTGAAACACAACTAAAACCCTACACTGAGATTTAAAATTCGTAGCTAAAAAAAAAGCGGAACGAAACGGAGCAGATGTACGTGATTGTGAATTCGGACAATGCTTGGAAGGAATGAACGAGATTGGATCTTCGGGTAGAGAGCGAAGAGATGAAAATAGCAATGAAATACCTGAAATGACAAGGCGATCGGAGGTGTTCTTAATAGTCTGGAACTGAGCGAGGAAGTTGGCCATGCTGGATCTGAAGAATCAACAAAGATCCATGGAAATGAAATCGTAGAGAGAAGAAAGTGCGGTGGTGCAGTGGGTGAGTGAGAGTGTTGAGTTCAGGGACAGAGAGAGGGGACACGGCCCGCAGATCGAGTGCTTCGCGGTGTACACGATCACCGTTTCGCACATTTCATCAGACCGTTGCCTCAGCCGTCATGTGTGTCAGTCTCTTTATATATATATATATATATATATATATATATATATATATCTTCTCTCTTTTTTTTCAGAAAAAATGTTAACTGCACTTTGCTTCTGAGAATATAATCAGGGTTAATATTCTGCAATTTTTTTCAATCATGAATAGATATATTAAATCTGTTCGGCCGTTGTGAGGTGTCGACTCTATGGTAATGATTTTTTTTTTTCATTTTTTACTCTCCCTCCTTTTATACTTTCTGTTTTTTGTTAATAAGGGTGCATTTTTGCACTGGACCTATGTTCTACATATTTTATAATTCAACTTGTTAACTGCGTAGTTATTTAGTTATTTTATTTGTTTTTTATATATAGTTATTCAATTTACTAGTTTGATAGGGAGGAATGAAAAAGAATAAAATAAAATATTAAATTAGATTGTTTGATTAAGATTAAAAGAGTATAATAGAGATAAAAAAATTAAATTAAAATAAGAATAACAAATTATGCAAAATTGTGAGACTCCATTATTTCTCTATTATGCCATGTTTATGTTTCCTTCTCTCTACTTTTACTTCTTTTCTTCTCGATTTAGAATAAAAGTTTAACCACGTGGTCCCATAATTTTTTTTTTGTTAACTTTCACTCATAACAAACAACCTCTCGTTCTCTCTTTCCTCCATTTCAGTGCATTGCAGCATCTCTCTCTCTTTCAGTCGCTTGAACCAGACGGTGCCTAAATGAAATGTTAGGTCATGATTATTCAAAGCCTAGAAAGGTAAATGTTGTATAATTGATTTGTTTTACATTTTTTATTACTGTAAATCATTGTTGTGTTTGTTTATAGACATTTTTGTAGGTGCGTTTGAGGCATGAACATAAGGCGAGGTATCTTGATTAAGTTAATAAGAATTTGACAAGTATGAAAAAGTGTTTAATTAAGGAGACACCATTTAAATAGTTAATGTGTTTGGGAGAAAATTAGATAGTAGACGTGAATACGTGATCACATGAATACTATGAATGACACGTTGCAGGAAAAAGAAGAAGAGTCAAGTGATTTGAATATGCAATTTAAATGTAGGACCAAGTTCATTGTTTTGTAATTTTGAACTTATGGTTACATAAGGTACTGTATATGTACTGATCAATTTAGGAAAAAAAACATTCTCCAAATAGTTTCATTACTATTTATGTTTTGCGGTTGATATTTTTTTCTGAACTATGAACTATTATGTAGGACTTGTATTGGCAAGAAATTATAAATATTATATATATATATATATATATATATATATATATATATAATTTAGTGATTTAATGTACTGAACAATGTATATGGTATCTTATATTGTTTTTGAAAATATAGTATTTAAAAGAAGCCTTAATATGGTGTATGATTGTCTTTATACTGATGAGTACCATGGCTTATGATTCATTAAGCCTCACATAAGGATTCGTTGAAAAATTATAGTGTCTCATCAAGCAAATAAAAACAAGAGTATAAAGCATAGAGGAGGGGTTAAGACTAAGTTATTTGACTATTTTGGATGATATATATCCAAAGCAAGTCCACACTCTGCTATTGGAGCTGCACTTCACATTCCAACAAGTATATATTCCTCCAGAAATAATATTTCATTCTTTGCTATATATATGTTGTGTGGATATGGTATCAGCTTGATTTTGTTGCCATGCAGTTTGTGTTGTAAATTACTAAATTGTAAACGGCCAGGTGCCAAAGTTTTGTCAACTTTCCTATCATCCAATGACAAAGTCAAAGAGTTCTCTTCAAGCATGAGATAACTTGTTGATCTTTCTTCCCAAATCCTTTGATGTATTGTAGAAAAGTATATCACAGGGCACTTGCACCGATATTCCAGGCTTTATTTGTGGAGGGGAACTGATACCATTTTTTTTCCCTTTCATTTAACCACTTTGTGGTTATAGACAAAGGATGATTATCATGTTTTCTTTAATCAATGTGAACATCTTCTTGTTTTCTTTAATCATTTTGAACATCTTTCCTCGCCTTCAACCTGTTTTGCCTTTACTTTCTAGTTATTTTTTCATTAGGGAAATTTCTCTCATAGCACAAAAAATTGTCAACTAAAATGCCTGATCATGCATTAGCCAGTGAACCCTTTGATTTTGCTATTTTGGGATATTATTATTGTTGTTAACTTACAAGTTTTATAAAAAAAAAAATAATAGTGTTTTTTTTATGATTGAATTATAGTTTATATATGCATCAAATTGCTTATAAATTAAACATAATTAATAAAAAGTCACACATATCTCTCACTTTTCTGATTTAATGCTTAATTAATTTCTTTTTATTATCTCACTTTTCTAATATTTAAATCTCTCATTAATCTATCCTCACAATTTCTATTTCATCACGTTTATTTTTTTCCAGCGTTAAACAACTTTTCATTTTCTTATTTGACATACCTTACGATTATATACACAACTTTGAAGCACTCACACAAAAACATACTATTACTTGATTATATATAATAATGAATAAAAAATTAACTATATATAGTATTTATAATTTTATTGATATTTCATCAATTAAATCCTACTGATTATCCACGAAGGAATTTTTTGCAGAAAAAATTACACAGAAAAATTCCCATCTTTATTTATGGGAAGTCATCTGTACCGGGAAACAAAAGAATTCACATCTTTTCTCATGTACATGTTTCAAACATGTGAAACATGACATGTTTGATGGGCTAATATTTTTTATTGATAAATATAAGTTGTTAGTTATTGATCAATATATAATTATAATTATTGGAAGGTAAGTTTGAACATATAATTATAGTTAACGTTAATATTAACCCAAGGTAAAAAAGGAAAATTCATGCTATATTAATATTAATATAGTTCCAATACAATCACTTGAATACAATATAATTGTG
This sequence comes from Glycine soja, assembly GCF_004193775.1. NCBI lineage: Eukaryota > Viridiplantae > Streptophyta > Magnoliopsida > Fabales > Fabaceae > Glycine > Glycine soja. The sequence continues at coordinate 42,459,300 of NC_041013.1, forward strand.
TGCTTTGGCAATTTTGTTATACAAAAGTAAAGTACTCTATGACTTGAATAAAATATTAGATGAGTAACAAATTTTATAATAAAAAAACTAAGATTCTCATATTTGTAAATTGAATGATTATATTGTTCATAGAAAAAAATTAGAACAACAAAAAGGACATATATAATTGATAAATTATTTTAGTTATTTTACCATAGAAATTAGAACTTAGTTGCTAATTTTAAGTTGTCAGTTCATTTAACAACTAATTATAATAGCAATGAAGATAAAGAGTATAATATATACATATATCAATTTTTTTAAAAGAAAAAATAGAGACAAACCTATACGCATGTGACGCTCGGATTAAACGGAATGGACCAAAATGAACCTATACGTATGTCCCGCATTGTCACTTCCTAATTATTTTTCATAAGGAAAATTTCTCTAATAGCATAAAAAATTATCAACTAAACCTTGTGATTTTGCTATTTTGGGCTATTATTGTTGTTAACTTACAAGTTTTACAAAAACAAGATAATAAAGTATTTTTTAATGATTGAAGTATAGTTTATATATGCATCAAATTGCTTATAAATTAAACATAATTAATAAAAAGTCACAAATGTCTCTCTCTCAATTTTCTGATTTAATGCTTAATTAATTTCTATTTATTATCTCACTTTTCTAATATTTCCATCTCTCGTTAATCTATCCTCACTATTTCTCTTTCATCACGTTTTTTTTTTCCAGCGTTAAACAACTTTTCATTTTCTTATTTGACTACCTCACGGTTATCTATATAACTTTGAAGCACTCACACAAAAACATACTATTACTTTATTATATATAATAATGAATAAAAAATTAATTATTTATATCAATTATATAATATTTATAATTTTATTGATATTTCATCAATTAAATAAAAATATTATTTAAAAAAAATAACAAATTAAAATTAATTAGTAATGCGGATTTTGAAAACCGCAAGTGTTGATTATACACGAAGGAATTTTCAGCAGAAAAAATTCCGCAAGAAAATCCCCACTTTTCAATACAATTTTTGAGATCACATGCTCTCTCAAATATGCTACTATTAATCGGAATAAGTGGTTCTACATGAATATCTCTTGCAGAAAACTCTAGTGCTCCACTTTTCCTTTGGAGTGGATGAAAACTACAACTAACAACTTGCAATTATTTGTTGGTTTAATTTTGTCACAAAAATAATAAAGTATTTTTAAATACAGAACAAAAATATCTATATTGCACATTTAGCTAAACCTTAAACATTTTGAGTGGTTTGTATTAAAGTTGGTCAACAAAATGTGTTAAAACCAGTTATCCATGATCCATGATCATCATCATTTGTTTGGTTGTGCATGTATATTAATTAACTATTAATCACTAAGCAAGTCAAGCTTGTGGATCTGGAAGAGTCACTGACTCTCAGTTGTTTCTGGTCCATGAAAAATGCGATCCTGGACTAGACAGATTCTACTAGCATAAAGACAAAAACACAAAAGAATATAAGTTTACAGCCTCAAAAGTTTAGACATTTTTTTTATCCAAAAAATAAAAATTATATGTCCTGTAAATCCAATTATGCATTGATGGTTAATATATATCGTCAATTTTTCTTATTTATAATATGAGAAATTGCACTTCAACAAAAAAAAAAAGAGAAATATTTTCTTGTGAACTTTTTGTATAATTTATTTTCGCAATTAATAAAAATAAGAATAAAAGAGAAAATTATTCTATAAATACGTAATATCATGGAAAGAGATGAAGAAAACGAATGACTGAATGAGTTATAAGTAAGTATTGTAAAAAAAAATGTGTGCCTCCATGTCTTGTAATATATGTTTTGAACTTTTACATGGAATTAAATTTATTATTATGTAAATAGTTATTCATTTTATTTTTATTTTCACTTTTTAATTAATGTCTAACTATATAGGAAAACGAAATATTCACAATGTATCATTAAAATTATATTTTAATAACAAGTTATTGATGTGTTTTTTATTAATTAAACCAGTATTTTTTAATTATTCTTTATGAAAATTTATGCATTTAAAATATGAAAATTTCTTAATGGTTGTTTTTACCAAATTTGATTTTTTTATAATCACCTTAATTATAATTTTTAACTTCAGATTAGAATTCAAGTATTTATACAAGTTTTGATCTTTTGATCAACTATGATAATAATTTTTTATTCAAAAATTTAGTCACACTTAAATTTATGATTCCTCCAAGGAGTAATTTGATTATTTAGAATTTAATGGTCATACGTTTAAAGTACAAAATATTTTTACAAATGATCGTTTAATTATAATTTGTTGTTAATATAACTTTTATGTCTTTGATTTATGCCAACCACAAAAATGTTTTCTTTACTTTGTTTTTTCCTAGAAATATTTTTCTTTTCTAGATAATGGCAAAGATATTAATTTTGCGGACTTTATTTAATTAATTAATTTTGTATTTTGTGATATCCAATAGATCCTTGTCTTTCATGTGAATCACTAGAACCAACTTACATACCTCACATTCATTCCACTCCACTTAACAACCCCTTCTCGCATTGTCTCCGAAGCACACCAAATTAAAACCACACGCACCCGCGACGACACACCGTATCACCAAACGACAACAACAACCACGCGCGTTTCGCACCTCACGAACTCGGAGAAGCAAACGCAGCGTCGTCGATTCGTCACTCGCAACTCGGGCACGCGCGGCGATGGCGTCGGTCCACAGCACCGTCGCTCCCCGTACCTTCCTGCCGTCAATTCCCAAGCCGAGAGCTCCTCTTCACGCCGCAAAGTTCGTCGCCGGCGGCGCGCACAACTTTCGGAGACTGTCGCGCAACCTCATTCTCTCCGGAAACAAACGCGCGGTGGCGGCGAACTCGGCTGCGGAGGAGTTCGACGTGATATCGGTGCAGAGCGACGACATCACCGACCAGCAGGAGGGCGTGGTGGTGAGCCGCGTCGAGATGGAAGGCGGAGACTGCGAATTGGCGACGCAGGTGAGCGGATTCGGAGCCAACGAGGGCTTGCTGTCGTTGGAAGGGTTTTCTTCATCTTCGTCGTCGTCTTCGTCTCTGGTCGGGAATGAGAGCGAGGAGGACATGGAGAAGCTAATTGATAGAACTATCAATGCTACGATTGTGCTCGCCGCTGGCACTTTCGCCGTCACCAAACTTCTCACGATTGATAGCGATTACTGGCATGTAAGTCACAACGCTCAACAAAGATCAATGCTTAGCTTATCTTCAACTGAATTTGTATTATTCTCAGAAATCATAATTAATCGTTTTTAATTTCAATCAGAAATATTTATTCTTGATATGAACACGCAGTAGTTGCCAAGATGATTAATCGTTTGTGATTATAGGGATGGACGCTATACGAGATACTAAGATATGCGCCTCAGCACAACTGGTCTGCTTATGAGGAAGCTCTTAAGACAAATCCAGTTCTTGCCAAGATGATGATTAGTGGGATTGTTTACTCTATAGGGGACTGGATTGCACAGGTGAGTTTCTCTGTAATTTATTAGCAGTTGACTTCAATTTAGCTACAAAAGCAAGGTTTATAATGCATTGTGGTTTAATTACTCATGGTTTTGCAGTGCTTTGAAGGAAAACCTCTGTTTGAGTTTGACCGTGCACGGATGTTCAGATCGGGGCTTGTTGGTTTTACTCTTCATGGTTCTCTTTCTCATTTCTATTATCAGTTTTGCGAGGTAGAGTGTAATGCTAATGCTCTTTTCTCGTTCCATTTGGTTCTTGAAATTTCTTTGAGTTGATGTACTAAGCTTCTTTTCATTTAACCAGGAGCTATTTCCTTACAAAGAATGGTGGGTAGTTCCTGCCAAAGTTGCCTTCGATCAAACTGCATGGTCAGCACTTTGGAACAGCATATATTATACGGTTGTTGCACTACTGCGTCGTGATCCTCCTATGAGTATTTTAAATGAATTGAAGGCGACGTTTTTTCCCATGCTAACGGTAAGAAAGCCTTCTGGCTTTTCATATTTATTTCATTGAAATAGTTCTTTTTCTTTGAGAACAAATTAAAACATGGACACACCATTTTGGTGCTGTGTACCACATACTGACTTCGTGTGTCTGACAAGCATCATAAGATGTCCAGTTTATTTATTTGGCTTAGACCTGGAATGGATGTGGCTGTTTCCAATTTTAATGATTTCTTATATTTTCTTACACAGGCAGGATGGAAGCTATGGCCATTTGCCCATCTCATTACTTATGGTGTGATACCGGTTGAGCAAAGACTTCTCTGGGTGGATACCATAGAGCTTATTTGGGTGACCATACTTTCCACGTATGTCTATCTGGATTTATTTTAAAATGCTACATATGAGAATTTGAACATTAAAAACTTCATAGTTCATACTATGCTTCTTGAATCTCCATCTGATGTTGTTGCGAATTGGGATGCAATTTGATCATATTAAGATTGGCCTTTACATTTCATTTTGTCTTTTCCGTTTGCTTTTGAGAGATGAACTCTATATAGAAGTTTCCCTCTAGTAGAAATTTTGCATAATGAAGAGCAAAACCTGCCTGCTGCACATTGTTCTCCTAGAAAATACATAAGATGACTCTACCTTACGTTGTTTTGAGAATATTTTAGTTTATTCTTGTTTTTCTTTCTGGAGGAAGGGAAATGGGGAGATTTTGTATTACTGTTAATTAGCAAATTCACCTGGTTCTGTCAATGCTTGTTCAGGGAATGCCGAGGTTGATTAATTTTAATTTTAGCACTTAGCAGTCTAAATCAATAAAACATTTCCAGCTTTTCCTGCATTATTATTCGTGTGAAAATTTGGTATTGGTACTAACGTTAGCTTTTGTGATCAATAGATTTTCAAATGAAAAATCAGAAGCAAGAAACTCTCAGTCTATGGTGCCTTCAGAAGTGAAATCCACATCTGTTTATCCTCCTGAGGTACATGATAAATTAATAATTATTATGAGCATATTTATAAATTTCGTAAAAAAAATATTTATATGGCTTTTGGACATTTTTTTTCCTATGTGTATCAGGAGTAACGAGTGGAGATATGACCAGAAGCAGTACTGGGAGAAAAATGGCTTTGCTCAATCAGATTTTTATCCTTGATATGGATGGACATATAGATTTATGATGCGGAATGTGAAAAAGCTAATTATATACGTTGATATGTTGCATCCCGCGGAAATTCATGTATGTTAGGTAACATCAATTTTCCTGAAAACATTACACATAATGTAATTGCTGTTAAATTTAACGAGTAAATAATTTATGTTCAAACTTACCTTCCTATAATTATAATTGTACGTGGATAAAAAACTAACCAACTAATATCTAACAATTAATATTTCTCGATAAAAAACAATTACTCCATCAAACATGTCATGTTCGAAACATGTACATGATAAAAGATGTGAATTCTTTTGTTTCCCGATACAAATGACTTCCCATAAATAACGGTAATTTCTCTATACGAATAATGAAGATATTTGATGTGTGACTCAGCTCATAGGTGTACCATTAGTGGGGATTTTTCAGTTCATGTGTGGCTAGAGTGCACAGATATAGGCTGGCAACAGGACGGGTCGGGGTCGGGTTTTGTTTATCCTGGCCCCGACTCCCCATTTCCCACCCCGCCTCCGCCCCCGAAACCGACGGAGGTGTATATTTACATCCCATCCCCGTCCCCGACGGGGTTCGGGTTTGCTTCGTCCTGTCCCCGACATTTTTATAAACTTTTATTAGAAAATATAATTTTTCATAAAATAAAAAATATAATTTTAAATAAAACATAAAATTCAATTCAACACTAACATAAAATTTAATCTAATAGTTTCATATTTCAATGTGTTATATATATTAATAATTAGCGGGGCGGGTTCGGGTATAGGTTCGGGACGGGTATTGAGAATTTCATCCCCGATCCCGAACCTGAATTTGACTATCGGGGAAAATCCGACCCCGACCGCAACCTCGGTCAACTTGGATTTTTCCCGTCAAAATCGGGACGGGTCCAGGGCGGGCCCCACAGATTCGGACCCCGTTGCCATGCATACACGGATATATTGTATGTGATGTGTGGACCTGGCTGATTCATGAATACATAGAAAAAAGTTATATCTTGATCCAGGCCTGATTGAAGAACTGGATTTATTTAGATTTGTGTAATGTGGCTGGTAGCCTACAGCGACGGAAGTAACAAAAGGGAGTATATCTTTTTTTAATTTATCAAATGAGAGTAAATTTTGAATTAATATCTAAATAGGAATAAGTGATTTACCATTTTTGATGATAAAATCATAAGAAGATGAATGACTTTGATTTTTTTAACTAAAATTGTAAAAAGTAAATAACTGTTTTTTTACTTAAAGTCATAAAACAATTAATGATTTCAAAGTCATTTAATTTTTTTAATTAATTATTTGAAGTCGTAAAAGGTTATACGATTTTAAAGTCCTCTAATTTTTTTTTATTTTTAAATTAATTTTCAATCACTTTAAATGAGTTTTAGTTCTTAATTTCTAGTGTTATGCTTTTAATATTTTTGTTATTAATTTTAACAGATAATGTTAACTTAAAATTTATCAAATAATATTAAAAAAATTTAAAATATATTTTAATTATTTTTTCACTTATTATTAAATAAATTAATAATTTAATACAGTATTATTAATTAATTTTTAGCATGACTTCAAAGTAATTAAAGCGTTCCATGACTCTGAATTGATTTAAAGAATTTTTGTTATAAATAAATTATAACTTATAACATTTATCAATAAATAATAATAATAATTAAAGCCCTAAAGCATTTCAATTATATTAAATCGTGAGATAGGGAACGAATTTAAAGTCGGGAGATAGGGCACCATTTAAAGTCGTGACTAGGGTTTTAATTATTATTATTATTGTTATTATTATTTATTTGAAAATGTTGTAAGTTATAATTGTAAATAATAGAAATATTTTAGGGTTTTAATTATTATTATTATTTGTTGATAAATGTTATAAGTTATAATTTATTTATAACATTTTTTTTTAAAATCAATTCAAAGTCGTGGAGGGCTTTAATTACTTTGAAGTAGTGTTCAAAATTAATTAATAATATTGTACGAAACTATTAATTTATTAAGTGTAAAAATTAATTAAAAGATATTTAAAAAAATTAATATTATTTGATGAATTTTAAGTTAATATTATTTTTTGATATTAGTAACAAAAATACTAATAACATAATGCTAGAAATTAAAAATTAAAACTAAGTGTTTAAAAATTAATTTAAAAATAATTTTTTTTGGATGACTTTTGGACAACTTTGAAGTGGTATAATCTTTTACAACTTCAAATAATTAATTAAAAAATTAAACAACTTTGAAGTTTTAATTATTTTACGACTTCAAATAAAAAAAGTTAAAAAAAGAGGAGTTGTTCACTTTTTACAACTTCAGTTAAAAAACACAAAAGTCTTCCATCTTTTTCCCACTTCATTATCAGAAGTAATGAGTCACCCAACGACTTACCCACCATATTTTTATATTAATTCAAAAATTTTCCCCGTTTGATAAATTTTTTTAAAAAAAATTACCCCCTTGTGATACTTTGGCCGCCTACAGCATGTTGACCTTTCACTTTTGCTATTGCTATCTCATTATCTGTTAATCATATCACTTATCATTGATCCTCTATTTATTCACATGAATTGATAAAAGTTGATAGAAATATGAATTTAAGATAAGCTAGTTCTGGAGACCAAGAAGAGTTTAAATAGTAAAATATTTGTATCTTTTGAAGGATTAGTGTTCAATGACACTCACAAAAGTATAAGATGTGAGAAAAGAATAGCATAATGTTAGAAGAGTATTATATCATTGTACAACATATGAAAAGAAAACATTAATCATGCATGCATACTCAAAACTAAATAGATTTGCAATCCTGAAACTATAAACACAATAAATTTATGGTGTTCACATCCTCTTGTTCCAAAGAAACCTTCATAGAGACATGAATTATTCTTTATTATTATTATTTTTCTTTGTAATTTCTTACGGATTAACACATGTCTAAAAATAACTAAGACCGGGTGTTTGCAGATTAATTTTGAGAAAAAGAATCATCTAATCCAAAAGTATTATGCCGTTTGATTCGATTTGAATTGTTGATGAAAAAAAATCTATCCAATCCAATAAAAAAAATGTGATTTGGTTTGAGTTGAATTTTTTGATTTTTTAACAATACATCCTTACCTACATTTTAAATTTCTAATTTTAATTATTAAATGCGTTTAGATCCAAGTATTGAATTATATATGCAGCATGCATTGTACACATAAGAAATTGCTATTTTCTAAATTAAACATGCACTCTTAAGTCTTAAATCTTAATTATCAACAAGTACATGTTTAAAAATTAGAATTTAGTTACTCGTAAGAGGATTTCCATTTTCAAAGTACAAAAATAATCGTAGTATAACATGCGTATATAAAATAAAATGCATCCTCGTATGCATGTAATGCACATGGCTGACATTAGTATTAATATTATCGATTTGGTCGGTTGCGGAGATATCAACAAAAAATTGAACTAAATCAATCAATTTAAAAAAAACAATACAATAAAATTAAAAAAAATAATCAATTTACTTTGATTTTTTTAATAATTATTGATTTGGATTTCAATATCCTAAATTAACAAGACAGAAAAAGAACTCAAACGAATTTAAGTATTGTATGATAAAACTCATAAAAAGGTAATAGATATGATTGGAACAGTGTTGCCTTATGTAACTAGTGGATTGGGCATAGTTTTAATAGGTGACTTTAATAAGGGAGATATAAGATTGATTTAGTGGAAAGGAAAAATGAATAGGAGGAAAAATTACTTATTTTAAATCTTTTCTTAACAAAAAAATTAATAATATTTGTAAAAATAATATTCTGAAAAGTTGAATTAAAAAGGAGAAATGTGATAGAAAGGAAGTAAAGAGAGAGAGATGGCGCATTATACAAATAGAGAGAAATTGAAATGTTAGAAAAAAGGATGAAAGAAAGGTGATGAGGGAAAAGAGAAATGCCCCCGTAGGAAGCCAGGAAGTGCTACTACTATTCTACTTGCTCCAATCACTATTAGTATTTGCTCTCAAATAGAACTTTAAATAAATTGTTTTCTTTATTATAATCCCTAGTTATACCATTAATTTAATTGAGTAAATTATTTTTTCGATGGTGCATGGCTATCTAAATAGTTACTTAACTAACTAATAATAAATCATTATAATTTATATCATATTTTAATATTATCAGTAAGAAAAGAGACTGTGCACCGATAATATAAAATAAATTTATATAATTATTTAATTACAAATTATTATATATAATAAATTTGTTAATTTTTATAATAATTATTTTAAAAATTATATTAATAATAATTTTTTTATTGATCGACAATATAAAAATATTTTATCTTATTCTTAAAAAATATAAGATAAACTAATATATATATATATATATATATATATATTATTTATTACTGATTAAACAGCATAAAAATTTATCATATTGTTGCCTAATCTTATTCTTATCAATTTATATAATATATCTTATCTTATCGTAAACTTTAAAAACTGATAATAAAAATAATCATTTCTTAATAATTTTGTCACATTTAATAAATCACGTCACGCTCACACACTTAATCTTAACATATTTTAATTTTTAGGTATAATTGGTCTTTTTGAGTATAATTTGAATATCTTTTTGAGAACTTAAGGCATACTTGGTCTTCAAAAACTGATAAGGTATATTTGGTCTTTTTGAGTATATTTAATTTGAATAACTTTTTTAATCATATGTAAAGATGATTTGAAAAACTTTTGTTAATTTCCATTTAACTAAATAGTTATAATATTTTTTTAGAGGATTATAATATTTTATCATATTGTGTACTAGTATTGACATTCCATTTATGAACTTTTAATCTCCACCGCTGACAATGTACTTAAAAAAAAAAAAAACAAAATTCAAAGGAGGAGCATTACCCTATTGGCCTAAATCAAATCATATATGCACCAAAAATTGTCAAACTCTAAATTATGTCAAATCGTTAATGGTTATTGTAATTTATTATTTATTTCTTATGGTATAGTCAAGAGTCATGACACTATCTTTCTAGTTCAAATTGAAAATAATGATTAAGTAAATTTCTTTTTATAATAGTAATGATTGTAGGATTCAAGCCTTTAGCCTTTAATAATTAATACTATTGATCAAATTTGCCCGAAAATACAATTTATTTTTACTGTTACTGATTACTAGCTATTAGGAGTTATTTTAATTTATTTTATCCAAAACTTCAATTTACAAGCTTTTTTACTTTTTCTAAAATAATCAGAGATAATAGACTGGATCCTCTACTTTCAGTACTCGTAATCATCTACTAAAGACTTCATTCACCAAATTGATAGACATTTTCTTTTGGGGAAAGCAACGGTGCCACTATGATGCTCTTTTCGTGGTACTGGTTTAATTTTGTGGTTCGATATTGATATAGCCATGCTTTGCAATTATTTTTTGGTGAGAAAAATGAGTTTGGTTCTTTGTGCTGGTCTTTGAATTGAACAAGGGGGGATGCTAGTGCTGCTCCTGTAATTCTGATTTCATATGGTGCTGCTCCAATGATGCAAATAGCCATTAAACATTGTTTTTCATCTATTTAGTTTGTTTTGTGTAAACAAATTTTCTTTATAAAAAAAATGTCATTTTCTTATTTGACATATAATTTTTTTAATCAAAATATTTAATAAATGGTAATATAAAAAAGAGAGTTGAATAAAATGATATAAAATCATCTTATTAAATACGATACACTAAAACCCAAAAAAAAATATAACAGTTTTGAAAATGTGTGTTTTAGTAGGAATAAATTACTGTATGAAGTATGAAATAAATTTGAATTTAAATTTATATCTTTGAGTTGATATGTGTGAGATATACTGAAAAAAAAATCTAAATTCTATGAAAAAATATGTTTTCAATTCCTATAAATATAGCTTTATCTTTTTTTAAAGAAAAATTAGAAGATTGTTTTTTAGTTTTAAATCTTATGATTATTTAATAATAACATGATATACATCAGACATGTTACATTATATGTTATCTTTTAATTATTAACGTTATATAGTTAAATTATCTATAAAAAAAGTTATATAGTTAAAGGTATGATAGGTCACAATTAAGTAAATATAAGAATTATTTTAAAAAGATAAATTTACGAAGACTAAAACAAATAAAAAGATTAAAGATAAAGATTAAATGAAGTCAAGTTTATAGAGATTTAATTTACAACATATTTACACCTAAATTTAAATTTTGGATAGTCAGTTACTACGGATTCTTGTTATCTCTAGTTATCATGTAATTGGTTGTGCAAATTTCCGGTGTTGTGCATTGCATCATAGGCATAATCTTATCAATTGAGTCTTTCTAATTTTCTATTTTTTAATAGATAAGAAAAGATTAGAAACTCTTTGCCACTTGTCAAAGCCTTGCCACCGTCTCTGTTATTAAGTTATTATTATTATTGTGCTATAAATAAGTCGAGAAGAACAAAGTGTTGAACACTTCAACATCTCTTAATAAAGATTAGAAATCGACATATGGGGGGAGCAAAGAGTTACTCTTGTTTTGCAGTAATAGCTGTGGCCTTGGTTTTGCTACTTCTGAATGTGGCTGTGGTTTGCAATGGAGGCAAGACAAGCACATTCATTAGGAAGGTTGAGAAAACTGAGGACATGCCCCTTCATAGTGATGTATTTGTTGCCCCTTCTGGCTATAATGCTCCTCAGCAGGTACCTCTTTTTCCTCCTATAAACATCGTAGAATTTGGGTGTGACATTACCTTTTGTATATATTATTTTTGTCACATTACTGGTCAATGTAGGATTTTCAAAACATCCCTTAAGTTTACATGACTAAACATCTTTGGATGATCTGATAACAAGCCAATAATAGGTGGTCTGATAGACTCAACAACAACTATTAGGATAATCTATGATACAATTTTAGATTTTAGATTTTAGCCTAATTCAACCCGAAAAATTAATTTATCTAGCAAGAGTTGCATTCTACTTGTATACTTTATTTTAGCTATATCAGTATAATTGAGATCTCCATTATTTCACGACATTAATTAATGTCTTTTATTGGTGACAAATTAACATGTTTTTGTATTTGTTTTGTAGGTTCATATAACACAAGGTGACCAAGTGGGAAGGGCCATGATCGTGTCATGGGTGACTGTGGACGAACCAGGAAAGAGTCTAGTGCATTACTGGAGTGACGCCAGCCAGCACAAGAGAGTGGCCAAGGGAAATCATGTCACATATAGATACTTCAATTATTCTTCTGGTTTTATACATCACTGCACCCTTACAGATTTAGAGGTAAGAGGGCATATAATTACTGCAACACCTAACTCTTGTCTATTTTATTTTAGGCAAATGGTGAGAACACTGATTAAGGAATTTTATAAAGGTTTTTATTAGGATGCATAAAATTATGTTACTTATAATCTTTTTTTATGCTCTTATGATTTCTACAATAAATACTTACTCCTTTTATTAGGGCACCGATTCATAAAACCCTTTATTTTATCACACATTAGTAAGGTTGTTAACTCAAGTTTTTCATTCTGGCAGTTTAACACAAAATATTATTATGAAGTTGGAATTGGGCATACTACTAGGCAATTTTGGTTTGTGACTCCTCCTGAAGTTCACCCTGATGCGCCTTATACATTTGGTCTCATTGGCAAGTTTATATTCTCTCAAAACTACAATGTTTGGTTGCTTTACACTTACTTTTTGTAAACCCAATACTATTGACCTTGAGGTTTAAGAATGCCAAATTTAATTTTTAGATGATTGGGCTTTCTTTGCAGGTGATCTGGGTCAAACTTTTGATTCAAACAAGACCCTTGTTCACTATGAATCAAACCCTCACAAAGGACAAGCTGTGTTGTATGTTGGAGACCTCTCTTATGCAGATAATCACCCAAATCATGATAACGTTAGGTGGGATACGTGGGGAAGATTCGTAGAAAGAAGTACTGCTTATCAACCTTGGATATGGACTACAGGGAACCATGAACTTGACTATGCTCCTGAAATTGTAAGTTGTCCACTTGATTTGCTGAGATTAGTTTTTTGATATACAATGAACTATAATAAGGTTAGAACCTAAGACTTCATGCCACTAGCTAAGTCTCTACCACGAGTCTGACCTTAGAGAGTTAGAGCATGTTTGGTTATCAGTTGAAAAAGGAATTTTGGGTGTTGAATGTACTTCTAGAGAGTAAACTCATTTAGGTAACATGTTTGGTTACCCTCAAAAGTGTGTTTGCAAGACTTGGTGCATGTTTGGTTTTTCATCCAACTTGAAGGGCATGAATTCTAAGACAAAATCCAATGGTCCAACGAAAATTGAACCCAAAAGCAAGGGTGGGGATGCTTTTGCAAATTTCATTTTGCTGCCAACTTACATTTGCACTAATAAACCAAACATGCACGGTTGCTTTTGCAAACTTTAATCTAAACATACACTTATTTGTTCGAATTATTTGTATGAGTTTGATATTATTCTCAATGTAATTCCTCAAACTTGAAATTATGATTCATGATTCTTCTACTAAATGCAAATTTTAGTACATAAGTAAATTCTAAAGACCAAAATTGATGATACTTTTCAGGATGAAACAGAACCTTTCAAGCCTTTCCGCCACCGTTACTATGTGCCTTACAAAGCATCCGGAAGTACTGAACCCTTTTGGTATTCTGTCAAGATAGCTTCGGCACACATCATAGTTTTGGCTTCATATTCAGCTTATGGTAATATTAGATGCACCATTTTTTCTCTTAACATTACCTTATAATCTTAAAGTTTTGCTGAAAAGATTATTGTTCATAATTCAAAGCTGAATCGCTTCCTTATATTTTTCATATATACACCTTTTTTGCACTAAACATCATTTTCCTTGTTCAGGCAAATATACTCCCCAATATGAATGGCTTGAGGCAGAGCTACCAAAGGTTGATAGAACCAAGACCCCTTGGTTGATTGTTCTTGTGCATTCTCCATGGTATAATAGTTACAACTATCATTACATGGAAGGGGAAACCATGAGGGTAATGTTTGAGCCTTGGTTTGTGAAGTACAAGGTTGATGTTGTGTTTGCTGGTCACGTCCATGCCTATGAACGAAGTGTAAGTGCTAAAAAGTGCTCCATTTCATTAGGTGTCATGAATCTAACATTGCTGGAGAGAATGATAAAACCACAACAATGCTATAAATTTTTTTATACTGTCAATCAATTATAAATCATCTTAAATATAAACAATCTTATCGTACTTGATAATTTATAATTATGTGCACCCCATATCAGGAACGAATCTCCAACACTGGATACAACATTACCAATGGTCGATGCAGGCCTTTGAAGGACCAGTCAGCTCCTGTATACATAAACATTGGTGATGGAGGGAACATTGAAGGCTTGGCAAGCAAGTAAGCTCTATAAATTTTTTCTTCCTTATATTAATGGCTTGTCTAATGTCTCTTCTATAACAAGTTTAATTTGATCACTGATTTGTGTTTTTTCTTTGCACTGCAGCATGACAAATCCACAGCCCGAGTATTCTGCATACAGGGAAGCAAGTTTTGGGCATGCCATTTTGGAAATAAAGAACAGAACACATGCTCACTATAGCTGGCACCGAAATGAAGATGAATATGCTGTTACAGCTGACTCTATGTGGTTTTTCAACAGATACTGGCATCCTGTTGATGACTCCACAACCAAGTGAACTAATAGGATAGTTCTGCAGAGTTTTCCTATCTAAAAATATCCGTTTTATAATGTATTGTTGGGTGATGTACACTTGTTATTGAAGTAAATTCAATGTTTTCTTTGGTAAACCTTGTTTTGTTGCCCTCGGTGTCAGTTTTCTGAGTGTTTGAATTTTTTCATCTAAAATCTGATGGATCTTCCTTCACTGAATTCATTCTTGACATTTTTAATCTCTAAAAACATATTAGCAACCCAAATTACCCCTTAAAAATATTAACTAAAATAGGTAAAGAACTAAAATGTCTTAAATTTGTTCTTCCTTTTCATTAAAATGATTCAAGATATTCATAAAAATATTAGAATCTCTCATCTGTAACAAATGATTGAAGATGACATAGAATTAGAATCAATGTTATTTTATTATTACATGTACTAATATCATTATATAGGTTTTTTTTCAGCAAAAATATTATATCGGGTTCGGATGAATTTATCGGGTTGAAATTTATGAACCCAATGTCAAAACTTAATTAGAATTGGATCAATTTAAATAAACTCAATTCAACCCAATGACTTGGCCAAACTTGAAATGTAGTTGAATTGGGATGATTGTGTTGGTTGATCAATTGCAACTGGCTTACATTCCAACTATTTTGTTTTCAAAAATTAAATTAGATGACTATTTCTTGTAGGAGTAGAATTGGGTATTTATTTTAAAAATTGGACGGTGTGTACATATATTGGAAAAGAAATTTTCAAAGTTAAAGCATTTTGAGGTATTAACATAAAAGGTTATTCTAACGACTATTTCGTCCATATATACTACTAACTATAATATTTTCGAAATCTACTAAATGCTCAGTTGGAATAATGGAGATATTTTTTGACGCGGTAGCTGCCAACAAAAGGAAGCCATTGGAATTGGATGAGCCAACCAGATGAGTCAATCAACAAGTTTGGTAAACAAGATAAAATATAACAATTTTTTTGGATTATATAAGAATAGTTAAAATTATTAGAATCTAGTCTTAAAATATTTTATTTTTTCTTCTAATTTACTTTAAGAGAGCCGCGTCAAAAACATACAGTATATATGTTAAGAATTGAATTCCTTAGATTTACGACTCACTAGTCATCACAAATATCATTTCACAGCATTCATGATTTCACATTTTCAACTCGTTGTCGACAAGATTAATGTTGCGAACGTGACATTTGGTTCAACATAAAAATGAGAAAGAAAATAACATCAAACTATCTTCTTTCTCTTGTCACCGCCACGAAAGAAAGTAAAAAAAAAAAACAGAGAGAGAGAAAGAGAGAAAATGGTGCAATTAAGGAAATTTACAAGAATAGATTATGGACAATCATATAAATAAATTTGATATCACACCTTACCTTAAAACCTTAAAACTCAAGTTTATAAATTTTTCCTTCACTTATATGATGTCCAACTTTCTTATTCGTACACGATGTAGAACTTCACATCACAAGAATATTATTGTTTACTCATTTAAAAGATAATATTCATTTTTATCCATATTTCTTCATATTAAACAACTCTTAAAATCTATTCTTTTTTCATCAATTTTCACCTGTATTTTTCCTTTTGCACACATCTAAAAGCATTTGGTTCTTTTGTCACCAACTCTAACACATGGTATGATGTTGTAGGGCGCAATGATTAGCAAGAGCTAAAATTTAAGCATATGGCATGTTGTAGCAAAAGCTAAAATCTAAAGCATATGCTATATCTAAATTCACCTTCATTTCCTATACACACCTTACAGATCATCTAAGATTCCAAGAATGTATGATGCACATACAAATCTCACTATCTTAGATATCTACCATTAGATTCTTCATTTTTTAGGTGTATTTATATTTTGAACATGTTCGATTGTCCCTCAGAAGATCTTGTGTTATGTGTTGTCTTTCTGTCATATGAGGCTTATTAACCTCAAATGCTGATTCAAGTGAAATTGCTACAGGATGATACCATTAATCTAAAGATTCTCATCTCCTACCCTTTTCTCACCTTTCTCTTGTTTATAAATCACAAGATTAAGCTAAGAATAAAGAACAAATCCAAAAATCACATCCTCTAAAAACTACTGATATAGTTCTATGTGTAACAACATTATAGTATTATTAAGAATTTGCTACCACAACAGATCCTGACAAAGTGAATAAAGAAAAATACCCTGCGGTCCAATTTCAATAAAATAAGAACAACCATGAGATGAATACACCATACATCCTAATAGCATAGCATCTCAATTTGCCACACCAAATGGGTAACAAAGCAAAAGTGCAAAACTTTATTGCAAGAATATTTCCAATTCCTATAATTATGAGACAGACAGCAAATAATTGTTATCACTATCAACAGGCAAAGGAATAATAATGCACACATAAATCACTAGTTTAAGTTTTTATCTAACTAACTCAAACATCAATTTTTTTTTTTGTTATGTACCCAATTTTTCAGCATTCAAAAGACAAGGATCTGAAACTAGATCACCCAATAGCAAAAAGACTGAAGCTTGATAAAGAATATAGAATAGTCTAATTTCATTGGATTGTCAAACTCGATTGTACAAACATCCAAAGGAAAAAAAATTAGGCCATGGACATGTTAGAAAGTCTACTTGGGGTTGGTCTGAAATTCAACCATCTAAGGCCCAAACGTTTTGGTGGTGGTGTGAGTGCTCTTCTCAGGATCTCTTTGCTCGCCACGCGCCTCTTCTTCTCCCCTGGCACCACGTACCCGTGACGCGCGCACCGAACCGAACCGGGCCGGTTCGAGCACGTGCAGGCTGGTCTGGACCGGGGAACCACGGCCAAATACCCACCATGGTGTTGCCCATCACTCAAATCACCCATCTTGTGCCCGGAAAAGGACACCTTCGGTGGAAGTTGTGAACTTTCTTCGGTTTGTTGCTGCAGGGTATTTTGCATTTTCCCTTCTCAAGGAGAAATTTAGAAATTGTGTGTGTGTGGTTTTTTTTTAAGTTGTGGATTTTGTTAGGTTTGGAAGATGTTTTGAGCCACCCTTATGAAGGAGGATTTGGAAAGTGGAAACTTTGAGTGTGGTTTTGGTTAGGAAGAGGTTTTGAACTCCCTTTTGAAGGAGGATTTGGAAATTGTGTGTATGGTTTTGGAAATTTGATTTGGTTTAGTTTGGGAGAGATTTTGAAACTAGGGATTTTATATTGAAGGGGAAGGTTCAAGAAATTTGGTGTTTTGTGTTTGGGTTTGGATTTTGGAATGATTGACCAGTTTGAAGAAGACTTGGTAATGGAATCGTTGGGATTGGAGGAGTGAATAAATAAATGAGGGCGAGTAGGAAGGAGTGAGTGACCAAAATGTTTGATTTGACCAATACTTATTTGGCGTGTGTGAACTTGGAATTTGGTCAATTTGCTAGTGCTTGACACACACAAATTTGAAATTGGAACGTTTGGAGTAGGAAAAAAAAAACAAAAACTAATTGTCTAATTGGCTACTAGTCTAGTACTTGTTTCTCACGCATTGGAGCTGGAGGCAGTGAGAAGGTTCAGAAAAAAGAAGGCTTGTTCATAACTGGCACTGGGCCACCAAAGGCCACTTGACATTGATGGAGGCCACATGGGGAGAGGGGAGGGATGCTTTATAATGGAGGAGAATCAGCCTCCACATATGGTATCTTTTGCCTACCTATGGTTATAGCACACCAATTTTTGATCACAAAATGCGCCATACAGCTAAATCCCATCACAAGTGCTTAGTTGGCTATTTGTTGGGCACATTGGGTCTTGCTTGGGAAAACCAAGACCTCATTTTTCTCACTGTACTCTTCTCTTTTTCGGATCCAACTCCAAGTTCCAACCCATGCCACCCACTTGCTCTTCTCTTCATTATGATGTTGAATTTTTTTTTTCCCGCATTAAGAGTGTTCCTTGATTATTTAATCAAGGGTATATTACTTTCCGTATGTACATAATATCTTTTTTAACAATACTTTTTTTTCATACGTATGGTTAGAAATGATTCAATGAGTTTAGTTTATTAAGTTAGCTTGTTTAACTATTAAACAGGTGAGTTGGTAATTTTTCAGTTATGAATTTATCCAAATTAATGAACTAGAATATTAATATTTCTAATTTTGCTCTAAGTAATTTTTTGATGTACTTGAATAAGAGATGGTAAAATTAATCATGTTAATCGAATTGACCTAAATCTTATATTAAAATATATGATTTAGACTCTAAATTTTGAGTTTGAGTTAAACATAGACTTTTAAAGCCCAATCAATAAAGTTCATGTCAAACCATTTTTTTAGTGGTTTTTTTTTTGTTATATTTTTTCAGTCAGAATGCTTGAATCCGATATATTATTAAAAGAATTTGAGGTCAATTCTACTTAAATAAATGATATGTTAGTTTTATACTTTTAATATAAATAAATCTTTTCTTTACTTTTTTATTTCTTGAACTTGTGTCTATGACTACGCATAAAAAAGGCCATATTATTGCAAAAAAATAAAATAAAATTAGGACATCCTGGCTTATCTGGTTCTTTTATAATATCTCCATCTAAGATTTTCCGCAAATAATTGGAAGGCATGGTACAACTTTTATGATTGCCACACTCTATCATATATACCCCAAAGTGGGTTCTAATTATCTGGCTTTCGTTTTTCTTTTCCTTTTCTCCCAATTGATTCAGTGTAACATGTTGCCAAAGACACGAGAGGCCCAACACAAAGTAGTGTTTTTATATGTGGGGGAGAGAAAGAGAGGGAGGGATTTAACCTACCTACGTGCCCTGTGGTGGTGGGGCTGTGCCAAATTTGACTAGATGCTAATTGACTGTTTTCCCACATATTATTATATATCATTTGGATGGTATTTGTAGTTAGTTGGATATAACAACATATCAATCTAACTTTAGTGTCATATGTTAATTAAAGATTTTAAGTTTAAGACCTGATTTTGTATAAATTTATAATAAAGATATAACAGAAATTTTCAGAGTGAAATATAAATTTATGTAAGACTTATTATTTAAGATCTCAAACTAAGATCCACGATTAAAAAAAAAAGTCCATAAAAAAACTAGATAGATCTTCAATTTTAATCTACCACTAAAATTGTCACAATCAAGATTCAAATACCATCTTCCATATATTCTTTTATTTTCGGCAAGTTCCATCCATGAAAAGGAACACATTGATGATACCCTCAATTATTAACTTAAAATACAATACGAGAAGTCAAAAACTAGATAGATCTTTCCCCTGATCATCAAAATCACTCCACCTCCCAAACTTTTTTCCAAAATGTTCTCTTGTTTTACGGTGAAATATATAGTGCTAGACCATACAACTTGGTTATAAAGACCGTACAAATTGGTTTTAAAGCGAACATCTATTTTTATTCTCCGGAGAAAAAGAATATCAAAATAGCCTTTTCAATATATATATAAGGCTATATTAATTTAATCATTTTAAAAAAGTAACACCCATTTAGTTTCCAAGTCATAAAAAAGACATTAATTTAGTTTATTAATCATATAAATTTGATATTAATTTCTTAATCATGAAAAACCACACCACTTTAGTTTTTCGGTCTACTTATGTAAAAAAGACAATTTTGATGATGCCCCTTCATATGATTAATTAAGGAACTAAATAAATGTCAAAGTATTTTAAAGAAAACAGATGACACTTTTATATTCAGAAAATTAAAATGAGGATTTACTCACATTTAGTTAAAAATTAGTAAGTTTTTTTCCCCATTGTATGGGTATTTTTAAAATATTTATGTAAAAATTTAAAAATAAAAATAAAAGTAATTGTAAAATAATCACATTGATGAGCTCACATATTTTAAGAAAATACATGCTATAAGATGTCTTTATTATAAAAAAGGGATAAGATCAATTATGTTAAAATTTTAAAGTTAAACTACTTAATATGTAAAATACAAAATGAACCAATCTAATTAATATTTGAATAATTTGTTATTAATTTTCTAATCACGTATATCAAATTTCACTTAATTAATTTTGACATTAACTTGTTGTTTTGTTCTCTAGCAATAGATATTTACTTATATGTTAAATAAGACTAAAATATAATTTTAGTCCTTATATAATATATAATATTTATTTTTAGTTCATCTAAAATTTATTGTTTGTTTTTTTTCTCCTAATTAAATTATAAAATGTATCAGTTTTGATCCCTACGAGTGGTACGGTTTAGACTTATGATAGTACTTGGACGACCAAAA
The DNA here is from genome assembly GCF_004193775.1 of Glycine soja. Classification (NCBI taxonomy): domain Eukaryota; kingdom Viridiplantae; phylum Streptophyta; class Magnoliopsida; order Fabales; family Fabaceae; genus Glycine; species Glycine soja. The sequence goes on from NC_041013.1 coordinate 42,480,447, forward strand.
GTTTCAAAATTAGAAGGACAAAAGTATATAAATTTTTAGAGATACTAAAATCAAACTTTACATATTATAGAGAAATAAAAAATATACTTTATCTTTTTAAATTATTATCTATCAAAATAAAGTATTGCTATGAATTATGAATTATTTTTATATTTTCATGAAATTTTATAAACCAAACCTACTTTGTAAAAACTTGTAATTTAACGGTTGGATAGGTTAATTTCATATTCTTTTAAAGGTTATTAAGTGATTTTATATAAAAAATTGACTCCGATATCATTTTATCACGTAAGTGATCACTATCAAATTCTGAAGATTATATTTTATTGAATAGGAGTAAACTCTGAAAAAAAATTAAATAGGAATTCACTAAAGATATAAAGACTTTTCATATAAGAGAAACAAATTGTAAAAAGAAATTATTTAAATCAAGCTACATTGTTTTATGTTTATAAATTTAATATGGTGTGTAAGAATTTAAAATTCAAATAATAGGAATTAAAAAATATTAGACAAGTGCAACAAAATAAATTATGAGATACGCGACCCATTGAAAACTGAAAATAGATCTTAAAAGTCATCTGTGCTCTAAGAGTGAAATGTAGATATACTTAATTCTAATATGCAAAAGTTGATAAAAAATAATATTAAATTGACAAGTTAAAGAGCAGGATTTTATAATTTGAGATAAAATATATATATTTTTTCTACAAAACACCTAAAGTTCGTCTTTAATCTTTCTAAAAATATTTATTTATTTTTCATCTTCATAAAATTAAAATATATAATTTTTATCCAGATCTAAATTTAGACAAATCCAAACTCATCGGACATTTTTAAATGTAGAGATTAAAAAAAAAACATAAAAAATTGCAGAAAAAATAGAATAATAAACCACAGTGGGAGTTAAAAACTATGGCAAATTGTAGGAAAAAAATTTGCAGAGAGCCCCTTTCTCCCAAACCCATAAGAGCCACAGGGCCACCATCAAAACCACCAAACACCACCCTAGCGCCACCATCAAACCACCAAACACAAAACGTTGATGTGCGAGTGCGTGTAAGATCCTCGTCGTCTAGGGCCTGGTTCACCGATGATGTGCGAGTGCCAGAACTTCACCAGCGGTGAAGTGCAGCGCCTGCGCGAAGTACGCGTCCACGATCTCCGGGAGGAGCTCGTTGGCGAAGTCGAGGTTATCCATGGCGACACACTCCGTACATTGGAGGAGAAGAGCGAGGAGTTTGAGACCGGACGACTCGCCGCCGTGAGGTTCGGGATCGAAGGCTTGCTCCTCCGCGGTTTCCGCGGCGGTTATTTTGCCGGAGAAGTTGGTTGGCTTGAAGGAAGGCTCGGCAGAGGGTTCTGGCTTCCGCGGTGGGAGATCTAAAAGCGTGTTAGGAGGAGAAGGAGAGAAAACAAAGTTCCACGTGTCCAATTTTTATTGAATACAAATCAGATACGTAGTTTGAATTCTTTTGAAGCTGTAAAGTAATTTATTATAATTTTAGAAAGGATAAAAAATAGAAGAATTAACAAAATTCAAACTTGAAAATCATAGGGGATTTATTTTCTCTGTCTATCTTTTTCTTTTTATGAATTTTCGCATATGGATACATTTAGGCAGTGTGAAAGCATCATGCACAACTGAGGCATACCAACAGCAGCAATAATAGTGCAATATATCGTTATGATATCTATTCCAAAACGAAGGACAAATTATGCTAAATTTTATAAAGTTGATTTGTATTCTTTCCTGAGAAGGGAATGCAATTAAAAGGGGTATTAAATTTGTGTGGTATTAGGATAATGATTCCTTTAGATGATAGCAAGAATGGTCCCTTAGAGTCAAGCCAGAAAGAAAGGCTAGCTGCTATTGTTGTCTATTTGCGTGACCTCTGGGTGGTGGAATATAGTTAACTACGTCTTATCACTCCCACCAAAGATAATGACAACCATGCTCAAATATCTTCCATGCCCTTTTCAGATTCAAACAAACCTGCCCTAGCTGCTAATTAACTATATATATATAAAGCTAATAAATAAAAGAATAATAATAATAACGATATTCAACTTATTTATATACTACTTAAATATATGCTACTATATTATTCTCTCCATCACTTCATTCTTTTTGTATATACTTTTTCTTTTTTCTTTTATTCGTAGAAATGAAAAACAAGTATACAAAATTTATAATAACTTAGGAATCAGCTCAACCAACTAATATATAATTCCCCTTTGTCTCTACTCGTGTATATAATTTTTAATATTCTTTCCCCTCAATAGTCATGGCCTATTATTGACCATAGCTTATTTACACTCCTGCATTGAAGTGCATGTTTGAAAAATTTGTTATTGTTGTTATCTGGGTGTCTGTCATGAAAGAGATGTATCCAAACAAGTGTGTAGTGATTGGTTTGCATGATGTGAAATTGTTTGTTTTGCAGCTTGAATCATTCGTTAAAGTGATGATATTAGCCCGTGTATGTCGCAAAAAACTATTAGATAATAAGTAATCTTAAAATATCAAATATTTCAATCTTACCCAATTTTGATATAACATATATTTATAATTTTTTTAAAACAATTAATAATATTTAATTATGTGTTATATAAAAATTAGTTGGTTAAAAATAATTTTTTATCACTTAATTTCTCACATATATTCTATCATCTCTTTCTCTTGACGTGTATTATCATATACTAATAATTACAGTTTAAAATTTGTATTATAAACTACATCTGGTTGTGACTCCTGAATTAATTATCGCAAATTAATTTGATATTTTCAGACTATACACAGACACGTCATCTAGAACTTTGATGTGCGCATGTCGAATTGACTATGATTAGGTAGGGTGAAGTGTCAGAGTTTCTGCAGATGAGAGATACTTGGATTATCTGTGTGAATTTATTTGTACTGGATTTGTAGAAAGAAAAAAAGAAAAAGAGTAACTTATCCTAAGATATGGGCTGTACGAGTCAATGACATTTTTAGAAGGGAGAAAATAGGGGAAAAAAATTGACAGCATGAAAAAACTAGCCCCGGATAATCATGGAATCAGAGCATCACAAGCCACAAATTCTTTAATAACATTGAGATTTAAGATAATGTGATAAGCTTAATTAATTAACTCGATCTTCTATAGGCAGTGCATCAACATCCACTAGGACTTGTTAGGATCATAGCTCCCAAGATGGCATTTGCTCCAGTAATAATAACATCTTATATATTAAATAATACTATGTGAAGGGATATGATTAGCATATTTATTGTCTTTATGTGTCAAAACATGAAAACAATGAATTATAATAATTAACTTATTGACAATTGATTTTTTTTATTTATAATTACTACTAGCTATATTTTAATTAATATAAAATAAGACAAATATCATCATTTGTTATGGGAAAATTTTCGTTTTCAAATGTTGAGAACGAGATGAGTAGGAGCAAAATTCATAAACTGAATTGGTGCGTATAAAATCAGAAAAGTCCCTAGCTAATAATTAAGTTGCACATGTAGATCTTCCTACATCCCATAGGACGTGGCGAAAATTATTTCATAACAAACAAAATAATATGGCATACTTTATGTGTTTATTTACTGATACCAAATGTTCCAACTCAATTAGATTCGTCTGGAATAATTCTAGGCAAGAGGATAAAGATGTGAGTGAGACTAATAACCTTCTGGCTAGGTTACATGCAGAGACGTGATCGAGAATTCGTTACCATATATTATACTTGAACAAACGAAAATCTCGTTACTATTGTGCTAACTTAACCTTCGTGGCGCATAGATAAAACCAATGAAAATTAAGTCCTTATATCAAGCTCTTGAGAGAACAATATACACAATACAGTGACAAACCATAGTCACCAATTTGGCTTTAATTAAAATATCAATAGATCGTTCTTCTACAGTATATGATCCACACAAAGCTCATTTGTATCCTAATTGATCAAGGTATGCATATAACAGCTGAGTCGAAATAGCTTTTCTCTTTTAAATATTTGAATACATTAAGAGCACACCACCATTTTTTTATTATTTACATACCAATAAAAACAAGCAAATATCTATATATACGTATAAAGCTATATTAAAGTTTAACTAAAAATATCCCACGGCTTCACCCTCACCTTTGGTGTTGTTATTGCTTGCAGCTACCTCCAATGGTTGAAGAACTTCATTGGGTGATGAGGCCCATCTAATTGATCAAAGTCTAACAACTGCTTCCAAATTCCTAACAACCAAAATCTCAATATCCCATTAAAATCTTTACAATCTAATAGTGTAAGTTTCCACCAGCTGAGAATCATATCGTATAGCCTTCTTATAGTAATTCAATATCTCCTTGTTCATCAATAAATAAAAACCTGAAATTGTTCTAAGCATACCAATTCATTCCTGGTATTTGGTATGTTGTTCTTAGAAGTCCATCGCCTATTGACCCCAACATTGATTGTTGGTGCAATGAAGGGGTTTGAGGGAGTTGATTAAGCAGAGTGGCAATAGAGGAAGCAGTGCCATTCTCTTGATCAGCCCTCACAACACTTCCATGATTATTATTGTCCCCACTTTCCAAATTGAACCTTCTGTTCGAAGATGATGTTCCTGTCACATCCTCATCGTTCCAATACAGTGATGAGAGTGTTCTCTTAGAAGTGTTTGAAGAGTGAGTCATGGTTGGCACAAAAGAAAGCTCTGCCTTGGATCCCCCTAAGTGAGATGACATGGCACCAGGCGTAGTAGTAGCAGTAGTAGTTGTGTTCATCCCTCCGTTGTTATTACCTATCATCATCCCTTCCAACAAGTTGTGTTCATTTTCCAACATTGCACCGCTGTTGTAGGCTGTGGTCATCTTTGAAAGATGATGAAACCTCGCACTCATGTGGCCCACGTTGATGGATGGAGGAATCCCTCCAATCATGTCATCCATTGAATCTTCCCTTTCATGCTCCATGGGTGACCTATGCGTGTTGCTCTTCTTGTAGATTCGGCACAGCACCCAATCATCAAGCTAGACACACACCAACACAAAATTCAAAAGCACCACCAAATTCAGAAATTACCCAAAGGGATGGATAGATATATAAAGCGTAATATTTAATTCATGGACAAAACTTAGATAGAGTTCCTATCAAAATTGGACTTCAATTCTGATTAAGATACTGTATGACTGTAAAATAATTTTACACGAAAATTCAAAAGAAACTATTCATTATATACCAGAACGTTTTATCGCATTAACAAATAAGATAATGTGGGAAAATGATAAAAAATCTAATGAACATTTGACATGTATACAAAATCAAATTATAATGAATTACCCTTAGAGTGTTTTTCTTGTTGCCCAAGTCACAACCAGGAGGAGGCCTATTGTTAGGCTTGTTATCAGCAAGCCTATACTCATGCATGATCCAATTGGTTTTGATCCCTCTTGGGGGCTTCCCTCCATAGAAAACCAAAGCCTTCTTCACCCCAACCTTTTGGGTCCCACCAGAGGTCAACACAGGCTTATCAGTCCCAGTAGCCTTCCAATACCCTGATGTGGCCGCCCTGTTTGGCCTCGCGCCGTTCGGATACTTCCTGTCCCTCGGTGTAAAGAAATACCACTCCTGCTCCCCAAACGCGGCCTTAGCTGTTAACCACAAACAAAATATAAAGAAAAATCATAATAATAATAAATAAAAAAAACAAAGCAGACCCATTTGAGTTTTGAACGTGAAGTTTGAATCTTTTGATTCGTTGGATGAAATTAATTGAAGAACATACCGGGTAGCTCCCATGGATCGAACTTGTAGAGATCAACCTCGGCGATTATGGCTACCGGAAGAGGAGCAGAAGCTGTTTTTTTCTTGAGGTAGTGAACCACAAGCTCTTCATCGGTGGGGTGGAACCGAAACCCAGGTGGCAGGTTCGGTTGTTGTGAACCGCTTGATGAGTCGGTGCTCCCCATGGTCACCACCGAACAAAGCTTAATTTTATGTAGTTTTCTTTTCTTTTAATAACTAAGGTGGGTTTTGTTTTCTGGTGGCTATGTTATGGCTATGGCTTCTTCCAAGGAGGAACACGTTATATTAGTTTCGGACGAAATGTTTTGTTTTTGTTTCCCCACATATTAAGAGTGAGGCCCATGTTTTATACCGGTACGGGAGTGGGGAGTGATCGTATGTGGGAGGGTTTATCTCAACATCCAATGGTAACGCGACATGTTGCAGGGTCAGGGTTAGTTTGGTCTTTTTGGGTGGGAGGGATTTTCCCTGTGGAGTGAGGTGGCGGCGGGTGTATGGAAGAACGGGGTGGGTGTATGATGATGACGTGAACTGGAATTCTGGCCGTTGAGAGGTTGACACGTGGGATTCCAAGTTGTGGAGAAGTTGACACGTGTGTGAGAGCCAAGGGGGACTGTGCTATTTCTTTTTTTAATTTCGTTGTGTGGGTTTTTTCACTGATAGTGATTTTTAATTGTAGTATGTGTTGTGGAAGAAAAAGGGTACAATGAAATGATAAGTGTGAGGTGAAGATAAGATTTTAGTCTCTTGCTTTTGTTGGGAGAGGATGGAGCTACCAATCCATGTGTAACAAGAAAATTACCATGCTAATCATGTGGGGTCCATGCCATAATCCCACTTTCAAGTTTCAACCATGTCAATGGTAACAATACATCATTGTTAGTCATGACATGGCTTATCATCAAGATAGTGTCTTGTGTTTGTATTTTTATATTCTTGTTAATGGAAAATAAATAAATAAAGGGAAGTCACTTCAATTCAATGTTAAGAGATAGTAATATTTTTTAAGTTCATGTTTCTTTGGCATAAAATAATTTTATTTAAGTCAAATAATATCTTTAATACTATATTAAAGATTATATTATATAATAAATACTTACCAATAATAATAATAATAATAAATTGAGGACATACTCATAAATTGTGACTGAATTAGTATATATTTTTTTAATCATATTAAATTAGTGTGTATGAGGGCGAGTCCCGGTGCAGCGATAAAGTTGTGCCTTGGTGACTTGTTGGTTATGAGTTCGAATGGGGTAGGAAGTTTTTTATTAAATTAGTGTGTATTTAAATATATATTTTATATATATGTTAAATCATAAAATTATGTAATAAAAAATACATACAATTATAAATAGTATTTTATTTTTCTTTTGTGCGAATTATATTTGACTCAATAAATATTCAAACACGCATTTAGAGTATATTTATTTCAAGATTTAAAAGTTTATTTTCAAGAATTTAAACTTGGAAATATAATCTTTTCACGTTTGCTTTGAAAAGTTTATATCCAAAGTATAAACAGTATTTTGTTTTTTTTGTTCTCAACGTGAAGGACGAGAAATTTATATATTCTTATGTTAATATTAGGTTGCGTTTGATTTGACAATCAATCACGCTGAACGATAAAACTTTTGAGAGAAATTACGTCAAATGTATCTTGAGATGCATAATTTATTGTATAAAACAAATACATACTAAAAATTCATTTTCTAACTCTGTTATGATTTTCATTTAATTATAAACTCTTATTTTTAATCCTAATCATTTTGAATTTTAAAAGTATTTCTAGAAATATTAAATCTAACTAAATATATTTTTAAATCTATTCATAAATAACATTAATGATTATAATACTCGTAATGCCATTCTTTAAAATGTAATATACCTTAAAACTAATGTCACTTAAATTTTTAAGCTCAAAATATATTTTAGTCAAAATTCTTACATGAGACTCGTTGTAAATGGAAACCATGCGCTGATCTGAAATATATACTTCTTTCTGAGATGGAACAACTAAATTAGAATTATCCTAATCTATACTTTTTTATTGTGACAAACAAATTAAGATGTTGAGGGAGATTCAATTAATACATACCAACTTGGTTTCGACACACAAAATAAATTGTTTTCTGTGATTTTCGTCTCTAATAGGCTACACTTTATATATCACTATAAAAAAAGTATATATATTCCATTTATACTAATTAAACACTCCTTACTATTAGCACTAAAGTGGCTTGAGCTAAAAAGGAAATACTAGTTTAATTTATTATATTTTCATTTTTTTTATTTAAGATTGGAATTCTAATCATATTAATGATCAATTGTACCCAAAAAAAAAATCATATTGATCAAAATTTAGCACATTCTAAGAAAAATGGAAAAGTATGTATATATTAATTTGTACATAATAAAAAATCAGTGTTCTTTATTGCTAGTCAATAATTAATTTTTAAGATATTAGAGATGAACCATTTAACTTCTATTACAACATTCAACATGGTGATACTGATTAACTGTAATCACAAGAGATTGTGGGTCTGAAATTCAATGTATATAATTAGAAATTCCATTAATTGCTTAATTAATTATAGGAGTTGTAAAAATTGAAGGAAGAAAAACTGTTTGATCAAGGAAAGCAGGATTCAAGAAAATCTTATTCACAAATGTGTTTAAAGTTTTATTTTATTTTTATTTTTACTTTTGCCAAAATGTCTTCAACGACTAACATTACGTTGGTTAATTTAGGTATACCGGAGTTGGAATCTCTTAAACAAATCTTGAATTCAACTCTCTTAGAAATAATAATAATAATAAAGTGATTAGGAGAGAATCTACTAAAAATTATAGTTATATTTCAATTAAAGATTGATTAAGAATCCAAATGTTTCGAGTTCTGTTCCATATTGTAATGATTTTGCAATTATATGTAGTCAAAATATTAGAGAAGCACTACCTAATTTAATTTGTTAGAATATGCAACATTTTGATACTAAAGAGAGGGGAGGAGCACAAGGTTGATATTTTAACACTTGGATTTCCAATTCCTATCATGTCTTTGACTAAGGCGAGTGAAGAGTGAAGTTGATGTACATAGCTGATAGCCAATTAAGAAGATAGCATGAAGACAAAAAAAATAAAATAGCCATTATATTGCCTACAATACAATGACCAAATGATCCAATCGACACCGATAGATAGAGGCTTCAATGATGGGTGGGGTCCAAATGCTAATTCCACGACCGACCTGAGGGTCCCACTTGTAAGTCACTTGCTACAGTCCATCACCATTCACCTGCCACCAATATTAAGTTGAAAATACCCTAGCTCTAGCTACTTGTCTCATAACATGTTAACATAGCTCAAGTCGTCCTTTTATATCTTGCCCTAGACTATATACCGTTAAAAATTAATTTGGAGCAAAATATACCATGTTATTATTGTAAATTTTGAAAAGTAATAATATGTTGTTGTATCATAAGGTTTGTCACAGCTAAACACGTGCTATATATATTGTGTATGGGGATTGTTGTGGTAATTGTGTAACATAATTAATTCATCTATTGGTGTTTGTCTAACTATCCCACACAATTCATGTCTGTTGATTACAACAACCCTGATTAGACTGTAATGTGAATCCAAAAAATAATCATGCATGCACTTCTCCTTTCTCTTTAATATTGTCTCTTCTTTTTCAATTTTCAGGATTTTTTTTGGGGAAAAATATAAATAAGAATATATGTACACAAGACAAGACAAGACACAACCTCACTTCATATTGGCATTAGAAAGGGAAATTGTATATATACATATAATATATGCGATCTTATATAATGGAATCATTTTATAATAAGCTCGCTGAACAATGTTTTTAATATTTTCCAATTTCCACCCCCACAACTATTTTTCACAAAAGGCAAGTTTACTCGAAATATGATTAAGCAATAAATACTTTAAAAATCAGTGTTGTTTAAGTTTTCTTCACAAGAAAAAACAAGTAAACAATTCTACTAAATTCTTCTTATTGGTTGTTGAAAAATAGATATGCAGTATTCAAAAACAATCATATATCATTTATTTGGAGTATAATTGAAATAAAATATTTAATGTTTCATTAAAACCTAAATCATTACTTAATATGGATTTTTTCGAATTTAAATGTCATTTTTTAAATGGAAGGAGTATAATTATCATTTTGCAAGAAATAAAGGTTTATTTGATTATAGTTTTTAAAGTTATTTTTAACTTTATAAAAACAAAAGACCAGAAAAAAATTATATGGGTAATTTATTTCAACATGTGTATTAAAAATTATTTAAAAAAAAATAAAATCATAGAAACAAGAAAACAAAAATAAAGTAAAATCACTTTCCTATTTTCTTTTTAAGCTTGATGGTATTCTCTCATAATAATATATAAAACATTTCTTGATCTCGTAAAACATGTAACTACAAATATTGATGTCTCGTGTACATTTTTTTAAAAAACTCTGTTTTTTAAAACTTTTTAATAAACAAAATTTTGTTCCATTTTATTTTTTTAAAAAAACTATATATATTAAAAAAAGCTTTAATAATTGTGTTGAGAAAAAATTTGAAAACTAAAAAGCGATAATCCATTTTAAAAAAATCTCATTCTTTCTATTAGACTCAATCTTCACTGGTATACTCTTGATATTATATATATATATATATATATATATATATATATTAACTAATGTATAATTTATGCAAAAAGCATTTTTTTTGGGAATTTTTCTATAATTGTTGGGAAAAAGAGAGTTTTTAATTTTTCAAAAGAAAGATGTACATGCATGTGCTTTTGCTTGATAGATCCTTATAACCGTAAGGCCATCTTAATTTATTTTTTTTTCTGTTGTAAGCAGCATTCACATCTCAGTCTCATAATAATTGTAAGTTCAAGATCAGCAGAGGTACTTTAATTTGAACTCTGATTTTTCTAGGACCAAAAAGAAAAGAACTCTTATTTTTAATATAATTAATAATTAACTTTAGGAAACACATATTTAATAGATTTTTCCAAAAGTAAAAGAAGCAAATACTTTTATAATTCCACAAGAAAAAGTTCCAATTAAGAAGATGACGATGATTGACTTGATACCATTTTAAAGGTGTGCCTCACTGATATCTTCATCCAAGATTCTCCAGCATGTATCAGATCGTATTTGTCACTTTGTTAATCCATATAGGATATATTTTCTACAGCCACAAAGCTTTCACTCTTTATTAAGAGCACAATAGGGTACCATATAAGTATATATATTCTTACGAAAAAGATGTTTACTTTTTCGTTTTGTTTTTTTGGAATATCCTCTGCCACTATAAAACGTATAAATAGTTAGCTACCATGCATAATCGCATAAAGACTAAAACAATGTTAGTCTGCAAACTAATTTTCGGATTTGTGTACAATTAATTATTCATAATCGTATAGGTGATGATTTTACCAATGTTTAATTGAGAAATGTCTAGAATCTACTGCTTTAATAGAAGTTATGTGCGTACAGATAGACTTAAATTTGGATTCGTGTAAACATTTTATTCTTAATTCTGAGTACCAGATTAAAGACTATATTATAGCATACTATATTATATGTTCGTTTATTAACGGTAGTGAGATGTCCATGGATGACAATTATGTTTAATCATGCAGAAAAAGGAAATAAAGACCTGTTCAAAATAAATCCCTTTGATCCTGCCATCAACAATGAAAAATTATTGGAGGATTAATTTTCTTTAAGTAACACAAATCAATCTAGCAAATAAACTAGATTCTAGCTAAACATATTTAGGAAATTTAGTCTATACTTAGAATCTTTTAATATGTAAATAATTCACAATTAATCCCTCTATAGAGAATATTTATACACTACTATATATTTCTTCTGTCTCTCTTGTATTTGTCTCAATGTGTTCACGTTTCTAATCAAAAGTTATTATTAATTTTCTTTATTTATTTGACACTTAAATATTGAATCATTAATTCTTCTTCTTTATGTAGATGATATACTTCTCATGAGATTCACTACCACTCTAGTTCTGACTTCATTCAACTTTTACAATCTAAATTTTTCATAAAGGACTTGGGCCTTCTTCATCACTTTCTTGGCATTGAGATCCTCTCGACAACTGATGGCTTTCATCTATTCTAGTCACACTATGCTCTTACCGTCCTTGAACGAGCTAACATGATTGATTATAAGCCAAAGAGCACACTACTTGAAGCTAAGACCAAGATGACATCTAATAACACTCCCCTTGATGATTCAAGTTACTTTCGTGGGCTTGTTGGATCTTTACAATACCCCACCCTTACTCGCCTTGATATTTCATACAGTGTTAATTATGTGTTTCAATGTATGCATTCTCCTACCATTATGCATTTAGAAATGACCCATTGTTAATCGTTTGGCAAGTATACCAAAATATTCAAATAGTAAAGACTTGAAAGTTCGAGTGTTGATTTCCACAGAGACTTTGTTTTGTACTTGCGTTGGATAATTTCCAATTTATAAGAGGAAAAGATGAGATGAGGTAAAAGATGAGTTAAAAGAATAATAACCAAAATAATAGATATAAATAGAAGACAAAAGAAATAAAAGGAAATTCAATGGGATAGGAATGTTAGGACCTAACATGTCTTATTTGCCTAAGATGTATTATTTTATATTTTCTCTAACAATCAGGTGAATTTTTTCTATCCATATCTATTAGAATACTTCCCCTAATGTCTCATGATGATAAACCTATCTTACATATCTATTTTCCAAATGTCTTTGCAAAGACTCAATAGATAAAATGCTTGAAGTTTTAATTCTAGATGTTTGCTTTGAGGCATGGACATAATGCAATCACTCTATGTCTAGCAATGATTTTATTAAGATATCTCTTCCTTTTAGTTCTATTAGAAATTATCTTTGTCGAGTGACTAATCCCTAAAACTGATGCATATAAGACTTTCCTTGTATTTCTATTAAGGATTATCATCTGTCGAGTACCTAATCCCCAAAAATGATGCAAGAATGAATGATATATGAAATTAAAATAAGAGAGAATAATATGAAAGAAAACACCTGTTTGCATTGATAGATATGAAGCATACAATATATTTTTTGGCTTTTTAGGCCTATCGAGCCCTAACTAAGGGTTTAGCCTCTCATAACCATAAGGACCTTATACTTGAGAAGGGATTTAGAAACTGACGGAAGAGAAAGAATAGAAAAAGGGAACAGAAATTGATGGGGGAGAAGAAAGAATTCTCAAAGGGAGAGTTCTCAAGCTTTAGGTGTGTATTAGAATGCTCTGAGACTCGGTGTGTCTTTTCTCCTTGCCTTGACTCTCTTTTTATAGTTGCTGGAGTGGACTTGAACTTGCGTACTCGCGCTAAGCCGACACTGCTCGCTTAGCACAGTTACTTGTATTCGCAGTTAGCGCGCATCCTTTCGCTTAGCGCCAATGCGTGCCTTCGCGTCGAGCACGCCTCTTCTCGCTTAGTGATGGTGCATGTTTTCGCACTGAGCGTGTCTTGGACTGGACTTTTTTTCATATTTTTGTTATTTTTTGTATCTTTTTGCCTTTTAATCCCTCCTTTTAATATCTGCAAGCCATGAATAGGAAAAATATTAATTCTTAACAATTAAGCATAAATAAATGCTAAATAAATATTTTTAAGGTTATTTCCATTAAATTTTTATTATAAATAATAACTCATATTTAACAATTATCACCCATCATATATTACGATATGTCAAACGAACTATTGATGTAGAATTCCACTTAACTTCAAATACCACAATTGATCTTTTTGCTTTTTCTGATGCAGATTGGGTAAGTTGTCCTACCACTCGATGCTTTACCACCAGCTATTGTATCTATCTAGGTGGAAATCTTATCTCATGGTGTGCTAAGAAACAACCAACAATTTCTCGCTCTAGCATGGAAGTTGTGCATTTCACTTGCCTCCCCTCCACTATTATATGCTGACAATATCAATGTTCTTCACATGATCATCAATCCAGTTTTCCATGCCCACAACAAGCACATTGAATTGAATTATCACTATGTTCATGAACGAATTGCTCTTGATCAAGTTGTTGATCTATTTACTAAGCCTATGTTCAAAGCAGTATACTCTCATACATCTTTGGACCAAATTTTGCCTTCAACCTCAGCCTCGTTTGGGGGAGGGTATTAACGGTAATCAAATGTCCATAGATGGCAATTATGTTAATTTTGCATAAAAAGGAAACAAAGACCTGTTGAAAACAAATCCCTATGATCTTGTCACCAACAATGGAGAGTTGTTTGAGGATTAATTTTTTTTAAGGGGCATAAATCAATCTAATAAATAAATCAGATTCTAGCTGAACATATTTAGGAAACTTTGTCTATATTTAAAACCTCTTAATCTGCAAATAATTCACAATTAATCCCTCTATGCAGAATATTTGTACACTATGTTATATATTTTGTACTTATGCAATGTGTTCACTTTTCTAATAAAAAGTTATACCGTTTATCAATTTTCTTCCTTATCATATATATATATATATATATATATATATATGTATGCATTAATTTCCAATACTCACCAATTCGTGAAAGCGAAAGAAAACTTGGTGTATTATTCAAGGAACGTGGCCTCTGTGTGTGTATTGATACTATAGATATTATAAATTTAATAAAAAAATATTTTAGTAGTATGATGTATTGATATATCAATTTTCTTTACCAACAAAATTACTTGTTTTTTTTTCGCAGCAAAAAGAATTATTATTATATATGTGCAGTTTGTAATTTGACTCATGCTGTGAACAAATTAGCAAACTAATGAAGATTTACATCAGAAACCCAACGTTAATCCCTGCACAAATACCACCTGACTAAAGTAAACATGAAAAGAACCCAAGCTGCATAACTGCAAAACGAAGAAGGGATATTAAAAACACCCCCTTTAACAGCCAAACGTAAACATCACCAGAAAGCCACATAAATTATATACATAAATTATTAAGGCACAAACTTAATGTTCATATTGATAGTTTAATTTTTATATATTAGACAAACTCTAAACCAATAGCGATAAACTCAATAACAAAAATGTTAGTATATGTTTTCTTTATTTTATAATTAATAATTCAATTTTATTTATTTAGAAAATGATGCACTCTTATCACAATATACAGGTATTAAGATACATAATTTATACACAAAACAGTAAAGGAGAACAAGAATTTTAAATTAATTAACCATTAAGAGTTGTTGAGGAATTTGATAGATACATATCGTGGTTATACAGTTGTTATGCAATTGAATTACATAAGCATGCACCTAGGTCGATCCATAGCCAGATACCATGTTATCTATCAATCGATATCCATCTCTTGTGGAAAAACGTATCTTCTCCTTTATTTTATCTCTTGGAAAAGCAGAAAAAGGGTAACATTGTGCTTGTGCCATAACATTTATTTTTTGTCCTAACTTTACTTGATTTTTCTCCTAGTTCACTTAGGTAGTATAGTCACAGATATATAATAGGATGCGCTTCATGGACTGAATAGTAACATGTAATAATTAAATTCACCTAACACAGGAATTTATTAGAATAGATAGTAGATTTAAGTCATTATGTACCATCCCAATCTTTCATAAATGCTGCATTTATATGGTTAAATATAGTAGATACGTCCCTCAACCATTTTACCTATATTAAGAGATAACACATGGAAGTTTTTCAATCATGTAGGGAGGACTGGAGGAGGTAGAATAGATCATGCAACAACATGCATTAACAGGAAGAAAAAAGTACAATAGAAAAATGTGATATTTAGTAAATATAATTGTTGCCAACTACACTCTAAAGAGGGGTTGCCAATTTAATTAGACATAGGAATGGAGTTAATGGACTTGCACAACCATTTTTGTGTTTTTCATGACCTTTCCCTCTCTTGCATCGAAAAACTTAATTAAGGTCACCCCTTAATTGTTAGGTACCTTCAGCACGTTACTTTACTATTTCTAATGACTTATTTACTGACTTTCGCCTGCAAAACCTTTTTCTTTACCTCTTCCGTTTCTCCTTTTTTCCGTAGGTTGTTTTTTTGTGCCAATAAGGAGTATAAGACAAGCCTCCTTGGAGAATGGCACCAAATAATGCCTAATTCCCTCCTTCATTGCAACTGATTTTGAGAGAACCTCTATTGCATGACCCTTTCACACGTGATTGGGACCTTTTCATTCAGTTGGCTTGCGCTGCTATCCATCCTTCTCGGCTAACCCATAAGTTTGGCATCTTACACATGATTCTATGGCGCCATGCCAAAGTCCTTTCACAAATCCCTCTAATTTTTATTTTATTTTAAAAATACCTTTAACAAAAGGAAAATTAACCAAAAGATGTCTTCATTTATCTAATCCTGTTTACCAAGGTGAATCAAATAAGAATGAAATTGATTTCGCATTTTGCTAGAGTAAATACATTTGAAAAACTAGGAAATATAAATCACTATAAATTCTTGTTCACCTATGTTCCTATATACCCTCATCATATCTCAATGCCCTAAAACATGAAACTTGTGATGTTCCCATAACCTACATGACTTGATCAATTTCATTTTTAGCATGTGATCCTTAGTTACATGATCATTCCTAATGTGGTCCATAATTATTAAGAATATCGTGATGTGTAAGTATGTCTTTGTCTTTTTAATTTATATTATTATTATTAGAGAAATGCTAACAATATTTTCTTTAAGAATTTTTTTATACTCTTTAGCTCTTAAATATTTTTACCGAAGGAAAATATTAAAGTTTTTACAAAATACATAAGTTCATGATAAAAAAATTTTGAAATAAAATTTTTTTACAAATTATAATTGTCTGTAATTTCATAATTTGAAAATGTTATTTGAAGCTTCCATTGTGAGTACTAAAAAAAATTATGTGACCAAGGAGTAAGAATGGTAAAAAAAAAATATAGAAGGATGAAGTGGAAAAATTAGCACCAAATTATTATCTCTTTAATCTCTTATAAGTTTTTACTTTTATTTTTTTAAAAAAAATTATCTTATAAAGACGACATGTATTTATTTATGCATGGGAATAAATTTTTTTATTAAATATGTTTGAGTAAAAACAAAATTACTTTGTAGGAGAAATTGCCCCGACACTTCTCAATGTGCATTTGCCCCTTAATACATATGACCAAGTGTGTATTTGGTTAAGCATTGAAATTCATGTTGAACAGAAAATATATGCGTTCCAAGACACAAAATTTAATGCAATGTGAGGGAAGGCTTTTTTTAACCCCAGTTTTGTTCGCGCCACTAGTTCACAAACACACACTAATTTATATTTAAGAGTATCCAATGGCCAAAAACATGTATGCTCTCTTTGGCTTAAAAAAAATAGTAGTGAATGAAGAAATAAGAAAGAAAACTAAGATTGAGAGAAATAAGAAAAGGAGAAATAAACTAAAATATATATTATTTTTGAATAATTATATTATTAGTGTAAAGTATTTACTAATTTTATTGATGATTAATCTTCATTGAAAAGATATTACTTAAAAGATTTGAGTGTAATACTACTTGAACTAACAATTTGTTGGTAAAATATAAATTATTTGAATAAATATAATTAAATAAGAAATGACAAAAATAAATCTCACAACATATTTAGATTGATAAAAAAAAGTAGAAAAAAATATTATATATAAGTACAAGATCCTATATGCTTTATGAGAAATTTGTTGAAGAGCTCTATAATAATTTATACTGACAATATTTTATTTATTTTATATTCATAATATATTTGATGCAGAGAAAAATCTTATTATTAAATATAAAAATATGATTGAAACTTTATATTTTTTTTTATTTAATACTTTTCACTTTAATTAATGTATTAAGAAATTACCTAAGAATACCTTTTTATATTATAATAAATTTTTGTGCGTGTCACACAATAAATTATGATTTTATACTGAACTCCTGTTTGCTAAATAAAATAAGTTGCAGTCCTTTGGCATGGTATATCATTCTGCCAAATTGATCCCGTTTTGACTACCAAAAAAGAGGAATGAGAAAAGAAAAAACAAAAGATAAATTGTACAAAAAGTATAGTTTAGTGAAGGAAGAAGTATTGTTTTATGGATCTTTTCACTCCTTTTCTTTACTTTACTAAACAAAAAATTTCCTATGAAAACAAACGTAGAAGTAGTGGGTGGATAACAAGAAAATACCATCAAATAAAAGGCAATTCATCTTAAATATCAGATAGATCTCTATTCATAAGTTGAGGTGAGTTTTCTTCTGCACGTGGATTTTAAGATAAAAAGGCCGCAAAATGATGCTTGTACGCATGCATATATAAGAGGGTAAAAGGATATCCAAATATTAAATTTATAGAATGTAATCTATTCCAAAATACGCTTACGAACAAAAACGCGTGCTTATCCTCAGTGATATTTCCAGATTTTCCTATTACCTTTGTCAAATTTACCATCTCTCTATTAGTTCCACATATTTTTTCTTTTCGTAATAAATGCACTCGTGTGTACTCTCCTTTCATGCATTATAGATTACCACTTCAAAAAGAGATCAAATTAGGAATTTACAAGCATCGCCTCACTTTTATTTTTTATTTTTCTTGTGTATGATGATCAGTTCCTGAATTGGCCTAGTAGTGACCAAGTAAAAGCCACACGTGGCCAAACCAAGAACCATGAAATAATTACCATACAATATTTGGAAGGAATTTAATTAATTTAAATACATTCTTTATACGTCTTCTATCATATCTTTAGTTTCTTGCTAATCCTTTTGACTCCACTTTAGTACGGTGTGATTTAGATGACTACATTTTTTTCCGCTAGAAATTAAATATGGAATTCCACTATTAATTCCTACCGCATAATTAAAGCCCCCTGGATCAAATTCCATGGAATTAATGTAATTTGTAAATTGCATTTCGCTTTCATATCCGAAAGATACACTTGAACAGAACAAAGGGGTGATTGGTTATGACTCATCAAGTAGAGCTTATGAAAGGCAATCAAGGTTGAATTAAGAGCATGGTTCTGCCTAGCCTTATATAGAACGTGAGAGAAAACGCAAGTTTAAGGGTTGCTTTCACTAATAGCTGTTTTTAAGTCAAATTTTGCTGACATTGTTTGCAAATGCCGATCAAATTTCCATTTTGTCGAACAAGACAAATTTATAAACAGGACACAAAAGCAAACACCACCACAAATATTTAATTAAGTCACTATGTCGTCTTAGCCATGAAAATGATCCTGTGAACTGCGGAAAATACTATGTCATCTTTTGTGTATTCAAAGCTTTCCTTTTCTTCCTCTCTGTTTAGCATGATAAGGGTTTGTAGGTCCTTAAATTTATTTAATACTTACAATAATAATATGCCCTGGCAGGTTTTAAATCACCATGCATGCACCATTATTGGGCTATAGCTAGCAACTAGCTAGTGATTAGTCACACTAGGTTAAGTTCCAGGTCATGCTTGCATCCATTTTTTGCTAAGTAAGCTCATCATTTCATCATGTATATGGCGATATTTTCGGTGCTTTTTGACCAATTAATGTGCTCTATTGAGAATTACACTTCAAAAAAAAAAAAAAAACTGTGCTCTATTGAGATATCTAATAATATATGGTATGACGTAAGTTGCACTTACACATGCGTGCATGCTTTTACACATATTTTAGTACTAGGTTTTACAAAGGCTTTGTTTTACTAATTAAATGTTAAATATTCGTCTGATCATGATTATTATTTGGTGTACAAAATGTTTTTTTTGGAATCTATCACCAAATAATAGAGATGTTGATTTACCATGCATGATATACGAAGACAAGTTGGTGACCAATTGAGGATACTTATCATATAATAAGCTTGCAATATTCTCGTCCATGATTAAAAATTTCAAATGTAACGCATTTAAGTATATATCGTCACCTAAATTTACAGACAATTCATATTTGATTCTTAATTATACTTTCGATTAATTTTATTTTCTATACGTGCAAAATACTAAATTTTAACAATTAAACACTAAATTTATTATTTTTTATAAGCAAATTTCATTGAAAAAGTGTAAGAGGCTAGCTAGGTATTCTAATTAACTCTTATATATACAATATGGCATAAGGTCTTTGAGTGGAAAACAACTTTTACAAGTGTTTAAGACACTCCAAAGGACATCCCATCCAGTTTGATGCAAAGGTAATTTATTGTCTCCCAGTGCTTGCAAATTGCAACTATATGTACATTCAATTAATATTTGAAGTCCTCACCTTTAATTGCATCAAGTACACATAAGAAATCTCTATGACTACATGATGTGATATTGAAGATAGAAGATCCATTAATTTGTTGACCAAGATTTTCATTCTCAGACATCTACTTCCTTCATGTAAGATTTCCATTATCCCATGCACCAGCCTATATATATCAGACACGTTACTCCTTAATGTTCTCTACTGCTATCTGATTGAAAGGTTCTTTAATTTCGCCTCAACCACAGAATCATCGTATCTTGCTATTAATATTGCACCCGAAGAAGATCCTAGGTTTAACCTTGAAAATGCTTCCTTCTGCGATCTTCAATCATATATATCAGCATACGTTCTACAATTCAATCGTTGTTGTCGCAACAAGAAAGAAGAAGGGCATTATTCTGATAATAATTGTCAAAAATATATCACTAAGTTCTTAGAGAGTAGTGCGGGGGATTTTAGAAATTCACTCTTAGGACTTAGAAGGAGGGGTTTCAAGTTTAATAGTTAAAAATTACCTGACAAAAATTCCAAGCATTTTCTAAATTTGCGTTAATATCCAAATCAAGTTTTTATAGTAAACTGTTTTAATTCCTCTCCATAAATCCAAATATATTAACATTTACACTGTTTTTTATAAAATAAAAATGAAATGTTTTTATGTGTTAGTTAATGATAATAGTGTACATATTAAATATTTAGAATATAATTTAAAAGTATACAAGTGTAAAATTTTTAAAAAGTTGAGCACTTTTGTATTTAGTGGGGCTTATGCTTCGTTGAAAAAGTATATATATATATATATATACAACATTTTTAATATACTCAAATATGAAATTATTACTTATACTAAAACAAGTTGTGTTAGTGGATTACAATATGCATTTCCAACACTTGAACTTAAAATTTTTTATTAAGCTTAAATGATTTCACGTTAATTGATTCACACGTTTCATAATATCCCGGTGATTTGATCAGAAAGCATATGAACATTTTGGGGGAAATGTGTAAGAAGATAAAATTTGCGAAGAGTTGTCGATAAAATAAGAACAATAAAATTAGAATGATTTCATGTTTTGCTGTCTATATCAGAGCCCCTTAATGGCAAAAGATCGGCCCATCAAATCAAAGTTTTGGGTTTTGATGATGGACCAGAACTACCAAGCTATGTAATGGGCTTTAACAGTCTTGGACATTTTTTGGCTGAGATTATTAGTTCTATAGTAAAAACACGAGGATTCATTTGTACATTTTTTTCTCTTTGCGTCCCTGTTCCATTTTCTTTTATTTTTTTTCTTACAAAAATATCCTTCATAAAAATTAATTTTTGGAACATATATATTTTTCAATATATACACATCTAAAATTAAGCTTCAAATTTTTTTTATTAAATTTTATAAACTAAATTCTGGAGGTGTTAATTTTAACTCTTAGAAATTAATGTTTCAAATTAATAAATTTTAATATTCGTAATGAGGAATGATAAACATCATATTTCTAACTCTTCCCTAAAAAAAATACAATAGGCAACTCTGACTCATCTCATGCGTGAAAATCAAAGTTCAGTTCTACACAAGTAAATGATGCCAAAAGCTTAATGCTTCATTAAATATTGCCATCGGAATATGTTAATTAGTCTCCTAATCCAAAGCACACGCTCTTTTTTAATCATATGAAATATTTATTGGTCTTATTGAAGAGTAATTTTCGTTAAAAATTTTAATTGGTTATTTTTAATAGGATCTTCTCTCATAATTATATATTTTTTATAGTTATTTGAATTATTTGCAGGTTTCCTTAATTTACCATGCCGTTAAGCATCCAATAGTTTGCAGAATCAATCAACGGCAAACTCGGAATGAAAAGTAAGTAAAGTGTCTTTATCTTCTTTTAATATCCGAGAGATAAAGTAGAAGAACATAAAGAATATGAACTGCAATGAATGTCATTTGTAGGCTTCCTCATGTCCTACACCTGATTAAAGATAATAAAAAAGTATGACTTAATATTATTTTTATTCTATTATGTTTCAGTTATTTTATTTTAATATATTAAATTTTAAAAGTTTTATTTTAATTCTTTATATCTTTAAAATGTATCATTTTGATATTTTTTCAATTTTTTATTAAAAACATTAATATTATGTTAATTTTTAAATTTTAAAAAAAAATCAAACTGATATGTTTTAAAAATATAAAAAATGATAATAAATTTTTTAAAATTTAATTTATAAAAAAGAAACTAAAAACATAATAAATCAAAAGTGATATTAAGATTAATTTTACATAATCAAACACTAATATCAATAGTAACAGTAGTGTTTGTCCAGCCGATGTTACATGATAATTAATATTATAGAATGATTGGACCATTTCTAATTAGTTGCAAGATAGCAGCAACCAATGCAAAACTAAAACAGGTATTCTACTTAGCGTCGACTAAAACCAATGCTACATTAGAAGATCAATCAAAATGGTATAAAACCAATGTTACATTAGAAGCTAATTCTAAATGATCTAGTGCATTAATTATGCATTAGTTTCAACTTGGATGACGTTAATGTGTAATGAATGCACTTGTGTTAGTTTGGTCAATGCTAAATTTAAATATCGGAAATGCTTCTTGGTACGACCAAGCAAATTTCGCTTTAAAAGTACGAATGCGGCCTTTTTCACCAATCACACGGCTCCCTTCTGCAAATGCTTCTTTTTATGACTCTTTCTATCAAATTAAGTGATTTCGTAAAATTATATATCAAAATTATGTGATAAATGTTTTTTTCCTGTTTTTTTATACTACAAATGCTTTTTTTTAAACTTATTTTTAGCAAATTAGGTGATTTTGTTTAAACTAGGTGATTTTCAATACTATTTACCTAAGATGAGTAATTTTGACTTATTTTATTGTAATTATAATTAATTTTAAAAAGTTAGTTTTTACATTGGTTACAACTTACAACTTACAAGAGATTGTTCTTCCTTGATTATTGAGAATTTTCAGATCGAATTAGAAATTGGTTATTTTATTTTTCTTGAAATTTTAATTGCACATCAATAATTGAATGTTTCATGCGATTCGTGTTATTTGGTTTCGTACCAAATAGCATTGCTGTTTAAATATATAGTCCATCCAGACTCATTTTCCATCTAAAATATTTCACTGTGTCACCATTGTCGTACCATTGTGGTATCTTTGTACACGACTCGTGGCTGCGTTCTTAACATAGAATTAAGGTATGCCTTAAACGTGAAGATTACTATAAATTAAACTATTAATGAATAAATATTGCGTACTGATGTGCAATAATTAATAAAAAGATAAATTTGAGCTTTCTAGCATGAGGGCATGACAGCATTCATGAACCAATATCTAACTGATGATTTTAATAATAGCTGAAAAGGATGCATACCCACAGTCACATATACATGGTGCATGTTTGAACGAATTCAATGCTTCTAACGCATATAACTTGCACGTTTCAAATTTGTTTAAAATGGGCAGAAGCAGAAAGCAACTTCAAATGGGCATGCATAGAAAACTGAGAATAAAAGCAAGGTTTAGGCCAATGAGGTGATAATGAGTTTTTAATTTCCAAATGCATTTTTAGTCAAAATGTGTTTAGTTGAAATAAAATTGAAACAATTTTTAACACAATTTTAAAACTCTTTAATTTTACATTCATTTTTAAAAAAATAATTGTAAAATTGATTTTTATTTAAAAAAAAAAATACATTCTCCGATGGTAGTTCTTGTCATCCCCACCAATACCACAACTAACATGTCATCACACAATCATTATTATTATTGTTATCATGATTATTATTGTCATATTGCTGATGTTACTACTATCACCACTGACACTATTGATGTTACCACTTCTATCAGTATTGTCATTGTTACTATTACTATTATCATTATCAGTACGAATATTATTATTATCTTCACTTGTTTTGTAATCATCATTATCGTCACTATCATATAAATACTTTTAAATTGATTTTATTTGGATAAGAAAATTTTTAACTAATTTATTTTGAAACTTAAATTAGAAAAAAAAAACTAATTTTAAAACTAAAAATACCCTAAACTAAAAACTAATTTTTAAAAATTATTGCCTAGTTGTATTTTAAATTTTTTTAAAACTTGCAACTAATTATCACCCGAGATTCAATTAGACTCATTTGATCTTTATAATTATAAAAAATTTCTTTTAGTTTCTATGTTTCAAAATATCACATTTTAGTCTTATACATATGTTCTATTTTTAGTTTCTTATTTTTTTCCTAAGGACTAAAAGAAATTAAAATAATATATGTAAAGGTTAAAAATAATTAAAATCATATATGTAAGAATTAAAAAGAAATGTTTTTAAGTATATTTTGAGAGTATAAGAAAAGTTTGTATAACTATAAAAATCACATAATTGTTAAATCTAAAAGGAATAACGGGAAAAACAAAAAAAAAAACTTTTGGTAAACGAAAAAAAGACAAGAAAAAAACTGTCACGTTTAAATCACGTGAAAGAAACGAGACGTAGAATCAGAATTACCACCTAATCTCCCTCGCAAGTGATTGACAGCTTCACAATAGGAGTCAGATGAATCCGTTTTAGCCCGTTAAAATATTTTAAATTATCATATATATATATATAGAATCTTATATAGGATCATTCTTTGCTTTCTTTTTTATTTTGTTAGGGATTATCGTTATTCTTTTTTTAAAATATTAATAACGATAATCCCTGACAAAATAAAAAATAAACCAAAGAATAATCCTATATAAGATTATATATATATATATATATGAGTGGCAATGATGAAATCCAATACCAATTTCAAGTATTGATTTGAAACGTAGTCAAAATTCAAACATGGGTTTACTCACTGCTCAGAAACCCGAAACCTGGTACAATAATAACAACGTGATACTTATCTTGTGTTTGTGGTACTACGTTTGACTGTTCGTTCATACATGCATTCGTGTTTGGTCATGGTGCTGCCGGCTGCTGTCAGTGAGACTCTACCTTACTATGGTAAAAACATTACAAACAAAAATACTAATCTATACATTTTGATTTTTATTACATTTTCTCTCTTTCTATTTAGTCTCTGTTTTTTCCTTTCTTTATTAAAATATGCCCATAAGAAAAATAAACAAATTTAACTGTGAAAATAACCTTATTAGTAAATTGCATATAACTGTTGTGTATATTTATGGTTAGCAGATAAGATGCTTATCTGTCCTCTTTTGTCGAATATGACAGTCCCACTTGGTTTTATCCCTTTCTAACCCGTGGGATGGGAGAACACACTTGTTGATCAATATTATTTTTTCTTTAGTTTTTTTTTTATTAATATTCTAGATAAAGAATTGACACATTTTATGACGTGACGTGTAAAATTAATGCTTTATCTAAAGTGTGTGTATTTCTTCAAAATTATTTTTAAAAATATTTACTTTTTAATAATTTTTTAAAAATATTTTTTCTTAAAAAATTAAACTCAAGCAAATTAACTTGTATTAAGAGTATATTTGACTAAATAATTTTGTGAGTTTAATAAGGATATACTCCATATAAATAAATTTTATATTATTATTCAATTATAAATCACCGTTGATATAATTTTTAAAATAATTATCATAAAAATTAATAAATAAATTTATATATACAATAGAATAACAAAATAATGATATAAAATTATTTTATACCAATGTATTTATTATATTTTCTAATGTTATAAATATTCATTTAACAAGTTTCTATTCAGTAAAAAAATTATTTATCTAGGAACAATAAAACTCTCTATTCAAAACTCAGGTGGTTGACTTGGGGTTATGATCTGCTTGTTGAAATTGCTATGGTCGAGTATCACTTATACTCTTCTCTTCAGTCAATATAATTTTCTTTGCTGATAATTTTTCTTTTCTATTTGAATATTTAACCTAACTAATAACTAAATACCTAGACAAATAGTTTTAATTTTAGATTCCTTTCAAAATTTGCTCCTTTTTTTTTTAATCTGAGAGACAGAAAGTGAGCCTTAAAAATGCTATTCCATTTCATTGTTGCTCTCCATACTTTCAGGCTAATCTTTTTCGCTTTTATGCGAATGATATTTGAAGATTTTGTGTTTGCTCTCTTCCAAGTCCATCCAACTAGCTTCTAAAATATGTATTTTTCCAAGGTGCACCTGTCATTCAATTATCAATTTGCTGCTGGTCCCATCTCATTGTTGCAGAAGTGGAATAAAATTAAACAGTTGGTGAGTTCTAGATTGTATAGTTCAAACAAATGATTTTCTTTTACCCTTTTTATTTGAAAAAAGAAAACACTAGAACGAAAATTAACCTTGTTTAATTTCCACTTGTTAAATAAAAACTTGATTACATTACATTTTTTAACTTACTACTACAAATACCATTCTGTTCTCATGTTCAACAATTCTGCAGTCAAATGTTTTTTTTTTGTTTTTCCGAAATGTCAATTTACTCGTCCATGAACTTTTCTTCAATTAATTAGATCGGTCTCTTTTTTTTTTCGTGAAGTACTTTTCCCTCTCTAAAACCATTTTCTTTATTCCTCTGCATGAAATCGTCAAAATACTGGTAAGAAAAAAAAAGGAAACGGCCACTTGACTATCGAATTTCATTTACGCACACAGAAGTTTAATATACGATCCTTATCACTATCTTTCTCATATTGGCAATGCGCCTACCTTCCCAAATTGGGATCACACTATCAACGGTGACTCATTTTACACGTGCAAAAAACACGTAACATATTAATAAAAATACCCTATATAGGTTTTTAGTTTTTTTTTTTTTATGCGTAAATCGAATAAATCAATTATAGGATTAGGATTTATAATAACTTATATCTCCTATTCAACCAAATGAATCAAATGTCTTTTCTAATGAGTTGCATTTCTTTAGGTACTTTAGTTGGTTAACAAAGTAATATCAAGATTGGAATTATTTAACGAAACCTAACATATAGTAAAAAAAATTCTTGCTGTTCATTTGAAGTACAAATGTGATTCATGTGGCTGAGTAAGGGCTTGTGTGGGCCGAAAACTACGTCGTAACAAATTAAAATGGTCCCGTCATTGCTTTATCTCGTGGATTGGTTCATTGAACGTTTGTATACCCTACATCTTTAGCTGAAAATGAGGACCAAAATTTTCACCTTCTTCTTCTTCTTCTTCTTCCCTTTTCTAAAGGATTAATCTAAAACCCCCACGAGTTAAGCCCAAAGAATCCCCCACCTATTTACCGATTTAAAAGATTACTACTATTATTAATCGATAACAGGGTTCAATTCCTGAACCCGAACCCCACCGGTTGAACCGGGTACTTAAACCCAGACGTGTCAACCGAATTCTGAAACCCCTGTGTGAAATCATTCTGAAGAAACCAGGAATTGTTCTGGACCCGTTGGTTTCTCACGCCGCTTTGCACCTCTTCCTCCATCTTTTGCGGAACTGACGTGCCCACATGGCATAACGTAGGGACATAGAGGTCATTGCACGCGTTGTAGTTCACCATGCCTTGCGTCTGGTCCTGCACCACTTGATTATGATTATTATTCCCCGATACGAAATCAACGACCGAATTCAGAACCGAAGGGTTGGTCCAATCCATTAACCCCCCTTCACCCAAGTTCTGAACATTGATCTTCTCCTCGTGCTGCTGTTGCTGCAGCGTGTTGACACGTGGCATCGGGAAACACCGTTCATCAATCGCTGGCAGCGATTCCAGAACGTCGTCGAGTTGTGACGAAGAAGAAGAAGAGGAACCGTTGCTGTATTGAGTGTGCTCGTTGCTCGGAACGACGCCGTTTTGCACCGCCTTCTGTGCACTCGAGTTCTTCTTGTAGATACGACACAGAACCCAGTCATCAAGCTGCATCATCAATAAAACATTGAAATTAGTTAAAGGTATAATAATTAAGAAACAGAGGACGTTAATGATATAAAATCATTTATGATCATGCCGAGCTTAATTAATATATCCAATGTTCAATTCCAATGCTTCCCACCTTTATTCAATTAACAAAAAGCAAATTTTCAGTTCAAATTAAGTGAATTCGAAAGCATCATATAAAATCGATGATACTGGTGTGACGTTAAGTAAAACGATTGAACTTGATTAAATTAATGAAAATATGCATGTGTGAATGCACTTATGTATTATAGTTGTAAAGGAAAATTTAAGATTGGAAAATAAGAAATGGAGGAGCCATTGAAAGTTTAAATCTTCCGTTAATAAAAACTAATAATACTAAAAAAGATAAAAAAAATTAACTTTTATTGATAGAAAAAATGTACTGTAGCTGTGTATATACCTTGGTGCCGGTGTTTTTTCGGGAAGAGTCGAGGAGGCGATACTCGTGCATGATCCAATTGGTTTTGGTGCCTTTGGGGGCTTTGCCAATGTAGAAAACGAGGGCTTTTTTTATGCCAACTTTTCTACCTTCGGTGGTGATGATCTTGTCGGTTCCGGTGGCTTTCCAATAACCCGACCCGGCTACTCTGTTGGGTCGGGACCCGTTAGGGTATTTCCTGTCTCTAGGGCTGAAAAAGTACCACTCTTTCTCACCGAAAATCGCCTTACCTGCAAAAATTAATCAATCAAATTTATTCAATTCAGAACAAAGTAATTAACATTTAAAAAAAAAATGGAGATGGGTGAGTGAGTGGGTTGAATTACTTGGAAGAACCCATGGGTCGAACTTGTACAAATCAATTTCAGCAATGATTGGAAGAGAGAAATGGTGGCCAGCGACCTTGCGGCATAGATACTGAACGAGGAGCTCCTCGTCGGTGGGGTAAAACCGAAAACCAGGAGGCAAACTCAATTGGGAAAGAGGGTCTTTCTCTGGAACTCCCATTTTTTCAAAAACACAATTTCGATCTTCAAAGAAGAAGGTGCAAGGAAGAATGAACAGAACCACCGGTGATGAAGAAGAAGAAGAAGATGAAGTAGCAGGGGAAATGTTTTTGTTTCCTTTTTTTTTTTCTTTCTCAGAAAACGGTAGACATGGGTCGTTATTTATAGCCAACACATGGGCTGAGATAAGTACGGTTATCTTTGTCTTACTGTTGGACGGGTGGGACCCACTTGAGTTACTCTCCTCTTAGAGTTCACCACGTGTCCTCAACAAAAAAAAAAAGCATGCAGACACTCGAGCTTATCTGGTTCCGATACGGTACCCGTCGCGTTCGGTAGGTTCATTGCACGTAGCCGAAAACGTAAAAGTAAAAAAAAAATAAAAATAAAGAGTAAATAAAACTAGTACTTTGTTCATTCAATGATTACAACAAAAAGAGAAAAAAAAAATAAACCACGCCGGGTTGAGTCATACGCGTGAAAGTTTAAAACCCTAATTAATTTTAGGCTATCAAAAATTTGTTTTATTGCATGCGTTTGGCAA
The DNA here is from genome assembly GCF_004193775.1 of Glycine soja. Taxonomy (NCBI): domain Eukaryota; kingdom Viridiplantae; phylum Streptophyta; class Magnoliopsida; order Fabales; family Fabaceae; genus Glycine; species Glycine soja. Next base: position 42,510,001 of record NC_041013.1, read on the forward strand.
ATTGCAATATTGTCAATTTGTTGAATTTTAAATATTTATGATATTACTATTAGTAAAAGTATGATTAGATAAGTAAGAGATGATGAATTTAATTCTATTGAACAGAATGGACAAATTGAGCTAAGCGATCCCAACATAAAACATTATTCATAGAGGTAATTATTCCTTCAACTTGAGAAATTTTCTTTTTAAAAAACACTGACTAAACAAGATTTTAAATACTTTTTTTAAGTAATTCCTATCCGTACGCATGAAACACGTGCCCTTTGCTACAAATCGACATTGGATCATTTGGGCAACTCCCTTCAGCTATGTATATATTTGGAAATTGTTATGAACAATTAAAATATGTTAAACATAACAAGATGAAACAAATCTTTAAATAAATCTTAATTAGTGCTTTAATTAATGAATTAAAAATAAATTTTCTATTAAAAAATATTATTACTATGATGATTATGTTATTATAGTATAATTATCAGTGCATCTATAATAAAAAAAAAGGTATCATGAATCTGATTTGATATGTTAAAGTAATATTTACCGCAGTCTCAATTATTTCTCACTGTTTATTCTTTTATTTAAAAGAGAAGCCAACGAGTCATTTTCTGACACGTGTTAATCATCATACGATTTCCATTCAGTATTCATTATTATCCAGTTTCTGTCATATACAATTGTGTGGGATCACTTTTTTTTTCAGAAAAAAAAGTGATATATTTGGGACGAAATCATTTTTCACGCGCGAGTTTAAACCACGTCGGCACCAAGTAGGGTTTGCGGGAAGGGTGTACACGTGCGGGCACGTGTCCATGTGAGAGATTAAGAGTTAGGCTAGAATTTTGTCAGAACCGGTAACAGAGAAAAGGAAAGCAGCATAAAGAAAAGCTCGTGCGGTGGTTGCTTCCACCGTTGGACACATGCCCCCTCCCTTTGTTTTTTCGTGCCTCTCTTTTTAATCTGCTTATTATTTAGGTGTTTCTTTCACTCATCAACCTCCAGCTGCACGCTTACAAGTATGAAATGTAATATAGGTATGGGTGTGGCTTTCAAGGTTTTGGGTCGTTTTCCAAGAAAAGATAGGGTGGTGATGTGGCTAGTCAAGGTCAAAAATATTATCATAGAGTAGTGTGAATTGTATAAGGAAAGGTTGAATTTCATGAAAATGATTACAATTATATGAATTAGGGTTTAATTTATTCTATTGAAACACATATTTATATTTAATGTTGGATTATATCTCAAACAAGAGTATTTTTGGAGGAAGAAATTTGTGGGGGAAAAAGTGATGTGAATTTTAGATTTGTTTGTAATTCACTGGCGATGATTCTAGCTTCTTCCTTGATTGGTGACGTAGTAGAGTTTTATGAACGTGGATTAGAGATAGGGAAGGGAACAAATTAGTGATCGGCATGTGTTTGGTGGTGTTGTGTATTAATTTAGTCAAGATACAAAATGTAAAAGAACACAAAAAAATAATGTGACGTGAAGGGGTTCGGTGTAATGTCAATGGTGATGTATGATTGTGTTTGTGAGTGGATTTGTGAACACGACGGTGGCGGTATTTTGACAAGTATACTATAGCATGAGAGATTAATTGTGTGGTTGACACTTAAACAAATAATATGAAAATGTTGAAGATTGCAATAAAGAGGCACTTGGGTCAATAGGGTGTTACTAATTGAGAGTTTATATGGTTATCCTTATAATTTGGGGGTTAATATTGTTAATTTTTAACCAATTAAATAATATTTCAGTTTCTTATTAATTATTTTTTATTTTTTAAAATTAATCCTTGATTATTACTTTAAAAATTATAATTTTTTAAATTAAAAAATATGATTAAAGATAATTTTAGAATTTGAATCTTAAAATCTTTTTAATTATTTTTAACATTTTTTTTATAAAACCTATGCTTAACAAATAAAAAAAAATTCAATTCTAAACCTCAAAAGAGTTTTCTTTTATAAAAATATATTAAAAATAACTAAAAAATTTTAGGATTTAAACTTCTAATATTATCTTTAATTTAAAAAATAATAATTAAGAACTAATTTAAAAAACAAAAAAATAATTAATAAAAATATCACATATAATTTGATTGATTAAAAAATTAACAATATTAAAACTCCTAAAATTATTGAGAAACCATAGAAATTCTCGTTATTACTTTTGTGTTATTGTGATGGGAATTGGCCTTTGCCACGTTTACATTCGAAGTAAGAGGTGGCTTCAGTTTAATGGTTAATGAAGCTAAAGAGTAGAAAGGTTCGGGTTCAGAGAAAATGGACCAGCAATATGAAGAGGGAACAACGATTCTAGCACCTACCACTCTTTTGTTAATTTCGTTTTTACAAATGAAAACATTTACTACTAGGCATAAAGTATTTAATTAATGCGATTTTGTCTTAATTGCTTAAAAGTGTTAAAATTCAAATTGCTTCAATTCTCTTACAAGATATTGCTAATTAATCACCTTTTTCCCCTGCCCCCTTCTTGCATACTTCCTTTGTATAACTTGACTAGTATATGTAAGGAAAATTCGTACCGCCTGTGATTTTGACGAGTTTATTCAATTTCTAGTTTTTACCAGAAGCTTAGTCAATTATTCAATGGCATTTTCCCCTTTAATTTCTCGCATAAATTAAGTTTGTTTGTTTCTCTTCAGAAATAGTCTTTGGTATATACATTATTTATACTCGCTCGGTTTATTATAAAGTAGCCTTTTAATTATATTATTTTTATTTGGTGATATACTTTAAGTTTACATAATCTAAAAAGACAATTTTATATGGAAGACTACTAAATTTGGTATTGTGATAACACAGAAGTCGATCTTTTTTATTTTTCTTTTCTTTTTAGCCGTGACTGAATCCATTTAGAATTCTAAAATGGGGTGATCATGTCAAACTTTACCTTCGTTAACATCACGTGCATAATGAAGGTCTTGGCCAAAGGCCAGAAAAGAGAAAGGAAAAAGAAAAACACACGATCCAGTGATAGTTGTACTACTTCATTATCGTCGAATTTGCCTTTTGATATATAAAAAAAAAAAACAGACTTTTCTCTCTTGTAATGTATAATATTCATAACTATCAAGTGATGAGCGATAATATTAAGTTATTTTTTACAAGTAAAGAATATAATCAAAAGAGTACAAGGATGTTTCTTCAACAATAATACACTTAAGAGGATATATGAATACAGTCAAGAGGACTATCAATTGTAGAAAAGTCAAGTACTCCTTTTTCTGCATTGCCTACTCTTCTGGTCAAGGAAATTTTCTAGAGTTCAATATGAAGATTAATGTTTATGACCAATTCATTTAAGTGTTTTTTATTTGTCTCTTTGGTGTAATTGAGAGGTATGTTTTCAGCCCGAGAAACGATTACTCCATCATGCATATGAGGTTAGGTTTTTGTTTGGTCCCTAGAAGGTAAACAAGACTAAAATGAATTCAATCTCTAATATCAACCATGAACTGGGAGTGTACATCTACTAAGAATAAAAAATCAAGATCAAGATCTTAGCTTGACAGGTTCAGCAATGAGCAATTAAGCAAAAGTGGTTGAATAGCACATGCATGGACAATTATATTGGAAAAAAAAGGAAGTTCCTAGTGACAAGTTATGCTGAAGGAAATAATCAGTATTGTCAGCATATTTTTTTTTAATCAATCAGTGGCTTCTAGGGATTATTTATTATTAAAGGTTAATTGAAAGTTGAAACTAACAGAAGCAAACCTTTTAGAATACTATTGCAACGATCTTATATTATTTAAATCAACAAGAAAAGAAAAACTACTCAAAAAGGAAGAATAAATGAAAATATCTTGGTACCTTGAAAAACGAAGCACTTAAAATTGATTAAAAAATCCGGGAAGTGAAATAGAGTAACAGACAAATCAACACACAACATGATGTTTCCTTTTTTCTTTTCGTGCATATGGCTAAGAACAACAAACGATCGAATATAGGCAGAGAGTTGATGTCTGAATGCAGCTAGCATGCATGCAACAAGTAACTGATTTTGTTAATTAGGCTTGTTAGTGTAACGTGTGGCATGACACGCATTAATTAACTGTGTCCTATTTTGTGTTCTGTAGGCACCAAACTATCTATATAGATAAACGTCAACATGGTGGCTCGCCAAACCTGAGAGTTCAAGCATAAGTTTTTTGACTCAGGCCTAACCTAAAACTAAAACTAGTAATCAACCTGCTTCTTGACATGCAACTTCGTTCAAATGGAAAGCCAAACCCGAAAGCTCGCACACAAACTATACTTTTTAATACATCAACGTGCTTTAACATATAATTGGGCGGCCAATGCTCGTTTAGATTTTTATTTATGCCTATCCATATTAATTTTTAATCTTTAGATATGTTGGGATGAAAATAGGTCAATGAAATATCAGCAACCAGCATAAAGTTTGGCTTGTTTTTTAAAAAATACTCTTTTTTAAACAATACCAATATAACTTACACTAATTATTACATAATTTAATAATTTTAAATTAAATAATTTTATTTCAAAATTCATTATTGAATTAAAAGTTCTTCATAGATAAATCACATCTACCAAATTTTATATTAATAGAAAACTATTTCATATCTTAATCAATACTACAAAAGTTACTTTTGGCGGCTATTTAATAACAATAAACTAATTGCCAGTAAATAATTATTAAAACCAATTCTTTTACCAACTACTAAATATTAGCCAGTAAAAAGTATGCTTTAAATGACAATATTGATAATTATCCTTGAAAATGAATAATAACTCACGTAATGTATATTGACTAATAAGTAAGATTGTAATAAAGATTATTTTTTGTTCTTCTAAAGATCATTATTTTTTATTTTCTTTTGTTCACCTCCTGAGTTATATACAATGCAATCGTTACAGTGTGAAAGATCTGCAACACCTTCTCTCGCTTTGATTCAGTGGTTGTCATTGTCCTCTGCCTTTAGATCTGTCATCTTCTCTTCCGACGTTGCAGAAAGCGATGGACAACCCCGAAATTGACACGCACGTGTTGAATTTGCTAGTTTTGAGTAGAAAGAAACGATCGACAGCACGATTCGCTCTTGATTCTTGAATCCAAAAGTTCATGAGTTTGTGTTCTGTATGAAGTTATGGAGAAAGTCAAGTCCCTTGAAGCAATGAAGTTGAAGTTGATGGGTAACAACTACTTTTTAGAAACCAAGACAGATTATCCATGATGCCTTATTCTATCTTTTGGAGACAAAATAAGACATCATTGATAGTAGGTCATGATTTCTGAATAGTTATTACCCCACCAACATCAACTTCATTACTTCAAGGGACTTGATTTTGTCCATAGCTTCATACACACAGAATACAAAACATGCACTTTAAGATACCCAACATATAAACAATCATATCATTTAATATCTGCGAAGCATCAAATGTTTCACTAGTTCAATGAATCAATGTCCAAACTACCCCAAATGTATAATATCTTCAACAATCCTTAGGTTTAAACAATAGAGACCACACATACATGCACCTAGTGTTTCCATATGTGAATCTTCTAAGTGAATCAATTCAATGAGCTAATTTACAAAACTACTCGTATTACTTGCCTTAGTTGCCAGGTAAGATTCACACATACAACTTTAACAAATCAAATTGTTCTAGCCATACCCTAATCAACATATCCATTCTTTTCAAATCCCATATGATCCCATTAGATAAACCATTTCCAAAGTCAATTTTAGTTAAATTAAACACAACCCTAAGTAAACTCAACAATAATTTACCACCACAAGTAAAAAAGAACACATATCAGTGTTTCAATTAGATTAGACAACAAAAAATAAGACAAGCTAGCAATTCCAGAGAGAAAAATGGTGATTGAAATGAGCATGAGAAATAGCGAAGTGTGCATGTCTGCGTGCTTTATATATGTTTAAAATGTGGGTAGGTCTTGAACCACTTGATATCTCTTCATGATCAATCATTTAGATCAAAATCAAGCTATAACACCATTTTTATGGAAAATGCTAATGGAAATATGCATGTTCTATGTAGGTGCATGCAATATTAGATATTTTTTCTTTTTGTCATCATGATACTAGTACAGAATATCTATCAACTTTATTTATGACTAATCTTTATCGAAAAATCTAACTAATCACTTTTGATGGATTTTTTTTTTCAATTATGTTTTTTTCATTTAAAAGATTCAAATTTGAGATATTACTTAAAAAAACTGGGTTTATGACCCTTCAAACCAATAACTTCTTAGCAACATCATATATCTCCTACCTTACATCTTTTTAGTCAATCTTCTTAACTATGCGACAGCTGTTTGGTATCAAATGATTCAATTCTTTTATTAGCTTGGAGTCTAATTAGTTATTCCAAGTAATTTGTTTCACAACTTTGCTTCCAATTCGGGTCTTGGGTAATGAGACGAGTAAAAGAAGAGTGTGGTTTATGATATGGATAGTTGTTATTTGGATGATTAGGGAGAGACCACTATCCTTTTTCAAATGGTATTTGGGATATTACTTTTATAGTTATATAGTGAACACGATCAACCTTATTACTTTTTTTTATCAGCCAAAAGAATATCATTAAAAGGAAATGGTACAAGAAATACCACTCCAAAAATATATGGAATATACACACATGAATAAGGATCCAATACCTATATGGTTACTAAATATTTAGATGATACTTGGAGTTGATTATTGACAAAATCCTCAAGTAAAGCTTGTCTCTTCTATGATTCGTTTATAAATTCAAGACAATATTTTGTTTGGTGTTATATTGACATCTATGATGTTTTATTTGCTCTAAAATATGGTGGTTGCTCTAGCATCATAGCTTCCTTTTTTAGGGAAGTGGCTTCTAACTAGTCTCTTGATGCCTCTAAATTTTCCAGTTCAAAAATTTCTAACTGGTAGGGAGGTATTTGATTTTGGCTAGATCCGCTAGATGTTTATGTCCAAACAAGGAATTCACTACCTCACCTTGTTTCCATATTGGTTTTGGTGTAGGTTTTATGCCAAGTTTTTTTTTCGAACAGCAAAATGAATTGATATATTAAAGGTGAGTTGTTGCCAGAGTAGGGGTACATAAAAAAATTGGTTTGAATTGAATGGGATTGTAATGGAATTGATTTTTTCTTTGAACTAGTTAAAAAAATGAGTATATGATTTTATAAAACTAATTCGATTAATCAAATTGTTTCTGTAAAACCAATTCAATTAATCAAACTTATTTTTATTTAAATACTTTTTATTTAAAAAAATAATTTAAAAATCAGTTCAAAATTAATTTGACTCTTAGAACTAGTTTAAAATTGATTAAAAATTAATTTAATTTAAAATTAATTTTTTAAAATCAGTTTAATTTTAAATCAATTTCTAAATCAGTTTGACTATTTAAATATAAAATCAAATCAATTAAAACAGTTTGAAATCAATTAAGTTTGATTTTGTTACTGAAACTAATTTAGTGAAGTTTAGAATTCCACATGAATTAATTACAAGCGATGAGACCTATGGCACAATCCACGCATACCCACTTACTGATGCTGAAACCTATGAGCTTTAAATGGAATGACGATACCCACTCACCCAGTCAGCATTCAGCTTCAGATAACAGACCAATCCCCTGCTATATTCATTAATGCCTTTTGTGCTTATCATTTTGCCCTACTCGAATTCCATGACTTATAAAAGCATTCATCATACACACCGTCAAGATCACATACTCCATCCTTGAACAGAATAGCATTCTGATGCTGCCATATTGCCCACACCAAAGCTACCCAAACAGCCCACCACAAAGTTCGAGCTTTGGCCCCCTTTATACGTCCTATATGCTGCCAAAAGTGGCTCTGGGGATATCCCTTGCCAATACCTTCACTTCCCCTGTCATGCACTACATCTATTCCATAATTTGTGAACAACACTGCAATGGTTTTGTGCCAAGGTAAATTTGGAGATGGAATATGTAGTTGTTTAGGTGTTAAGAGTTTAAGAGAATATAATATGGTGAAATTTCTAATTGCTCAAGTATGTTTTGGAATGCAGTGGGATTGCTAGACCCTATTTAACGTTGCTAGAGATTTAATATTTATTGAATTTAATTGATTTTAAAAGAATTGATATGAACAATTGAAATCAGATTAACTCGAATCACCTTATTTTATAAATTATAAGAAAAAACAAACAAGCCAAAATTACCCTGTATATTTATATTTATTTGTATTGGGCAAAAAAAGAATTAATTGAAAATAAAATTCTAATTAAATGAATGATATTTTAAAAAATATATCATTAAATAAGAGATAATTAGTTTTTTTAAGAGAAAGAGAGAATTAGCAAAAATTTATGTATATTTTAGTTCATCACATATTTACATATAGATTTTTTTTCTTTAATGCCTATGCACGATCACATCATACAAATAAAAAAATTTACATTGGATTTAGAAATAATTAGACTCTAACGGATAACTTCCACCACATCAAGGTGACGCTCTATCATTATATCCCTTGCCTCCATTGAAAAATAGAAGTGACTAATCTAAGACAATGGGTCAAGAAATTCAACATTACTATTCTTAAATAACTTATTAAAGTTAGACTTTCTTTTCACATTATTACAAATAAGAAAATTATGTACACATCTAATCACAAATCACTTTAAAATAATTACTTTAAAAATTAACAATTTTATATTTATAGTGAATTGTGATTTGATGATTATATAAAAAAATTTACAATTTCAGTTTATAATTTTTTTTTACTTATAGTTTGGTTCGGAGATAATAATATAATTTTTTCTGTTTAAGAATATATGATGTTTAAGGTTTTTGTATAAGTATTAAAGAATACAATTAATTTATTGAATTTCAAAGGAAAAATTAGATAACTTTCTAATATATATTTTTTATCTCTTTAATTAATGATTCATTTATTTTGTTTATGTATTATTTCCACTAAGTATATATTAAGAGTATTCTTAATATATATATATTAAGAGTATTCTTAATATATATATATTAATGTATCATTGATTTTGTAAAATCATATATATTTAGGAATAATTTTTTTCTCTAAAACTTTATATATTTTGAAATTGAGGGATTGGGAATTTACCGTAACAATCAGTAGACAAGCTCCACTAATCCCGGTGTTCCATGTTTTCAGCTTTCTAATTTCAAGCGATGAATATTTTCCCACGTGCCTTTGGAAAGTATAGGGTGCTTTCTTTCAATGTAATTGTCAAGTCTTGACGTAGATTCTGAAGTAAACTTGACCAATTAACCCATCCTTTGCTGCAACAACTTGGATAGAGACTGCCATCAACATGCACCCAAGAAAATTTTGTATGCTGCAAATCTTTTTCAAGTTTATTGACTATACCGACATCGGTAGGACAACTACAAGAATTGTCCTTTTTAAATCCTTTTCTTTTAATAAAATTATGATAATGATGGATTACTACAAAAACAAAAATATAGATTAGTTGTTCCTATAAGAATAGACTTTATTGATGAAAATTGAGCTATTGATATAGTAGTAAATATTATAATTTATACTAATAATATGTTAAATTATGTTAATATATAATTTTGTTCGTATAAAATTAATATGTATTATCGGTATATTATTCTATTAGTATGACTATTAATAAATCTCATACCGATAATTTAATGAATAGTATTTTGAATTTAATTTTGATGTTAAGTTTAAAGATTATTTTTTTGAAGAAAAGTGTAAAGATTTTTATAACATCAACTACTTAATTAGAAATCACTACATATATAATTTTTAGGATAAAATATGTTTTTAATCTCTCAATTATTCTTTTATTTTATTTTTAGTTTCTCAATTAAATATTGGCTGTTCATGGTCTCCAAACTAATTTTTTTGTTTGATTTTTAGTTATTACTGTCAAATTCCTCCGTTAAAGGTTATTGTTTTTCTTTTTGGCCTTTAGAAACGGCCAAAAAATTGATAGCTTAACTTTTAAAATCTTTTAAATCATTTTCCGCCAGAAATTGTTTCCCTTAGATTTTAGACAACGATATAAAAACAGCCCATTGCAACCAATTTCTAGTGGATACATACATCATAAAACAAATGTAACACCTCACTTAGAAATAAAGAAGACAAGATGAGTCAATTAGAAAGAAGGAAGGAGCTTCCTCAGCCCAAACAATACCTCTGCTTAATGATCCATTATGGTGCTTGGGTATATTATTTGCACTAATAAAAAATAAGATTTTTATATCGGTTATTTAAGATTTTTAATATAGGTTAATAATTGATGTTGAAAGTACCAATATAGAAAGTATCATCGTTAACATCGGTTTTTTAAAATCGATATTAACTAATAAATACAATATCAATTATTTAAATAATCAATATTATATGATAAGAATTATGAAAAAAAGACTAAAAATTTATATATCAACATTGGTTTTTTAAAAAAATCGATATTAAATGTCACTAACTACATCGATTTTTTTTTAAATCGATGTTAAATATTTTTATTGACGATTTTTTAAATTTTTAATCATAATTTTATTCATCACAAAAGATATATTTTTTTGTAGTGATTGGTGTCCCTTCCTAGTTGCCTTCGACTTCCAGCTTGCCAAGTTTCACATTAACTAGCTAGTTCCCTTGCACATGAAGCAATGTTCCACACTACAGAACTAGAACAATACCTTTTTTATGGAAGAAAATCAATATCTAATTTCCTTCTAATTTTAGAACACTAGTCTATTTCTTTGTCACACCAATCCTCATAAGAGCAACATAGGCTATAAGTCTGTAATCTATCATCATTATCACTAGAGCAGATGCAGCCATGACTTGCTCCTGCAAATTGAAATGAAACCCTGTTTGCTTTATAGAAGGAAATTCCGCAACTTGACACTGGCCAGTAGAACAAGGGTATGTCTCGCCATTGCTATACTGAGACGCGATAAAGAGCTGGTAGTTGTAGTAGCTGATGGAAATGTACTTCACCCATGAAATAAACACCAGAACATGCTGAACATAAAAACCACCAGCAAGCAAGAAACACAGCAGGAGCAGTGAGGACAATGTGGTTGCATCTTTTGATCCATGACAGAAGCGCCGAGGTCCTGTGAGACTAAGACATGGAGTAAGAGGGTGTGAATAAATATGGAGGGAAGACTAAGTTCCATTTGAAGGTCAGCTACCACCCTTGACATGAAGTACGAGGAGAGCCTGTACATTCCTGAAGATCTTTCTTTCTCTAGCATCAATAGCTCTTAGGGAATAGTGAAAATGGCTTGAAAGAGAGGGAAGAAACCCCAAAAGCCGGATATGAAGAATAGAAGCCCAATCTGCATGTACAGTATAGTTATGATTATCAATATTGTACTTAAGTCATTCTTTTCATAATTTAATTCGCTGTCCAAACAATAGTGAAAACCAAATCATACCTATAAATTCAGAAAGAACAAAACTTACATTCAGTTCTCTAAGTGTTTTTTATGTTATTCTCTAATTAGAATTGAAATTTCATTTCAATAACTTATACTACCCTTTATGCATATTTTTATTACGCACATTAGTAAGGTAAAACTCTAATTTTGATCAGAAAACAATATGAAAACACCTAAAAAAACCACACCTAAGTTTTGTCCATTCACCAAGTAATTTTGTAAATTTATAATTATATACTTTCAGGTTTGTTATTATTAATAAATAAAATCAATTGCAATGAATGAGTACATGATAAGTTAATTCCAATGTTACTGAAGATTGAGATAAAGTTTACATAAAGCAGAAACGTAGGCAAGATCTATACACAAAGCAGAAAAGATGCATAAGTCAGAAATATTTTGAAATTATATGTCAAGAGAGAATACCTAAACAGAAATGAATAATTAGCCATATCTTAGCATTAGTAATTAATAGTTATGGTTGAAGCAAATTGTGTTACATTGAGCATTTACCAAGAGTACTCCTAAGTAACAAAACTCTAATCATTTTCCAACTTTTTGGTAAGCATAGTGAATTCTCAGCAATATTTTTAAAGATTTTACCGGTGAAGAAATATGTCAATATAATATTTTTTTATAACCACAGGAACTAAAGCCTTGGGCTTTCTATTGACATACCAGAACAATATAATGCAGCTCTCTGATTTTATCTTCCACTTTCCTTTCAAGCTCATGAATTGTGTGCTCCCTTTCACAAAGTTGCTCCTGCAAAGCCAGTTAAATAAGTTTTTAGAGTAAAGAAGCTCTATTTTACATTATTAACATGGTCCTAGAGTTGAGCATCAAAGGTGCCTCGCATTTCCATTATCTCAGTTATAACAATCATTTGAGCCTTTAGTTCAATATAAGATAGAAGATAGAAGATCATTCTGAACAATATATATGCATGACATGACACGTAATTTGGTGATCAGGCTCACCAGATAATATATCGTCAAGTTAAATGTGATCGTAGTGGATTTGCATTCTAAATTAAACTACGTACGCACCTATATAAATGTTTACTTTATATAATTATATCGCCGCATTAAAGATTCACTGCAGTTATTTTATATAATATATCGCCATTAAAGATAATATAAGATAATCACATTACTTTATGCATGGACATTGATGGTAACCGTGGTGCTCATCAGATAATCATAATCCTAAGAGTTTTCTTTCTTATGATCAAGGATTGTTAGAGGGAGAAGATAATTTTCTAATCTCACAAAAGAAAAATGGATGTGTTTAGAAAGACAATTTAATTAACAACTTTTTTAGAGCAAATTAACAATTTATTAAATAAGTGTCTATTAATAACATATATATATATATATATATATATATATATATATATTATAGTAGTTTAGTTGGTACATTGTACAAGATAAATGTTTATTTTATATAATTAAATTTTAAAATATATAAATTATATTATAATTAATAAATAGATTTGTACTTATAAATTTATTTTAGATTTATGATAAATAATTTATATTATGATATATTTTGTTTTTAATTACTTATAATTTCTTTTAGAAAAGATTGAAATTCAAGATAGAACTAAAAAAAAAAATATCAAATATATTTTAGAAGTGTGTTTAAACTTTGAAGATAAAATATATATTTGAAATTAGTTTTGATATGTATTGTCGTTTAATTAGGAATTATTGTTAATATAAATTTTAAAATAATTATCATAAAATTAACAATTTATTATATATGTGATAAATTATGATTGGATGATATAAATTTTACAGTTGCGGGCAACAAAGATGGGAGAGAAGTAGGTAGATGAAAAAAGAAAAAGAAAGAAAAATAAAAATTGTTCGTAGAAGAAAAATAAACTAAAAATATAGAGAAATATTTGAAATTAAATTTATTAGATAAATAAGATGATATAAAAATAGATTTTTATCCTTTGATACATTTGTATTTTTTATTTGTACTTTTATTTTATAATTATTTTGACTTTTCAAACCATACATATGAAACAGGCAAAAAAGTAAGATGAACAAGATTGTGTCGGTAAAGTTATGTGGAGTGTTTCCTCCCTTTCCACTCACATGAACGTGAAAATATTGCACACTGGTCACATTAAAATTTCAAAAATTTATAGGCTCTTTCTATCCTACCAAACCAAGTGAGTTCTCATATTTCTACACAGTCCACGCTCTTCTTGTCTCCTCTTCAAATTTCTTGCCCACTAAACACATCCTTCGTCAGAACGAATTGAAAAAAAAAATATAAAAAAAACAAAAATAATGAAGGAATTTTTTTTAAAAAAAATGGTATATGATTGAAAACATTGTTAAGAACTTTAAAAAGAGCAAAAAAAATTAAATAAATATATTACAATTATGTACACATTAGAAAAAAAACAACATAAGAATTATATTCAAATTTATCTAATTATTACTGTATCATTATTTATCTGTCAGTGCCAGTATTTTATTAATAAAAAAATTATTAAACTCATCTAACAGTCTTTTGTCAAAAAAAAAAAAAAAACTCATTTAACAGGGCACTCAAACAGTCCAACATGATTCAACTACTGGTTTGAGAATAAAGCAAAAAAAAAAAAAAACTTCTACTCCTTTCTATTTCTATTAAAATGCAAATAAAAACATTCTAAATATATGCTCAATCAATTAGAATTCTTAAACATTTAAAATGATTAGTCTTGAGAAATCTATTTAATTCGACTTTTGGTTAACCCAAACTAATGATTTCAATCAATTTTTTAAAAATAATTTATAATAAAAACTTATATTTATTTTATGAATTTAAGTTATATGTAATGTTAGTATAATCTTTTTGACATAAACATTTAAATAAAAATTTACCTTATTGTTGCATAATTCTATTCCTTAAAGTAACGTCACAACACAAGAAATTTTTATTAAATGATGAATTAAAAAAATTAAACAGAAAATGCATGTAAATTACTAATTCTTAGTATTTCAATGAGAAAAATCAAAACTTGTGATTTGTCAATTATTCAGCAAGAGAGGGAGAGAGAAACTGCACGTTATGATAGCAACAAGTTAACTTTGATTTTTAATTGAAGTAATGTTATAATTTACAATGTGTTTTTCTTTAAATATTTTATATAGAAAATATTAAATATAAAAATATATTTAATATCTTAAAAATATAAAATTACTTTCAATAATTTATTTCATTTAATAATTAAAAACATGAAAAAATAGAGTATTCTTTCAATTGGCATTAAAATATATGTGCTGAATTTTTTTATTAAAGAAAATAAAACTTATCTTTTAATAGTTGAGTCAAATGTTTGATTTTTTTTCAAATACTCTTAATTAAAAAAAGTAAAATAGAAGTTTTATTTTAGCATAACTAAAACATTTTTTTATGTATTAACATCTCTTTTTTGTGAAACTAGACTCAAATCCTTAAAGTAATATTTTGATGAAAACTATTCATCCATGAAGTTAATGGATATTTCACATTAATAATACAATGACCTAAAAAATACTTTGTGTGTAAAATGCATAATATATATTTTGTTTTATTAAAAATTAAAATTCATAAATAAAGAGTAGTCTATATATAAAATTTTAAAATACAAAAAAAATGATATATTTTCATTAAAAATATATAACAACTTTAAATTCATATAACATCGAATGATATATTTTTTTATTAAATTTTTCTATACATTTTGTGTGTGTATAGTAGTGCCAATACGAATTCAATATAAGTTCTCATGTAAAATATAGATACTCTTTATGAAATGCTAACTAAGAATTAATAAGTTATTAATACGTATTTACAAATGTTAATCTTTTTAAAATATTGGTTAACAAACTAAAAAGAGTAAGATTTTTATTGAGATGCATAAAATTGTGTTACTCATGACTTCTAAAATATATATTTTTTAATTTTTTAATCAATGTTCTAAAAATACTGTTCACAAAACCCATATCTATTTAAAAGTAAATATTTAATTGCTTTTTTTACATCAGAATATCCTTCGTTTAATAAGTGAGGGACTAATCTTGCAAAACACAATCAGAAACCTGAGTAAGGAATTGTAAATCTAAACTCCCTTCAATTAGACTAATATTATATATTGACATATGTTTGTAATTCTAATTAATTTCACACAATAAAAATTGTTCTCTATAAAATATTAGGAGTATAATTTGGTATGTTGGCGAGTCATGAACCGTACCAATGTATGCACCACTAAGATCAACCCCCTAAATACTCCTTTGGCCAACGCAATTGCTATGGTATGAGAGTACATATAGGCCATGTCACCATTTATGTTCTTGCTATGCTTAACTACCTGTCTATTCTAAGCTAGCTGACCTAAACAACATTAATGTGTAACAGCCGAATAAGCAAAACAACCTTAATTATTACACAAGACCGACTCCACGTTTATTACAAAGGTCTTACTAATTATTGTCTTTAGATCATTTATTAAGAAACTAAAAATAAATAAATAAATTATTGTGAAAGTTATAAAAGAGTATAAAAATAATCATAAATTACATAATTTTTTTATCTCTTAATAAAAATATTTATAGTTTCTTAATTGATATCCTAAAAATACTAATAAACATTTGTCTTATTATAATACTAGTCATCATGAAGAGAGGAAGCATAAACATTTCGTATCCCCTATAGTCTCTTTGGGTTGACCTTTGTTCTCTGGTCTAAACCTTAGTCTCATTTTGCTGGTTTGAATTTCACCTGGGCAAATTTTACTCTGCTGGTATTACATAACAGTTTTTTTTTTTTCTTTACATTATCATGACATTTTTCCTTTTAAATAATAATTTATAAAGCAAAAACGAGAGGTATTTGGGAGTCAGATGTAATTTTTAAATTAAGTAAAAGAAAAGTATATTTGCTGTTAATTTCAAGGAAGATCAGAATCATTTTCTATTGTGTATATATGCCATTATGTTGAAGAAAACAGATGACTTTTTTCTAAAATGAGAAGGTTAAAGTAAAAGGTTTTAGGAAGATTAAAACATCTATCTTAAATGGCAAAGGGCTCATTATCTTTTTTAATTAAGGTTGTGACAAACTATTTTACAAAAGAGAGAGAAGAATGAGAAAGATATATCTCAAGCGATATAGAAAGTTGAAAGATACCTTTATCTTATTGTGTAGTAGTAAAGATTATTTTTCTAGACTATGTCGATCAGGTCGTTTTCGTTTTCACGTTAAATCATGTTTTATTAATCATCTTTTTTATTTTTTAGTATCCCGTTTTATAGAATATATAACGTTTTAAAAAATTAAAATATATATCATTTTACAAAATTAATTTGGATTAAATATTTTTTTCAATGTTACTCTTAATAAATATTTAATGAGAATAATACATAAGAAGAATAAATGAATCATTAATTAAAGAAATAAAAATTATATTATGAAATTATCTAATGTTTTCTTTAAAATTATAATACACCTTTTTATTTACCTTTAACTAAAAGAATTAATACAACAGCAGCAGTATATATAATTGCAAAAACAGAAGCACTTTACATATCTTTTGCTATATCATGCACGGTACAAAAATAAGAGAATCTGATGTTATTTTTTATGACCTTATGGAAATAAGAATTAAATCAATGAACAAACAATTATTAATTAGGTATTTATGTCCTTATTAACAGAGAAATAGAAGGATCTAAATCATATTACACAGAGAAATAGAATTCTTCAACACTTTCTAAAGAGGAATTTGTAAGTTTTTACGCTGCATCCGCTCTTCATTCTTGAGCTCTATCATGCTGCCAATGATGATGTCAGAACTACTATTCACAATTTCAGAAAAGTTCCTGCATTTCACCACAAACAAATTGAATATAAGAATTTCTTCAACTTACAATCGGATAAGTCATATACATGGAACTTAGTTAATTAACAGCAAATTAACATGTGGAAACTTTCAAATGCATATGATGCATCTGAATTGAGAATTCTAGCATGTCATTATTTCCTAAACCTAGGGTATCCCATTCTCACTTTAATATACATATGTAATACTTTATTGCTAATAAATCATATTATTTATTCCATTACCCTTATACAAAAGCAATGTCAGCATAGGCATATATATTTATAAAGATGAAAAGCCAAATAGATATATAATTAAATGAGTAAATAGTACGCACCTATACTATAAAAGTTTTTACATTATTATTTAACTATAAAATTATTATCTATAATAAATTTATTAATTTTTATATGTAAGTTTAATGGTACCTAATATATATTATTAGTGTAAAATTGTCGAACAATTAGACATGATAAAACTGCATTATACTATGTTAGTTTATAGTTATAATAAAAACCACATTAACATGTTTTCTTGATTGACTAATCCATGTGTAAAACTATTAAGACGGTGCATATAGAAATGAAACAAAGGCATTGTCAAAAAGATTTAGAAAAATTTACCCTTTTGAGGAGTTGAACGTGAGTCCCACGGTGAACTTAACCTCCTCAAGAGCCCGTCTGAAGCGTCTAAGTTCATCTTCAGACCACTTAGGGTTGTTGACAACGCGCAACTGCGAAGGCTTTACATCACAGAAGATGGGAATGACCTTCTTGTTGCACCCCAGAAGAAGTGCAAGCTCATGGAGGCAAAAATAGGACTCCGTGTAGCGTGGCGAGAGAACCGCCACCCCAATCTTGCACTCCATAACAGCCCTATTGATTTTCTCAAACAGTTTGTCCCCTGGCTTCATGTTCTTGTTGTCCAAGAAAGGGTTGAAACCGTGCCTCTTCAAATGGTCATAGAGCAACGTGGCCACTGTTTTCTTTGTGTCCATGCTCCTATGGTTCAGGAACACGTCACACGGCTCCAACACTCGCCTTGCCACCATTTGTGTTCGCCTTTGCTGGCTGAAGAACCTGCGCTGGAAGAAGCTCATTGCCATGTTACGTTGCATGGTGTGGCTGCTTAAGAAAATATATAGCTAGGAATTTATAACAATAGAGGTGTTCTATGTATGTATGTATGTGAGTGTATTCTTGATGATTAAGCTGTTTGTTGGTTTCTTTTGTGGGATATTGCTTTTACGCTATGGCTTTTATGATGATAATGAAATGGGTATCTCTTGAATTGATGGGGACTCCCCCTTTTATAGGGGTGTGTCGTGAATTTTTTAATAATAATTTTAGATGTGAAAAATTATATAAATTTCTCTTTCATCTATTTTGTTTAAAGTTCTTTGGGTGGGATATTCAATCTAGTTTTACCTTGGCTGGCCCATATTTGATTTTGAAAGCATGGAAAAAGTTAAAGATAAGACCTAGGTCAATTTGTTTTTTTTTTAATGATTAAAAATTTATGTGAGTTGGATTTCGTTAACAAAATTCTCACATATAAGAGAAAGTGATCCACATCCATGAAATTTGAGTTCATTTATTATCAATCGATTTAATTTCTGTTGACAAATCAATTTGTTATTCTCCAATTAAAATTATAATTTCATTTTGATATTTATGAAAGAATTAAGTTGAAGTTTTGTTCAAAATTAAATTATTGAGATTCAAAAGTTTCTTAACGGTTGAGTAGATTTTGACAAATGAGAGAAACAGTAAAATAGAACCCCCCCCCCCCCCCCCCCAAAGGTTCTATACTAAAGAGGAGTGTACCGGTTCAAACACGTTGGTATGTTTTGTTTGAGTTTCACTCTCATCCTCACATGTGAACATTGAACATGATCCATATGAGACACGAATTAATCTTTTGAACGATGGAACAAAGTACTTTCTCCATGTTTTGGGTTGGACTATTGGAACAAACATGAAACAAATTAAAAGGAATTTAAAACTACTGTGTGCCTTGTCCCTAATTTTCTGGACATGTTCAAAGCAATTTCGTCTTGGCTGCGCCAAGAATTTCTTATTTGCTTTCTAGCTTTGACCAACTTGTCTATTTGTGCATACAACGCACATAACATATTGAATGACGCTCTTGAGTTCTTAATTAGTCAACCATAAATTTGTGTCGATGGCTCAGCCTCTCATGATCAAAGATTAATTAATTGCAAAGGAAGCAAACTCCAGGGTGCTTCTTCCTTTGACTGTTTGAATTAGACAATTTCAAGTCATGAGTACTGATCACAACTTTTCTCATACCTAGTTGATTAAAAAATTCCATATCGAAATAAGGAGAATTTTGGCATGATCACTAATTCTTATGGGTATTCTATAAGTTGTTTGGTAGACAATTTCATGTGAATTATAGAGCATGTCACACAGTGCTATTCAAAGCAGCATCTTTTACTTGGATACTATAAATATTCCTTGGAAAAACTTGATTTCGTTAATTTAAAAATATAGAACATTAATTAGCATTTGTCTGTTTCTACATAATTAATTATGTGAATTAGACTTGTGGAACTTGTTAGACTGCATATTGGTTTTTTTCCTGTAATGTTACCTTCTCACTTCGTTGGTTTCCTAGCATAATTTGGTACGCAAATCAATCTCAAATTCTCAGTACTAACTTAAAACAAATTATCTAATGAAATCCAAGATTAAGTTAAATATAATCTTAGTTTTTACCTGCCTAATCTGGAATTATAGAATTTATTGAAATGAAAGTATATTTGCCGGCAGTCATGACAGAAGTGTCTCAGCCGAAAAATTAGGTTACATTTAAATTTTGATAACTGTAATATTTGGCCTAGTTGGGATAAGAAAAGTTTGAATCGTGTCACATAATTATTAAATTATCTAAATTAAAGTTTCTTATCAATTCATATTTCTGTATTTATATATTAAGGAGATGATGCTTAATTAATTGAGTAATATGTATAAGTTGTTGTAAATTCTGATTCTTGAATTTAGTTTTTATGAATATTTTTTTCTTTACTCAATAAGCACAGATATTCTACAATAAATGGTAAAGGGGGTTAGAAAAGGAGAGGGAGGGATTGAAGTATATCACGGACAATGTAAGTCGGCATGGAGCACAAAGATGAAATATCACGTGAAAGAAGGGTGAGGTTGAAGTTTATCTCCTGAAAAAGGGATTTCTTTCTATTTTGTATACTGAATCATATATTAGCACTGTTGGAATTCAATTGATCATCGTACAACTATTTTACGTTTCAATGTGAGTTCTTGAGTAAGGGAAGAAAGCGAATAACAGATTTTGTGAATTTGACAGTTATGTCGTTGAAAGAGAGTGAATGTAAAATAGGAAAAATTTTCACACACATTAATTAACTTATTACAATGTGTATTTATAACACTTAGGCAAAACTAAGCTAATGGTAACGCGTGAAAATACCATTGCCTAATTACAGTTAAATGGATTTTAACCGTTCACTAAAACTGATACACAAAGTCTTCTTAATTGCTAATAGGTCCTACACAAGTTTGTAATTACACAACAATACTCTTCCTTAATTCAAACTTGCAAGGCTTAGCATTCCTATTTTGCTCCTCGTACCTTCAAACTTGCTGATCTTCAAGCCCTTTGTTAGCATATCTGCTAACTGATCTTCTATACTGCAATGCTCCACTACTAGTTTCCCTTTGGTCACTTGATCTCTTAGGAAATGATACTTGATCTTTATATGCTTGTTCCTTCCATGAGCAATTGGATGCTTTGCTAGATCAATACCTGACTTGTTATCCACTTTCAACCTCATAGCACTTTCACACTTCACTTTCAGTCCATGCAACAACATTTGTAGCCATTGTGCCTGACTTGCACCAAATGCTGCAACAATGTACTCAGCTTCACAGTTTGACAATACTACAACATCTTGCTTCTTCAAACACCATGCTATTGGAGCCTTACCCATCATGAAAATGTAACCAAAAGTACTCTTCCTGTCTTCTGTATCTCCACTCCAATCAACATCAATGTATCATACTAACTCAGTAGTTCAGGTCCTTTTGTACTAGGAAATAAAATTCCTCAATTGATTGTGCCCTTGAGATATCTAAGTATTCTCTTTGCAACCACCATGTGAGTTCTCTTAGGCACTTCCATGTATCTACTTGCTACTCCAACACTATAAACTATGTCTGGCCTTGAGTGACAGACATATCTAAGTGAGCCAATCAACTGTCTAAACAATGTAAAGTCAACACCTTCATCAGTGGCATTTTTTTGCAATTTCACAGTAATATCAGCTGGTGTAGATACAAGTTTGCACTCAAGCATTTTAAACCTCTTGAGTACATTTGTAATGTACTTCTTCTGATGCAGAAAAATTCCTTTTTCACAGGACACAAATTCCATGCCAAGGAAATAAGACAATTTTCCTAGATCAGTCATCTCATACTCAGTCATCAGTTGCCTCTTAAGCTTCACCATCTCTTGTTCATTACTCCCTGTCACTAACAGGTCATCCACATACAAGCAAATGATTATCAAGTCATCATTTATGTTCAATCTTACATACACACCATGTTCAGTTAAACACTTAGTGAAATTTAGCTTCTACAGTGAGGCATCAATTTTCTTATTCCAAGCACGAGGTGCGTGCTTGAGTCCATACAAAGTCTTCTTCAACTTCATTACTTTGTTTTCCATACCCTTCTTCTTAAAGCCAAGTGTCTGCTTCACATAAACCTCCTCTTCTAATGGCCCATTGAGAAATGCAGATTTGACATCAAGTTTATTCAAACTCCATTTTCTCAAACTTGCCAATGCTACTATTAATCTCACAGTCTCAATCCTTGCAACTGGAGCATATATCTCATTAAAGTCAAGTCCAGGTTGTTGCAAGAAACCCTTTGCAACCAACCTAGCTTTATATTTTGCAATCTCACCATTTGGCTTCATCTTAGTCTTGTAGACCCATTTCACATCAATGGCTCTCTTATTACTTGGTAGATTCACCATCTGCCAAGTTTCATTCTTTTCAATTAACCTTAATTCCTCCACCATTGCTTCTTTCCACTTTGGATTTGAAAGTGCTTGATAAAGTGATATAGTTTCTGACTCTGCCATGAGAACCAAGTGCATTATATCAGTAACATCTTCACACAAGCCTGTAGGGTACAGGGCATAACCTTGCAGTCTCACTAATGAGAATCTTACCCTATCAGATCTTCTCAATTGTTCCACATTGTCATTAACCATATTCTCAACATTGTTTTCATTGGCATTGTTCACATTATCATCATCCAGAACATTTGGTTCAAGCACATTCACTTCTTCCTCATCTTCAACTCGGTCACTGTCAAGTTGAATGCTAGTTACTTTACTAGTAGCTTGCTCAGTTGATTCCTTCCAATTCCATTCTCTTGTTTCATCTACAATCATGTCATTGCTCACTACGACCTTCTTGTGAATTGGATCATACAATTTGTAAGCACCAGTGCTATGATAGCCTATCAATATCATTGCTTGTGCTCTAGAATCAAGTTTTCTTCTATTTTATTTAGGAACATGCTTGTAACATAGTGAACCAAACATTCTAAAGTGCTTTACACTTGGTTTCACACCACTCCATGCTTCTTCAGGTGTGATGTCTTCTAGTCTCTTGGTTGGACACCTGTTCAGTATATGAGTAGCTTTATATGGTGCTTCTGCCCAAAACTTATGTGGAAGATTCTTCTCTCTCAACATACATCTTACTATATTAAGCAGAGTTCTATTTCTTCTCTTAGTTGTACCATTGTGTTGAGGAGTATATGGAGCCATTACTTCGTGAACTATACCCTCATTTTTACAAATATCTTCAAACTCATGTGAAGTATATTCACCACCACCATCAGTTCTAAGCAATTTAATTGAACTATCACACTGTTTTTCCACTAACAGTTTAAATTGCTTAAAAATGCTAAACACTTCACTTTTTTCTGTATAAGGTAAATCCACATCTTTTTAGTATAGTCATCTATAAAGGACACAAAATAGGAATTACCTCCGTTCTAAATGGCTTGTCATGTGATTAGTGTGAACTCTATTGATATAGTGTGGAAATGGCATAAGAGGATGGGACATTTGTGCAACTAGATATTTTTTATCAATAGAGTTCACACCAATCACATGACAGGGTGCTCTAATCTTCCTTCTCATAGTTTTGTCAATTTCACAAAATCATTCTAAATGGCTTGTCATGTGATTAGAGCACCTTGTATCCAAGTACCACCATTCTACTCCGCCACCTTCAATAGCTATCATCAACACCATCACTTCTTCATCAATTGTTGCCATCAATGCAACAACTTCTTGATCAGAGTCACGAGCTAACTGGGCCTCTTCATTCCTCTTCCTAGGCACTTTAGGATTCACACATTCATCTGCAAAGTGGCCCCATTTTTTACAATTATAGCATTGAATGTGTTCCTTGGATTTCTTCTTTCCCTTGCCATCACTTTCACCTCTTTTCTTTTGAGATTCTTGCTTGGAATTTCCACCCTCATTCTTGTTACTCTTCCACTTTCCTTTACCTTTCTTCTTCCAAGATTCATTACCACCACTTCCTTTTTTCTGAGATTGTGTAAACAACGCTTTCTTAGTTTCTTTCTCATCTTTCTTGACACCATCGCTATTCTTCAATTTCAATTCATGAGCTTCTAACGAACCTATTAACTGTTCCAATTTCAACGTGTCTAGGTCCTTAGATTGTTTAATTGCAACAACTATATTATCAAATTTGGGTGTTAAACCCATGATAACCTTTTCAACCTTCATTGAATCAGTAACTATTTCACCACAACTCTTCATCTGGTTGGTTAATACAATTAACCTATTCACAAATTGCGCTACTGTTTCATCTAGTTCCATTTGTAATTGACCTAATTGACGCCTTAAAGTCATCAATTTCACCTTCTTGGTTTGTTTATCGTTGGCATAAGTGGTTGCAAGAACATACCAAGCTTCTTTGGCCATCTCATATTCAATTATCTTTTCCAAGACATTCGAATCTACACATTGATGGAGAAAGTATATCGCCTTGTCGTCTTTCTTCAATTGTTCATGGTGAGTTGCCCTTGCCGTCTCCGTGGGTGCTGCATCAAGCGGTGTCACTCCACTGCGAATGACATCAAGAACACCCTGATACCCAAAGACAACCTTCATTTGCGTCGTCCATCGTTCATAATTGTTGCCGTCAAAGATTGGAAGTTTTGCATGAATTTGATAACTGGTTTTTTAAGTTTCTGCCATGTTCGCCGTCTTGCGTGATCGTGGATCGTCTTGCTCTGGATATCAATCTGTTGGAATTCAATTGATCAGTATACAACTGATTTTACGCTTGAACGTGAGTTCTTAAGAGAGGGAAGAAAGCGAATAACAAATTTTGTGAATTTGACAGTTATGCCGTTGAGAGAGAGTGAATGCAAAACAGAAAAAATTTTCACATGCACTAATTGACTTATTACAATGTGTATTTATAACACTTAGGCAAAACTAAGTTAATGGTAATGCGTGAAAATACCATTGCCTAATTATAGTTAAATAGATTTTAACCATTCATTAAAGCTGATACACAAAATCTTCTTAATTGTTAATAGATCCTACACAAGTTTATAATTACACAACAATAAGCATTGCAATATTTGGTGGCCTAGAGGGTTCCTATTGAATTATTGTTCCACCGCTAGAAAAATAAAAAACCTTAAAAATTTGGCAAAATTTAATTCGATTTAAGATTCATTGTTATTAAATAAAATAAAGTAACAGAGATAATTCTTTCAGCAACCGTTTATTCAAATATGTAAACAAATAGTTTAGTCTCTTTATTTAATAATGTTCTTTCTTATTGTTACTACTATCCACTTTATTTATTAAAGCCCTGAAGTTCAAGGTAGCACGTGCAGGGCATATTTATCGAGGTTCTCGCGTAGGCTATTAGCCCAAATTGGAATTACCACTCTCAATATTTTAGTTAACTGCAAAATTTCTGATCTTCATTGCATACTGATAAAGTAAATAATAAGAACTCATAACTTCAAAGATCAATTAAGACAACTTTTCTGAAAGAAAAACTAAAAACATTTTACAGACATGTGTTGTCTGCTCATGGACTTTATTGGAGTGTTGCGGGGTTTTCGCATGAACATCTTTTACATCTAACATTTTTTAAAAATTTTCAAAATTACTCATGTTAATAAACATATGAATTGCAAATTCGTATCCTCTATTTTTTTTAAGAAATATTTTTAATTTTTTTTAATAAATTTAATTATAATTTTTTATAATTATTACATTAAGTAAATTTCTGTTTTTTGTCTTATTATAATTAATTTTGATTTAATAATGTATTTTTTTACATATATAAATTTTAAATAAAAATTATAGATTTAATAAAAATATATATATATCAAAAAATAATTATTAGATTAAAATTAATTATAAAAAATATATTATGTAAATTTATATATGTATTAAATATATATTAAAAATTTTAGTATTAAATATAATGATATTAATTATTTTATAACATAATTATTTTATTATCGAATTTATAATCTGTATGATTTATACGGATTGTAAATCTATATAAATTATAATATAATATGTGAAGAAAGTGTTGGTTGTATAAGAAGTTTTCCGGGGAGGAGAGTTAGTTCTTGGGCCCATGTTATTCTAAGTAAGTTTCCTACTACTTTGGACTTAATGTGATTGCATTTAATTTTACAATGAATGAGACCTGTGCTTGCATTTTGGTATTGAAAATGAGATTCTCTATTTATTGTACTATGTTTTATAGTCAAGACACTTGCACTTTGGGTGATCCCTGGTGGCGAGCTTTTCTATTATTATTAGTTCAATTTGATTTTCTTTCTCCGTTTCTTTGTTAAAGTGAAAATAATCAAGCTAATGTCTGTTCATAATTTTGTTTATTAACTTAACTCTAGTTGGATCAATGATAAAGTTTTTAATTGCACTAAACTCTAGTTGGATCAATGGTAAAGATTAAAAAGATTAATTCAACTCTAGTTGAAAATAATCACACATTCGTATTCTGTAACGTTTTTAATTAATTAGAGTATTAGACATATACACAAATGTCACACCCACTCTTTGCCTAGTCTTATTGGATGTGCCCGGTCGAATCTAACCCCGAGTATGGCATCACATAGCTAATTGCATCATCACCCTTGTGTAGTGGATAAGAACATGACCTCCCATTTATAGGTAGATATTGTAGATATGACACATTATCTAGGATGATAGTCATCTCTCCAATTGGAAGACGGAAGAAGTCAATATCTTTATGTCATCGCTCAACAAAAACAGACAAGATCCACTATGTGATAGCATGTCTCATGTCTTTATAGGAGGCACCAGCTCTGACCTCTCCATATATCTCTTCACTTATTTGTGATGAGGTAGGAGTAATTGCTTCCATGTCTGATCATTTTCAGCTCTTGATAGTTTAGTCCTTCCCACAACCATGGGTAAATATGGTTTGCATAGGACCTCAACACAAAATGGTGCTTAAGGCCTCCTAAAGAAAGGGGGCCAACAATCTATGGCTCAATAATAGGTACCTAAGGCTTAGAATTTGGTACTTGTGTCATAGTTGCTATAACAATCCTAGAAGAAACCTTGCTAGGAAATCTACCAAATTGTACATGCAACATGTTGTATCTGCATTACATAAACAAAAATTAAAATAAGTAAAAATAATAATATCTCATATACACAACAAAAACAAGTTTTTTTTTGTGTGCAGCCTGAAGACACAATAATTGGCCAACATGAAAAGAAAACGAAATGAGCAAACAAGAAAAAACTTACCAGAAAAGAAAAAAAAAGTGTGAAGAAGATTGGGTTGAGTTGAGGAGCTTAAGCTCTACAATGGGAAGATGAAGGAAAGAATGGAGGTGTGAAGAAGACGAGTGAAAGGGGGTGTAAAGAAGAGAAACGGGGGCAGAATAAGGAGGGGTGCTCAATGAGGAAAAGAAGAAGGTGGGGGGTGAGAAGGAAGAAGAAAGACTTAAAATTGAAGGGGAAGGGGGGTGCAGGGAGGGGAAAAATATAGTGGGTGGTGTAAATAGGAAATTGGGTCCTAGGCTCCAAGTGAACGCCCAACTCATCTTAGACTCACACACATCATAAAGTCCAATAGTTAATTTTTTTTTAAGGAATCCAAATAATTAATCTTCCTCAATTAAGATTCCATACATTTTATTTTTAATATATATTAATAATCTAAAATTTAATTTAATGATTAGACAACGATAATACACAAAATTTCAACAGAATTTATTTTACAAAAAACCACTTATGTATCTTTCCAATATACTGATCAAAGAATATATTTCTTATATTAGTACATCAGCGTTTTGCGATAAACTGTTAATGAATTGGAGATCACAAAGTCCGATTCACTACATCAGCGTTTAACTACTAATATATCTTTCCTGTATTCAGTATATCAAATTAAATTTGGTTAAGCCATGAGTGTAGTTTAGCCTTAATTTTATTGTGAATTTGTTTGATAAAAAAATAGTTAATAAAATTATAAGCTAAAATCTATTAAATTAGCTTATTGAATTAAAATTATTTATAAAATTAACCCTTGAACTAAATTAACAAACATAAAATACATATTCATATATATATATATATATATATATATATATATATATATATATATATATATATATATATATATTCTTTTTGTAAATTTTACTTTTTTATGCTAAAAAATATTTTCTAGGTAATTATAGTTTTAACTCTTTTTTTTTCAAAGATAAAATATTTACTAAAATTAAAATAAATAGTGTTAACTATCAATAAAACAATGAATTATAAATTGAAGTATAGTTACTTTAAGTGATATTTTAGAAATATTATGAAGTAAGGGAATATAAATCTTTTTTATTAAACATATTTGTTTTGGTCAAACAAACACATAAATTAGTTAAAACGGTTAAACAAGTACAATTAAGATCTCTATAATAAAGTGATTTTTTTATGTATAAATGATTGAATCTTATTTATCTTTAATTCCTAAGTTTTATTTTAGTTTCAACTTTTTCTCTTCTCATGTTGTTTAAGTAATTAAAAAGCTAGAATACTGCTGAAGTGACATATGCCCCATCCTATAGCTACCTATACCAATTCAGGGTCCTCCCAGACTATGATAGTATTAATGGGAAATGTTATGTAAATATAAATATACAAGAAGTATACTCAAATGCTACACATGTTTATAAGCATACTGCAAGATTATTGGGACACAGTAGAAGGTGTGATGAGAGTGTTTGGTCAGATTGCTTGTATTGTGGTGTTAGTTAAAACTTTGTGTCATGTGCCAATGTCAAACAAATCAAAAATAGCTTACATGGACCCAACCCTGTGCTCAGAAAGGCTGTGTTTGGCCATCTTCATCATGGACAGCATGTCACAGTGTACACAGCTAAGATATGTGGTAAATCATTGTATATTGGCAGACCTATGAAACCAAACATCAATTTCTTTTTTTTCCACTACTTATTAGTTATTATAAACAAATTAAAGTATATATGCAAACAAAAATAATATCGACCCAAGGCAAAAGGGCATAATCACCATGCTGATTTTGTGTCACTTAAAACACCATTTAGTGGGTCTAACTAAATATATATTAAAGTGAACATGTTGAGAATTTAAAATGCATTAATAGGTCCCATAATAAGCAGGTGATTTTCTACACTTACCTTAAATGATTGCTTTTGATTTAATTACAAGGAAACAAACATAGTTTGAAACAAGGCCCAACGGCTGCAATGGTCACAGGAGGAAAAGAAACACGATTTACACAATTTCAACCTTGAACAAGAGATATTGAACAAATAGACATCTTCATTTTTTTATAAACAAAAAGTAGACAAACTAAACACACACAAAGGAAAAGAATACTGATCTTTAAATTTGTCTTTAATAAGAGATGCTCAATATTAATAGCCATGAAAGATTAAAAAAATCCTATTATCCTAATCTTTTGCATTTCTTTAGAATAAATTTCTCTCAATATGAGAAATATTAATGGAAAAATAATTTATATGTAACTTTTAGAAACCAAGCCCTAAAATTTTTGTGACTCCAGAATTAATGACAGAAAAACAATTTTCGTCACTAAATTTATGATTATTTTTTTGTAGTGCCTGATCACTACTTAATTTGAATTTTAACTGTAAAAATCCATTAATTCTGATGAGGTGAAATTTTTGCTATTTATTATCACATGCTTGGATGAAGACTTTGGGGAAACCTTTTTCATGAATTGCTAGTATTTTAGTTAATACTTGTATATTTTATTATAGCAATTAAAAGAAAACTAAAAGGTTATGTATTTTAGAATTAAATAAAAATATTGAAAAATAAGAAGACTTTTATTAATTGTTTGCTTATTATAATTTAAAATAAAATAAAAATCATGTGAATAGTATTACATAAGAAGACATTTAAATTTTTGTAATGTTAAAAACCTTTTTTATATCTTTAATATATAATATATTTTAAATAAATAAAAGATATGGATAATATTAGATAAAGATAAATTTATATTTTTATATTGATATGAAAACTTTTTATTTATCAATAATTTTGATTATAATTTTATAATTTAAAATTAAATCAAGATTAAAAAGACACATGAAGATAAAAGAATGAGACAACTTTTTTATTCTCTGACCGAAAGTCACACTTAAAAAAGAGGGAAAAAAAAACTATATATAGTTAACCAAGTGATAGAGTAAAAAGTGGGAATTTCCCTATAACTACTTTATACTATTTGAGAGTAAAATTCCTTAACAAATTGAGCATTCATCTTGAAAGACGACTATTAACTAATAATGATTGTACCATATCTACTGGTAGTTAAATTGGATGGCTCCTTTTATCCCCCTACATTAAAATACATGAAGTCAGAAGTTGGAACAGTGTTTTGTCAAGAATTGATAGAGCTAATAGCAATATCAATTATCAAATCAGGGGAAAGTCCAAAAACAATACTATTATCAATCAAATAACAATAATTATGGCCTACTTACTGTTAACACATGGTGAAGCAATCCGATAAGCATTTGATTTCTGTGTTGGAAAGCTACATATGAACCGACATTAAGCTGAAAGGTCATGGATTATTAGCAAGGCTATGATTGAAAATTTGTTTACCTTTTTTTCTTATATCAACGATCCAACCACCATTACATAGCCCCACGAGTGCTTATGTCCCTGTCCTTAACTACAAAGTAGGTGGGTTAATTCAATTATCCATGCATTCCCTAATATCATTTGCAAAATTTAGTCCTAGAGTGACTCTTCTATTTGGTGCTTGGAAAGATAGAAACGTAAATATGTTCCTATCTATAACAATGGTCTTTTTCTATTGAAAGAAAAATATAATTCTGTTAAAGAAAAACGTTTAGTGATGAATTGTTCTTCCTCTAATGGTAAGTTTGGATGAGAGAAAAAGAAAACAGAAATAATAATGCATTTTTATTTAGTTAAAAAATGATTTCTGAGAATAAAAATTCCATTTTTTTTGTATTTTTCTTCCATTCAAGTTTAAAAATGTTCCCAATAATTCTTGTTTTTCTTCCTCTAAATCAAATAAAACATGGAGGATCGGTGAAAAAAAAAGTTCTTTTTTTTTTGGAATCGTTGTTTATTTTTCATGAGAAATAGAAAAAGGACAACTATTTATCCTCATCTGAAAGTCCTTTTCTAAAAGTGCAAGAACACAACATTCTTTCCCATAACTTATTTTGTCATCACTACAGCTAGGTGAGCTTTGGTTATTATCTTACTTTTATTTGTCGGTTTCCTTTATTTTGGAGATGTACATTTGTTTGTACCAAAAGCACAATCATAGACAGGTAGCTCCTTCCAATTTATTGACTCTAATCATAATGGCAAACCACAGATAGCTACTCTTTACCTCCTTGCATTAAGAATGACTAATTTTAATTTCTTCATTTCTGATGTAATTTTAGATCAGTTTATTCAATGTGGTTCATAGTATTCAAACATTTAGGCATGAGTAGAGTAGTTTTGTTTGTGGATAACCCTACTTCTTAATAAGTTGTGTAGGCTCGGATTTCATTAGTACATAACTAATTATATAAGATATCATCATTCACAGGGTTAATTGACTGTGATTATATACCATTCTTTTATGATATAACTCTTTATATCAGGGCAAATAGTGCCTTATGAATTTTTCATAAAATAAAGATGTTTTAGTTACAGAAAAATATTAATAGCACGTACTTTAATATATTCTTTTTAATACACACTTTATTGTTGATTTAAATTTATTAAAAATTATAAGAGAGACATTAAATAATTAAGATGTGAGAGACCCATAATAAATTTATGTAATTTTCAGTAAATATTAACCAATACAAGATAATTTATTAAAAAAACCGTATCAGAAAATATGTTACTAATATTTTTCTTAACGATAACTTAACTTTTTCTTTTGATTTAGATCATAAGTTTCTGCCATAAGAAACAATTTTATTCGGATTTGATAGGACCACCGTAACCTTCACATGTTTTGAATTCAATATGAACCAAACAAAAGAGCAATTAATTCAGTTACTACATTCCAAACTATAATAGCTCTAAATAGGATAAGACTGCCTTAAAAAAATACAGAAATTTTTGTTTAATTACACACAATATTTGTAAATAATAACGAATTAAAAACTGAAAATAATTTTTAAATTATTTTATTACAAATTTTATTAATATTTTAGACATCTCAAAATTGTAATTGATTAAAGTTCAGTTTGAATTAATTTTAAGCATAAGAGAGAGTTTTTTAATCATAAAATTGTACTGTTAAGATTATAAACAAGAATATTGATATATTAAGTTTAGAGTTTAAATCTCATGTTGTCAAAATAAAAAAATTTACAAAACCAATCACAAATAATTATTGATGAAACTTTGAACATAGTTCTTAAGCAATCACTTTAATTAATTACGAACACCTCTCACTTACCTTAATTTGTGCTGCGTATACATGCACCGTAATGGCTATATGAAAAGTTTGATTTAGTTTATATGAAAATTGTGATTTAATTTCGTTTATTTTTTTATTTACCAATTTATCCAAGCTAATACTGACATTATATAATGGCTATACTCATTAAAAAATTCCTTGATAGATGATACACAACACAGATGGGTAATGGATTCGTGAAGATACTTCAAGAAAAGGTAAGGGTTCGTCCACAGAAGAAGAAGCTGAATTATTACTGTTTGTTGGAAGCATGGGATGTAGACAGATGGGCTTCATGCGATTCTCATGCCAACGAGAATATACTTTTTTTATTATTTATGTAAGAAAAGGGATCAGGAGTAACTTTAAAGAAATTATTTTTTGTTTTAATTATTAATTTTTTTGAATATAATAATTAAAATTAACTATTTATTATAATTATTAAATTTTAAAAAAATAAATAGTAAATATTTATGTAATAAATATTTTTGTGGTTGGCACTTGGCATTGACAAGGATGAAGTGATTACAACAACTGTAATTATTCTTTCTGCTCACTCACTCACTCTTCCTGTGAACGACACCGACAACATGTTAAAGCAAGACAATGCCACACACAATTTCTCTCTCTCTCTGCTCTCTTGGATGACAAGTTAACACAGAAAAGAAAATGGACCTCTTAACCACTCTCAAATCTATCTTCTGCTACTTTCATCATCCTCATTGCACTTGAAAGTTCTACGAGTTGAAGCATTCTTTTACATAATTCTCTTTCTGAACAAAAAAAAAACAACAACAACGTGCAAGTGTGGGTGTACACGACAGCATAAGCATGTTCTGTCGGTCCCTCGTTCCAAACTCAACAAAACCGAGCCTATTGCATTCCCACATTCTTCTCCCTCACCCCATGTGCCACTGCTAGCATTCCCTCTTCTGCATTTCCATGTAAGAGGAGGGACTTAATAAGGTTAAGGATCCAAAGCTTTCAACTTTGAAGTTTGAATCTCACTCTCTTTTTGGCTCATCTATGGACCCAAACACTCGTCTTGATCATGCCCTCTTTCAGCTCACTCCAACCAGAACCAGGTTCTAACGATGATTCACAATTCACACACATGAAAATTGTGGCACCAAATGGTTTGTTTTGACTTTGTGTGTGTTCCTTTTCTTGTTTTGCATGTTGAAGGTGTGACCTTGTTGTTGTTGGTGGAGGTGTGAGTGAAAGGCTTGCTTCTGGGCTGTTAGAACCGTTTCTTTCTCACCTCAAGAGTGCCAAGGATCAGATTTCCAAAGGTGGCTATTCCATCACTCTGCGTCCACCTGGTGGACATCCTCACTGGTTCACCAAAGCCACCCTCCAAAGGTTCTTTTCTTTTGATTTTGTGTTTTGGTTTGCAAAAATTTTGGGGTTTTGATAAATTGGATTAGAATGTTCTGAAAGCAGAAGAAATGTGAATTTTGGATCAGACTAAGGAATAAGGATTTGGCTCCTTTAATTACTTGTGTGTAGGTTATCATGATGTAGAATGATTTTGTAAGACCAGTGTTGTTTGTCTGTTTTTGGTTATTTTCTATAGGTTTGTTAGATTTATAAGCACCCCAGAAGTTCTAGAGAGGTTTGTGACAATAGAAAAGGAGATTGTGCAGATTGAAGGGTCGATTCAGTCAAGTGAGAGGAGCAATTTGGTGGCAGAAGCAGAAGGTATGGATGGGAAATCTTAATCACGCTATTGACTTATCGTTCTATTGATTGGAATTGGATATCCCAAAATATATACCTCCTTCACAACTATTTTCCCCTATTATTAATCTTAATTAAACTCTCCTGGGGTAAATTCTTATTTTTCTTTTTGTTCTTCGATCAATCATAGCGGTCAATACTTTGTCTTTTGAGAGTTGTGAATCGTGAGAGATACTAAACTGATATGTATATATGCCCTTATCTATGGCTAATTTGATTGCACTTGCAAGGGTACCAAATGACTTGGATGTTTGGTATGATTTTTCAATAATTTGATGGTCCCATTAGCTACCCATGTCAGCACAGCATGTTAACTGTGCAAAAGATATCATTAAATGTTCCATTTGAAGGTAAAATTAGCAAATAGCGTTTGCACAGGTTACAATCATCTATAAGAAAGACTAACTTATGAACCTATTGACATTATCATTAGCAACTTTTCTGAAGCCAACAACTACTTGTCTTATATCCTCCCTTTTCTACTAGTTTATCTTCCATCATCATTTTAAAAAGGATATAGGAAACGAGAGGTGAAAAGCAGGTTATGTTGGGTAATTTGCACTTTTTCTAGTATTGTAATAATGAAAGTAAATAGAAAAAAGACTTGTAGCTTCAACTTCATATTTTGACCTGGGATTAACAGGAAGCATTTCATCTGCTGATGGGCGTGTCAAAAGGTCAACAACTTCCTCTAAGGTATGTAAATATGACGCTTGCTAATGTTGCCTTGGTTTTGTTAAGATATTGAAACTCTTATCACCTTTGGTGTCTTTTAGATGAAAGATGAATCATCTGGAACTAATGAAGATGGACATGAAGAAAACTCCAGGTATTGAATTTTTGGTGTTTTCCTTATTTGTCTTGTATGACATCTTTTTGTTCTTCAGGATGTGTCCATATATACCTTACAATAAATTTTTCATCAATTTTCAATGAACAGGGTTCGCCTTCAACGTGTTCTAGATAATCGTAAAGCTATGCTTTGCAAAGAACAAGCAATGGCCTATGCCCGTGCTTTAGTTGCAGGATATTACCCAGAATCTGTGGATGATCTAATATGTTTTGCTGATGCATTTGGAGCTTCACGTTTAAGGTCAGCAAGCGTACCACAAAATGTTCAATGCCACAAAATGACATTCATCAATTGAAACAGTTCCCCTTGAATGGAAAAAAATAATAATGATAAATAAAACCTTTAGCTCGCTTGAATGGAAGTTCATTTATACTTACATTTATGTTTGGACATAGTGGTTTGCCCCTTATTAACTCTTCACTGCTTGTTT
The DNA here is from genome assembly GCF_004193775.1 of Glycine soja. Classification (NCBI taxonomy): domain Eukaryota; kingdom Viridiplantae; phylum Streptophyta; class Magnoliopsida; order Fabales; family Fabaceae; genus Glycine; species Glycine soja. The sequence goes on from NC_041013.1 coordinate 42,545,458, forward strand.
TTCATTTTACTCTTGTTTTGTCACTGCATTATTTAGACAGTGTTCCTTTTGAGATATGACATGAATGGCACCTACCTCAAGCAATTGCATATACATATTGCCTCCTTCCTATTTGGCTGAAAATCCTTTTCAAATGATTAATGGATTTTTTAAAAATAAATCCATAATAACTTGCTTGTCTATTACATCAAAAGTTATGAGAAACATATGTTAAATAATTTGCAGGTGTGTGTTTCTTGTTATGAAACTTGTTAGGCAGGAAGAAAGAGTGGTAAAAACAAGGAAAAAGGAAACAAAATTTAATATTCCCAAAAGGGGAATCCTCTCAGTTTCCATTTACTGTTTAGACTATAGAAGTAATGAGAACTAGTTAAACTATAGATGCACCATCAGCAGAACAAACAGTATTCTGTTGATATTTGAATTTGTCTCAACACCTCTCGCTCTCTCTCTCAACTTTATTTGATTTATGTTATAAATCTTTCTATCCTTCGACATAGTAGACTCATTGAATACAATATATTCACACGATTCCTTGATATAGGATTATCGTATGAATGATTAGCCCCAGAAAACTTTCTCTGTTTTGCTATTTAATATTATTTCAATTCATGTAGGGAAGCATGCATTAATTTCTTAGAGCTGTGCAAACAAAAGAATGAAGACAAGCTCTGGATAGATGAGATAGCAGCCATGCAGGCAGCCGCTCAGCCTGAATTGCCATACTTGAGGACATCTGGAATCATACTTGCTGGTGAAGATGATACAAGCAGTAAACTAAATGGCATAGTTGATGCCTCAATTTCTGAGTCAACGCCAAGTCATGCAAGTTTGGACATAGGCCAAGGTATCCTCCTTTACTGCTAAGTTGATTCATTATCTCAGTCTTTGCCCCGTCCTGAGTACAAGGTTTCCAAAAACTGAGCAGAACAAATGTGTTTTTATTTTAAACAATTTGCCTTTAGCCATAGTCATCTTTAATAAATAAAATATATATATATATATATATATATATATTATGGTATTCTCACCACTGTTAGTCTATTTTCTTCATTGTTAAACAAAAAGAATACATAGTTCTTTCTTTTGAGAAAATTTAGAATTAATACATGAATTCCCTGTCAGTTGGGGGATTGTGCTTGCCTCATGCTTGACTAGACTTATACAAATCACTACTTGGAATTTCCAGCAAAATGTATGTGGGACTAATTTTTTGAAACAAAGTCTATCTAGCAACTTAAATCTTGTACAGGTAGATCCAAAAGTTTTTTAGTTGTTGATTTTGAAAACTTCCAGATTATAGCTTGCCGGCATCAGGTCAAACACCATCAACAGATGGAAGAGCTCAAATATCAATGTCCTGGCCAAACCATCTACCACAGTACATGCACAACTTTCAGGGTCATCCATTTCAACAAATGCCCCCATACCAAGGGTACCTCTATCCTGGTATGCAGGTTCCTTCTTCATACCATCCAGGGAATATGCAATGGCCTCCAAATGTGGAAGACTCTAATATTGTTCATCACCGAGACAAGGATTATCATAAATCATCATATAAGAAGAAGAAGAAGAAACATTTTCAAGCACGGGAGCAGTCTGAAGAAGATAGCTCAACAGCATCCTCTGACTCTAGTTATGAGAGTGATTCAGATGACCATTCAAGGCAAGGTAGAAAGCACTCTTCAACAGAACATCAGCACAAAAAGAAGCATGGAAAGAAGTCCTCGAGGAAAGTGGTTATACGCAATATAAACTATATAACCTCTAATGGAGATGGTGAAAAAGGTAGTGCCACAGAGGGGAGTTTGTCCAATGAGGAAGAATATATCAATGTAGATTCCCTGAAACAACAGCTAGAGGAACCTGTAGGATCATTCGAGAGAAGAAACAAGTCAAGCTCCCGTCACCATAAGAAACAGCATAGTGCAAAGCACTCTGGCAAGCTAAATGGTTCAACTAATGCTGATTCCAATGGCATGAAAGGCAATAACAACTGGGATGCTTTCCAGAATCTTCTTTTGAGAGATGATGATTCTACTCCTGATGCCGGAGAAAAGCCTATGAAGTTCCAGGAGGAATATATTGGCAGTCAGAATTTTGAGAATGGAAGATCAAATGAATTTAACCACGAACCAGACTTTAGTAAAACTCAAGCAGTTTCAAATGATTCCTTTGTTGTGACAGAGAGGGGATTCAAGGGTGAGGGTCAAAACCGTGTTGATAACTTTAAGGAAGGAAAGGATGCTCCTTCATTAATGAGGAAAAGCATAAACTCAGGTGAGGCGATGTTGTTTTCTCAGAGAATTGGCGAATCAGGTAGCTATTCTATGTCAAATCTGTCGGGCAATGGCCTAGAATCTTCCCTCACTAAATGCCAGAAAGAAGAGGATTGGTTCATTATCAATCAGTCTGGTAAACCAGGAAATGAGAATCAAAACCGAGATTTCAGCATGTTTAATGGCATTTCCAATTCATCGGCAGCTACTGATTCTTTTCATGTAGAGAAGAACAAGAAAGACATTATGACTGATGACTCTTTCATGATTCAAGCTCGATCATCAGAAGATCAATTCAATTCTCAGTCAGCAGCTGATCTAAGTTTGGTTTCAGACATTGTTGGGGCTACTGAATTCATGAACAGCACACAAGAAGGTTCACACAATAAGACTGAAACCTTAAATTCCCATGAGCCTGATGATCTCTTCATGGTTCTTGACCGTGATTCTGCTTTAGAGCAAAGTCCGGTACCCTGGAGCATGGAAATGGATTATGATAACATTTCTTCAAATGAAGCTAATAGAAAGCTTTTTGAAGTTGAAACTGATAAAAATCACCCATCTAATCTCGAGGGTACTGATACAAAAACTCCTGGAGTGAAAAATGGGAAAGTTTCAAGTAAAGAGGCAAAGTCTAAGGCTCTAAATGCATCTCTTGGGAAAAGCAAATCTGATATGACGTCAAGAAGCAAAGCATCCCCTGGAAGCAAAACTAGAGTTACAAAGAGCAAATCTGAGAAGGTAAACTAACAACTGTCTTTGCTCTAGCAATTTCCTTGAAATGTTAAGTGAAAGAAAGAGGAATATATTAAACATTGCTTCTTTTTTAGGATGCATAATTGCTTTTGTTAGATCTAGAACAAGACATATATGATAGGATTCTTTTTTGAGATACATAAATCAAACTGCAAGTGAATTTAATAATTGTAGATGTTTCATTTTGAATCAAACTGTAAGTTTTCAATCATTTTGAAGTTTAATTTGGATTGGAATTTGAGCCCCCACTTATTAGATGCCCCATCAGTTGATAAGTCCAACTGCAAGTGATTTAAATAATTCAAACTGTGTGGTGAGTTTTCAATTGTTTTGAAATTTCATTGAATTGAACAGCTGCTTGCTTATTTTCAAAAAGTAGAAATTTCTTTTTCAATTCTTTGATTATATCATTATATGGCTCAGAAAAGAACACTTTACGTTGCGCCAGATCCACATGGATAGTTCTTTGATTATATGGCTTAGAAAAAAAGTAACAATTTCTTTTATTAATACATGGATCGGATGTCCCCCAAAAAAATACATGTGGGATGGGGTTTTTACTTCTCTTAATATTTTCTATAGATCTTAGTTGTAACATCATGAGTTATTGGAGTAGCTCATTCTTTTACTTAATCTTTTATTTGTTCACTTTTATTTCCCTCTTATTTATAGGAAGAGGAAAATAGAAAGAAAAAGGAGGAACTGATGATTCAGCGGCAGAAAAGAATTGCTGAAAGAAGTGCCTCTAAGAAGACTGGAACTAAGACTTCCTTGACTTCTGCAAAGAAAGAGAATCCTAAGATACATCCATCCAATGAGGAGACCAAGAAATTGCAAAAACCAGTCATCAGGAATTCCACCATTGAACGCCTTGCAACTGCCCGAGTAAGTCAGCCGAAGGTTTCACCAAGTCCAGCAAAATCAGGTCCAACCAAGAAACCATCCTTGAAGGCAAATGGTGTACCTTTGCAGAAGACTACTGGCACAGAAAAGAAGAAGCAGGCCCCAAAAGAAGTCAAATCTTCAAGTCATAAAGAAAACGAAAAGAAAACAAATGGGGAGGTTCTAGTAGGTGCCACTAATGGCCAGGATAAGAATGAAAAAGAAGTCTCAGTAGCATTGCCAATGAAGTCTGTCCCTGCACAATCTGTCGAACCGAACAACAGTAATCTTGGTTCGAAAGACAATGGAGAGCTATCCAAGACATCATTAGAGAAACACACAACATATTGGATTTCAGAAAGAGAGCACGTGCACGCAAATGTTGGCCAGCTTCACGCCGATCCATCTTTGCCAAATCATGATTGTGCGTTGGGAGGAAATCAGTCAAGAGGTGAAGAAGTGTCAAACAAGTTATCTTTACTTCCTGGTGATAACAAACCTCGACATATTACTGAGGTGATCACAAGTCCTACAGCTGCATTACCCAGCAAACCCCAAACAGTTTCTTCTGTGAACTCAAAGGTTAATCAAGAAATAGATGAAAGTAATACTATCTTGCCTCAAGTCACTGAGAAACAAATTTCTACTACCCCTCCACCTGATAACCAAGTGATGATGCCAGAACCAGTCCACTCCAGGAAGAAATGGAACACTGTTGAGGACAATTCAAAACCAGCAAAAGGATTTCGTAAGCTTCTATTCTTTGGAAGAAAGAGCTGAAGCAGAATCACCCTTGTGGATTGATTGGTTTTGTGCAAATTGGTTCATAATAATCTTCAAAAGTGTTCAGATCAGCTATCAGTTCTCTTTTCCATGCTTTTGGTTTTTCAATATTTCAAGAAGAGTTCACTCTTTCCATTCTTTTGCTCAACAGAAAGTGTTTGGCACATTGAATTATATGTTGTTTTGAACACACTTATGGAAGTCATGTGGAAGATTGTAGATAGTTTCCTGCTTGACACACTGAATAACAAGGCAATGAGATTGGAAGTTGCTGTGTTATGTTAGAGATCCATGATGTAAATTATCTGATTATTGTGTTATTAAGGAATGATTTCTTAGGTAATAAATTTTCCATGTTGGAACTCTATACGAGGCTTATCTTGTTTGGTGTCATTTGATGCCAAAAAAACTGTTTCCATGTACTCATGAAAGTTGTAATGTTTGGTTGTGTATGGCTTTCATATTATTTCATGTTTATATTCTTTTGCAAATACTTTTTACACCAATGAGTTATTTTTTGTGTTCATTTTGTTCCTTGGAGGCGTCCAATGAATGTTAAATTGCTTAGTGTTTAGTATAGTTCTGCATTGATGACAGAACCAAAAAAGGAGAAAAATAATCAATGTCCACAATATTACAACGACATAAATAGGGATGGAAGAACCAAAAGGTAAAAAAATGAATGCTCCACCGACATAAATAGCAATAAAAATATGACCATGATGTACATGTAAGTGTAAGACAAGATCACGAAAACGTTAGCTGAAAACCGAACGGTGCATAGCTGTGCCTAGAGTGGGATAATTTTGTCACTATACACGAGCACGTGTATGAATTACATCTACATTAAAGAAATACATATTCTACAATATTATCAACAAAACTTGTTTCAATTGAAAAGAAACAAACTCATATTTTAGAGTTTGATTCTCATTACATGAGGACCTTCTTAGGTAATTTATAAATATTTCTGTTGAGTTTCACAGGCCTAAAGTAATCTTATTTATCTTGAACAACAACACTTCAAAACTTGTTATTAACTATATAAAAAAAAAGTCTTTTGGCTTTATTAATTAAAGGGTATTTTGAGAATAATTTCATTACATAAGACTTTATAAGTTAAAATTTGTTATTTATATTCAAGACAGGAGAGAATAATAAGTAAAACAAGATGATCAAGCATTCGTGCATACTTAGCCATGTGGCTCCCCACATGGTAGCTAACAACCTTTCATGGCAAAAGTGCATGTGTGTGAAGCCTTTCGAGGAACAATAGCTCACTCATTTTTTATACTCATATATCTTGACTTGATCGTCATGAGTTTTTATAGGTGGGTGTTTGGAAATCAGTTAGAAACTTCATTTTACGTTTTTCAAAGTATTTTTTCATTTTTTTAGATACAAAACGTTACTGAAAATATTTATTACTTTTCTGTTGTATGGGATGTGACGTTTTCTCAAACATAGCCTTGGTGTCATTATTGAAGTCATCCATTGAGGATCGCCGAAATCCTCCTCCTCGTTACCACTACACAACAGCTTCAAATTGAAGAACAAAAACGATAAGACTTCCTAATTTAGAGGATCTTATTCATACCAATACACATTCATGTTATTTAGGTTGAGTTAATTGATAAAAGGAATCAAAATGAGACTACGCATTTCTCGTGTACAAAGATAATAATTAAAATAAAATTTCCCGAATATACTCGGATAGAGAAAGGAAGTTAAATCTCTACTCTTGATTTCAAAAACCCTATAAAATTAATAAAATATAAGAAGGAAAACCGAAATAAAGAATCCGACCTTTAATTATGAGTGTAGAATCAATATTTTGTAACTTGACTCTGGAAGCGATCATATAAAAGTCTTCATTTTTCAGGAAGGTTGCACTGTTATATACACTTAGTAAACTTAAAAAAATAACAAATGTTCCTCACAATTCCTAGTCATAGTCATGTGTCTATGCATACTGCTTATTTTTATAATCAATAGAGAAATAGGATAATCATTTTAATTTTTGGTCTAAATCACATATCCTTTCGTAAAATTTTGTTCAAATTAGATAAGATCATTATCAATAACAAAACATTCCTTCTAAATATTTGACACAGATACATACAACTTAAATTTGAAATTTCTAATTAAAAAAAATAATCATGTCATTTAATCCACACATTGCAAGTTTCGTTTTAAAATAAGCTGGTTCAATTATCAAGTATAATTAATTAAACATAGCAGCGTTACAATTGCTTATAATTTTATTCTGCTTAAAATATCAAATTATAAGAATTCAAGTATTCAACCCACAACAAAGGAGAAGGCTGAAAATGAAAGCAAGGATCTGCCATCTAATTCTAAGCTGTGTGGTCTGATAGCATCTATATAGAAATGATTATTTTTTAGAAATAATGACTTTTCAAGAAATTGATAAAAATGAATAATTATTTTCTAAAATAAATTGAAGTAGAGTGGTGATTTCTTTCTTCTTTTCATCGATGGAATACAGACAGATTTATATATATATATATATATATATATATATATATATATATATATATATATATATATATATATATATATATATATATAAAAGCTGATTAACTTTGTGTTGTAGAATAGAATCATCTATTTCTGATCAGTTGTCCTTTCATTGCTACGTAATTTTTCTTTCGTTTATGTCCTCGCCGACAACAATTCCATCTCCCTCACGTGCCCCCTGAATTACCATACTACCCCTTCTTCAATTCTTCAATTCTTCAATTCTTCAATAACCGTCGGTTTCCCACCGACTCTCCCATCAAACTTGATTCAAGGGTACCAACATACAAATAGGCCATTCTAATGTTATTTATTACACTTTAATTATTCAATGACAATTAACAATTATAACAATAACAACTTTGAAATTTATTTTACTTTGGAAACTCATAAATCGAAATTTTATTTGTTCTTGAAATGGGATCATCAATTTATCATCTTCTTAAGATTTTTTTTATATATATAATAAATGAGAATCCAACCTAAATCCTTATATATGTTATAAAAAATCTTCCTCATTAGGCCACCTCCTGAGTTATATGTTTTCAAGATTTACTTTCATATATAAATTAAAACAATGATAATAATAAATTTTTAATAATAATATAAAAATTTGTTTTTTTATACATTATTATATAAACTTATACTGTCATTTAATTAAGGCGTAATTTTTAAATTTTATTATTATAAAAATCAACATACCATCTAATATGTTAGTATGTGAGTGACTGAATAAAAATATATAAAAAATATTTTAATACATTATAATTAAATTCATATATAAAAATTTTATTTTTCATATACTATCATTCTAAAAAGTTATATACATTCAACTAATTAAAAATCACATTAATTATAAAATTTAATATAATTATTATAAAGATGAATAATTATATCTAATAATTTATAATTAGATAATTTTACACGAAGGGGTGTTTATTTTTTTAATATTTTCTAATTAAATTTGAATTATATACACATCAATCCATTCATTCTCTTTTATCTTTTTTACATATTTCCATTTTAATTATGTAACACATTGTGATTATAACTAACACAAACAAATAATTTATGTATCACCTTACACTATCATTCTAGTTTACTTCCCCTAGCAAAAGAGAATCCTATAGTCTGGTAAGTAATCTTTGTATTAGCAGGTAAAATACCAATTTTCATATATTAGACAACCGATGCCACGTCCTTTTCTTTTTCTCTATTCTATTATTTTCATCACAATTTTTTAATCTTTAAGTATCTTACCCTTTTACATTTTTTTTTGTGTGATTTATTGCTGCTTAACTTCCAAAGTCAGGAATCCAGCTTGCTTTTATAGTTGCAAAGAGCAGTGAAGACACAACACAACACAAACACAGAGAGAGAGAGAGTGAACAAATCCAGCATTGTTCTGTTCTCTGCAACATTTTCCACTCTCAACCATGGCTTCAAAGCTTTTACTCATCACTGTCTTCGTTTTTGATTTGATTGCTTTTGGACTGGCTGTGGCTGCTGAACAGAGAAGAAGCACTGTGAGTTTTCTCATTTCAATTCACTCTTTTTTCTCTCTGAATCCAAAACAAAAATCTGGGTTTGAGAAGAACCATGTGATCAATAAACCATTGCTGGATAAAAGATCATTTCTTTTTTACTCTATCTTGATTGTTGATGAAATGAGAAAATGTGGGCAAAGCTTGAATCTTTAATCTTTTACATTTCTTTGTATGAATTAAAGTCTGAAAATTTGATGTTGGGTACCTTTGTTTTTTTTATTTATTTATTGAGTTCCCAGTTTGTTCTGATGTGGGCATACCCAGATCTGTTTTCTGTTGAAAATGTGCTCTTTCTTTCAAACTCGTTGTGAATGTAATATTGGATAAAGTTTACAAATGAAAATAACTGCCGTCTTTTTGTGTTTCTGTGACTTTTTTCCTTGGTTGTTTGCATTCCAAGACATGCCAGATCTTGAACTTTTTTCTCCCTTGGGTGAAGAAGTTCGGCATCGATGTCATAGGTTTGTGGTCTCTCTGGTTATGTTTGTGAATAGAACTCTAGATCTGTATATACATTTTACTGTCCTTTTTGTATACAAGAAATGTTCTCTGTGACTTGAAGCCTCAGACCTCTCCTTTTTCTCTTTCTTTTTAACCTTATCATGTATCAAACTTAGGCTGATAATTCTTTCATTGAAGCTCAACAATGAAAAATTGTCTATCTGTTTATTATTTTTTTCAAAGGTGTCATATGTGCCACCTTAGCTTCAGATTTTGTACTTGCCGCTCATGAATCTATGACTACTTAGCTAACACAGGTGTTTCCCTAATGCATAGTGGCAACTTATGAATGCTTATAGAACTTAGCAGTCAAGGTTCTTTTTCAATCCTGGTTGATGTAACTTAGGGTTCAAATGATGAATTTTTGGTATATATGAAACAAAAGATTCATCTAGTTTTCAAAAAATTTCGTGAAGTACTTGTGAAAATGTAATGGTAAACCCGTTTTTAGAGTTAGGAGATGCATTATCATAATTCTTCTGGTTGAAGGAATAAAATGTTTTTTTACTCCTTGTTACTTTTTTGGCATTGAGTTTGAACCTATAATCTCTTCTAAATTTTCAAAACCGCTCACCACCAGTTCACTCTTAATGACTTATAAGTGACTATTATATAAATACAATGCAATCAAATTTTGAGGTTTTACCTTTTTACCTCCTCCTTAATAAAAGATGTATCTTTGTTTTCATTGGCAGGCTAGCATTGTGCCGGACAATGAAAAGAATTATAATTACTGTGTCTATAACTCTGATATAGCAACTGGCTATGGTGTTGGAGCATTTTTGTTCCTCTTGGTTAGTCAAGTCCTGATAATGGTGGCAAGTCGATGCTTCTGTTGTGGAAAGCCTCTAAACCCTGGAGGATCAAGGGCCTGTGCAGTTGTCCTTTTCATAATCTGCTGGTATATTATCATTATCATTCTTCAATGAATTACCTATAATGATATCAAGTCTTAACTCTTAACTAAATGTAGAATAGTCAGATATTTTTACATCTTGCAAAGCTGATTAATTTCATTTAATTTCCATACATGATACACCATGACAAACTTTTGGTATTTAACATTTTAACTGATAACATTTGTTTTGCAACTTTCTCCTTCAGGGTGTTTTTCATCATATCTGAGGTGTGCTTGTTGGCTGGATCAGTGGAAAATGCCTATCACACCAAGTACAGGACCATCTTCGGGGAGAATCCTCCGTCTTGCGAAACAGTTAGGAAGGGAGTGTTTGCTGCTGGTGCTGCTTTTATTTTCTTCACTGCCATAGTTTCTGAATTCTACTATATCAACTACTCAAGGGCCAGGGAAAGCTTCCAACCTTACGCTGGTGGCGAGACTGGTGTAGGTATGGGAACCTACAAATGAGCTTGTTAGTTAAGAATTTTACAGCAAACATTTTGGTGTGACTATATCTGGAGTCTGGATTCTGCAGCACATTTGATCTATATTGTCATGTATACATATCAACAAGAGAAATAATTTCTTACATTCTCTGATCACACTTGATCTATAGTGTCTGCATACTTAAATTGTAGTCCTTTCATTGTTGGTAACTTCATTGTAGGGTCAATTTCCTTAATATTTTTGGTACTTTGTGATAGGAGGAATTTCACACATTTGGTGCTTCAAAAGAACCTTGTCCATATATATTACATAAGGGCATAAGGCAGCTGCAAGTTTTAGTTTATAGCAAGTGCTATAATTGCCCCATATGAAATTGACACATAAAATATTAGTCCTATTTTTAGAGTAATATAAAAGGTTTTAGCCCCACGTTACTTGGTCTCTATTAAAAATAATGGATTTTACACTTATTAAAAGAATTAGTTAATTTCATTAAATTGTATTAATCTCAAAATAAAAATAAGCCTTTTTTTTAAAACACATTTAATTAAAATTTGATATTAAACATAAAAAAGTCCAAAGAATATTAAATGAAAGATATTTTAAAGATAGTTTTATTAAATAAGATAATTATTTGAGAAAAAATAAGTGATTTTTGTTGCTTATAACATGACAGAAAGGAGTATATCAATTTCTTTTTTTTAAACTTTCAAATAAGTAAAAGTCATGGGTTCGACTTCAAAGTTCTCAATTGTGATTTCAATAGATAGAATTTTCAAAATAACTTGTAGACAAACAAAATCTTCAATTTAAGTACATAGTTTAAATATAATTTATTTTTCAAAAAAGTTACTAGTATTTAGTTTTTATTTTCAAAGTGTAGTAAAAAAAGTCATAACCACCGCTCAGGTTGACCTAGTGTATATTTAGGTTCTTTCATAGCATTTAGGTTATGATCTCACTAGGATCATTTTACAGCAAAAAATAGCAACTTGCACCAAATTTGGAATTGTCTCCACCTCAATTTGAGGTTAAATAAAGGGCAGAGTATAAAACTTGGTTGGATTAGAAATTCTCCTAGTTGTGGAAATATAGTCCTGGTGGAGCTAGTCACAATATAGTAAACGGGTCTTCAATGGGTCTTCTAGTTGTTGAATGTGGTCTTTGTTCTATACACAACTTTTGATATGGCTGTTAAGTGTTAAGTCGGATCGTCTCAAATGGAGCTTTCGGCCAGGGTTGTCAATTCAAACTAGCCTGGGCCATTTGGGTTGGCTCCATGCCATTTGTTTCCTATACTTCCACTATTGCGTTCCAGAAAATCCATTTTGGAATACAAATTTGTATTTTAGAATGGACTTTTCAAAATGCAATGGAAGGTTCAATGTGGATGAATACATTTTGGACCAGGCTGGGTTAAGTTGATTGATTGGATTAGCCCAATTTTTTTAGGCTATGTATTTACTTATGCAACCTTCTTAATTACCTATATTGGACAAAAAAAATTAATGTAGCAAGGAGATATTTAAGACTTCTTATTTGACACTTAACTAATCTTCCTCATACTGGATTTGTCAATTTTGAGATAAAATGATATCTCTAGTTGTAACTCATGCCCAACCCAAAAATTGAACCTCAAACTTTAATTAAGAGACATAAGTATGGAACCACCATTACCAACTACTTGTTGATATATTGGTCAATAATGTCATTTCATTTCCTTCTATTGAGAAGGAACCCAACCATGGACATACTTGTTTTTTTATGATTAGATTACCAATAAGAAATTTGCCTTGTAACTTTTAAGTTTTTAAATTCAAAAACTTATGGAATTTAATGTTTGTACATAGTATAAAATTATATTAACATTTAATTATAAATTAAATGATTGTTGATATAATTTTTAACGTAATTATTATAAAAAGAATTCGACGAGAATATAAAATTATTCTATACTTTTGCATGGTCTTTTTCTCAAACTCATGTATACTTGTCTTAGTTGTTTATTACGTTTTGTGCAAGTTTGTTTAGGTTTTTCGAACTATTTCTCTTCCTTCCTGTTTTTTTGGGGTAACTTTGTAGCCTTTTGTTTGTCTCCGTGACTTTGCTTTGGATCTTTGAATTTTATATAAAGTGCTGGTATGGTGGAATTTATTTTTTAAGTACTTATAAATCTAAATAAATATTAGACAAGTTTTAATCTTAGAAGGCATCAAAGTTTAACAAATTCAATTGTTATGGAGGAGTTAACTTTAAAGTTTAGTTTAGAGACAGTTTTCTGTGTCTCGAATCATTTCAACTTGTGTCAAATGATTTCAAATGGTTTCATTTTATTTTGAGATGTGTTTTAGGCATATCGCAATATTCGCCACAGTTTAAATTGTTATTTTGGACTGCATTGACCTGTTTTGTCTAAAATAAAAAATCGAAAATAGGGGAAAAGGGGTATGAATTAATCCTATGCTTCTGATTGTCAAACAATCTCCCCTCCCCGAAGTCCCAAACCAAAAAAACCTAAAGGGAGATGGTGGGACACAAAGCATAGTTTTTTTTATGAGTTCATATATATGGTTTTTTTAGGTAATAGTTAAAAACTAAACATTTTTTATATTGAAAATCATGACAAAGATATATTGGTAATGTTAAATGTTACATTTTTTAACAAAAACTTTTAATTTTTAATTTCTTATACATTATCATTAAAGCACTAGTTAGCTTCTTTTTTAAAAAAAGAAAAGCACTGGTTAGCTATGTACACAGATACACATATATTACTATTAAGTATTAACAATATGCCTCAGCATTTTTAACACAAAATTTATTTATATTCAAATTAAAACTAGTTAAACACATTGACCCAAACACCCAGTCAGTATATTGACTAAGTGGGTCTGTATTTTATTTTGTAACTCAATAATAAAAACAAGCCGCGGGGATAAATAATACGTTCTCATTTATTAATTCAACTATTCAAATGTGACCAAGGATGAATCAGATGGAAGCAAACCCATTTCAGAACTCAGAAAAGTCATCTACACATATTGATTACGTTCTTTTATTCTCTTATTACTTTGACAAGATATCACATTTTAACTACTTCTTTTCTCTATAGATTAGTTAGCATTGGTACTTCAAAGGAACTCGCACCAGAATTAATGCAAGTTTGATAACCATCAGTTTCAGAGGAAATTATTGTTATATGGTAACTCTCCCTTCTAACATAAGCGTCTGTTGTTTTATATAGACCAAGAAAAATTGTTAAATAAATAAAAATAATAATAATTTTATAAAATAATATTGATATTAATATTATATTAAAAAATTAAAATGACACTCATTATGGATATTATTAAAAAAATTAATATTACATTAAAAAGTTAAATGCGATACTTATTTTAGAATAAATATTTTTCTCAAATACGATACTTATTTTAAGAAGAATAAAATATAACACAAAGTTTGAGAAAAAAAATTAATTCTTTTTTTAACAAAATAAACTAACTTTACACGTAGGCACATGAGATAGGTCTTATTAACTTTGTTGGTCAATGACACTTTCTAATTGTACTACGGATTATCTAATTCATAATGTAATTTGGATGCACCATAGTAAATATACTGTTGCGTTAAGTAATTAGCCCACTTTCTGGACCTAGACATCCATAATCCAGAATGGTGTCAACGTTTTTTTATCAGTGAACATGGCCCATCCAGATCACTGAAGTTTTGATTAATATTACCAAAGTTTTAAAATTATTCCTTAACGCATTTTGTATTACTCTTGTTTGCTTTGGCCTTTGAAAATTAATTCTTATACTTTTCAATGAAAAATGCACATTTCAATATAAATTTATAGCTGAGATAATCTAAACATTAGTATTTGAAATACATCAAATGGTTCAAAATTAATTTATCAAAATCAATTTTAGTCAATTTTAAAACATAGCCCTTGTAACCTAAAAACAAGGATAAAATTCGTCTTAATAATAATGCTATCTTCACATTTAAAGTACTTATAATCAATTTCTATATCATTTCTTATGATCGGTTCCTATGATAGAAGAATGTAAGAATTTTCGAATTCTTTGCTGTAGGGTTTCAAGTAGTTGCCCTTGTAACAAAAAGAAATACACAATTCCATATAAGAAACTGATCATAAAAATATAGAAAAAGAAAAAATAAAGTGATATTTTTCTAAGAATATCTTTCATGACAAATATTTTATGGCGATTTTCAAAAAAAAAAAAAAAGAACAAGAGTTTTTTACGTTGTGAGACAAATGCACCGACAAAAAAAATAGGTTTCTTGTGATGAAGACCAGCCAAAAAGGTTAAAGATATGCATCGACATCAGAAATGCTACTATGGTGCCGAAAAATAGTTTTTCTTTTTTTGGTTATGAAAAGATTCAAAAGAATAATTTTGTTTGAACTGGAAAAAGAAAAATAGAAAATGTTTGGTTTATGTCCTTTGAGAAGACAACGAAATGTTTGGCCTGAGTAAATTTCGTACACCCACAGATACACATGATTTTTGTCAATGTTTTTCTTTAACGAGAAAATGGGCATAACACTTAAAAGCACAACTCAAAGATGTTTAACCCATAACTTGAAGTGTGGCAAAATGGGAGACAAGGAATGAATGACAGATGAGATATTTCCCTTTAAATAATTAAGGGAAATATTAATTAGCATGAAACACTTTTCTTATAGTTTTACGAACCTTTTTTATTTTGTCAAATCTTATTTTATAAATTTTAATTTTTAATTAAGATTTATTTGAAAAAAAAGGTTTTGATATGCGTTCTCATTTCGTACTATTTGTGCTACTTTCTTTCGTAAAGTATATTACCACTGAATAATTAAATGAAATTTATCTATTTTTTTTTACTAGTAAGACCTACATGTTTTAATTTAAATTTGAATTTAAATTTAAGAGTCCTTTTAATAACAAATGAGCTACTCATTTATCTACCCTTAAATTTTAAAATAATATATTTTTTATATTTTTACTTTAATCCTTTTTTATAATAACAAAAGAATTTTCATAATTCATAAGTTTGATGCAGTGATATAAATTTTTAATATGTTTATATGTGAAGAAACAATTTATTTGTCAAAATAATTCATATTTGATTTCTTTCATATGTAAAATTCTTTTAAACTAATAACGATTATGCACCGTGAACAGGATTAGTCTATAACATAGTGAAAAAGAAAAAGAAATTTCATTATATATGATCATAATTAAAGAGCTTAATTTTTATGAAATTTCAATCTAAAAGGATTTATATTGTCAATAAAAAATCATGATAGATATGACTTTTAATATAATTATAAAATAATAAATTTAATATACATATTCAAAATTTCTTTATATTATGATTGATTAATAGTTTAAATTTTTATTTATAGTGTGAAGGCATCAATTATTTTATCTATTAAAACATAATATTTTAGAAAAATATACTTGGACATCCAAAAATTGTTATTTAACACTTAGTGAGAGAGAGAAATCATATATATGACACGTGATAATAATATGATAGGAAGAGACACCTAAAGAAAAACAAGAAGAATAGATGATGGGAATTGGATTCCCTCATGTAAAATTTCCACTTAGATCTTCTCCTCTTAAAATTAATGTGTTTAAAATCATGAAATATCCAAATATCATATACCTTTATGCACACATAATTTTTGCAAATAGTGGCATGAGAAATGATATTTAGACATTTCAACATTCTATACAACACATTTTTAACACTTATCATTTATTTTGTCTCTCTTTTTGTTTTGTTATATTAATTATTATACGAGAAATTATTATTTGTCCTAAATTAGATGTTTCAAATTAATCTTCAGATGACATATAATCAAATATTAATAAAAAATTTCATAAATTAAAAACTTAATAGATGTTATAGACTAATAATAATCTTAAACTACCTAATAATTTTTTATTAAGCCTATATTTTTCTTTTTTTATGCCTTGCGCATAGGTATCTAATTGGTTCTAGTTGGGTATCCAACAATTATACGCGCACTTCAACAAATATAATGAATTTTGTAGATAGTAGTAGGAGATGGGGGTTACTCTTCTTCGCTTCTTTTCCGAAGCTGTCAGTCCTTGGTTCACTCATAAGTCATAACTTCACATGCTCAAATTAAACAGTGAGGAGTTATAAAAAAATATCAAATGGGATCGGGTCCATTTTAATTTTTTAGGACCTATGTAGTTAATATAGTTACTAGGATCGAATCCCATAGGGTCAAATCCCTGACCCCAAAAAAAGAAAAGTGCCACATGCTAGCGCTAGTGCTTGGCATCTCTGAAACATAAGATACTGTTTCAAGGGAACAATTCCTAACACAAACCCCAACAGAACACTCGAAGTAATCGTTTCATATGAATGAATGAATACTAAGAAAGTTTTTAGTTGCCAAATTCAAAGCATGCAGCGGTACCTCAATTGTACTTTTCTGCATCCATCTCTTATTGGTCATGTCATGATTTTAGTAGTATTTCACATTCCAATGCCCAACATTGCCATAAAATTATCCATGATATTTTTAATTAGTGGTGTATTTTTTTTTATAACACTTGCATTATTATAAACAATGCAATATCTCCAATATCCGAACTAGTATTGTCAATTTGATCTTAAGTCGTACAGGCCAAAATATCTTATCAAAGTAAGAACCCAAAGTATACAAAATATACTTCATTCAACTTCTTACATTATTATTGTCGATTTCAATAACCCTTTACACCAATGCACCTAGATAAGGTTGATGACAGCTGGGGCAATTTAAGTCGTTTGAAATGCTTTCAACATATGCAAGATTGATAAGATACAATAATTAGATAATTAAAAAGTTATAATCTCTCGTACGTATAATTTATTTTGTTTTTTTCCCTCAAAAGTTGCATCAAAGTGACAGCAACGTGACTTGTACTTTATATGAAGTGATTTTTGGCGTTACAAAACAAAGTTTTCTCCTGTTTCAAATGAAAGGGGAGGTTCAATCTCACGCATCCCTTCAACCATGATTGCAAGAGTTACCCCTAATACAAACCATCAATAGTCTTATTTTTTGGCCTCATACACAAACCATTGGCTATGAATCTAGTTTCGAATCACCATCAATCGTTGTAGGAAACAACAGCCACAACTAATTTCGTTGACGAATGTTAATCTGGATTAAGCTTAAGTTTATAATCTCAACTTGATCTTTGTCCTAACCCATATTACACATACCATCATAGTGTACAATTTCAATCAAAATTCAATTCCATATGTCAATCATAATATAAAAAAGAAAAATGCAAATGATCTAAATTTGTAGCCGTCCCTCTATCATGTGCGGAAACCAGAGGTAAGTTAGTACCTTAGGGCGTGCAGCTACCCTACTCACTTAAAATCGTTAGATGATGGTCCATAATTGTACTATGCACATAAATTGAATTGGCTTAGTTTGTGAAAGTTTTGGAGCATCTCATGAAGTGATATCATATAATATAAAGCTGCACGATTCAGAGATGGGATAGGGCCTGAAAATCCTACTAGCTGTCCACTTATCAGCACAGTATCACGTCACTGATGTAATATTTTTTATCAATTATATTGTTTTTTTATCATGTAATTAGGAATTTTATTTCTGATTAATGCTTATAAAATATTTATTGTAAAATATTATCTTCATAAATAAATGTTAGTATTTCAAGAAATCAATATTTAGCTCTTGGCCGATTGGAACACTTCTTTTTTCTTCTCATGTTATTGTGGTGTTGACAGTTTCAAGGGTTGTTATTATTGAGAACAATGGTCGCAGTGTATGTAGTGAGAGCAAGGTGGAACAGGTAACGGCAACTTTTTCACATAGAATGAATTGTACAAGAAATTCGTATGTGAGAATAGGCTTAATAGAGTCAAAAGAAAAACAAAAACATAAAGTAGCAAGCCAATTTTACGAAGCCATGACTAGAATAGGAGAGTTTAAGGAATTTAGTGTGTATTTAGATATACGTGAATAGAATTGATTTTAGACTAACTTAATTTTATAGAATTGATTATGGTTAAAATTAATTTTAAAATTACATGATTTTTGTTTGGATAATAAATATTAGGAAATTATTTTTTAAATAAAAGGTCTTTTTGGATACTTTAAATTAAAATTGATTTTAAATATGTAATTACCAAAATGTACTTTTAGTTATTTTGATATCTCTCTCTAATCTTTATATATAATTTAATAATTAACACACTTTAATGACTGACAGCCAGCGAATCACAAATTTCCATCCGAGTTCAAATTGCTTTAACTTACTTTAAATTATAACATAATGATAAAAAAATTATAACATATTCATTGATGAGGAAGCTGTGAGGTGATATATATGCCATCCAGGAATTAAACAACACGGTTGCGAGGATGAAACAAGTTTGTTAATAAAACGACTTTCACAAAGAATAAAAAACACTTGCTATCAAATGCTAGATGTCATCATGCCACTGTCCCTTAACCTGTTTCTAATCCAGAAATTTTCCCCACTGAACCATTTTCACAAACACTTTGAGTACACCTATTATGCCAGAAAGCAACATTAGTGTCGTGTGTACAGCTTATCCTCCATCCCTGTGTCAAAACATAATAAAATCATAAAATAGACATCATAGTAAGGGCGAAGAAGGGAAATTATCAAACTCAAGAAATAAAATCAATTTTCTTTGTCGTGAAAGCAACCCAGAGTTGCTTCACCTTAGAATTGATTCTTGGGGCCGAATCGATTAGAAGAAATGAAACCAAACATGTGCTAAACTTATTGAAATCACGTTGAGGTAACAATTACGTGCGTCTAATGAGAAGCGTAAAACCAAACACACACTTAGTTTGTGAGAATAAATATGTCTTAAAAAGATCCAACAATATGCGGCTAATTGACCGAAAGTGGATACATAGTAAAAGTTGGGTTTCTCTGTTTGGTAGAAAAGGAAATTCACAATCAAGGAAATTTAGAGTAGATGCAACCAAAATTGAATCTAAGGAGATACACTAGTCTTTTATTACATAATGAATTAATGATCAAATTTTTGTTGAAAAAAATATTCATATTTAGTATTGGACAATAAAATTGTCTTTTAGAAAGAATGCATGTGAGGAAAAAGAAAAAAATAGAAGTGAACTTAACATTTAAATTCTGCAAGTGGATTTTGAAAGGCTTTTCTTGTCCTTTGACAGTTTTACTATTAGTTTGTGGAATTGTAAGAGTTATTATTAATCACTGTATTATTTATTTTTGGTACAAATTAGCCCAAGTGAAGTAGTGAACGGAAGAACACTTCATTCCAAATTTCCAAGTCCACATGAATGGTTTGGATTCTTATTAACTAAATCATCTCCCACCAACAATATATCTTTTATATTATATTTTAATACATGAGAAGAGTGCAGCAATTATTTAAGTTGTGGAAACTTCTGGTTTACTGAATTATTTAATTTTATTTTGGCATTTCATTACAAATTTTTGTAGGTTTATTATTAGTTCATTACATTCAACGGAGAAATTTGTTAGATGATTAAGGACAGCTCTCACTATCGGATTGTTACTGGATTACGTAATCTAGTCCTATAAACTTTATTCTCAAGATGTCAAATTCTTGATATAAAAGTGTAATGGATATCTCATATATACAAGAAGGATTTACTTTTGTAGGATTAAGTTAGGATAAAATTCAAATTCTAACATTAACATATCAAATTTAATCATCTTGCCGGTCAATAACAAGTGTCATAAATATGCATATCTTTTTTTCATATGTTGAGTTAATTGATTTCAGGAATAGTATTAAATTAACCTAAATTATTCTTTTAGTCTCTTTTTTTATTCAATTTGTTTTATTTGGTTCTTTTCTCCTCAAAGATGTTAAAAAGTTACACTTCAATGAAGGAAGAACATTACTTTGTATGTTAAGTATTACTTTGTATTTTTAAAACATTAAATGCTTTACTTTTAAATACATTTCTTATTATTAAAATACATGAAACTCGATAGAAGGGAGGTTGAATAATATAATAGATAAAACTTGGTCTTTCAAAAACTATAAAAGACTTTTCTTAAAGCAAATATCAATGGACGAAGGATTTCGTCTAAAGGGTTCAAAATAGCTTTGTGCTTGGAAAACTAATTCACAAAATTTAGATATGATAGTGTTGAAGTGACTTAAGGAAAAGAATTCTCCGTCTCTTAAGTTACGTTCAATTCTCCGTCTATAAGTAATAATGAAAACACAAAGATTTGATATTGGTTCACTCCAACTCTTAAGTTACGTTCAATTCTCCGTCAAACCTTAAAGGATTTCACTAATCAAATATTTGATTACAACCAAGTATTCTCTATATCACTTCTGGCTACAACGAGTACTCTTTAGGCCACTTTTGACACTACACTTAATCTCCCTCTAAAATTAAGACCAAAGTATTTTTTGTCACTAAGTCACTCCTAATTTTCACAAATAATATATGTTTGATAGAAAAAGTATTCTAATCACTCAATTAGTGTTTACACAATAAGTTTGAATACTATGAAACTTGCTAACTTAGCAATGTTAAGGTTCACTCAATTCACTCAAGTTTCCTTCGTTCAGTGAACTGACAGCGTTACAACACTGGTTCATTTTGTCTTATAATATTTTCTTGTTTTTTGACAACCTTAACACGAACATCTTCAGGCTTTATGTAGACTTCAGAGCTTTGATCTGTTGAGAGATTCCAACTAGCCGTTGTCTAATAGCTTTGGCACTTGACACGAGGTCGCTATTGTGCAAAGAGAAAAAGTAGAGACCACAAACGCTTTTTGCAGCATATCTTCAGAGAAGTACATTTTGTCAGTGTCGTCTGGTGCTCAAAGCTGACTTTCAACATACAGGTTAAAAGAAATGTTAGTAGCATAAGACAAAAGGAATTAAGATTGTCAAAACAAGATATTTTAAATCTTTCCTTTTGTGCGCTAAAGCACGAATTTTTTACTGAGTCTATGGACGTTAATTTCTTGTGATTATTTTTTGTTCTTGAAGATTGAGTAACTTTTCCATTGCTTTTGCATTGTGAGTCAAGTGCAAAAGCATTTATCTTTTCAGGATTGGACGCAGAAGCATTATCATCTAGCGGCTAATACTTTGTCTATCATCCAGAACTCTTCAGTTCATGTTTTTTTGCTTATATCTCATAAAGATAAAATAATATGTAACTTAAGCATGAAAGATTAACACATAAAATTTATATTTTGTTAATATCAAAACCTTAGGAGGTATAATTGTTTGGTACACTCAAATGTAACTTGGACACAGTCAGATTTAACAATTATAAACTAAAATCTATGAAAAATTATAATTTTATGTGAGTTTCACTTCTTATTTAATGATTTATCACTTTACTAATTTAGTAGTTTTCAATAAATTATATAAAGTACGTGTTAAAAAAGGTGTATAAAAGTGGTGTTGCTTTTGTCAAAAGAAAAAAGAATAAAATGGTGTTACTAATGTTTCTATGTTTTTTTTAGATAATTGACATAAAAAAAGACTAAAAGCCTCTCGAAAAGGAAAACATGTCTAAGCCATATAAGCTCTTAAAGTATAAGCAATCAATCAAAAGCAAAATCATAATCATCAAAATTAAAATATATTGTTAAAAGTCTATTTTGCCAATTGATCTGCAACTTAATTAGCTTCTCTTAAGATCTCTTGTAACACTATTTTATTACTAATTATTTTCAACTTCAGTGCCATAAAGCACACATATTATTTACTATTTGAAATACATGATATTTCTATTGAGTATTTTAATTAGTATAGATCTACTTTAAATTTCTTCGATGATTGATGTGTGTTATAATTGTCATCTAAATAAAATTTAAAATAGCTTTTTTTATAATTAAATAAATAAAAAGTTGTATTATAATTAAATATTCTAATAGATTAATTAATGAATAGGTCAAGTTTTTTTAAACTTCTTTTTCTTAATTATCATTATTTCATAAAATAAATTAATTAATTTAACATTTTACAGCATATAATAACTTAATTTGAGTAGAGTATTTGCTTTCAAACCTTATAAAATTTTGTTAATAATATTTTTGATTTAACACTTACTATTGTAATGTACTCATTAAATTAGTTTCATATTTATAGTATAATTTAAATGATAAAATTGTAAAAATAATATAAGTAAGAAAATATGTTAATGTGTATGCTAATAAGTCAGTTTGTTTAAACTTATTTATTCAAATAAATGTTTATTTTAATAAAATAAGCAGTTCTTTTTTTTTTGTCTAAACTGTTTTTGCTTAAAAAAAACTACTTATTTTAGGAAGTAAATCTTATATGTTTCTTACAAAACGTTTATATAAAGAAAGCTTATTTTAAAATTGTTTTTTTAAGTTTAAACAAACTCACCCTTAATTGAAAGTTAAAAAGTGCTTTTAGGGACTAAAAGAATAATATGTGTTATTTTTAAGGATTAAAATATCACTAAGTGATTAAATTTAAAAACTAAAATGAACTAAAATGACAACAATTATTCAGGTGCAACTATTAAATTAAAAAGTAAACTTTTTGACACATAATAATTACTTAGATTACATGTGACAATGATATATGACAATAGTTATCTATCATGTTGTCACTAAAAATGTCATGTAAGTACAAGCATTTGAATTAACGAAAAAAATTAATTATATAAATAATTTGTAATATTTATTTTTGTTAATCATGATAACTATACCCAATAATCCTATCGAAATCAATGACTAATTTTCATCTAAAATCATAAACACTATTTTATGTTGTCTTCTAACATAATTTAATTCATAAGTAAGGATCAACACAAGAAATCAATCCCTGAACCACCTATGCTAATCTTTGTTAGTTTTTATATATAATTTTAAAAGTAAAATATATTACCGTTAAAAAAAAGTAAAATATATATTTTGGTAAAAGAAAAAAGCGAAATAATTGTCATGTGCTGGTTTAAAAGGTTTGATTTGATTTGACAGCAAGCTTCTGTCAACTTAAGCTCTTGATGGACGGACGTCAACTGAAATTTATTGTACAAGGATCTTATTTGGAAGCTTATTTGATGTGATAAATAGAGACGCAAAAACCAGGGGTTTGAATTCCACCAGAATAATCAAGAAAAACTACCTGCATGAACCGGTAAAGTATGAATTATATGATTGGTAAACCGAAAAGGAAATGAGAAAAAAAATTAAAATAAAAAGGACTAAATTTATTATTTTGAAAATACTTTTGTTCTTTGGTTTTTACTAAATTATATGATTGTTATTTTTTCCTCATCTAAACATACCACTAATTTATGCATAAGATTCCATAAAATTTATTAAAAAGCTTTTTTTTTCTTGTCCTGGCAGCATGAACTTACGAGTTCAATACGTTTACATCTGGCTAGCAATTAAAATTAATTTTACATACCGAGATACTGAGATATTTGACATACTGAGTTCAATACTAATAAAAAATAATAATTTTACATACTGAGATACATGTTTTAATATAAATTTACAATTGAAATATTTAAATATATATATATAAATTAAATTTTATAACTTAAAAATAATTATATCAAAATTAATCCTATCATTATCCAAAAACAAAAAATACTAAATAATTCAAATTTTACACATTCATTTTAGAACTCTGAAAAGATAATATTTTAGTGGGAGCGGGTATTAATCCAGTTGGCAGATTCAATTTCATTTTGAGTTAAATGTGTATACACTTAAAAAAGACAGTTATACATTATTACTTAATCATAAATTATCATTTAAATTATTTTAAAATAATTATTTAAAAAATTAACGTATAATGCACAATTATTACAAACTTATAATTATGTAAAACTTTAAGATAATTATTCAAAAAAATAATAAACTTTTATCAGTACATAATTCTTTTTATCTTTTTTTTTGTCTTCTCGAAAAAGTGTGTGTAGAAAGTGACCAACAAAAATTAGATACTGCAATCCAGAGAAAAAATTAAAATAACTTGTATTCTTATTCGTGCAGTGTGATAGTATATTTCTAATTTATTTGATAAATATGTGAGAAATTTTTTAAGTTTTTATGAATTTTTTTATCGCACACATATATCCTTTATGAGATCCCAACGTATATCATTTAGACGGAAATTAATTATCAATTCAAAATTTAATTACATTTAAAGTTTTTTTATCTCTCACCAATAATGTATTTTATTAGAGTTAGACACAAATTCTTCCCTACAAAATCAGAATAGGTTAACAATAATATCGTGCTTGTATCTGAAGATGGAAATATGTTTGTTTTTATCTTATTAGATAGAGGAGAGAGTCGATTTTAAAAATGAAGATGCTCACTTGTACTATTTGTCATTGTTTACTCGTTTCTTTTTTGTTTTTCTAAAATCTATCACTTTAGTTTGAATTTTATTTATCTATTTTTACTTTTATTCCTTTATTTTCATCTATTTTATTTTTCTCTTCTCTACCTATCACAGTATAAGTAATATACTACAATTGTCAATTATAAGAAACAAATATATAAGTAAAACAAAAATAAAATCTGAACCTAGCTAGCGTCGTCAGAGTAGGTGCAAGTGTGCAACCTATGATGTAAAACTATGTTACCTGCACCTATTTATATATATATATATATATATATATATATATATATATATAAATATGATAAAATTTATGATGCAATAAAGAAAAGATAAAAAAAAATATTGGTTGGATGTTTAAAATAAAAAATAATTTAAATATCAAATATTTCATTTATATGTCACTATGTAACTAATAATAATATATTTACCCATCATAACTCAAATGGGTAGTAAAAAAAATTCTTTAACTTAATGTATTTTTCATAAATAGATATAAGTTATATGATAGTTTTGATCTATTTGATTTTTAGTTTTTTTTAATCAATTTTTTCCATATATCAGATTGAATCGGTTTATTAAAATCCCTCCTCTTAACTTTAATACCTCTGGAAAATTCAACACCTATAGAGCCCTCAGACCTAATACTAACTTGCATGCTATAATTCCTACATACCAACTTTTTTTATACTAATTAATTTTTTCTTCTCAATTTCTTTTCACCAATGGTGAGACATGTTTGATTTGGAGTTGCAAAATTACATTTGAGGTAGAGTTGAAAAAATACATTTGAGGTAAAAGTAATTTTACTAATGAACTAAGATTCTTTTTTTTGTGTTTATCTTATTTTTATCGTTGCATTGAAATGCACATCACATTATTTCCAATTTCAAACCAAACA
The DNA here is from genome assembly GCF_004193775.1 of Glycine soja. Classification (NCBI taxonomy): domain Eukaryota; kingdom Viridiplantae; phylum Streptophyta; class Magnoliopsida; order Fabales; family Fabaceae; genus Glycine; species Glycine soja. The sequence goes on from NC_041013.1 coordinate 42,571,426, forward strand.
TGCACGATATTATTTCACAATATTTGCTTAAAGAACAAGTATGTTATTAGTGTTTAAAATTAAAGTAAGTCTCAATATATCTTTTTTTATATGAGATAATCGACTATAAGTGTGTGTGTAATACAAATTTTTTAAATTTATCATGGACAAAAAAAGTATCAAGGACCAAAAATTAAATTGTTGTTTTATTGGGAACTTAATGTAAAAAAAAAATTATCAAGAAAAAAACACAAAATTCAAATATTTATTATGGATTAAAAATATATTTTAGGCTATAATTAAAATGTAAATGTTTTCAAAATCTAAAAAACAGAGTAAATTGCCTTTTCTTTCTTGAGATGCTTAAATCATAATTTTCTCTCTCTCTCTCTCTCTTTTTTTTTTTGTTTTAATCACATGTATCATCTCTCTCCAAGTATTATGACTCAAATTTGAGATCTCCTATTAAACTAGAATAATCTTATGCTAATTGATCCACACATTCAATGATAAAGAAAAAACCTCTCATTTTATTTTAAAATATGTGATTTTTTTTCCTTCAAAGATGAATATATATTATATAGAATTTCGTCTTAATGTAAATAGACATTTTAGAGATTTTTCCCGTGTAATGATTCCCATCATAATTAATAACTAGCTATCCCCAGCTCTAGAATGGGAAATAACAACTAAAGATACTACTTTATCCAAAAAAAAATGGACTCACCAGCGAGAGAGAGAGAGATTATAATTCCTGATTATACTAATTAATGGCTAGCTAGTTTTAAACATCTATCATCAATTTTGTACTATTGGGAGATGAAATAAAAAAATTAGATGAAAAATTAAAACAAACAATAAAAATATATTTAAATATTTATCTCACCTTTTATAATATTACAAATAAAAATAGCAAAAAATTAAAATGTTTAAAAATATTTATTGGTGGCATTGAGAATTGTAGAAAATATAAAATATTATCAGCAGATACTTTCATATTTATCCACTATTGTTAAGAAATGTATTTATATTGAAATTCATTAAATTAAGTATAAATTGTGATTTTTCAGAGGAGGAGGAGTTGATGATTTCTTATTATTTGTAGGATTCCAAGGATATTCTTATAAAATGGTGAAGAGGCCAGCCATGCATTCATGTTTATGTCTGGCTGTTTCTTCTCTTATCTTTTGAATTTAATGGGGGAAATAGTACAAGGCACATGCAGGCTTTAAAACAAGGTAGAAAAATAAGAGATCCTCATGATCATTTATCTAGCTAGCCAGCTTTGACAATAGCTGCCACTCACATGCCCTCAGCTTTCCACAGTAGTAATGACATCTTACTTTATTGCAACATTGCCAACATATATGCACCTATCTTTCTAGTTCATAAGTTAGGTCTCTTTCCTTGGGTAGCCCCATTTACTTTCTTGCGGCTATATATATGAACCCAGAATTCAATATGTTGCCATATCCAATTTCTAACTATTTAATTGAACTGCATAAGTTGTGGATAATAATCTACCTACATTTCCATCGTCTTTTCTTTTATTAAACTAGTATAATAACCGGTACCATGACGGGGTGTTAGTTTATAACTATGAAAATAAATATATTTTTTTTATTATGATTTTAAGGTTTTTTTTTAAAACTTATGTGTGTGTGAAAACAATTGTGAGTGTTTCTAAAGAAAAATAAAATAATTGTAAATATTATAATATATTCGAGTAATTTTATTTTCATTTATATAAATGTGTTTTTTTAAAGAAAATGTTATCTTTATAAAAGAGTGTTATAGAGAGAGATAGTATGACTATCATTCTTGATATTTATATTATATTATATTAGATGTATTAATAGATTTCAATAGTAATCTTCTTATTTATATTATATTATATTAGATGTATTAAAGATTTCAAGGGGATATAACTTAATGATTGAATATAATGTGTGAACGTGTAAATACGTACTCTAATGTTTATTTTTGATTCCTAATAATAAAAATTTTTATTAGTAAAAGTTTATTAAACAATCCGATTGGTTATTATGTGTCAAATGTTTATTAGTAATTAATGGCAATTCAATTATTAATTAGGCTAATTAAATTTATTGATTACACTTAATTTCCTCAATTGCACAAAAGCTAAATATATCCTTAATTTGGACTCATATTTGTTGCAAATTATCTTTCTCTTATATATATAAGATTTGTTAATTGATTATCTAAATAAATAATTTCAGTTGTTGTAAATACTATTAATAAGAATGCAAAAGAAATATATTAGTTGACTATCTAGTTAAAGATCTTTTAATTTCTAAAATTATTTTAATTAATACTTAAATTTTATGATTAATATTAAATATAAGGATACATATATTCAAATAATAATAAATTATTTTATCAATTAAAAATACTTCATATATTAGTTTATATTTAAAATAAATAAATAAATTTTAATCATATAATTTTTCATATTTTTTAATCATTTACATATATATTTATAAACATTGGTATTATAACTTTTTTACTAATATATATTAATAAGTATTTTTTTATTAACTTTAGTACTCAACCACTATGAAAATTACATCATCAAAATTAGTAATTACTGGACATTCCATTAATGATTAGGCAGTCATTACATTTAATTAATGATTAGGCATTCATAACATTCCATTAATAATTTCTACATTTGTCTTTTTTAATTTTTCAATAAATTTCCCAAAGAAATTATTTTAATTTATCACAATTATGAATTTAGAATGAAAAATAATACATCAAGATTTTTAATTATTTATCCGATGTTTGTAAAATTATTTTAACTAATACTCAATTTCATAGTAACATCAATTTAGAGACACATGTTACGCGTGTCATTCATAAAATATACATTGATTTCTCAAGAATGATATAAAACATTTTAAAATTTTGAATTAGGAATTATAAACTAAAATTAATATATTTGTGCTAGATATCAATAATATATAATAAATATAAAAAAATTAAGTTATTAATTATTGTTGTGTAATATAAATAGTCAGTTGAAGATCAATTAATTATTATATCTTAAAAAATAATAAAAATAAGAATTAAATTTATGGTCATTCAATAAATTAATTATATTTTATCTTAATTTGAATATATTATAATTTCCAATCAAAATATATTAATGTTATTAATTAATTTGAATTAAAATATATGTTACTCTTAATTACTTTAAATTAATTAAATTAAATATTTGTAAAAAGAAATGATTGAGCATTTCATGTTGAATATTTTTATTTTATATTGAATTTTTTTTTTTACTTAATGAGTATAATGAGTTGGGGATACCCGTGTGATCTATGACAAAAAAAAATATAAACTAGTATTTTACTACAATTAATAGAATTGTGTATTTTTTTCATAGAAAATAAAATAATGTATTTTAACATATAAATCAATTAAATCAAATTATTTTTTTGTTAATTTATTATACAAATAAAAGATATTTCTATCTGTTTCTAAAATTTAAAATTTCTTGTATGGATATCAACTTTTTTTTACTCGATTTACATATCAATTTATTTAATTATTAATACATATAGTTACCTTAGATTCAATTATCTTTGAAGATAATTCATTTGTCATTTTTTACTTCTTTGAAAGTCTTTTATTCTCCAATTTTGTTTGAATTAAAACTAGAAATATTACATTATAATAATTTTCATGATTACGTATAATGATTATGAAATCACTCTCAATCAAAATATACTATAAAGATTAAATTTTTATTTTTTAATGTCATAATTGTCTTAAAATTATTTTGTATGCAAATAGGTTTGCATAAATTATTATGTATGCAAATAAGTGTGAGAGTAACACAAAAGCAAAAAATAGTAGAGGAAATCAAAGAAGGTTATTTTTTGGAATTGTCAAAAATATTTATTCAAAAAGCTTAAATGTAATTTTGGTCCTCCTATTTTACTCAATTCACAATTTTGGTTCCTCCATTTTAAAATAGAAACACATCTTAAAAAATGTGATTTTAGTCCTCTATTTCTAAATAGACACCTTTGATCTTCTTATTTTAGAAAAATTACATCTTTAGTCAAATCCTTAATTTTGCCTATGATTTATTTCTTTTATTTTGATATAGTTGAACCTTAGACCTAATATATTCATTTAAGGTATCATAAAAAATAATTTAATTAATTATAATATAAGAAATAAAATCTTGATAAAATTGAAGTTTGAACCAAAATTGTAGATTTTTTAAAATATAAGGATCAAAATTGTGATTTTTTTAAAAATAGAATGATCAAATGTCTCTATTTCAAAATATCAGGACTAAAATGATAGATTTTTTTAAATAGAATGATCGAATATCTCTATTTTAAAATTGTGTATTGAGCAAAATAGGAGAATCAAAATTACATTTAAGCTTATTTAAAATTGTGTATAAAATATTTCTAGTAATTTTATATTCATTACTACAATTAGTTTTTTTATTACTTGCATTTGTTAATAAACAATTATTTTGTTAATAATAATAATAATAATAATAATAATAATAATAATAATAATAATAATAATAATACCTATGCAGTAAAAAAGTATAATATGTATAATTATCATTAATCATCGTTAATCATTTTTATTATTATAATCATAAAAATATGATTTACAATCAATTATTATAATTACGTCATAATTATTATATAATTTAAAATAAATTATCTTAAAAAATTCAAATAAATTTAATATTTAAAGCTCTTCAGAATGTCATGTATAAATATTTCAAATGAAAAACATTTTCATATGTATTATTAGACAATTTTTTTGGGATGGGGGACGGATATTTTCAATTTCGAATTTATAACATCCCAATTCTATGAATAAGAGGAAGAAGAGCTAGGGGGCGGAGGGAGCTTGAATGGAGTTTGTTTTGGGACATTCTCATTAAAATTTGTTTGGCATGTTGGAATGAAGTTTATAATCCTTTCAGGACATTAAAAACATCTTTTATGGTATTAAAAAATGTAGAGAAAAAATTGTGATGTTTCAGTTCAAGGCTGGAAAAATCTCTAAATTTTGTTAGTGTTTATAATCGTTCCTTTAAAGTGAGATAAGTGTATCTCATTAAATTAAATTTATTGAGATACATTTATTTTACTTTAAAAGAATGAGAACTTATAAAAAAAATTCATTCTTAGCTAAAAAAATAGAAATAAACTTGATCGAATTTGAAATAGCTTAAAATAATGCGATATTATCATTAGTGGTGTAGACGTTTATTTCTTAAACCCACGATCTGGAATACAAAGAACTTAGCCGAATATTTGGCCTATATATGCTGAATAGAGAATATAGGTTATCCACTATCAATATAAAAAAAATAAATTTAAGGTTAGTGGTAATTGCTAATTTTAAGAGTGATAATAAACTGAATTAATTTGAAAATAATTTGAATCTTCATTTGATAATTAAGTTGTTAAATTTGGTTCATGAATCAAATGAGTTAAATTTTATCTAAAAATTAAACTCCTTAAATAAATGATCTGAAGTTAACATAAATGAGTTAAATTAATTGGCCTTGGTTAAATAAAATATTTTGTTAGCATATGTTAAATTTCTAATTAATGAGTTAACATAAATGTGTTCAAGTATAATTTTTAAATAACTTTAGAATTTAGTGTCATATAAACAAAACTAAAGATAGAGAGATGTAATATTTAAATAATTTTGGGGTTTGATGTCATATAAGTAAATCTTAAGATAGTAAAATTTGCTCATAAATTAAAAGATTATTAGAGTTTTAATACTGTAAAATTTAATTAAATCGATGGCAATATACCTAAGGACATATTGGTGTCCACTGGAGTTAAGTCAACAGCATGAGATTTTGCAGGATGCATTAATGTACCTCCTCGACTGAACACATTGAATTTTCCTTAGCCAGAAAATTGAAAACGAAACACTAAAAAATGAGAGGAACTGTGTTTGATTGCATGCAGTCTGGGCCATGAATGGATTTTTGCGAGCTTTGATGCTCTCTCTTGTCCATATGCTTTGAAAATGATGTTTCTGAAGCGAATGGAAGATGGCCCCCCATAGCTCGTGCTAGTTGACATTGAAATTCAAGTAGGGTTGCTGCAAATGACTTGTCCATCATAATCATTCTTCCTCCCATATTATTATTCTTATTATCTCTCATCTTCATGCATGTCACTCCCTCACCTCTCTCTAACCAACCTACCCACCCAAAACAGGAGTAAAGCCTTTTGTTCTAATGTTTTTTTTTCCCTCTCTAATGTCATGCTTGATTAAATGAATTGATTTCATATTATTCAAAACCAATTAATGTATGTTAATCTATTTGTAGTACATATACGACACTCTTTGGGGCAATGCATCTAGTAGTATACTAATTTCCTTTTATTTCTTTAAAAATAAGAAACTTTTCATAGAATTTTTATTTTTCCTCTGTAATTTTTGTTAATATATAATATATATCGACAAACTCGTAGTATTTATATAATTTTTAAAATAATTATTATATAAAATTTAAAAAACTTATTATACGTAATAATAATTTATGATTAGTTATAATATACTTTATATATCAATATATATATATATATATATATATATATATATATATTATTATTATTAGTTCTTTATATAACTCTTAAAGAGTTCAATGACTATGAATTATACGGTTAATCAATAAAAAAAAATCATTCTTAGTATTATTTTTAATTTACTTATTATAAAAGTTAATCAACTTTCCATCATTGTTGTCAAATAGTGGTGTCATATATGGTGGAATAGGATGACAGATTTTTTTGCCAACCACTATAGGCAATTGTGAATGGAGGCATGCATGCTACAGGAATGTCATAGGCAGCAATGATATGTTTATATAACATTTTGTAATATTCTGACATTGGTCACTGATAACATTATTTTTCATACCTGATCAATTGTGATTTGTACTGTTAATATATAATGTATTTTCTCATTCTTAAAAATTGTTAAACTATTTATATAATTAAAAATAATTATTTGGAAAACATATAAACAGGTTCGTAAACTAAGTTATTAATTCAATGAATAATGTTGTTTTACAGAAACTAGAGAAGCAACCCATGCAAGGGCACAAACTTGTACAAAAATAAATATTTCATATGGAAGGAAAAATTAATAACATGTTGACACGTGACAATTAGCTGACTAGTTTATGTTTTCGTAAATCAGCTTAACAATTAGTTCTATTATGTTTATAAATAAATTAAACTTCACGAATTTGACCACGAGGTTTGGGGCTAAACAAAATTACAAAGTCAAAATAAAATTGCAAAGCATGTTCTTCTTATATATTATTATTATTATTATTATTATTATTTGAAACAGGCATGTTCTTATTTTACTTAACAAAATTCAAACACCTTTGGTTCTTTGTTTTTTTAGGGGCATTCATGTCGTTTGACAAACGTTGTTTTGTAACTACTATTATTCTTTGACACGTAAAAAAGATATAAAACAACATTGATTTTCTTAAAAGAATCACCATGCATCACCAGGTTCAACATCTTCAAAACAGTAGCTAGTTTAAGTTTTGGGACTTAGGTGTGGTGCGTATGCAGCATGTGATTTGATAGAGAAAAATGCCCACTTTGTTACATCTTTTATCAAAGATAATCATACTTTGAGCCCGAATAAAATTATTCTGATACTCTAAAAATATTGTGGTAACTCTACTTATTTTATAGAATGTAAAAATAAAACATTTATATAATGGTATCATGCAGAAGCTAAAAGACATACAATACAACTTGATTGCAAATATTATTTAAATATAACTTAACATTTACATCATACAATAAATAAAAAAATACATAAAAATATAAAATTATTAAACTACATCCTCTTTGACTAGGCTTTTTGCTCCAACAACACACTTCATTACCTATTTCTCGAAAAGCAGAAAAATTTAAAGATGTGAGACATAATATCTAAATGAGTGCCCTAAGAACTCTACAATTAAGATAGACTATTTTACCTAAATAACTTATTTATTTTCTTCTCAAGACTTTACCTTCACTCGATATTTATCAAACTCTATATATCATTTATATGATTGATTCTACACCCATCGATCATAAAACTCTTGCCTTTGATTTACCCCTTGTACTCTAGATCTTGTCTATGCTCACATAGTGTCATTCTATATACATCTCCCCCTATGCCCTTAAAGAGTCACATCTCGACTAATTTTAAGTCATCCAACAGTTTCATATCACAATATATTATGACTAAGGATGGAAGCATTCACGCATGACACAAGTACAACCCAAGGTATTCATGGCATCTATATCATAGATCACACAAGTCAAACCAACTAACAATAATGCATGTATGTATTGTAATGTTGTTTTCTCTTTTCTCACATGCATGTGGTACTAGAAAAACCTTTGCGAAAGAAGCTTGAAAAGACATGTCACACAATTTTATTACTACACTTTTACCGAGACATGTAAGACAGTTAACGACACGTCAGGGTCACCCAATCTTGTAAGGATACTTTAACCCATGGGATCAACATGAGTCACACGAATATTTCAAACCAAATAACACCCCTAAGGACAGAGTCATACTTCAACTCATTCAAGCCTTCTCTAGTTAAGCTCAACCACATCCATTGTCTTAAAATAAGTGTACATTTATGAAGCATGTCTCAACGTTTACACACAAGTGGTTCCATTAAACCTCACATCAAACATAGTGAGTCCATTCTCATCCCACATGGACTAGGTCACTCATCTTCAAAATATCACCCATACCCATTCTTGTCTAACATGATCTAGGTCACTCATGATCAAAATATCACCTGGGCCCACTCTCGACCCACATAGACTAGGTCACCCATCTCAATGACATACAACATTGCCTCTTAACTCAAAGTCAAAGGCACTTAATACTCACACATTAATGTAAAACATCCAATGATTGCACAACACTAATAAATCACCATTCAAGTTATAGCACCAACACACATGTATTAAATATCATTATTCAATCAAGTCATGTACCCGAAATACATCTTAACCCTATGCCTCACACCAATTATGGCATTTATCTACTTTGTATTATGATTGGTATAACATTCTTATATATATATATATATATATATATATATATATATATATAGAGAGAGAGAGAGAGAGAGAGAGAGAGAGAGAGAGGTTCATGAAATTATTATGTTCAAGGTGAGACTTAGGAGTTGATTTTCTCTAAGATGAAAATCAATTTTAATTTCTATAGTGTAAAAATAAATTGTAACATTTTCAGCAAACACTTTATAAGTGCAAATGACGTGATCTTTATGTTGTTATTTTAACTTCTAAATTTAACTATTTATTGTTCTCCAAAAGTGCTAATATTATTCGCTAAGCTACATGACTTTTTGAATTTCGGATTAAAGTGAGTGACATATTACATTTTTAGGATTTCTTTTTTTAATTTTATTACTTTCAAGATTAAAGTGCAATATCTCATGCTTTGAGGACCAAATTGATTATTTACCCAAAAATATCTCCAACAATTTTTTAGAAAGTAAAAAACATAAAAGAAAATTATAATAGGATACAATCTATTTGAGTTCTTCAAAATCCTAAAGGAAACTTAATCTAAGTCCAATTAAAAACTAGCTTTTAAAACAACTTAGATAAAGAAATTTCCCAGAAATTTAATCTTTGAAATTTTAAATAATTTTTTTTGATTGTTTCATTAATATGTTAACCGAGCAGTAAGTAGCATACTTATATATATATATATATATATATATAGAAGTAGCATACTTTTAAAATCTACCATGCTTTAAATAATTTCATTGCCCTCTTCAATACATACAAAGGAACTATTAATTTGGACCTTCCCCCCCTTATTCAAGATATGTTTTCTGTTTGTCACACTGGAGAATCAAATGATGCCTTCAATACCATTACTATTTCAAATCGTTACATAAATACTCGCAAAATCTTTTTCAAAAGGACAGATCCAACATTTGCAATCAAAAAGTCCTTAGCTATATAATAACTAAAATTATAGCTTATAAAATTTCTCACATTACCAAATGACCATTTTATTTACCATGATGGACCAAAGGAAGAAAATTGGAGCTTCTCCCCTTTCCCCAATAAAAGAAGACCTAACACGGTGCTTTCAATTGTGTTTTAAATATGGTGACCAACTTCGTGTACTGCTATAATTATTTTTCCCTCCCTTAGGCTATCTATGTTGGCACCTAGGAACTACTCCAAACTAGTCGAAAATTTCTAAATCCATGCTATATACTCTACTCAACACGAACAAATGGCCAATTGCTACGCACATGACCAACTCTCTGTATATAACTCAATACCTGTGCCATGTGTTTCAAAACCTATAGCTAATTAATGATGTCTAAATAAATAGCCAGGCCAAACAACATGATTAATTCTCCTGACAATCAGACTAAAACTGCCAAGCATCTTATAATTGCTTTAAATTTCATTATTCCATCGCTACTTAGTGACTTTAAATTATAATAAAATATGTAATTTTGCCTATCTTAGTCTCTCATAACAAGCATAACATCCTTTTCCCCTTGTGTTTGTAATGTGAATTGGTACATCTTTTGACCCCTCATGCTATGTATCTGACCGCCACCACAGTCCATCTTCTTTCTTTGCTTGTTCCGGCTAGCTCTTCTCAAAGAACTTTAAGTTAATGTGCACGACGTTCGCGGAACTTCAATTGCAATAATGAGTTGTAATGCTCCTTTTAGGTCAAACATGTCATTTTGAGCTGGACAATGCATTTAACTATTAAGTCAGTTTTACGCAGTTCTATATGACCAAAAGGATAAAAGAAAATATATTGATAAATGGCATGTTTGAATATAGGGCTCGCTCTTCAAGATATATATGTTAAGGGCGGATATATAGTAGTATTATATATATATCCTTTGGATGAGACTTTTGAGTATTTGACTATTATGTATGTTCTTTTGGTGTTTTCCAACATTTGGTTGCGATGAATATTTTCCTTAAATGCACAAAAAGCTTTGAATTTCTATAATTAACATAAACTAGTTATTTCTTCATGTGGGTATGGATAAACCAATAGCACTGGCATGCAACACGTGATCGAAGGTTAATGCTTGAGGAGTGAGTGGCATTGCTATATTTAGTATTTATAAGCAATAACTAAAAAATGGGAGTCGTGTCTCTGTTTGACTTTCTCCCCTTTAAATGCAAGTTGAAATTTTGGTCTACATCCTAGTCACTAGGCTCGGACAAGAGCAATTTAAGGCCGAAAACTGAGAATTTAAGGAAGCTGAAGCCGTTGTTGCAGAGACGAAGCATGGCGTCTCAGAGCATCAGGAATACCTTCGCGGCGGTGTTGTTCATGTTCAGATGGAGGATATTGAAGGTTACACTGTTGCAATGGCAAAGTGGATTCCAGGGGAGGTTCGAGAGAAAGAGTGAGTTCAAAGTCAGAAAGGGGGTTTCGAGACAGAGAGGAGGAATTTTTTTAAAAACCTCACCACAACATTAGTTTTTAAAAGATAATTTAAATACTAATTTTTTAAAAATTAATGTTAAAATCGTTCTGTTAATATTAATTTTTTTAAAATTGATCTTTACCATAATATTTTTCTAATAAAATATAATCATATATTTTATAGCATCAATTTTCATCAAAATTGATACTAATAACAAGATGTTAAAACTTATTTTTGTAGCCGTATCTTAAAGTAAGTATGTATGATTCGATATTTTATATTATGATTCACAATGTAAGAAAATGGTAAACCTAAAAATGGTAGACGAATATTTAGATAGTAAAAAAAAATCGAGATTGAATATTATTATAATGCTATATGGTACGAAAGTTAATTGCACGAACAGTGTACGAGTACAAACACTGAAATCTAGTTGGTTAATTTTAAATAAGAAATTTTTAAACAAAATCTCTAACAAAAGGAAAATGTTCTCAAAAAGTTACAAAGAGATGTGATTGGTTAAAAACCCTACCTTCAGTAACTTGTATGGTTATGAATCCCTATCTTTCGTACTCTAATTCATAACGTATTTTTCGTACCAAATTGTATTGTTGTTAACAAAAATCAGATGCTGAGAACGATTATAAATGTTTTCGTGCAGGTATGAATTTGCACCAAGTAGCACTTTCCTATTATAATTCTATGCGCTTAGAATTGCACCTTTTTACAGAGCATGAGGAGTAACTTATTATAGTTCATTTCACGGGTTATGTAATATTCAAACTTAACTCTTATAATTAGATATATAGTTCATATATAATAGTTGAAATTAACTAATTGAGTTTTTTAAATATATTTTTTCCTGTTTTATGTGTGTTAACAAGCAATTAAAAAAGGTTCTGAAATATATATCGATCCTCTTGTTCAGTACCAGTACTCCAACGATTATGGTCTCCTAGTATCTTCAAATAATCGTTGGTTGTATATTTGTTGCTTTTCTATTTTAGGCCAGGGTATGATTACCTATAAAATCTTTCACACTCAGATTAGTATTTGTTAGATTGAGTTGAGAGGTGATTTAAACTGTGCTATGGTCTCCTGACTCCTATACCCTCCATGATTTTTTATTTTTTTTATCTTCATGGGTAGTAATGTAGTATCATCCTCATGTGTGCATGAGTGATATCCATGTGCACCTAACTTTAATTTCACAATTCTCAGGTGTTCGTTATGAGATATTTCTAGAGTAATCTTTGATGTTTTGTGCCTACATATGCTTCGCTGTATTGTTGCCTTGTTGGTTTATTTATTTATTTTTTGTTTTGTGCCATAGGGTTATTATCTTTTAGGTTGTTTTGTGATTTGAGTCTTAGCCATAACATTGTATTAAATGTGTTAGGCTAGTATCAAATGTGTACAATATTGTACTATAATAATAATAATAATAATATTCATCCACCTATACAAGACCTTCACTTCATTTTTCTTTTTATATTTTTCTTTCTATTTCTACCTTCTTTCTGCCTCCTATATCCTAAAAATAGGGCGTACATTCATTTATTTTTCATTGCACTAATGCAGTTGGCAGATTTGATTAATGTGAATGAAAATAGAATATTGAGATCATTTTATTTCTTTAAATAAATATATTTAATTCAACTCAAATTGATGAGTGTTTAAGTAACTTTTAAACACTAAATCTCAAATAAAAAAAGAAGTACTTCTAATATAGCAGGAGATTCCACAACTTACTATCACTGCTGTAGTAAGTAGAGTAAAACTCAAAACAAACAAGCTATTTCACCCGAAGAAAATACAAGCAATTAAACAATCTTGAAGACCTCAAACAATTTTTAATTGTTCTGTTAAATATATCTTTTTTATCATGTTTTTTACTCAAGATGTATATAACATTTAGTTATATAGGACTTACCTTTCTTAAATGATACATATGATTTATATTAAAAAAAGTCACGATTATTCTTGAGATAAACTTAAGTCTCACATCATCAAGATAATGTTACAATTAATATATAAGTAGGCGAAAACCCTCATCTCTTTATTTATTTTTAGAGTTGGATTAAGTTAAAATTCACATTTTAAGATGATTTTAAAGTTTAATTCTAGACCTATGAAATGAGTAACCTACTATATTATTCATGCATCAAATCCATTAATATTGAAGGTGAGGTGTTAAAAAATACTCAAGTACCGTATAGATTAGAGATAAAACCACATTAAATATATAAATTAAAGATAACCTTTATCCCATAAATTAATTTTTAAAATTAAATTAGATTTAAATCCACGTCCTAAGAATCACATAATTAACAAATAAGATAATATTGATTTTTTATTTTTTTATCATGTATCGTACTATATGTTTTATATCCCGAAGGAAAGATAGCTAACAATTAAATTAGGATTCGATCGAGTTGGTAAGAAATGTGTTAAGAGGTGTAGTAGATGTTGGCCATTTATGCTTGTTGTTAATAGGACCACAAGTCCACCAACCTATAAAATATATGCACTGGACAATTTTGTGATTTGAAGAACAGAGAGAAGACCCGATCCACGTTACTAATCTTTTTTTAAACACACACTAAGTTGCTTCAAGTGTGTGTTTGGATTAACTTTTAATTCTATCAAGATTAATTCTAAAACCATGATGAAGGCTGAAACAATAAATAGTTGTTTTAACTTTTAAATTTTTGTATCATGATTTCGACATCAAAATTGATTTTATGAGCGAGGTATCCAAATACACTAATAAACTACGCCTAAAATAAATATGGTGATTTGAATTTTGAAGCTCCCAACCTCTCAACCCCCTTCGGCCCTTCCCTCAGAACAAGGAATGAGAGATTTCGTGTGCAACGTTTTCGTTTTTGGTCCCCTCAGTTAGATTGAGAGAGCTACGTACTTTATATATCATATAAGTTAATGTTGTTCAAACGTTTAATGTAAACATGCCAACCGCACATAATACAACCCAGATTTGAATCTCATTCCCCTTGGAGTACTAGTTGATAAAAATGTTAATTAGCTACTGACATAATGACATAGTTAAAAAAATCTACTATAATGTTAGTATAGGTCTTCTTACTAACTTTTCAAGAATCCTAAGTTTTTTAATTTTATTTTTTATAATAAAGAATTCCAAGTTTTTTTTAAGCGAAGAATTCTAAGTTATGATATTATAATTCAAAGCTTTTTTTTTTCTCTTCCTATTATCACAACCAAATACGCTATGAAATTTACGGAAACATAAAATTGCGGATGGGTAAAAAGTGGAAGAGGTAGAGTAAGAGGTAAAAAACTGTGGTTTCCACTGCCAAACACAAAATGTAAAGTGTGATTTTGAAGATTATTTAAAGCCATATATATTTCTAGCTAGCTAATCATGCTCTTGATTTCATCTAGTTGGACTTAATTTTTACTCTTAATTAATAAATAAAAAAAGAAGCTACATTCCCATGCTGAAAAGGGGTAAAAAAAGAAAAGAGGTAAAAGTAAATGATACAAATATGTACATAACGTGTGAGCTATGCAAGGTTTTAGTTTGACTACAACCTACAAGATCAAGTCAATCATTGCGTAACACATGCAAGGAATGTTGCACGTAGTTTAACAGTTATATATAATTTATATACTATGTTTTCACAATACTTTTATAATATTATTTTCTATCTCTTTTTATTGCATTGCTTATTTTATTTTAAGTTTCATTTTTATATATTATTAATGTAACGATTTTTAACTATCAATCAATTAAAATTCATTTTAAATATAATTTTTAAAATAATTACTATATTACAAAAATAAATAATCTTACCATATATAATACTTTATAACTGACAAAATAAAAATTATTTCTACTATCAATGTATTTAAAGATATTTTATATTTTATATTTCTTTAACTTTTTTTCCTCTTTCTCTTGACATGTCAAAAAGAAAATGCACTACGATCATAATTTCTCATAGGATAATAATATTCTATACCTTTCTTTTTCCCTTCTAACCATTTACCATAGACAATGTGCTTTTTGGACAGCGCTTTCATATGCAAAGTGGAAACAAATAAAAACAAGACATGCTTTTCGCTCTCTTCAACATGTTTCCATCTGTTTTTGAGTTGTGATTTACTGTTATTACGTTGAATTAAAGGATTACGTGAAGTTTATCAACTCTTGTACATTATTTTATTGGTCATAATTTTCTATTCTTAATGATATGCTTCGCGTTTTTCTTTTAAATTGAATTTTTATCCTTATATGTAAACAACTCAAATTAGTTACATCTTATATTTACTATGAAATAGTAAAATGTTAAATTGCTAAAAACTGCGTATCCAATATAACATCTCTTGTATTTTTACTTTTCTTGACATGAACATCATATGGGCATGGTTGTGTTCGATTTTATTATGTTCTTTTTCAGTTTTTGAAGAAAGGAAGATTCTTCTTGACCACTGAATTGCAAAACTTATAAGAAACAAAATAATCATTCATAGGGGGTGAAATAAAAGTATTAGAATGTGACAAAGCAAAAAAGAAAAAAGAAATGGAAGGAAGAAGAGAATAAATGTGAAGTCACCCCCGACCCTAAGAATATATCCCATGTGTAGAAGTATTTTGCACTTGTTACGCCTTGATTGCTCATTATATGTTTACATGTTATGATGATCTATAAAGTATTTAATTATTTAATATTGTTTGCAGTTTTTGTACTAGCCCAAGTCTTCACTCAAGGACAAATTAACTTGTAAGCGATATAATTGACCTTTAATATCACAGAATTATATATAGACCTGTCGTCTATGAAACGCGTCAGTTTATTTAATAGCTATAAAAAAAACAAAAATAATAATCGGTTGATGTTAACATTTAGCTATCAATAATACTAAAAATCGTGCTTGCCATAATTAATACTGTATTCTATGGCAATATGCCTTCATTGGGATATTCCTACCAGGTTATTTACTACTTAATAGAGAAAGATCGAGCTTATTTGCACTTATCATGTTAGAGTAAATAGTGTTGCAGTTAGTAAACAATAAAAGCCAAATTTAAGACATCTCACATCTCTGTGAAAATCAAGCTTTTTTTATTATTTGTGGGTGTGATTTCTTGTGTACAAAGATGTATTTTGTTAGAAGAAAAAAAAGAGGTATTTTTATTTATTTATTATTCTTTTTCTAGATAATAAGAGGTGATTTTAAAAATTGAATCAAGATACATAGTAAAGTGTATAAAAAATAAAGAAAAAGTTATAATATAGGAGGAATGGTTAAAATTCTTAAGCGTAAACATATTTTGTCTTCTTCTTCTTAAAAAAAAAATCATTATGTTCCAAAAACTGAAAGGAACAAGAGTAAAGTTTATAGGAAAATAATCAATCCAAGAGAACACCATGCATGGGCCATGAAATTGGTAAGTACATGAAATTCGTGTTTATAAATTTAATTGAAATTCACTGAAGTTAAGATGTTTTACATTTTTATTTAATTATAAATCAATATATAATTAAAAATTATTAACTTTTTAATATATAGTTATTTTAAAAGTAATATTTAAGATGATTTTTTAATTAGATAAAAAAATGGAATGGCAGTTCTTGTTTTATGGTTTGTCTTATGAATGAAAGTTATTCATAAGTGCCATGCATTGAATTATGCCTTCATATATTTGCTGTCAACAATATTGGTTTACTATATTTCGCACCTATTAACTGCTTGACTAAAGTTTAGATTTAGGAATCCTCTATTGATATCTAGGATTAGGAATTTATGTTGATGTTAGAGTAAGAAGAATCTCCTAATTTCACCTTAAATTTTTATTAATGAAATTAGAAAAAACTACAAGATTTTCAATAAGTTAGTATATATATATAAATACTTTACATATACAATTTTTTTATATATAACAATTTCCTCACATGTTCTCTTTTAAGTAATTGAATAAAATCAGACTCAAAATGTTATACAATGGTTCCAATAATTCTCACTTCTCAATGTTCTCGTGCAGCTGTCATTATTTTTTTTTTTAAAAAAAAAATCTATGCGGAAAACCTCGCCGAAGTGTATAGCTAGTTAGCAGACCTTTTTTTTTTTTGTCACAAATCCTTTCCATGACCAATGTCTATTAGTCGAAGTGATAAAAAATTATTTTTTTAAGTAATATTTCAGGATCAAATTATGTAAATGAGAAAGAAAAAAGGGAATTTGGGAGTGCTTTATCCCCGTAATGGATCCCCCTAAAATCATGTGAATGAGAAAATTGACATTTGGAAGGACTTTATCTCTATAATTGGACCTCCCTTGCTTAATTCAGATTAGTCACAATTTCAATTATCAGATTAACTAGAGACTCATGTGATTAACTTCGGATATTGAGTATCTAAGAAAAAAACAATTATTACTTTCCTTCCATTAGCCATTTCAAAAGCAACTAAAATAATCATAAGCGATCAGCAACTATAAATTGTTTTATTGCTCAAAGAAAAAAGATAACATGGGTTTGAGTTATAGAATCATATTCAAGATATGAATAATCAAAAAGTTAAAAGGAAAAGATAGCATATTTATTAAAATAAACAATATAATACATCATCCTTAAATCTTAATTATACAAAAGAGGTTTAGTGATCCCTACCTATATGATTCAGGTGAGCCTTGTAAGGTCTAAAGAGGGTGTGGAAGTCACCACTTTTCAAAGTTACAGTGTTTATCTGATAATGACACACCTAACCTTTACCTTTTAATTTGTCCCCAGTTAGCATAATCAAATGTCCCTAAAATAACTCTCGTAAATGTCTTTGTTGTGATGGCAGCTTTGAAATGTCAAAAATAAAACAAATGTGTTGTTGAGTGCTAATCCAAGACACAATTATAATGCCTCACTAAACTGCAACACGCTTTGAGAAACGCTAACTATTTGAGGAACACGAAAACTTTTGTTGGTTGAAGATCTACTATCTACAGCGCTGTTACTTTGAACTTAATCGTGGAAAATCATGCTTAATTATGTGCTTAAGTATATACTATATATAATATTCACGCGATACAAAACAAGACAATAATAAAAAACTCAGTCATACGTGCAATTAAACTTTAATATTTTTTACAATAAGCTGGAACATAAAAAAGTTTTTTTTTCTTCAACTTTAGTATTATATATAGAAAAGAGAAAGAAAATCTGACATTGAAATTAATAATTTGGAAAAGATGATGCAAATGGGATTGTTGGTGGGAATCAACAATATGCATGGAACATGTCTATGACAAAAATATAATAGAGGGCTTTTTTGTCTTTGCCGTCAGATTATACACTAACAGATTATATATTAAAAGATTGATTTTTCCTTACTGAATGATGAAACATTTTAAGCAACAAAATAATTAAAACATGTTTGTATTATTTCGCTTTTTAAAAGAAAAGGAAAATAAATTATTTCAGTTTAAAATAAAAGTACTTATAAATTACAATGTTGTCATGATATATATTCTATGACTTTTTGTTTTAGAGACCATATATGTATTTTATTTTGGAGTCAATTCTACTCTAGTTGGGTAGAATTATTATTGATGGTAAAAAAATTTTCTCCAAGTTATTTAATGCACCTGTGATTTAAATTGAGATTATTAGTTAAGTTAAAATAATTTTATATCCATTAATTTGGTGGTGTTATAAATAAATTAAAGTATTTCCCGTGGTATTATATTATTTCCTTTTTAAAAAACTTTAAAGATTAGTTATACGAATACCTTATTTGTTTCTAACATCAATGCATAAAAAATACTAACCATGATCTTCGTTTTGGGCATTGAATAATAATTAGAGATACCATTTTATTCTTAAAATGAGCCGATTAGATAGGAAGGAAATTATATCTCATGGTTTTAAAAAAAAATACTAACAAACATTAAAGTCAAAAGCACCCTTTATTTTGGACAAAAAATTCTTAACACCCGGGCAATAACGTAATCTCATTCTTCTTTATTGAAAAATACACAATTTTGCAAGTTCCATTGAATTTCAACGAATGATAAATAAAATATTTAAATTAATATAATTTTTTAATAACTATTTTCTCATAAAATAATTTCTAATTAATTGAGAGAATGAACTTTTTTAAATTCTTAAACAATTCATATACCAAAGAAAAAAAATCTTAAACTATAATACCAGCTAGAGTCACGTTACGTGCACACCATATATATTATCATTTAAATTATTTACACATTGTTAAATATAAATCCACTACTCGCATGCGTCAGTAATTAAAAAAAAAACTTAAAGAATTACGATTTTTTTATTTAGAAAAAACGCAGTACATTGATTAATTTAGAATTAGAAATAAATAAAAATTGGATTATTGTGACTGAGAGTATATTTAAAAATCAAGTGAAAATTAGTTTTGACAAAAAAATATGCTTGCCAAGGAAGGATAACTCTTATTTTTTGCTTTATCCGTTTAATGAGTATTAAAACGTGTTGGAAAAATTAGAAGGGCGAAACGAAACATACACCGAATGAGCAATTCGGAAATTGTTATTTGTTAGTAGTTAGAAGTCCAAGGGAAGGAAGGGCCGCACAAAACACAGACAGACACAACACAAAGCTATAGATTATAGATTATAGTAATTTAATCATACATAGGCTCAAAAAAGAAAAAAAGAAAAGGAAAATTGTTTTGTTTTGTTTGAGTTGTGTGACTTTGCGCATAGCATCTGTAAAACCCAAAAGAAATTTGGTTTCTATTTGCAAACACAAAGCAAGCTTATGAGTTTCTCTCTTCCCTTTTTCTTTATGGGATCCGATCGGCGGTGATCGGATCATCGATTTGACGCTTGTTGGGGAGAGGGGCATTTTCATTGCCAATGGGAATGCCCAATCCCAACAACAACAACAACAACAACAACAACAATAACATTCACCCCGCACCATGAGCAAAGCCCTGGGAGCAACTACAGAAGAAGACGAAGAAGACGACCAACAACATCCACAACAAGATTGTTTCTACGACTCACACGACCGTTTACTTTCACTCTCTTCTTCATGCTCTTGTTCCAACTCCAACTCCGACAACGAAAACGACACCCAAGACCACCAAAACGACACCAGCCTCCCCAATTTCACCAACTACGACATATGGATCTCTCAACCCTCCTCCGTCTCCGAACGCCGCACGCGCCTTTTACTTTCCCTCGGACTCTCTTCCCTCACGCGCCCAAACCCTCGCGATCGCGCGTCCCCTCTCCGATCCATATCCGACACCACCGCAAACCCTAACAAGCCACCAAATCCAAAACCACCCCCACCGCCGCCGCCACCACCGATTGAAGAGCTGTGCACGATTCGAGATCTCGATAACGGGAAAGAGTTCGTCGTGAACGAATTGGAGAATCTGCGGGAGGTTGCCACGGGGCGGCAATTGACGATGGAGGAGTTTGAGATGACGGTGGGGCATTCTCCCATCGTTCAGGAACTGATGCGGCGGCAGAACGTTGAAGAGGCGAGCGTTGATTCCAATGCGGGTGGTTCTAAAGTGAAGAAGAAGGGGACGGGGTGGTTGAAGAGTATCAAGAGCGTGGCGAGTTCGGTGGCGGGGTATAGGGATCGCCGGAGTAGCGACGAGAGGGACACGTCGTCGGAGAAGGGCGGGAGGCGGTCCAGCTCCGCCACCGACGACAGCCAGGAGGGAGGGGGCGCGTTTCACGGGCCGGAGAGGGTGAGGGTGAAGCAGTATGGGAAGAGTTGCAAGGAGGTGACTGCTTTGTACAAGAGTCAGGAGATTCAGGCGCATAGTGGGAGCATTTGGAGCATTAAGTTTAGTTTGGATGGGAAGTATTTGGCGAGTGCTGGGGAGGATTGCGTGATTCATGTGTGGCAGGTGGTGGAGGGGGAGAGAAAGGGGGAGTTGTTGTTGTTGGATAGGGAGAAGGGGGAGGATGGGAATGGGAATGTGGATATGTTTTTGGTGGTGAATGGGTCCCCCATGGCGGATGGGGAGAGGAAGAGGAAGGGGAGGTCGAGTGTGAGTAGGAAGTCCTTGAGCTTGGACCAGTTTGTGGTGCCGCAGACCGTGTTTGCGCTTACTGACAAACCAGTTTGCTCCTTCCAGGGACATCTTCATGATGTGCTTGACCTCTCATGGTCTAAAACTCAGGTTAGCTTCCAATCTTCAAATGGGTCTCTTGTTGTTCTCTAGTTCCAGCAGGGTGTTCAATTTCAATGTGTCAGTGTAATTGTAAAGTTCATTTTGTATCCTATGTTGGATTTTCCTGTGTACATTAAGTTGGTTTTCTTGTTAACTGAACGATTTACTAAACAGATTGATTGAGTTTTCTACTTTGTATCTGTATCTCAGAAAGATTTGACATTCTTAGATAATTGATTGGAGTAGGACAGTTTTCAAGTGGCCGAAAAGGCATCAAGGGACAAATATGGATTTCAGATTGTGTTATCTGTTATATTTAATATATGTGCAGTTTAGCCAACAATGGTTATCCTATTTGAGGGAGGTGCTGTCACTATTTTGTTTATGGTTTTCTGGTTGTTACATAATGAAAGACATTTGTGTGCAGTGCACTACATACTAGACTATTTGTAGTTTTAGTGACTTTAGTTTGGGCTGAGTCATTATTTATTGTAGGATCAACTGATCAAGTAAATAAAGTTCTATCCGAATGAGAAGGTTTCTGGAACTTTTTCTTTTTTCCTTCTCCCTGTCACTATTTATTGTTTCTTTTCCTACGGAATTACATTGTTGTTCTTGGCATTCCTTCGATAGGAATTTAAACATGATTAGTTTAGGTAGAGGTAACTTGGAAACTATGGGATGATAGTATGTATTAAAATTTCCTTATAGTTAATGTTTACTATGATAGTGAAATACTCTATGGATATATCCAGTTTTTCTGCTAAATTACTAGTGAACAGTAGATATATATATAGTTTGGCTTGGCTATAAGGAAAAGGGAACTAAAATTTACTGCTCAAAAGACAGAAAGAATATCTGTAGGTCAGTAACTTACTTAGGATGCTCTGTTTGTAACTTAGGGTGCTTTTTAGATGGGTTATTGATGCCATTATGATGAATGATTGAGATTTGATCTTATTTTAATCTTTTGTACAGGTCAATTTATCATTATTTCCTATGTAAGTTTTAGGTAGTGTTTGCTAGCTAAACTTCAAAAAAAGAAAAAGGGTATTGACTAACTTGGTAAGAGTTCTTAATTAAAAATTGTTTTTAGGAATCACTCAAATTTTATTGATCAGTTTTTAAGTCAAAACTCAAACTGGCCCAAAAGCATTTCTAAACTAAGTTGCTGTAATCCTATCTCTTTATCCCTAATAAGAAATCTTTATTTATCTCCCCTTCTTTCCTTATATTTTGTTTGGAATTTTAAAATTGATTTGCTTACATGTGCCAAATATTTTATTTTTAAACTTAGGCAGACCCAATGCTTAGACAAATGAACGACATTTGAAACTGTTCTAATATAATATCGTTTAATGAAACAGTATTTAACTTCAAATCTTTTGATCAAAATTTTTTACTTGGTATTTCATTTGCTATACCACCCCCTATTATCTATGTAAGATTGGATCCATACCAAAACACATTTTAAATCTTAGCATTCCTGTTTGAGTCATATCTTATAGGTAGTAACACTAGTGGAGGATGAGCACCTTTTAGAATGAATTGAAATGATTGATATTTATTGCAGGCTCAAATGTTGTATTTGAAAAGCTTCCATTTGGGGGGGAGGGGGGATTATCTATTTTTTTTCTTCTTCTTTAGAATGTCTGTTGATAAAATTTCAATATTTGTCATAAAGTAGTGTAATTTGTTCTAGAAATATGAATTAAAATGCATGTATTTTTAGATCATCCTTTTAATATATTTCCCCCCATTTTGCTCAGCACTTGCTCTCATCTTCAATGGACAAAACTGTGCGGTTGTGGCATCTGTCTAGCAAGTCTTGTTTGAAAATATTTTCACACAGTGACTATGGTGAGTAAATTCAGTGATTACATATTGCAATGCTTTCTCATCCTTGCTCTCCCATAATCTGAGTAGAAGTCATATGGGATACTTATGATAAAATGGCAGAACACTCTTACACTTTATTTGTTTTTACTGTTTATCCATATTTATTCTGCTTCTTCCCTACTAAAAATTGAATTGGATTCCGAGTTCGTTGTATTCCTATCCAATATACTTCAGTATACACCCCGTTTTTGAGGATTGGATAACCACATAGTGGCACACAGGCAGTTCTATTGAAATATCATCTTTACTGCAGATTGTTCCAATTGTACAAGAGTTCTTTAATGTCCACTTGGGTGGGTTAGATTTACAATGAAAACAATTTCATTCCCTCCCTCCCTCCCCCGTTTTTGTTCTTTGCTAATTAAGCCTTTTGCTTCAATCTTCTTTCTCTCTGCACAGTAACTTGCATCCAGTTTAATCCTGTTGATGATAGATACTTCATTAGCGGATCTTTGGATGCTAAGGTTCGCATATGGAGCATTCCTGATCGACAAGTTGTTGATTGGACTGATCTGCATGAGATGGTCACTGCTGCTTGTTATACACCTGATGGTCAGGTTGGTCCAAGGTTAATATGCACCTATTTGAACACTCAGAAATTCAGTTTTTATGTTCAACTCGGTTAAATTTTCTGGTGCAGGGTGCATTGGTTGGTTCATACAAGGGTAGCTGCCATTTATATAATACGTCCGGTACTGTCAGAGGCTTTTTTTTTATATATATTTTTAAAGCCTTTTCTATTCATCTATTTTCTAGTGATTGTGTGGCCACTGATTATCATCTTGTTTTTTATATTTCATTCAGAAAATAAGTTGCAACAGAAAAGTCAGATCAATCTGCAGAACAAGAAAAAGAAATCACATCACAAGAAAATTACTGGTTTCCAGGTAATGTAATGATCTACTGCTGTGCTTTATGAGAGAAGCTACTTTTTTGTGTACCTATCCAAAACTTTGAACAGGGAAAAGATAAAGTAAAATAAAACAGGATGTTGCACAGCTATAGTGGATTTGCTTTGACTGAGTCACAATGTTTATGCTCGTATTCCTAAGTCCTAACTGAAATTTATGAACAGTTTGCCCCAGGAAGTTCATCAGAAGTACTTATCACATCTGCTGACTCACGAATTCGGGTGGTTGATGGTGTTGATCTAGTTCATAAGTTTAAAGGTATGTAGTTAGATAAAGTTAATATTTTTTTGAAAAATAATATAACAAGTGAAAAAAACCATTTGGTACAAAGCTCTCATCTGCATCAAATTTGTTTTGTTAATCGTAAACTTTTTTTTTAAAAAAAAATAATGTTTTGTCTGGAGTGGGGGGATATTTATCTCTCTTATGAGATGTATAAGGTATATTTATTTGGACAGATGAAAAACATTGTGGTCTTGCTAGCTTTTCAAGTTTGTCTAAATGGCAACAAAGTCTTCAGTATATTTATTTCCTTGCTGATCAAACCGATGCAAGTTTTGTACAGGCTTTCGGAATGCAACTAGTCCAATTTCAGCATCCCTCACGGCAAATGGTAAATATGTTGTCGCAGCAAGTGAGGACTCCCATGTATTCATCTGGAAAAATGAAGCTGATTGCAGGCCAAACAGAAGTAAAGGTGTGACTGTCACACGATCATATGAGCATTTTCACTGTAAAGATGTGTCAGTGGCCATTCCTTGGCCTGGTATGGGTGATGAATGGGACATGCAAGATACGTTTTCCGGAGAACAGCCCGAGATTGATAACCATGCTGATGAAGTCTCATCAGCCAACCATCCTCCTACCCCTGTAGAGGAAAACTTTGTTACTGAGGGTTCAAGATCTGCATCAGGTTATAGCAACAGTCCACGCCATGCAACCATTGCAAGTGCAACAAATAGTTACTTTTTTGATAGAATTTCTGCAACATGGCCAGAGGAAAAACTTCTTCTGGCTACAAGAACCCAAAGCCCTCGTGTCAGTATGGATTTCTCTAACGGGGTAAGTAAAAAAATGTCAGCCTGGGGTATGGTGATCGTAACTGCCGGCCTCCGAGGGGAAATTAGAACTTTCCAAAATTTTGGACTACCACTTCGGATATAAGAGGTGAAAGAATATGCATGCTTGTGAGCATGGCTGAGAATGAGTTGATGATATCAGCTCAGAAGGCAGTAGATTACACCTCCATTAGTTGGTGAAAACCTGTACAGAAAAGTGGGATGAGAATTGTAATATTAGCGGGGTTCCATTTATTTTCTTGTTCTTGTGCATTGGATGAAAATAGGTTGCCATTCCATTCAGGCACTGAGGGGGGATAAAGGGGTAAACATTGTCAAACAAAAACCAAAAAAAAAAAAAAAGTTACACCAGGAATTTAGAAACCGATGGATGTAATCGGCAATTGTAGAGTAACGTGAGCACGGGAAAAGCTTATTGAAATTATTAGAAATGATTCTTTTACACTTATTTGTTTTGAGTTTTGTCATGGAATTCAATTTCTTGTCCAAAGTGAATCAAATTCAATAAACAGCATGGCTGCAAGTGTTTATAGTGGCATTGTTCAGTCTAGAAATTTATTTACACAAGATAAATAAACTTGAAATATTTTTCACAATAAGAATTTTTTCCCCAAGGGAAAGCACCCAATTTGATATTTGTTTAGTGTTAACAACACGTTATGGGATAGCTTCATAACGAGTGGTGATTGAACCGTGACATGCAATACTTTATTGCTCTTAGCGGTTAACAACCACGGCAACATCCCGTTGCTCCTAGAGCCTAAACCCAGGCACGCTAAGGCTACAACAATTGAGTCCTGACTTCAATCCTAGCAACTTGATGGTCACCCATGCACAATGTTGGATTCGAATTAAGGGCCTTCCCATGAAGTATTGGCGGTCGAACATCATTCTTGCGATTGCAGGTGTCGGAACCCCGGTCACCATTGATGATTCAACTAGGAAAAAGGTCTTTGGGCATTATGCTAGAGCCCTGGTGGACATTAATCTCCACGGTGGTCTTCGAGATTCCATCTTGGTCGAAAGAGAATCATTCGCTTTCTTTGTCAACATTGAGTATGAGAAGATTCCTGAATTTTGTAATTTTTGCAAGCATATTGGACATGTGGTTAGCAATTGCAAGAAGAAATCCTTTGTTGATTCGAAAATGACGCAGGAGGACCCCAAAGCCAAATTGAAACCCTCAACCAAAGATGTCCCCAAATCTGTTTACATAACTATGTTGTTTATGTTGCTGAGACCCAACTGGAATTCATCGAGATATGGGAATCATCTCAACAGCCTGGGCTGACTTAGCTGAGGATAATAACCTTCAGAATATGCAGGAAGTGCCTGTACAATTGGTAGATGATTTTCAAGTTGTCCTCTCAAAGTCACAACAGCAGAATTTGAAGAAACAAAAAAAAGGTGCATCCCCAGTTCAGAATTTAAGAAAACCTCCTTGGGGGCAGCTATAACTGTCAACGAATCTTAAGATGATATCATTTTAGTACCCTCCAAGCTAGAAAAAACAGGGAGGATGGATGCCACTGAGCCGCAATTTCCAGAAGTTGTTCAAAAGGATCTTCCTTGCAAACTTTTGGGGACAAGTGATAATAATGAAATAGATGTGACAAC
This sequence comes from Glycine soja, assembly GCF_004193775.1. Taxonomy (NCBI): domain Eukaryota; kingdom Viridiplantae; phylum Streptophyta; class Magnoliopsida; order Fabales; family Fabaceae; genus Glycine; species Glycine soja. Next base: position 42,598,604 of record NC_041013.1, read on the forward strand.
AAACATGAACAACTCTGCAGCCATAACAAACAATTTTGAAGTGGTTCTTTCAACTACTCAGCAAAAGAGGAGCTCCAGGAAAATAAGCATTGTTTCTTTTCTGTCCTCGGGTAGCCTTTTGCAAGGTGGTCTGGCTTATCTTTTCTATTTTTGTCTTGCAAATTGTAGATTTGTTGCAACTGGTGCCTTTCTTTTCTTGTAGCTGGCTTGTTGTTTTGGGAGATAGGCCTCTATCAGTTTGCATTTTTTTTCCTTGTATAGGATGCTTGTTCTCCTTTACATAGGACAATGGTTTTCATTGCCCTTCTTGATGTTATCCTGCTCCTCCTTTTTGTTTGTAGGTATTATTTTTCAATAGCTTAGGCCTTCCTAGCTATAGGTGCTCTTTCTGGTTTTCATTGTCGGGATGACGATAATTGGATATTATGTTTAAATGTTGGGTATCTTGAATATAAATTCCAAATCACTCAATGAAAACTCTGCAAGAGTTGATAGGGCAAGGCTCTTGGAAATCTGATCTGATTACCTCACTTAGCCAAAGAATCAAATTGTTAGATTCAAGCGTTCATTGGTGCAACAGTTAAACTCATGTCAGTGAACGAATGTTAAATTCCTTAAAACAAAAATTTACTAGAAATGTAAAGAACTTGGATACCGAAACATTGCTGTGATGAGATTGACAATCTTACGAATTTGGCATACATGTTAGCATAGCAAATCTTCTGTTAGAACTGTTGTATAAGATTTGGGCCTTCTTTGTATATTTATTATCTAAGATTCATCAACTCGTCACTTTTTTTTCCTGTCAATATTTCATAATGATCATGTACACTCTTGAACAGTAGCACCAGTTCTAGACTTCTAGCCTAGTTGGTCATAGCTTGTTGGACTTTATATGGTATTGGTAGCACTACAGCTTGTTGGGCTTAGCCTACATTTAATTTATTGTGGGGAATTACTTCCTTCACCTCTTTTTTGCTTCCTTCACTCTAAAAAAACCTGACCGGACAAAAATACTCTTGCCTCTCCCAAGCATACCCTAGCCGGCAAATCTCCATAACCACCGTGCCCCACCTCCACCCAACACCATCATCCCATGCAAACATCACTATAGAGAGCTCGATGGAGTCACACCTGGTGCTCCAAGACCTTTAAGCACAACCATGACCCCAATTTGGCACTGCACCTTCATTTTCGGATACGTGAATTTGCAAGTACAAATTTTTTTATACTTTCAGAAAAGCTTTTCTGGAAAACAATATTCATTCTAGAAATGATTTTCTAGAATTATGTTAGCATAATTTTGGAAAATCTTTTCAAGAAAATGGATATGGGTGGGTGGTCGCACACGCAAATATGGGTGATGGTAGAGCAAGTCGCAGTTGGGTTAGGGTGATGGATGGCAGCACGATTATATTTGTTTGGGGTTGGATCATGATTTGGATGTGTCAGAGTGAGGTGGCAGCACGACATTGGGCGTCATGGTGTTTGGGTAGTTTGTGGGTGGCGGATCTGTTGGTGGTGAAGAGAAAGGGAAGAGAAGGGCATATTTGTCTATTCAAGTTTGATATGGGGTGCATGAAGTAAAAGCCTTTCTTGTGTATGAGTAGGCCCACTCTAGCAACTCACTGAAAAAGTCCATTGAGCTAACTGGGTTATGGACCAAAAGAAAGTGATTGGGTTAGGACAACTTGATGGGTCCAACTTGCAAAGACACACACAGAGCTATGGACTATATAGAGTGTAGAGCGTTCCAAACTTTCTAGTTCCTTGGCTATATAGAAAAAATGAGCAATACCCCATGCCCCATCCAAGAAGGTGCCAAAAAAAGGCTTCCATTGATTCAGATTATTCTATCCTGAAAAACCAACCTCCACTCCCTCAATCTCTTTCAGCACAGATATTTACATTTACACTCCATAGGCCATAACTAGTAATAGAAATGTCATGGAGTGGCTCCTACTGGCAACGGATCAAAAATATCCTTTCTTTAAGAAATCCAAAACTCAACACTCCATTGGCTGGTTGGAAATGACGTGGCACATGCACATGCTGCTAATTATCTTATCCTCTCATATCATCACAACCAACACTTCAATATAAATTCATTTCCATGTAGACTCACATGAACCACACATTTTTCATTACCGCCGTGATAACACACTAACACCACCACTTCATCAACTTTACTTGACAACAATATTGTAAAACTCAAAATCTAGTTTCATACTTTTTTTCTTCTTCTTGAAATGGCTCTCCAGGCTGCTTCTCTTGTTCCTGCTTCTTTCTCGGTTCTTAAAGAGGTTTGCTTCAATCTCCCACACTGTTGCTTCTTATTCATTGTTTTATGTACTTTTTCCAAAGAGATAATTGAACCATGACTTTTGTGTTTGCAGGGAAAGAGTGGTGTGTCTCTCAAGGACTCCACCTTGTTCGGTCTTTCATTTTCAGAACCTATCAAAGCTAACTTCAGCTCTTCTGCATTGAGGTGCAAGGTAAGTTAAACTAAAGCTTTCTGTCTTCTTCTTAATTCATCATTAAGCTGTTTCTTACTTATCTCTGAGTATATTATGGTATTTTACTTTATTTCCTTTCAGAAGGACTTTATGTTTAGCAAATTATACTAATCATTGTGAGATTTTTTTATATTGATACTAACCTTTCAGAAGGAATACATGGTGTAATGTGTTTCTTGGATAGCAGGGGCTGTCACTATAATATATAACTATAAGTATATAAGGAGCAGCGGTGTAATGTTTTTCAAACAATTAAAGGGGTTAATGTAAGGATAAAAAAGATAAGGGTATTAGAGCAAATTTAATGAAACCTTAGGAGGTGTTTAGTATAATTTGCTCTTTATGTTTTTTGAAAATCCAATAACTAAGGTTTGTCATGTAAAATGGCCAAAATAATATACCAAGTACATTCTAGTTAATATGTGATTCCATTTTTGGAACACTAGAATTTATAATCCTTCAGCCTCTAATATTTGATGGTCGAAAGTGGGTTTTTGATCTGTATTTTTGAATCAATTCAAAGTTTAACAACAAACAAAAAACAAAGTACTGCGTAATCCCCCACCCTCCAAAAGAAAAAAAAGGTTTCAGACTTTCAGGGGTCATTATCTAATTTGTTTTGTTTTCCGCTCTCTATCAGAGGGAATTCGAACAAAAGCTCTGTGCTGTGAGGGCCGAAACAGTGGCTACAGCCTCTCCAGCAGTTACCAAGTCTACACCAGAAGGCAAGAAAACATTGAGGAAGGGCAGTGTTGTGATAACTGGGGCTTCATCTGGACTAGGCCTGGCCACTGCTAAGGCTTTGGCTGAGACGGGAAAATGGCATGTAATAATGGCCTGCAGGGATTACCTCAAAGCTGCAAGAGCTGCAAAATCCGCTGGCATGGCTAAGGAAAACTACACCATCATGCACTTGGACCTTGCCTCGCTCGACAGTGTCCGCCAATTTGTTGATAACTTCAGAAGATCAGAAATGCCGTTAGATGTGCTGGTTTGCAATGCTGCTGTTTACTTGCCAACTGCTAAGGAACCTACCTTCACTGCTGAGGGCTTTGAACTTAGTGTTGGGACAAATCATCTGGGGCATTTCCTCCTCTCGCGCCTGTTGCTTGAGGACTTGGAAAAATCCGATTACCCTTCAAAGCGCTTGATCATCGTTGGTTCAATAACAGGTCTAGTTCATTAGCATGTTTATTGTGAGTTCCAGTTCTTATCACACCATTAGGTTGCATTTCTTATGCTGATTGTGTGTATTCAACAGGGAACACAAACACATTGGCTGGTAATGTACCTCCCAAGGCTAACCTTGGTGACTTGAGGGGACTTCAGGGTGGTTTGAATGGGCTAAACAGCTCAGCCATGATTGATGGTGGAGACTTCGATGGTGCCAAGGCGTACAAGGACAGCAAAGTCTGCAATATGCTCACAATGCAAGAATTCCACAGACGATTCCATGAGGAAACTGGAATCACATTTGCTTCCCTTTACCCCGGTTGCATTGCCACAACAGGCCTGTTCAGAGAGCACATTCCCTTGTTCAGAACTCTGTTCCCTCCATTCCAGAAGTACATAACCAAAGGCTATGTCTCAGAAGATGAAGCAGGAAAGAGACTTGCTCAGGTAATATCAATAATAACCCTCTAGGGAAGATAATGACTACAAGAGTATGAAGTTTTCAAATATCTTTATTTCTCATGTGTGGTTGTCTTTTATATAGGTTGTAAGTGATCCAAGCCTAACAAAATCTGGTGTTTACTGGAGCTGGAACAAAGCATCAGCTTCGTTTGAAAACCAGTTGTCTCAGGAGGCCAGTGATACAGAGAAGGCTCGTAAGATCTGGGAGATTAGTGAGAAACTTGTTGGTTTTGCCTAAGTGGGAGGAGCCTCCAACATCCCATGTTGTTCTAGAGACCTTGCACTTGCATGGAGGAAGAAAATGACGTCTCAAAAGAGTGGATAGATAACATCCTATCATTTTGAATGCATTGATGTTGTTTTGTTAGCTAGGAGCTTCTTTGCTTTGATGTAAGGTGTCAATGGCTTTTTGTGAATCAAGACTCAATAAAATCATTCAGCCATGTGGGTGTGGTGAAGTTGCTCATAAACTTTCTGAAACAACAGTGCCTAGTAAACTATAAATTGTAGTGTGGGGCTCTTTTTTAGTTTTTCGTTAATAGTCGTTTTTAAGTGAACTTCAGATCAAATGGTTGAACCGAAGATCTTGCTTCATAAAAGAGCAATTGCACATGCAATATGCAGGGAGAACCAGGGACTTCTCAGAGCTTAAAACATGATTTTTTTTTAAAATTCTCTCAAGAAATTATTAAAAATTAACTTTTTTTTGTTAACCTCTCGATATAAGCTAATCAAACACTTTTTAAAGCAGGAACCACGCATGATGCATCACAGTTCACTTCTATACATATATCGAATTACATTACACAGCCACATTTGCAGGAGTTGCAGTTTTTTTCTCATACAAATTTCGTCAGAATGCATCATGTCCTTGTCACACCTAAACGTAATTTATTTGGTTCTTTCTTGGGGAGGCAGTGTTTTTTTTTTTTTGAGATATAAATATGCATCTTGTATCAAACGACTCAAAGTTCATAGCCTGGGAACTTTGCCATTTGTGGATCAACCATGTCTAGACAAGTATATGCCATTCCTCCAAGACCTTCAAATAAGGAATAGGGGCGATCTCCTCCATGCATTTTTCCTTCTGAGATTAGATTTTGTGCCCTATCAAGTAGAAAACAAGCAAATGCTTTGGCCCTGTACAAGTACTCCTCATTTCCTGTCATTCTGTAAAGAGAAAGAAAGACATAGGTGTTCCCACTGATGCCGTGACAGATCCCAACTCGCTTAAGCAGACCCCTCTTCCATACTACTTCCCCTGCATCTACAGCTGCTTGCGAAAACTCCTTGTCCCCAAAAACCTAATGGTAATGGCAAAGAATATAGTCATGAGATGTGAACATGTGTTTGATAATTAGGCTAAGAAATTATTGCATAATTTCTGCAGTTTAAAACATAAGAAGTAAAATTTAGTTTCATGTTTGTACTCAGGAGTGTAACAACTGACAAGGGAAAGGACTATGACATTTGCTGGAAATAAACCTGTTTCAAAAATGAATTACTCAAATACCAACTGAATTGCCTATATAACTTTTCAGTTTCAGTAACGGCATTATTAGTGTGTCTGGAGACGTGTTTAATACATTTTGTAACAGAGAAACCATGTCAAAATGGAAGAAAGACAAAGTTACTGTTGGTAGCTTCTGCTTGATGCACATCAGGTTTCGACAAACATAAATCCAAACATGCAGTTAGTCATCCTTTTTTAATTGACACGGTAAACTAGAAATGTATTGCAACCAAATTCATGCAAATTCGTAATTTATCGGTTCCTTTACATCCTATAAGACTCTGCAGGCAGTTTGCATTTGAATTTGGTAACTGCGGAAAAAATTACCTCAGCTGCCTTTACAAGAGTAAGAGTGAGTCCAGGAGCACCATGACACCAATGCACAAGACGGTCATTTTCACTTCCTTCACTGGAGGGATAATTGCCACTAGGGAGACGATTGTTAATCATATATCTTAGCGTACCCTTGACATCTTCCACTTCATCTGGCTTGAGTTCCATGTCCATCAAAGCATGCATAATTCCTGCAAGTCCATGAGCAGCACCCCAGTATTTCTTCCCATGCCATTCATACATCAGAGGACATCTTCCCTTGCGACCTAAGTGTCTGCCAGCCATAATAACTTCATCCACAATTGATCTCTATAGAAGTTAAAAACCCATTTTGTCAAAAATAAATTGCAGAGTAAAACATGCCATGAGACTCATCATGAAAACATATGCCTTACCATGTGGGTAGTAGGTATTGTGTTGTTACCAATATGCTTGTTTAAGAATGAACAAGCCCATAAGTAACCTGCTCTGCCATACAATAGCTCATAGGGAGACTCGCGAGGTATCGCAATCTGTTCTAAGCAAAGGCACAGATATGAAAGCAGTAAACAACTGGATTTCGTGTGTAAATTGGAATTATCACAAGGATAAAAAATGAATACAACAAAACACCTCTTTGAATTGCCTCAGGTAATAGTCAAGTAATCTTTCATCACCAGTATGCTTAGCTATCACAGCACCAAGAGCACAAACACCAGCACGCCCACAGATAAATGTCACTTTGCTGCAACTCAATTAAACCAAAATAAGTTAATTTTCAAGTTTCAACACAGGGCCAGAACCAGTGTTATTAAACGGCAGATGGCAGCTCATGTCAACAAGCCAAAGATCTGCCCAGAAAATATGACCAAGGGTCTTCAGATTATGACAGCAACATGGTGGCTATAAAAAACTGTACATAGACACACACAAAATCTACTAGAAAACTGCAAAGTAGAATAAATAAATCTGAACTAAACACTAGTGGAAATATCACTGAGTGCGTAGTTGCGTAGATCAACTTGCATTTGAGTATGCAATTGCCTTAAATATTCAAAAGGAGAGTTTTGTCACTCACAGTAGTCTCCTGCCTAATTCTTGAGCATAATTATCTTACGAGGAGAAAACTAATGGTCTCGTGCAAAAAAGAAAGAAAAAAAACACACGAGTGGAAATTTCCCGATTGCATGACCAGACAACATAAGATTTTAACTAATAAATAAGCTAACATCAAGTAACGCTAATGTGCTTCAATCCAACCATTCAGAGCAAGCAATCCTTAACAACTAAAATAAAAAATCCTATATTTAAACATTTTAAAGTTTAAACCAACCCTTTATAATGGCCAAGTCATATAAGTTATAATAGCCTCTGGTGCACGAACAGAGAGTACCCAGAATCTGCTGAAGCAGAATCACAAGCTTTAACAATCTCTGAGCACAAGTTAAGTTCATTCCCGTCCTTGGTTACTTGGTAGGCCTTGAAAAGTAGGTATGCTGTCCCAAGAGCCCCCGTGTAAAGGCTATAGTCCTTCACACGCTTCCCACGTGACCCCCATGTGTCCCTCACCACCTGAAGAACAATTAGAGATAACAAAGCACAAACACGTAAACACACACTGACCCAACATAGCAAACTCGCGAAAGTTACTAACTTGAGCCTACCCAAAAGCGAAGAACGTAAATTGAAGAAACCCAGAAATTCGAACACCCCAAAAATGAAGTTTATGAGTACCGATTGTTTGAGGTGAAATGCAGATGCTTGGAACTTTGTGGAGAGGGTTTGGTAAGGGAGAGAGAGAAAGGCAGTGAGAGAGTCTGGTGATGGAGTTTGGTCTGTGGTCTCTGCCACGAAGCGTGGCAGCTCGTTCGGAAAGAAGCGATCGGCCATCTGCGGCTAACGGCGAAAAATGCAGAGTAGAATTTGCTGGAAAATCCATACATAATATCGAGCATTTCTGTACAGAAGTTAAAAATATTGCACACGTGTTTAATGTAAATTTAATAGACAAAGTAACGTGTAAACAAAAGTAAGAGTGCTCATCCTTTAACAAAAATACTTTTATCTAAAAATCAAACATGCATGACTTAAATTTAATTATTTATCTTATTAAAGTTTTCCAAAAAAAATTGACAAAATGAAATTATCATTCTTAAAGTGAGCTAATCTAATTAACCATCCTGAATCAAATCTGGTGGGAGGTTGCTTCAGTTTAATAATTAGAAATTTCAAGATGAAGTGCTAGGCCGGCCTCTTAAAAAGTACTTAATCAGTTAATTTGTAAACTGGTTTAAATTATATTTTTAACTGATTGAAAGTTTATTTTATTAATTGAAAAGTTTATTTAATGAAAAATTAAATTATTTGAAAGTTAAAACTATTAAATTAGGCTACTAAATTAAAAGTACGTATAAAATTAATTGTTAAATTATTGGATAAATAGATTTAATAGCACATTTTACCATTGAATTTTTGTAATTTTTCAAGTTTTACCATTTTACAAATTCTATCATTATGTTAATCCTCTTTTAATGTCTAAGGGAAAGATGACCAAGCGTGAATGAGTTGGCGCCTGCATGTCTTGTTGGAATACATAAAATTAAGAATTAAATGTTTTTTATACTTAAAAAATAAATTATTTTTGATTCATTATATGAAATTCACTTTTAGTCATTTATTACCTAAAATTTAAAGTAATAACTTAAAAACAATATATTTTAAAAAAAAATATATTTAAGTCTAAATTTAAAAATGTTTAAAAATAAAAGTATGAAAATATAATTGAAAAAACTGAAAATTAAGACGCTAGTTGTTTTTCAGAACATGTTCCTCTTGTGAAGCATCATCTTCTTGGTTATTCTTTGCGTTCGTCGTCCCTGTCAGAAATTTCTTTCTCTGTTGCTAACATTGTCGTTGATTTTAAGGATGTGTGGGTCGTATCAGGTAACCTTGTTTAATAACTTTGATTGGTAAATAAGAAAATAATTGTTTCTTTACCAAACTGAACTTCCGTTGGAAACTCCTTGCACTATCTCTACTTTCTCCTTTACGTATTCATTCACATTGCACACCTGTCAACGTATGTGGGTTGCATTGCATAAGTTTAAACCAAGGCAAAAGAAAGAAACGACGTTGTTTCTTCTAATTTTAGCACACCCAATTTTAAACAATCTTGGTTTAGTATTTTATTATAAAACAAAATTATTTTTATTTTATAATTATAAGTATTGCAACGTGGCAAGCAGGTGCCAACTCACTCACGGTGCATCATTCTTCCTTTAGAAATTAAATTAACAGAATGATAAAATTAGCGACATTGAAATAGTTGGATAATAACATTTCTGAAAAATAAAATTTGATGGTAAAATTTATAAATTACAAAAATTGAGTGATAAAATGTGTAATTAAGCCTAAATATAAAAAGCCTTACTTAAAAGATATACTTTTATATATATATATATATATATATATATATAATACAAAATATGATTTTTTAAAAATATTTTAATAAAAATTAAAATAAATAGTAGAAATAATGTAACAATAAAAAAATTATTTGTTGTATGTACTGCTTCCATATTCTTCCTAGCATTCCTAGTGCAGTGGTGGCAGTTCATATAACGACTTATGTATCTTTCTTTTTCTATTTCTTGAGCCCAAAATTTTTGGGTAGGCTTTAATTATTTATTTTGGTTCACATGGGAGTTTATAAGATTAAAATATGTTTTTTCATAAATATTAAAATGTTTAAAATTTATTTTTATAAAAATTTTAATATATTTTTAATCCTCATAAAATTAAAATGTGTCATTTTTTATTCTAAATAAGATTTTAAACATATATATGACGGATAAAAAAATGGCATATTTTACATCAATTATATATAATCAATGTAAAAAATCATCATCATAAGTTTAAATGAATTTAAACTTTTGTCAAAATAAAAAAATATATATATCAATTTTATGAAGACAGAAAATATATTTTAGTCAATTTAAAATTAAAAACAAATGTAGTAATCATACTTTTTTTTATTGAATTTGTTAATATAGTGTTAAGCTAGTTGAAGCACTTTTGTTTTACATCATGATTATAATAACTCAAGTTTTTACTTGTTTGGTATCATGTCTCTCTTTCATTGAGATCTCAAGTCAAAACAAGTAATAATTACTTTCACATTATTTTAGCCAATTTGACATGATTTTGTATGAAAACATGGATCACCAAAGTAAATCCAAACATGCAATTTGTTCTTGTTCATCCCTTTTATTTCCATTTTGTACATTATGTCATCCATTTTACATTACAATTCCGATGACCTACTTAGTGCATCTTAATTCATGTATAACGTAGGACCCCTTCTTCAGGTATAAAACACTGCAACACACGAGTTCTTGACTTGAACCGTGCTAATCTCTCTCACTCACAAGCACCATGATCAACAGATTAACATGTCTGAAAAAGCACTTCAATGTACTATGCCGGAAAGGGAAACAGGAAAGCAACACAAGCAAGCAGAAAACAAAACAAATTCAGAAGGGTAAGTTAGGAAAGGAGCATACATAGATGACATTTTTTTTTTTATTTTACATTATCCTAAGGCTTTATTTTTAAGCTAATGTTGGTCCCATTCCATCCAATTGGATTGACTTCCCACTCGAGGAATGCTGTTGACTCTGGCGAACTTATCAACTTTGAAGTTGGCCCCACACATGGCCCCTTCACTGTCCACTCTTGGCATTGCCTTCAACTTGTTCATTGGATGCTCAAAGCTCATCAGACCTCCTTCACTGTGAAACATACACCCTGCATCATTCCACCACCACCATGTCATGGATCTCATAAGTAATACTATTAGTCCATTACTTTTCCTTCAATATATATCAAAGGGCTTCAATTTTTATTGAAATTTCATACTAGCCTCTTAATTGATGTAATTTCAATAACTTAAACAGTTGGCTGAATTTGGTCTCTCATTTTTTTTCTCTGGCAAATTTGATTTTTCACTATTTTAATTGTACAACTTTGGTCAATCTACATTCAATATTTAACAAAAATATTCACATGTCATTGTCACATCAACATGTTTTATTAAATATTAAATATTAAATATCAAATCAACGAATATATCAAAATTAAACAATTAATATAGTGAGGGGGGCAAATTTGAAAAGAAAAAAACTAGATGAACCAAATTTACAAAATGACTATAATAAAAGACAAAAACTGCAATTAAGCCTAAATTGTTTTCAAGATAAGAAACCAATGAGTGTTGGCTCAAAAGGTACCTGTTGGAAAGGGAGCAAAGGATTTGGCACAACCCTCTTTTATGACTTCTAGATCATCAGAGATCACCACAGATCCATCAGCTGCAATACCCCAATACAGCTTCACTCCTCCATCAGAACCCTGCAAACCATGATCATCTTTGTTAAATGCCCTTGAATAACTAAAATATGGCCAAAACAAACATGGTAGATTAGCATACCAGTGCTGCAAAGACACTGCCAACCTTGCTGTCATAGACAACAAAGGCAAAACTGCCATCAAGCTCCTTGACAACTTGATCTGCAGGGTATGGACCCCGGTCACGGAGTGTCTTGTAAGCTTCAATAACAAACATGGCCTCATCAGTACTCTTTGACAATCCATATTGCTTGTTGAGTAGGGACAAGTTGTTCAAGCTCCCCAAGAAGAGACAATATATGTCATCGATGCCACAAAACAGCCTGCAATTGTAAGAAGCCAAATTGAGTTTTCTTTCTATACCTACCATGATTTAACAATTAACACTAATCTCATACTAACACAGTTACACCTTATTTATTTGCAAAATTACACCTACCTCTACTTCACCATATGCTAAAGTACCCTTAATAATAAAGCAATAAAAGTAGGTGCAGCTAACATCAAAATTAAGTGTAGAAATCATTGATCTACAGCAAGAGAATGTTACATAACCTTTGATGACGAGAGAAAGATTGATCAGGACGGACATAAGCTAGAACAGCAGCATCACCAAAGCTCATAGAGCAAGTGTTGTGAGGATGGTGGGAAAGGAAATCTTTGAGAGTTTCCTCGGGAACCTTAGGCTTCTTGGAACCTTTGTAAGATGCAGGGCTGTTGAGCTCTTCAGGTGGATGAGCAAAAGCTTTGTGGAATATAGCCAACATTTTGATTAATTATGGACCAATCTCTTAGCCTCACTATAGTTGCATAAGAAGTATTCAAATTAAAAAAAAAGGAAAGCAGGGATTCTCAGGAAGGGCCATTGTGATATTTATATATAATCTTACGTGCTACCTAGTACCTACCCCAATGTTGGGAATGGTTAAAGTGGCCTGTTCCAAGTTGTGGGCGTGGGTCCTAGTTTGATGGATAAGTACCAAATTTCAAGAGGTAGTCTCTTAATCTTATCCTGGGAAGTATTTTTTTTCATTTAACTAATATATACTAGGGGAAGAGATTCCGTGTCTTTCTAAATTTTTTAAATAATAAAAAATAAAAATAATTAATAAAAATATAGAATAAAAAAATCTAATAATATAAAAGTAGTGGAAAGTTAATGTAAATTAAAAGAAAATTTAAAAATTTAAGAAATAGTTTAAAGATAAAATTGTTCAATAAAAATGAAGAATTATTAGTGAATGATTATCTAATTTTGGCTAATAGATTAATTTTAATCTACATAGTTAAAGATGATTAATTATTGTTATTATTTTAATATTATTAAGAATAAGGAAAACATTATCTAAAAAATGTGGAAAAAAAATTACACAAAATTATATCTCATTTATATATTGGTATAAATCATCACCTTAATTGTAATATTAGCAATATAATTAAACTAACCAGATGTGAAATGTTTTGTTTCAGTAATTATTTGAAGAAGTTAGTCTTTCAAAACTAAATGAATTTTTTTTTATCTTTTATCTTACTTTTTTTGTTCATTTTGATTTTCCATTTTTTGAATTTTTTTTATTTTTTATTTTTTTAAATACACCATTAATTGTATTTAGATATTAACAGTTGTTAACAGCTACAAATATATTTCTCGCAAATATTTCTCAATCTCATCTTATCACATTGACTGTTTTGCCTCTGCAGACGCAATTCTCCTTTTGTGTACGAGAACGTCTTAGATGGTGGAGTGAACATGAAAAGAATGAGCATGAGAACGAAATATATTTTAGTATTTTAAGAAAATAAATTTTGATTCCCGTACTAAAATACCCTATTTAAAAAAAATAGTCATTTTGGTTCTTAAATATGTAATGTGCTGATAAATTCCTTCCCAAACGATTAAAATTCAAATTTTAGTCGTAAAAAATAAAAAAAGTACAATAAATTTATTAATTTGTTAACTTTTATTTGTTACCATTAAAGAAAATGTCACAAAAATTTTCAACATGATTACTATAAATTAGACCAAAATGGCAAAATGTAAAATTTGTCAGGTTTTTGTGCTTTCTTCCTATATGGAGTAAAGACTCAAATGAGAAAACTCATTTTCTTTCACTTATTTAAGTGGAGAGGAACCAGAAGGGTGTAAGACACAGCCAGAGAGACTCATTCGAGAGGAAAAATAGTTACAAATCTGTGTGATTTTCGCATATCCATCATAGAACATTTTTAAGATTGTAACTTCGAATTTGTTCACCGTTGGATCGGGCTGATTTTTGGACAGTAGGTCTACACATATGATATTTCAAATTGTCCAGTTGGATCGTGAAAAAGATATCTAAAGAGAGATAAGTGTTTCGCATTCTTTGCTTTATATTTTGGGGTTTTTATCTTCTTATCTCCAATTGAGGGTCTGTTTTGATCTGGTTGTTTGTAGCATGTTTTAGTGTACTTGTTAGAAGTTCTCTTGTATCTTTATTAATTATAGTGGAGTTATTTCTTTGGTTTGGACGACCAGTGGTTTTTACCCTTACATTGAAGGGGTTTTCATGTTAAACAAATTGTGCCTCTATTTTCTTTAATTTCTATTTTGCATTCTATACTTTATTGGTATTCTTCACAGGTTCTTGTAAGTTTGGTGAAATTTATTTTTGTTGCTTATTACGTTATTGTGTTGGCCTTATTTCCCCTCATTAGATTGTTGAGGTATAAATACAAGTATAAGGTGAAGTCTCAAATCGAGTAGAAGTGTAAAAATTAAGTACCATATAAGTGAGTGAGGAGAAGATTCATAAACTTAAGTTTTATTGGATTCTAAGTATCCAAAGTAAAAAATGATTATTTATTAAAAATAATATTATTAGAAAATAGGATAGTGAACCATGAGAAGAATTCAGTCGAATACAATAACACATTTAGTCGTTCAGAATAAGAAAAATAATTTTCTCCAAAAACGTACAAGAATTTATCTCTTTGTTTCTTAAGACAGATTTGGCCCCATGTGGTCACTGTCATCCTTCCCAAAAGTCCACGTTATTTGCTATTACCGTGGGAGATTGGAACCAGTTTCCCTTGTTTGGACAGTAAAGTCACTTATTGTAAGCAATATGGCCAAGGTAATTATTCTTTAAGCCTTCAACTTGGAATTTTCTTTTCTTAGTTTCTTTTTGCCTTTCTTCTGCTTTTGCTTTAAAAGCAGAATGCAATTGCGTGTGGTAACTGGCTAATACGACCTTTCAAAATAGGACAACATAGTTAGCAATAGAAGTGGCAGGCTATTAAATGATTAAGAGGGTTAAACTTAAATTATCAGTTTGAACTAGTAAATAATGTTAATCAACTGGTGAAAATGAAAAGCAATTGGATACACTTTGCAAGTTGACATAAATAAAAATATATTCGGATATATCTAGGCCATCACGTAGAGAGACAATTGTGACACAAAAGTCAGCAAAGCCACTGTATTTTCGACAACCTGTGGATTTGTAAACTATATGTTACGTTCTAATCTTTTTCTTTATCTTCTGTGAGCTTTAAATTGTCACAGGGAAAATAGCTCAGAGGTACCTTTTTCTTTTCTCATAGGTGGACACCACACCTAATGATTAATTCTGGGTAAGGTCTAGCCTCCATTCAATGGTTCTATTGAATAAGATTCCCAGGCTTTCCCAAGGTTTTATGATTGAAAAAGAGGAAAGGTTTTGAATTCATCCAAAAAATTTCAGCTTCAACTAAATATAATATGTTTATTCACTAAAAAATCACATGATATTGTTTATGTATTAATTTTGCCTAGTATAATTTAAATCTAATAAAAATTAAATTAAAGTTAAGTATGTTTTTGTTTCTCAAAATTTGGATCACTTTTGTTTTTGATTCCCAAAAATTAATTTATATTTTTAGTCTCAACATTTCAAAAATTGGATCTTTTAACACATTGTCGTTAACAACTTGCTTGTGTGGTAGATTGTA
The DNA here is from genome assembly GCF_004193775.1 of Glycine soja. Lineage (NCBI taxonomy): Eukaryota > Viridiplantae > Streptophyta > Magnoliopsida > Fabales > Fabaceae > Glycine > Glycine soja. The sequence continues at coordinate 42,613,955 of NC_041013.1, forward strand.
TGTTTTTTTAATAGCTTTAGATTCTTAAAATTTGTGGTGATTTTATAACCGTTAGAATTTGATTTTGAAATTTAAATTTCAAATACAATTTTAAACTATTATAATCCAATGAAACAAAAAATAAAATAAAAGGAATTAGTATTCTTATTATCATTATTGTTATTTACACTACCACTTTTTAAAAAATAGTAAGAGTATTGTTCAAAATCTTTTCAACCCCTCACCCCTTCCCCTTCCCTCTCCCCCTTTCTTCTCACTGCACCCTTTCCCCTCCATTCCTCTCAAACTATCACACTCTTACTTCCTCTTCTTCTCATTTTTCTCTTCCTTTGAGCCACAAACTCCTTCCTCTCACACATTTCTCTCCCCCTCTCCCTTGCATTTCCCCTTCAAGTCTCCCTTTGATTTCGTTGTTACCCATAAAGGTGAGCACTTTAAAAAAAATTCATTTTTTTCATAATGGAAACAAGATTTCATTGTGTTTTGGATTGAGAAACACAACAAAATCATATCTTTATTTATTGTTTGTTCTTTGTTTTGAAAAATCCATAACATAAATACAATTAAGTTTTGTTTTTCAATAAAGAACATAACAAAAATATGATTTAATTATGTTTTTCAACCCAAAACACAATGAAAATATGATTTCGTTGTGTTTTGGGTTAAGAAACACAACCAAATTATATTTCCATTGCGAAATGATTTTTTTATGAATTATTTAATTTATTGTTTAATTAATATTTTATGCTTTAGATTTTTTTTTTTTCAGATAGCTCATAGCGTACTACCTATGTCTCAAATGCACATGTTGAGGTAGAGAGGCAAAGACTTGTGATTGCGTCAGTACATCATGATACAGTGTTGACTAAGCAATAGTAGTAACATGCAACAAAGCCAGAGGGAGGGATAGACTGGGGAAGAGGCACAATCATAGCCACAACCAGAAATATCGTCTGCCGACCATATCATCGGACTCCCATTTGGAGGAGACCTTGTGGATTTGACATTGCTTCAATCCTATAAGGACCACGTAGTTGGACGTGTATGGATTGGTGAGCCTAGAGTGGAGTTAAAGCTTATTAATCATGGTGACAATGTTATGCCTTACCCTACCCAACTGACAGTGAAGGGGTACGTGGATAGGTAAGGGCTTAACAGCCTCTATGATGTGCGATACATGTTCACGAATAAATGCATAATCAATGCCTTTATTGAGAGATGACATAGGGAGATCTTGGTTTATACAAAAGGACAATGATTTCTTCTAGAGATCAACCAACCATTGCATATAACTCGATTAGACCTTTAGAACTAAACTAGGAAAAAATGAAAATCATCTTCCCCACTTAATTGTCATATTTAAGCTTCATGTAGTCCTACTCATCACAACCATCACATATATAACATGTCTACGATAAAAACATCAAATAAGGTTCTTCCAGCTTCGACGACATCCATAATTACTTTTCTCGTAAAAACAAGTAACGTTTCCTCACTAGTTTTAATAAACTTAGGATCATAAAGACATTCAAACAATAAAATATCACATCAACCTCATAATACACAACAACAACGACTTCCTCCATCTTAAACCCAATATGGTGAAATATCAAGACGATACAACGAGCTTTAGACCAATTGTATTTATTAGCATCTTGTAATGTTCTCTCATAAGTCAATTATCAACTATAACCAAAATTGTATTGACAAAATAGATGGCCAGACTCTCGTAAATATGGTTGCTACATCACAATATAAAACATTAAATTTTACTTTTAAAAAATTAAAACACCTTTTATAAATAAAAAATATAATAGAATCATGATTTTGTTGTGTTATTTGGAGTGAAAAAAATGCACATCCATTGTGCAATTTGGGGGGGGTGGTGGTTGAAAAAAATAATGAAAACATGATTATGATGCATAAGTGTATAACATAATCATATTCTTTTTTTTTTTTTTTTTGCAACCCCCTGCATAAGGGAATCGTGACTCCATTATCTGATTTTTGAAGATAAATTTTTTAAATATGCCTAAAAGGCATACAGTGGGCAGTATCATTAGCAAAAATGGAAGTGCCAATAAGAATAGCCTAAAGTAAAAATGTACCAAAATTAATTGTGGATCAAGATAGTTATAACATTTTATAGGCCCAAAGTAAAACAATAGATTGGGCTTTTTATACAAATGCTGCAAACATATATTTCATAAAAAAAAAACTATGCATATAATTTCATTAAAAATGATATATTTTATTATGTATAAAATATTTTCTTTACTTACAAATACAAAATGTGTTTAAATATGTTTTTCATTCCTTAAATTTAAAACACTTTTTGCTTTTAGTTACTCAATTTCAAAAAAAAAAAAAAACTTTTTAGTCCCTTTACATAAAAAAATAAATATTTTAATCACCTCAAAATCAATCTGTTTTTTATGGAGAGAGACTAAAAACTAAAAAAACATTTTTTTGAAATTGAATAACTAGACCAATATAAATTTAAATTTGCGGACCCAAAAATAAAAATCATCCGAATGTGAGGGATTAAAAAACATATTTAAGCCTACAAAATATTATATATGAATAGGCATTTAATTTTTTTGCAAAAATTAAAATTTTATTAGTTTTGTATTTAAGAATATCCGTTAACTGATAGTTAGTGTTTAGTTTCTTTTAAAGTATAGAGATTAATGGAGTGAATTTTGTTTTTCCAACAAAAATAAATTTTATACGTGATAATACTTGAATAAGTTAAAATTTGAGAATGGAATGAGTTTTGAAAATACCGGCAAGATAAAGTTGTTTCAAAAGAATTTAAAAAAAAAAACCTTTTCATAATAAAGTTGTCTTATTTTTTATTTTTTTTGCCTCTGTCAATCATGTGTTCTATTGTTCTCAACTACCCTAGGTCGGCATTGAAACTCCTTCAACAAAACCCTCATCCTGTCCATAACTCACCCCTCTCGATGAAGTTTAGGAAATAAAATTTAGGTTTAATTACTCTATAGTTAATAAATAGAGACCATATTATTTATTAGCCCGGTCTCTATGTTTGGGTTTAAAATTTATTGGCCCAGTCCAGTTTAATATGGATCATTGGGTTGGTCAGTCCAACGGCCTGCCAATATTTTTCAATTTTTTTTTTACTAAAATTAAATCTTTAAAATATTTAAATATACCAGAACTTATAAATTTAATCAAATTATTTAATAACAAAATATAGAAACTAGCCTATTAGTCACTCTGACTTCAACTCTTCAATAAAAATGAATAAAATACTTTTGGATCATAAATTATATAAAAAAATCGCAAGTATTATTAACCCAACCTATATATTTTATGAGTGTGTATGTATTATTAACCAAACCTACACATTACATGAGTGCGTGTGTTACTAATCCATAATATAATATACTGATACAAACTCGGGGTGTTAGACATATATTTGTGTTCCAACGAAGCATGTGTGTGAATTTTTCAATCTATGTTTGCAAAAGTGCGAGAAATGGTGGGTCTTGGATCGTGAGTGGGTATATATATATATAACCTATCGAACTTTATGTGTTTCTAGAACTAATATAATTATTGACAAGTACATAAAGAGATGTGTTGCTTTATACATTTTAATATGTTAATATCACGATGTTACTTTAAATTGAAAATTAGGAGGGGATGTATTTAATTTATTTGTTCACCTTTTAAATAAAACTCAATTTAAAGGAGTCCTTTACAATGATTTCAGTAATGCATGGAATTCATTAAATACAAGTCTCGTATAATAAGGGACCATACTTATTATTAAAAAAAAATGTATTTGCACAGTTGCACTACATTTTTATATAATAAAGAGAGAAATACACAGATAAAAAAAGAAGTATGAAAAAAGATAATTAATAGAAATAAATAAAAAATATTATAAAAATATTAACTAATGAATATAATTGTTATTAAATATACGGATAGAGTGTACCCACCAAGGACAGCTAGCCCTTTGGGGCAAGTATAACTAAATTAACTATTGGATGTGTACGTCGATACACAATAACTCACTCACAATTCACTCTACCTTGGTGTTAGATTAGAAATCCGTATTCTTGATGCATGATCAATTATCGGTGAAATCAAAAGTAAATTTTAAAACAAATTTGATTATAAACAAGAGTTATAATAGGTTTTTTTTATTGTTAACATAAAATTTAAATTTTAGTTATTTTATCCTCTTCCGTCACATTATAATCTCTCTACAAAATAAATCTATCCAAGTATAAATGAATCATGTGGGACATGTTTTACCTCAATAATATAAATAAAATATATATTTACTCAAATAATACAAGTCAATGATTATTTACATCCATAATACATATTATTGTTGATAGGTAGGAAATTGGTTTCTCCTCAAACCGATTTCTGATCTCTCTTTTATTTTTTTTTTTCATTTTTTTATTTAGTGTCAATTAGACTAATGTTAAATGCATCTTTAATGATTAAATTCACAAACATGATAAAAGATGCTTGATATCAAAGTAATATTGTATACGAAAGAATTTAGTGTCGATCAAACTGACACAAAATAACTATATTAGATTATAAGAAAAATAATAAGAGAATTACTTATTTTATTAAAAAAATACTTTTAAAAACATAAGTATTTTTTCATTATTCATATATACTTTGTTAATCTTTATTTCAGTTTTTTGTTAACATTATAAAATATGTACAAAAATAAAGAGTATATTATAATTATAAAATTTATAATCAAATACATTTATATAAGTGAAAGGTTAAGTGTTAGCTTACTTGACACTAAATTAAACAAAATTGTACTTATGAATCTAATCATTAAAAATATATTTAACATTAACTTGACTAATGTTAACTAAAAAAATAATTTGATTTTACAACATAAAAATGAAAAAAATAAAAATAAAAGAGAGGAGGAAAATCGATTTGGAGAGAATCGATTCCTCATCTATAAAAATAATTTGAGTCATAAATATAAATAATAATTGAATTGTATCATTTGAGTAAATATATATTTTATATTTTTATTTGTATTATTGGAATGAAATATTCATCACGTGAGATTGGTTGATGACAGGCTTTTCTTGTGAATGAAAGTATTGTGTTTTAATAAGCATTTATAGATTGAAGATTATTTAGATTCACATTGTTTATAAGAAAAAGGGGAAAAATAATCAATTAATTTGTGAAAAAAATTGCAAATAAATATAATATGTAAAACGTGTGTAGTCGAGGACAGTTACAAAAGGTTATTTTAATGTCGATAATTTGGTGGTTATTGTTTTGAGTTTCATTTTCAAAACAACGTCAGAAGATATTCCCCCTGATCGCAGTAGGAAAATAGGTCATTTTAAAATTTGAATAAAGTTACACCTAACTTAACCCTATCATTGGTAAGGTGAGAAGTAAAGGACAATGGTGAGAAAAATTAAAAACGAAAATCGAAGAACTAATAAAAAAATTTGCTGTGTATAAATAAACTATTTTGTTATCATTTACTTTATATTTTTTTAATCAAATAAAAAAATATATCGTAATTTGTATTTTTTTTCTTTGTTTTATTTGCTCTCATGAATAACATGTTTGGGTGGGTGTCCAATGACTTCGACACGAATCACCTTGAAGTAAATATTTTTTGTTTCTATGTCAATCTAAACATTTAGACGTGAATTTGGGTAAAAATCGTGAATCTTGTATGCAGATTTAAAAAACACAAAAATATTCCTATGTGATACGGTGATAGTAATTTTTATATATATACAAACATAGAGTTATTCTTCTAATTTTCATGCCCATATATACAAGGCAATCATAAAAACATGTAACATATATATAATTTAACTAACATATTTGAGTAAGAAATTATGTTTAGGATGTAATTAAAAACCCTAATTACTAACTTTATTTTTAAAAGGACTAATTATTAACTTCTTAATAGATATGAAAAATCACATTTGGAATGTGAAATAAAACTCTCAATCTCTCTACCTTTTGAGTATTAATCTCGTGCCTTTTAACTATAAGAATATTTTACGTCCAGAAGAAAAAAAAGTTAACCTGAGAATATTTGAACTAATTAATATAACTAATAAAAGTTGTTTCTCTTATTTTTTTTATTCCAATGGGAATGGGAATATTATGTATAAACTTATCAGTATAGGAATATAGGCAGTTCAATGTATAGACGTATGAGAGATTACAGTGGATGCATGACAACAAAATATTAGATATAGATAAGATAAGCCGACTCTCCTTTCAGCATGCTTTCCAATTTCGTGCGTTTTTTCGAAAAAATATAGCGGCAAATTAACCAACCTTTATTATTTTTTTATATAAAAACAATAAACATAAGTCATATTAAATTTTAAATAAAAAAGAATTATTTTCAAAATCAAGGTAACATATATTTATAATTGTGTAAAAAAAAATTAATTTTAAAAATTAATTTACCTATCATCGCTAAATTTCTTACAAATCTTGATATTTGCTTATCTCTTGTTTCTTTCGTGATCTGTGCTTGCATTCAATCCAAACGAGTCTCTATCAAGCCGTATCCGTGTCCATCAACATTAAACCAATATGCGGATATGGTTTAATTGATTTATTTACATTATATGATTTTTGTGTCGGTTATAATATATATGACTTAATTAAATTTGTTATATTTATAATATAGGTTGTTTTTAGATTATTATTTAATGTATTTTTTTAATCAAGTATTTTAAAAAAATATTAATTTCATTTTATTATATGTTATTAGTCACATTCTGTTAATTGATGATGTGATAAATGTAGTGTAACGTCATTACGTTTTGTCACAAACATTTCATTGTCATGTTGTCGTTTTTAATGATGTCTAGAGATGATGACATGACACTCTATATGTTATGTCATCACTTAACGAAAGAAATTAATGATAGGTAGTAAAATGAAACTAAATTTATTTTTAGGTAGGCATTTGACTAAAAATAAATTTTTAGGTAGTAATCTGAAAACGATCTATTTTTCATGTATGAAAAACTTATTTAACATATGGCATGAAAAATTTATTTAAACCATATATAATTAATGTTTTACGGACTATGATCAATGTACACATATAACATGTTATGACTTTTCTCACGCTTTCTTCCAAACTATATATCTCACCATTTGGTTTTGTTGGATTCTCTTTTAGCTTTGTTCAAATATTAAATGTATATATCTTAACTCTTTAATTTCACCTTTAATATTATCTTATTAATCTACTTCAGTTGATTAAACATGATAAATTGATATGTGAGTTATTGTAAATTTCAAATAGTATTTTTTTATTCCTACCAATAAAAATATCTTATTAATTTAATGTATTTCTTATTTTGAATGATGAATTATCTTAAAAAATAAATAAGATAAAGTTTCTTAAGTCTATATAAAAGTAAATTACATATATGTTGATCAAGATATTTTAATTAATTTTTAACTTTTTACAAATTTACAAATATTTGATCAAATTAAAGTGTGAGAAATAATTTTTTGACTTATAAGATTTGCTTTTAAACATAAATTTAGTATTACCATTTTTATTTTTATTTTCAATAAAATAATAAAATTTATCATTTTATCTGAAATTAAATTATATATTTTGATAAAACTTCTCCTAATCATTTGTTAACTAAAAAATTATTTTTTAGATTGGCTTAAATAAGTTTTTCATATCTAAGAAAATATGTCGTTTTCAGATAATCACTTAAAAATTCATTTTTTGTCAAATATCTATTTAAAATTTCTTTTAAGTTTTATTTGATTACTTATCGCTAATTCTCTTCCGTTAGATGATGATGTAACAGAAGAAATATCACATCATTATGACCAACGATTGACATGTTATTGTCATGTCATTGAAGATGATGACGTGATAATGAGATATCTGTGACAAGGCGTGATGATATGATATTACGTTTGTCATTCATCACTTAACAAGACGACTAACGACAGATAATAAAATAAAATTAATTTTTTTTTCAGATACTTGATTAAAAAAATATTAAATAATAATATATATTACAAGTATGAAAAATCTTTATATATATAAAGGGACAAGAAGGACCATTGAAACTTTTTTCTCTTTTGAATCATAAGAGTTTACAAAAAATATACATATCGTTTACATCAATATTCTTGCATTACTTTTCATGTTAACAACAAAATTTATTTTAAAATATAAATTTGAATCTAATTCATACAGTGAGACTTGTCATTATATACTATCTTTATCTTATTTTTAATTAATATAAGATTTGAATTTTTTCAATACATTATCCTACCTCTAATATTATTCTTAGACTTGTACGCAGACAATATGACGAGCGAATAATTCGAAATCATATTTTGATAGAATGAATCTGATAATTATCAACTACACTAACATTTATTTAGGAGAAGGAACATTGTACCAAACTAGCATTTAAGGCTATGAGAGACGTATTAGGATCAAACACCTAGGCAGGGCACGGCATCAACATTATTAACAAAGTAATATAAACTAATAAGATATAAGTAGCAACATGTACAAAGACAAATTATATTGTCCCAGTTCATGTTCTGATGTTCATGTTCATCCGTCAAGCCCGCAATGACTTTCGTACTTATTTTGTTGCATGTAAAACGTACGGATAATGAATCACAGCTCATGTGCTAGTTACAGCACCCTTTCTCCTTCCTGACTCAATGCATGTGCGCTTTTTCCCTCTCCCTCCCCAATAAGGACACCAAACATTTGATGTCTCTGAATATCCATCCCTAAAAAATTGTAACGAGTTTTGAGAGGTCCACGCGTTCGGTCTGTGCTTGTGATTGTACAGTACTTATTACTATTGGCAGCACGAATTCAATCGAATAATGAACATCCATGCAGACCATGCCCCAACGACTGGTTGTATGTTTGGTTGAACACGCGTAATTATTGATTAATCAGTAGGTGTGGATTTCACTTTATCTGAAAATTAGAAACATGAAGTGTTTTATTTTTAAGGTTTTCAAAATATTTTCAGAAGTTTTGGTCCATTGGACTAAAAGATTAATCATGAGATTAATTATTGATTCAAAATTTAATTATACTTAAATCTTTTTATTCATTTTAAAAGATGTATTTTTTGTGAAAATCAAACTAAAACCTTCCCTCACAAACTCAATATTTTTATGTGTTATCAATTCAACAACACTCATTAAATACATAAAATTGTTTTTAGAATGTAAAAATATAGTGTCATTCATATTTTACATAATTTGTTTATTTATATTTACTCTCTTTTCTTCTTTTTTCTATTCATCCAAATAACAGCCTTTTCATTTTATTTATCTTCTATTTTTATCATTTATACACAAGTTATCAAATTCAAGAGTTTACGTAAACTTGTGAGAGTTCTGTAAACTCGATTCATGAACTCAACTCATAGACTTCTAAGAGTTTACTTCATATAAAAATCATAACAAAATATTTATAAATAACATACTAATTAAACATTTCAACAATATAATAAAATAAATAGTAAATCATAAATTTTATATTACTTAAATAACCAAGTCTAATAATGTATCACTACTAGATGATAACTTGTAAATGTTATAGTAGTGATAGATCATTCTCATTGAGAGTTTGATGTTATTAGAGAACAAAAGTTTAATGTTATTAAATGTGAAATTTTTTTTATTCGGAACAACACGTTAAAGAAAGATATGTTGAATACTAAACAGACAAAAAACAACTCAAAATTACTTACATTTTGATCTAATTTTTTAACTTACTGACTCGATGATAAACTCGAGAGTCTCCTGAGTTTACTTAGAATTTATAAAGTCTACTAAAAACAATTTATATACAAATTAACTTACAAACAATAAGTAAACTCATAAATTGTAAAAATTAGTAAGTTAACTAGAGAATTTGATATCCATTTATTATCTATTTGTTCATATTTCACTTCAAATCCAATCCAACTAGCTATTACTCATTTGAAACGGAAGGAGTATCAAACTTATCTATTTGTCGTATAGTAGCAGTCGTAAAAGAAGAAGTGGTCCACTCTTGCAGTCTCGGCTGGCACATGTAAGAAGAAATGTTGCATTCCTCCAACGTTAAATGGAGGATCCCGAGTCACGACAAAGCCCGTGGAAAGGTGCGAAGAAAATTCAACGCCTTGTGAATAGCTGTCATTTTGTCAAACTTTTCGCTCAACAAAATACAAATACTAATATATTCAATTTTTTATACCTCATTACAACAGAGAATCATGACATACATGAGTTCAAGCTAGCTGGTTAGTCATCAATGTCATATCGATTGGGTCTATCTATTTTCCAACTTGTAGGTAAGAGTACGTTTATTTAAATTACAATTAATTATATCTACACTTGTCTTTGGTTTTACACTATGAATATATATTAATTACTCCTATAAGCAACTGTTCTTTTTGACTAAAATATAAACGTCGAGATAAATATGATAATTTTTTAGAATGATAAATTAAAGTTGGTTGAACATGTTTTTTTTTCCTATAACAATATGCATGTCATCATGACCAGTAACCACACATAATAATATATAACGGATTATATTATAAGTTGGGATTGAAAATTAACCAGAAACGTGGATCTTAGCTGGGCTGTCGCTTGATTATTAACGCGTCATTGTTTGGAAAAATTTTCCTCCTTGAACAATCTTGTTAATTCTTGAGAACTTTTTTACTACTACAATCTAAACATTGTGCTATATCTGATTAATGACCGACTCAACCAATTGTGCTATATCTAAGGTATGAGTATTACTGGCTGCAAACTCTTATGTATTTTGACTTGATTTGTAGTGCAAGTTAATTAGGGCACGTGAGAATATTCCTCATAAAACCATTATACGTAGAGATGCTTTTTGCATCGATCCTATATATATACGCGATCAGCAGTTAATCAACATATCGTCTTATCAAACAAAAGTCAGATAAGTGCAACAAGAAAAACAAAACAAACAAATTTGGTAAATTAAGCAAACTGTACTTTCGATTCTTTTGTGATTTGGTCGATCTGTTCTATTTATTTATTATTACCTTCGTATATTTTGGCCTAAGCCGCATAAAGAATTCTATTATTTTGGCACAATTACTGTACGGATTTGACTAAATAATTAGTAATATTTCAATTATTAATAATTAGTGTTTTCAAGTTGTAAAATTATTTTATTAATTGAGAATCTTTTATAGACTAACAATATTATACATTTTTTTTTGTTAATTAACAACTGCATTTTAAAAAATTAACGTTGTTAATTAGTTGTTTGTAATGGAACGGAAGAAGCAGTTGTTACTACTAGTTGAGGTTTGCAGCAGGGTATTCGTTATCACCTTGTTTGGTTTGTGCATGTGAAGAGAAGGTAGTGTTGCTTATTATTGAAAAAATTAAGGATAAAACTTATATTATGGTAACCAAAATCACTATTTCTTCTTTTCAATTGTTATTTTCATTTCCGTAATTAAAATCAATATTAAGATAAATATTGAATTTGGAAAAACTATACTGATTATTAATATTTAGGATAAATCAGAACATGTTTTTATAGTATGAAAAAGTACATTTACACTAGGTGTTTGAAATTTTCAAATTTTTTCTCTTAGGTCCTATATTTAATTTTGTTACTTTTCTTTGTTAATGTAAGTTATTTTCTCCTATTGTAGACAATGTGATTGAGACTCAAAAGGTTAGAATCAATGCACTTGTAACTCATTGATGGGAGGATAGGAAGAATAGTGGAATCTTTTTGCCATATGGTTATATTGTATTTACACTTTGGTGGGAGGTCTAAATAAAACATAACCATTGGTAAGTATGTGTAGGATATTCGTATTCTCTCTTTTGTTTATGAGTTTGTGGTATCTCTTGTACCCAATATTAATATAAATATCTATCTTTGTTGATTGAAAAAAAAAATTCACTTGTTTATTTGTTCTCATAACCCAGTTCTACCAACAACATAGATAATATATATGTATTTAATTGTATGTACTTGTTTAGAAATGATAGAGGTTGTAATATGCTTTTTTCTATTCTTGTAGGACACACCAATTGGTAATGGTAAAAATTATGAAAGTATTAATGTTGGAACATCTTATGTAGTAAAATTTTAACGGAAAACATTAACAAAGTTAAATAAAGGACTCAAAAAAGGAGAATTTTAAAATTTTCAGAAACTAAATGCAATAAAATTATTTTTCAAGAATTAAAATTAATACGAGTCAATATTTGAAGGACAAAAGTCATTTTTAATTCATATCTAAACATACACGTTAATCATTGATTGATATAAAATATAAAAGTTTAATGTTCATGTATTAATAATGTAAAATAATTTTACCGTCACTCAAATATAAATTAATGTTGATATAATTTTTAAGATAATTATTATAAAAATTAATAAATTTATCTCACATGTTGATCTGTAATTGAATGAATGATAGTATAAAATTATTTTACATTAATAATTAATACATAACCTTTTATTCACATATTTAAAATATGAAATTTAATTATAATATACTATAAAGATGAAATTTACACTATCATTTATGAGAATTGTCATGTATAAATCATAAGTTCATTAAATTTTATAATAATTATGTTTAAAGTTATATATGAGGTGATTTATAATTGATTGGAATTGTAAAAAAATCTACACTCATAATGTATCATAATTAAAATTAAAAATATATACACACATGCATAATATACTATAAAATTAATACTATCTTGATTAATAATGTTTTAAGATTTAATGTCATTTTTGATTCATTATGTTTTACAATTATTTCACTTTAATACATTAAGTTTTAAAAGTTTTATTCTGGTCTTTTATGTTTTCAAAATGTATCGTTTTGGTCATTTTTTCAATTTTTCGTTAGAAACATTAGAGTTCTCTTAATTTTTAAATTAAAAAAAAATCCAAAATGATACATTTTGAAAACATAAATAACCAAAATGAAACTTTAAAAACTTAATGCACCAAAGTGAAATAACTACAAAACATAAAGTATCAAAAATGATATTAAATATTTTAAAATAATTAACTTTACATAGTGGCGTCTAAACACCACCACTATCTTTATTTAATTTTTTTAAAAAAATAAACAACTAAAAAAATCATCATCTTCTCCGATCTCTTCCAGACCTGAAAAAGTAAAAAATGTAGCACCACACAGATCAAACGACATCAAGAGATAATCTCGCTAGAACTACTGAAAATTCTTATATTTCTCATTGAAAAATCAAAATATTTCATGCAACTATGTTATTGGAAATAAAAGTAGGGGAGATCGGTGGAAGATTTGTCTTTGATGAAAGATAAAAGCATGATACTAACTCATCAATTAACCCAGATTTAAATAAGGAAGTCACAATGTGGTTCTTTGTGATGTCTGCGAGCAAGACCTCCATTGTTGCGCATGGTTGGACCAGACAGGTAAGGAATTTTCCATCCGACTTCTACAACTAGATTGAGTAATGACGAGCAGCGCAAAGAGAGGTTGAATGGTGTGTTTCATGGAAGATGATTATGATCGATCAAACCTCATTCACAATTGGGAGTTGTCGGTCTTCTTCCTCGCCTTCGTCAACACGCTATTGTCGACAACAACGACGAGATGGCTATTGTCGTTAGGTGAGATGACAATTCTGCCCACATAGAGAGGTTGCAACAGAGACGAAAGCAGGGGCGAGGCAACGATATTTTTGGGTTGATGATGAGAGGTAGAGTGACAGAAGGAGAAAGAGACCTTATTCATTGTGATTGAAAATAATTGGTAAATGAAATTATTATCGTTATTAAATGATTAAATTGAATAATGATATGATAGTGAATATTTTAGTTGTTCGTGGTTTAAATTCATTTTTTCTTCATTTACTTAATGATTTTTAATTTTTCAAATAAAAAAGATAATAACGATTTTTAGTCACTACTATGTTAACTTAACTATTTTAAAATTTAAAACATTAATGGAGACTAATGTTTCTAATGAGAAATAAAATAAAAAAAATACCAAAACGATACATTTCAAAAATATAAAAGATCATAATAAAACTTTTAAAACATAATGTATCAAAACAAAACAATTTTAAAATATAATGAAATAAAAGTGACATTAAATCATCTTAAAATTTAAAAGTTATTAGAACACTAATATTTCTAACAAAAAATTGAAAAAAAACTAAAATGTATTTTGAAAATATATAAAATTAAAATAACACATTTAAAACTTAAGTAACAAAATGAAACAATTATGAAATATAATGTCACATTAACCCATGTTTTAATTAAAGTATATCACTTCTTCCTTTATCCATAATATTTGTATATGTGCTTTGTTTTGCAAATTGAAAGAAAGTGTAGTAAGTGGAAATTAACTAGTTTTTATGGAGTATTGCAAATATACTTTGAAACAACTTGCAATTGCTGAGGTTCGATCAACCTGTTCTTTGTTATGCAAATCCGTAATATTTAATTATATTTACTTTATTGCGCAAATTGCAAGAAAGAGTACTAAGTGACAATCAATCAATTATGTTGATATAGCTAACCATTAAAAAATTGTTGCAGATCTTGGGTTTTTATTTTTTATTTTGTACTGCAACATAATTGGCTTTGCAGATCTTGGCTTTTTTAGGTATTAGTATCCTTGTAGCAAAATAAGATTTGTTTGCACTATAATTGCTTAAACTCTTAAACTTTAAGATTAAGTATGTGATACTAGCTGATTAAAGCATAGCATGTGTCATCTTCTAATTCGTTATAGTGTACTCATTCCGTAATAATATAAGTATATAACATAATAAATTTAATTGCATTACATCTATATGCAATACATAATACATATAATATAATTACCTTTATATATGTTTGATATGATAAAATAAATTAAGCGTATCCGGCTTAACCTTTTTGTTAAAATTAAGAGTATACAAATAGGTGGAGCCATCAATATAGAGCTTGACACAGCTTTTTCTTTCCCCTAGCCCTGAAGCATATATATGCAGACAACGTTACAAAAAATGTTCTGTGAACATCGCTTTTGGTTCATTATTTTTGCATCAGTAAATTTGATCAATAGTTGATTTATTATGTATGTTTGGATTGAATCGAAGTCTATTTCTATATTTTCACCTCATTTTTTTTAAAAGATGCATAAAAAATTAACAAAAGTGGTAGTATATATTATAGTAATCTAAATTTTGGTTTTGCCCTAAGATGAATTCATGCATTATGAAAGGGCAGCACATTATCACCCTCGCGGGTCGCGAAGGGTCAGGTTTCAACAAGCGGCCTCCTTCAATTAAACAAGAATGACGACTACAGTGATGGGAACTGAGAAGCTGGAATATTCACCTAACACTACTGTGATATTAATTAGCTGACAAAATTAACAAATTAAAATTAGTTGGAGTAATTTGTTTGCATCTTTAATTTTTCGTAGACATTTTTATAGAATTTATTTTTCATAACTTTTTATGCTGGAAATATTTTAAATATGATTTTTAAAATAATTATACAATAATTAATATTTAATATTATACATGATATTTATAACTGATAATAATATAAAAATTTACACTATTAGTATTAGTATGTTTAAATTAAATTCTTTTTATGTTTTCTTTATTTTTATCACATCATTTATTATTATTTTTAAAAAATAATCTTTTAGCTCCTATAAAATATATTATTTAAATTTTTTTTTGGCTTTTATAAATTTAATTTATTTTATAACAACATTAACCCATAATGTAACATAAATATTGACGGTCCATTAAATTATCATGTAATTAATGAGTGATAATCACATGCAATCATTTTTTATAACTTCATCAATTAGTCTAACCTCTAACATTATCAATTATTTTGAATAAATAGGATTTTTTTATAAAAAAGTTATCAACTTTTTTTTTAACTTTCCTAATCACTTTAGTTTAAATATTTTATTTATTTTACACTTCTTTATTTCAACCAAACAGCATTATTCTTAACTCTTTTTCAACTATCTTTTATTGTTTTTCATTCTTTTTTATTTCTCATATTTTTATTCCTTTTCCACTTTTTTACCAAACACTGTACTACAAATGCAATCTCTCGTCTAGTGTGTAATAAGTAGAATAATCTTCCAACAAGATTGTGTTATCTTTCATGGTCAGCTAGTTTGTCATCATCTTCATACTTCATACTTTCTATCGCTTCAATACTCGGTTTTCATCCAAGCAACACATTTGTCTCCTTCAACAAATAAAAAATAAACCGCTTCATTTAGAAAATATAAATTTACATTTAACTGTTACTGTTCAGTGTATGTTTCAATGTCAGTTAAAAAAAGTAAAATTTGTTGAACTCAATTTCGTAAACTTAGAGATTAGTTAAAAGTAAATTTAATGTAATTTGATTTATGTTTAACGGAAAAATAAGAGAGAAGTAACTTTGGATTCAATGTCAACTTGAACGAAAGTCACGTTCAAATTAACTATAAAAATGATTTGTTCAACTTGCAAGCATGCTTAATTTTTTATGTGGGATGAATCTCAATTTCGATAATCGAAGCCAAAACAAACACATTCTAACTCGTTAGTGTTTGTTTCGTCAGACACAAATAAATATAGTTACTCATGCTTTAGCTAGGATGTCTACTTATATGCTGGTCATTACAATTCTTACTCTGCCTCCTCAATGTATTGTTAATGAATTGATGACTGATATAAGCTGTTACTTCCTACGCTAGTTCCTACAATTCTCACTCTGCTACTCAATATATTGTTAATGAACTGAGGAATAATATGGTATATAGGCTTTGTTCTGTTATAAACAAATAAATCTTATTTATGTAGAAAAAGAAGAATCTCGATCATGTAAGATTCGATCATATTAGATACCTAATGAAATACTTTTTTAAAAAAAATTAATGTATGAAAATAAAATAACATTGTTATTTTTTAGTTTGTTATATTTGGGACTACTAATGAATGATGATGGTGTAGACATAGCTCAAGACAAAGATAAACGCGTCGCTCGAAGAAAACGAGATAGCTCCAGACAATCGAATTCGATGAGCGCGTCCCTTCAGACCACGTGGCGATCCTACAACCGCATATATAAATTCAATAATTTGAGTGGAGAAATTGTATTCGTAAAATAAACATATACTTTTTTTTCTGACATATGAAATAAAATGAATAAAGTCATAAAAAGAAATAAATATATCATTTAAATATTGTATACCTAATATTATTTATTTAAATATTTAACATTGATATATATTTAATTGTAATCTTGATTTTTGACATTCTTTGATAGCTTTTTTTTTACTACAGACAAAATTATTTTTTATTTTAATAAAATCAATTTTAAATTATTAAATATATAATAACCTTAAACACTTCTTTTAAATTAAAAGGTTTATTACGACGAGAGAAGTTGTTTTGAATTAAAATATATAAACATTGTCATATTGATAAATAATTTATTAATAATCATATTAAAAAATACTATAAAAGACTTATGAGTATATTATCTTGTAAAGAATGATAGGACGGAAACCCCATTTACTTTCAAATCATCAGAGTTTTTTTTTATTCATTTTCAAACCATCGGAGTAATAATTCATAAGGTTGATTTAGTGGTGGTGAAAATTTTTAATAATTTGCCTGTGATTTTAATTCAAACTTCACTATTCTCATTGTATAGTAAAAGAAAAATGAGTGATAGACAATGGAATCGGAAAAAAATGAGAGACATTGATCTTGACATCAATGCTCCGTGCCTAATCCTAACGTAGATGTCGTGTCACACCAATTGAATTCGTGTATTTTGCAATTATTAGTTCATTTTAGGATTCATTGTGAATAAGACTTTTGACAGAACTTTATGTTTTCAGTGATTATTCGCATCTGTAATGTACATATCACTGAATTAAATTCATAAAAGCAAAGTGCACTGCAATTAAAGATGCAATTGTATGTTTAGCACTAAGAAGAACCTTCAATGTTTTTTTTACATTTTAAACATCAATATTGAAATATTCATTGCGGCCCGAATATATCTTTTATTTTTTAAGAATATAAATAAATTTTAATTATTTTTTATCTTAATTAATGAAACTTTCTTTGAAATATTCTTTATTTAATAAAATAAAAGATTTTTATGTTTGATATTGAATTATAAAAAATAATTTTAATAAACTATTTATTTTTAATTAAAAATAACATAACTTAATAAAATTAATTAATTTTTTAAAATAAATATGACGTTTTTTTTATAATCCGACAATAACTGATCTCTTGGTATCTTCCAAGTTACAATGACGTTTGAATTTGAGAGCAATGACTAAAGTAAAAAGAGAAACCGAAAACAATAAATAAGTGAAAAGTTAAATTAACAAGCACTTGGACAAGATCGAAATGGATTGGATCTATCTACTAGGATGTCTGAAGATAAGGTTAATTCTATGTGCTTTTCTTTATATTAGTTTTATTTTCCTTGCCAAAGTATGTCCACTAGAAAATGATGAGATTTGAATGATGAAGGAAGGATCTAGAGAACCAAAAGTTGCCATAATAAATGTAAATAAGAGCCCAACAAACAACACATCCCCGAAATTGATTTTGAATTAGCTACTACTGTGCTAATTAATTAGTATAAGTACTATAAAGACTGGAAAACTATGTGTCAAAAAAGAAAGGTAAAATATAATGGTTGTTTTAATATGTTAAGTATTCTCATGAGCCATGATCGCTTCTGCAAAGGAAGTCTAAAATACCAGTGTTTTAAATAACCGTCACGGAATTGTTATATAGCTTAATTAGAGATCCAAAAAATTATCACTACCCGACTCAGAATAAAATTATATTCAATAAAAAATACATGTGATATATAAAATTAAAAAGAAGACCAAAATGTTTCTTTCTATGACTATTGGATAAGACATATTTAGATAAATAATTCAATTGAATATTTATTTAATAAAAACCTATAACATAAAACTCGTTGAAATATACTAAAACTAATTTATAAAATAAAAATGTTGTAAATCAGTTTTATAAATTCAAGTAATTTTTACAAAAAATTCTTCCAAATACTCCTGTATAGTTGTCTTCAAGACTTCAACAAATTATTATATTTTATTAAGAAAAAAGGGATTATACATTGTTTATTGTGTATAAAAAATTTCACACAACCATTTAATCGTAACCTATTATCATATGATTTAACATATTTTGTAATTAAATATGTGTATCACAACCCACCATCAAAGTTTTGTAAATATCAACAATATTTACACATGCCTGATTATTTTTGTAATGTTAAACCATGAAGTCAGTTTATTATATGTATATTAAACGGTTAAAAAATAGGCCTAAGGCATTGGCCTTAATTACCTAATTATATAGACGGTCTTGAATATTCTCGGTCTAAACTAATTTTATAATGTTATTTAAGTTATATTCGATCAAATTAGTTAAAAAGTTAGTTAGTAGTTAAAAATTAAAAATTAAAATTAATTTATTAAATTACAATTATTTAGTAAAATTAACTGTTAAGATAGTTGATAAATATAAAATGATAGAAAAATAATAAAATCATAATTTATTTAAAAATAATAACTAAAAAATTAAATAAATATATTGAGAATATAAATAGAAGAAAATATAAAAAGTTAAAAGTTATTGTTTTAAAAGACTCCACTGTACTGTTTCAAAAAACAGTAAAAATTATTAAAAAAATTTGTTTACTAAATAGTTAAACAAGTTTTTCAATTAGTAAAAAAACTAGCTGAAATATGTTGAATTTCTTCAAAAATGATTTTACTCTCAAATATACTTTTAGCAAATTAAGTTAACAAAAGTATCTTGAGTTTTATTCAAAATTGAGTTTGAGGGGCTAATCAAACGTAATCTAAAAAATGATTTTACTCTCAAACATATTTTTAGATTTTTCTACTTCAAATTCAAACATACTCCTCGTGAGATATGAACGTGATCTTAATTAATTGGATTAATCTTTGTTGGCATATGTTTTTTTTTTCAATAAATCTATTGAATTGAATTATTATAGGTAAATAGTGAATTAATCAACATATCTTTTAGGTTTAATTACTTTGTAGGTTCATGAACTCTTATTAAATTTTTTCTTCTTTCAGTTGGATTCCTTTATTCGTTTTTTAATTAGATTCCATCAGATCTAATTAAAAACAAACACACAATTAGGACCGAATTGAAACAAAAGAGATAAATAATTGAAAAATCTAATTAAAAATTATAAAATTCTGCATGCCATTATTTTTATGCCTGCCTAAACTAGTTAAAGAACCTAAGAATACTGGTTTAGAACTTAGAGGTGAGAGAATACTATGTGTAGAGATTAATAATTTATTTTCAATTGAGGTTAATATGACATATATATTTTTTCAATTGAGTCTCGTATATTTACTTTTCAATTAAGCCCCTGTTGGATCTAATTAAAATAAATAAATACAAGTTTAGGGAAGCAATTGAAAGAAGAAAAAAAACTTTAAACATCTAATTAAAAATTTAGTGAATCTTCGGGACTCGCTGAATAATTAAAAAATAATTAAAATACATTTTATTTCACATCAAAACTCTTATTCTAAATCCGATTTCATTTTTTTTCCTTTATTGAGTCTTTTTTTTAACATATCAAAGAATAAAAGTATTAAACTCTCATTTCTTAAATGATATTTACACAATCAAATCCACTCTCAACAATTTTTTGTATTGTTCCTGTTAAATGCTATCCCATCACTCATAACACCCATATTGAAAAGATTATTTTCTTTTTTCAAAGAGAAACCATTTACTACTTTCTAAATACTTCTTTAGTTAATCAAGTATACTTTTTAATAAAATGATATTCATTTCCTTAAAAAATAAGTTTCACATCTAAAAAATTAAAATAGATGTTGTATTTAATTTTTTAATATAATATTAATTATTTTTTTAATTAATAATCCCTAATAAATATCACTTTAATTTTTGAATCTAGTATTGATATTACTTCCTTTGATTTGTTTAATAAGATTAATTTTATAAAATTATTTTTTTAATTTATTTATTAATATTTTGTATAAAATAACCTAACGACATTTTTTATTAAACAAAGAAACTAATAAATAATAATAAAAAGCAAGTATTACTTGAAAATATATTAAACACGCTTTCAGTCCAATGTGTAAAAAGTACTACATTAATTATTTTCTTTTATTTTATTATTTTATTTTCTAAAAGGAAAAACCCAAAGAGCCCCCACTTGTACCTTAGTTCCGTACCCATCTGTCTGTTACACACAGTTCACACTTCTTAATCAAACAACCTTATTTTCCTTTATAAATACCCACTCTCTTCTCCATCATTTTTTCTCCAACACAAACACCACGGCCGCCGCCGCCACCGAGATTATCACAACGCGCCGCCGCAGCATTCACCTCCCCGGAGATCCACCCTTTGCATGGCAGTGAGCTTTCTGGCGCGCGATGTATCGGACCTCTGCCTTGGGAAGCCACCGCTGAGGTCGCTCTCCGCTGCCGCCACCGTCGCCGACGCCTTAGACGCGCTCAAGAGCTCCGACGGCGAGACCCACGTCAGCGTGTGGAGCTTCGAGAATGAAGTGGGTCGATGCGTAGGGAAACTGTGCATGGTCGATGTTATTTGCTACCTTTGCAGAGAGGACAATCTCTTGTCTCCTTCTAAATCTCTCAAAGAACCACTTTCCTCAATTCTCCCTAAGGATCATAATCTCGTTGTGCATCTTCAACCTTCTTCTAGGTGCTCCCACCTTCTTCCTTTTCTTACTCAACATTTACCATAATCTCTCTGGAAACGGAGATTTTTTTTTTTATGCCCAAATGTTAGTTTTGTTAGTCGAAAGAACCCGTGACTTTTTCTTCTCTCTTAATCATCCAACATATCTCCTGAAATCGAGATTTTATTACTCCTTCCGTAAATTTTATATTTTTAAGCTTTTACATGTCGACATTAATGTGTCATTCGTCCAATTGAAACTAAATTTGAATGCATTGAATGGAGAGATTTCATTAAGAGTGGTCTGTTAGATTTTTCATAACAGTGATTAATTATCGGTCAAGTCATAATCGACCAAATTAGTGACTATTTTATCCAAATAACATGATGATCCAATAAAAAAAAAATTGTGGTCGCAGCTTTGTTGTGTTCAATTACTTGATATTGCGGGAAATTGTTGGAAAAAATGTGCCTGATGCCTCCATAATTATGATTCTGGATAGCCCAAAAATCTTGATGTAATGGTCAAAATTGTGGTTGGACACTAGTTTTTAAAATTCATTTTTTTATTTAATGAAATTGAGGTTGAAACTTTAAAATAATAAATGATTGTGATATTTGATCATGTGGGTATTTTTACTGTTTTTCTTTTTCTTCATCAAAATTAGAGTTTCATCTTCGTGATCAGCGCTGATTTAAAATATTTTTTTTTTATTTGTGAGCCATCACGATGAAGTTTTTTTTATTTTAATTGAGACGCACGGAGATTACTTAATAACATGGATGTAAGTTTTGTAATGAAAGGAAAAAGGCATATTATATTTGAGGAAGTAAAATGTAAGGTTGATTCCTAAGGCGTGTTGGTTTAAGTCAGAGTCAGAGTGAATGAATGGGTTTTGGATCATGTGGTCTTAATTTGATTCCGACACTTATGTGTGTTTAAAAATATCTAGATTTAGATTCTGAACATATCTCGAGAGATTAGTTGAAGTGAGAAGAAAAGAAACCTTGGAAAAACCAAAACAGAGAAAAAATAAGGCAAGGTTGAGTGATTCTCTTTTGCTTTAAATTTTAATACTGTTTTAATTTTTTTATTTGTTGATTCTGTTTTTGTTTTTGGGTGGTGCTAAATTTTGTTTCTTTTTGGTGTTTTAGACTTCTAGTGTGTAGTGCAGATGAAGAATTAGGTGATTAACCCTTCTTGCTCTTTGTTATTTTGATGTTTCAGCTTGTTGGAAGCTATTGATCTTATCCTACAAGGTGCACAGAATTTTGTGGTGCCAATATTGCCAACAAAGAGGAGTGGAGTTTCAAGAAGGAAACAGCAGCATCAGAAGGCATCATCAACAATCAACAGCCATAGTAGTTGTGAATTCTGTTGGTTGACTCAAGAGGATGTGATTAGGTTCCTTCTTGGTTCCATTGGGGTCTTCACTCCACTTCCTGCTTTGTCTATTGACTCTCTTGGCATCATTAGCTCTGATGTGCTTGCCATTGACTACTACTCCCCTGCATCTTCTACAGTTGGAGCCATCTCAAAGTCCCTTGCCCAGCAAACTTCTGTTGCCATTGTGGACAGTGATGGCACTTTCATTGGAGAGATATCACCCTTCACTCTCGCTTGTTGCGACGAGACGGTCGCGGCCGCCATGGCCACCTTGTCTGCGGGGGACCTAATGGCCTACATTGATTGTGGAGGCCCTCCTGAGGATCTTGTGAGAGTGGTCAAGGCAAGGTTGAAGGAGAAGAATTTGGAGAAGATGTTGCAGGAGTTCACAATTTTGTCATCTTGCGAGAGTTCACAATTGGCATCCTCCTCGTCTTCCTCCGATGAGGAGTCAACAACAAGGACACCAGCTAGGTCTGGAAGGTTGGCAAGGTCATCTAGCTACTCGGCTAGGATGGTGAGGAAGGCCGAGGCTATAGTGTGTCATCCAAAGAGCTCCCTTGTTGCTGTGATGATCCAGGCCATTGCACATAGAGTGAACTACTTGTGGGTTATTGAGGATGATTGTAGCTTAGTTGGCATTGTCACTTTTTCTAATATGTTGAAGGTGTTCAGAGAACATTTAGAAACTATGTAGATTATTAGGTGATGAGGTTTTGGCTTTGGATGCTTCTGGTGAGAAGCATGAACACCAAGGTGTATGAGCATGGTCCTTCTTTTGTAAGTATTGCAATGTGGCCCGGGAGGTTTTGGTTTTTGTTGTGCTTTATTTCTGTGTGCTTCCCTTCTAATAAAAAAACTCCCTTCAACGCAATTCTTTGTAGAGGACCAATTTTTTCCTGCCTCAGTTTGTTTGAAAGAACTTAAAATGTTCCCATGTCCAATGAGACTATTTTTACTGCAACGAGATTTGTGCAACCATTTTTGGCTTCAGATTTTTGTGTTTAAGGTTGAAAGTTGAAAGCATCTGGTTTGTTTTTAGCAGTTTATTTGGTAATTATTTACTTCTATTAACAATGTTGTTTTATGAAGATGTGTGACACCCTCTACCCCATATATATATGTATTAATAATAAAAGAAATAAAAATTAAAATATTAATTAAAAGTATTTAAAACAGTTTTTTTATACCAGTCTTTCAGAAGGGTAAAAGACTTACATTCATTTTTCTAACATCATAATAAAACATGTCTAAATAAATAATAAATTCACTTTGGCTCAAAACAAGGCTGTCCAAAATTTCATACAATTATAATAGAACATATACTCTAATGTCACATCCTATCAGAGCATTGTGTTCCCGTGTCCTCGAACATGAGGTTCTTCATAGTCATCCACCTATTCATCTGCTCCCACAAACACAAGATTCGAGATCATCACAAGATCTAAACACAAATAGCACATTGGGAGTGAGTTATCACATTCCTAACTAATGAAGAGTAACAATACAACATGTAGATATAAATATCACAAAAACAAAATAAAACTTAAACATAGCTCACATCATTTCACCACTTTGTCATCCAACATCACATCATCACGCAACACATTTCATTCATTTTTACAACATTCACGTACTCAAGGATCAAAACACAATGTCATCAAGTCAATCAATATCGATCAATACACAAACGTTATGCAACATATACACTAAGACTCAATCCTATATGCAATGTGATACCATGTCAGTGAAAAATCACGTCGAGCGCCTAGGAGTACATGACAAGACAAACCACACACTATCAAGTTAGGTCACTCTCACTAGGTAAGAACATAGGGAGACCAATCAAGGTCACAGTGTTTTGCGAGAATGCTCCAACCATATGAGATCAACATAGGCTTAAAGAAGCACTCAAATCGGGTGACCCCCAAGGCCTACACTCCGAAGAGTCCGTTAGGGTCTCTCCCTCCTGATTCAGGTCCAACCCATAAAATATTTTAGCACACAGACTCTATCTATGAACTGTACAAAACACACGACTCCTCAATTGTTCTCAAATAATTTATCTCGTCGCCCTTAAAGGGTCTTAGCATTAACTCGTCGCCCTTAAAGGGACTTAACATTAACTCGTCGTCTTTAAAGGGTCTTAACATTAACTCGTCGCCCTTAAAGGGACTTATAGTCGTGTGATTGTACAATTTATAGTTCACAACTCAATGCACACAACCTTTCAATCACATACATACACAATTTATCACATACACTCGATCTCAATCACAATGGTATAATCTCAATCAACACGTTATCACACCTCATGAATCATATACACTTTACCTATGAACTATGCAATACACACAACTACTCAATTGTTTTCAAAATCATTTTAACTCGTCGGGTTCCCACAGTGGATCCCATCACAATACTTGTCGCCCTTAAAGGGGTCTTACAATTGTGTGATTGCACAGTTCATAGCTCACAGCTCAATACACACATCTCAATACACATCTATTTCTCCATTAATCACAGGTTCAAATTATCACATACTCAAATTTGAATCACCATTTTATAATCTCAATATAACAATTTATACAAAAAGTTTATCACAACATGGGGAGTAAAACCCCTCAAATAATTTCACACAATTATACCAAGATCAATTAATCAAAATCATAGATATAAAAAAAATAAAAACACCAAGGTCACTCTATTTTATCAACCAATTTGCATCAGGACATCAATAATGTATTTATAATAATAAAGGAAAATTTATAATTTAATAAACATCCCAAAATAAATCCAATTTAATTTTCTAAGGATTCCTACACATGTTCATTCTAACCCCAATTTCGATAAACTCATCCCTTACCTCTAAGCGGGCTCACATGTCTTTCGACAGCGATAGCGGCATCTCTAGCAAGTTCCTGAGATTCCTCAATTTTTTTCTCTAATTGCTCTGATAGGGTTCTCAAACGTCAGAGAGAAGAAGGGATTGAAGCCTCCATTTTATACTGTCTTCCTGCGATTCTGTTTTCTCTCTCCATGAATATTATTTCGCAAATCCCAACGGTGAAGGTGTGTGAAATTGAATCACGAACCAAAGGCTACGATGCAAAGTGTATTTCTCTCAGCTCTGACATGATTTCTAAATTCCTAATGGTGAAAAGGCTCGGAATTGAGTTACAAACTTTGTGCTTAAATTTCACGACGATCCAACGGTGAATGAGTCTGAGATCGTCGTTTTTCTAAGACAAGTTTAGTTGTCTGCGGGAAAAAGAGAGGGTTTTGAGAGAGAAGAGAGAAAAATAAAAATGAGGAAAAGAGAAGACATCATCTTCTGAAAACTACAATATCACTATTTACTCTATTTATTTATTTTTATTATTTTATATAAAAGAACTTTATTTTATTTCCTATCAAATGAATAAATCAAATATATATACATATTTTTCAAAAGACATTATTCTATTACAACTATTTTTTCTTTATTTATTTAATTATAAAAATCTCACTATTCTCTAAAACTTTATTTATTTATTTATTTTTACTATTTTTTTAATTTATTTACGAAAAATAAAATGTTACCAGATGCATATATATCATGTACATTTTTAAGGTCCTTCAACAAGGTGAATCTTTTCACGATTTGTTCATAAGATAAGATGCTATTTATTTGCACTTTTCCCAACTGTCACAACTCACAAAACATGAATGGATCACCTTTTTCTTCCACACTTTCTTTAAGGAAGTACATCAGGAAAAGTAAGCATAAAACACCTTCCAACTCAAATAAGTGTAATTTTAATTTAATACTTCTTAGAATTGACTGAAACTATTGAAGAACCAAGTTTATACTAGAGGTGGCCCTAAAACATGTTATCAAAGTCTTTGTTCTCATAGTAACATGTTGACATATTGGTGAGAGACCATAATAGTTAATTTAAACTATAATAATTTTCAATAATAAAAGAGAAATAAAGTCGGGTATTTTTGTCATCCAAATTGATTTTTGGATAAATTATTAGCTTGATTTCTCTATTTAATTAGTTTATTTTGGTCTCTTTTATTAAAAAATTTAATTTATTTTCTTATTTTTTAAAAAATTAATTTGATTTTTTAAAATTGAGAAATGATATTGACAACTTGTATAGTAGCACAATAAAAATTTACTTGTATAATGACACAATAAAAAATAACTAGTCGTTATATAAGACAAATTCATTAAAAGTTTACACGATGTTAATAAAAATGATAATATTACACAAATTTTAATATGGGTGAAAATGATTTATTTAACAGGTGAACCAATATTTGATTCTCACCTTATATAAAATTTCCTTGGACTAGTGATAGTCATGTACCACGAGAAGAATTAATCTCTGACCCAATAAATTGGGAGACACCTATGGTCTCTGACCTAGGAAAAAAAATTGAACTAATTATTAATCTTTTTTGGGACTTTACAATACTTTTGTATAGCAATTCTGCAAAGAAAAATTTGTTTAGGATATTCTGTAAAGACAATAGGGTGTCCATTTGAAGGACTAATAACAGTTCATTATTCATTAATAAAATTAAAAGCCAGCAAACCAAAAAAGGAGTTCCAGAATCTTCTGAACAAAACAAAATCACACCCTATAACGTATTGAAAAATGGTGACAATGTTGCATGTTATTTATTATTCTTAATAACTACAATATAATTATAATGTACTATAATATAGAACAGTAAACTTTAACAGTATTGGTCAATGTGGTATACCAGAACCACAAATAAAAAGAGGTGATTGCTTTTGGAGCCTCACGTGCTTTCTACATCTTCAGATGTATCTTTAATGAAAATTTGAGTGGGCTCAAGGCAGCTTCTTAATGTGTCATGACCAAGTTGTGCTCTTTCATTGTCTCCAAAGCCAAATATCTGTCCCCTGCTAGTGATCACCACAGTGTGGTACAAGCCAGTGCTAATTTGAGAAACATGGTGAGCTCTCAAGGTATCTAAGATTCTAGGTTTCAATACTTTATCAGATACCCTTCTATCCAGGAATCCGAGGCTGCCAAATCCCATGGAGCCAAAGCCATAGACTGAACCAGAATTAACTAGAACAAATGTTTTCCTCTTCCTTGCACAGACCTACAGGTAAGAAACAAAAGCACTTGCTTACACTATGAATATGATAGGACTATGTATGCAGTCTCATCACAATAAAGACTTGATCTAGAAAACCAAATACATTTTCTTCTTGTAAACCATTTGATCTCAACACAGATTGACCAAGCTTATGGATGTAGATATATAATAATATAATAATACCTGAACAGCCAATTGATTCTTGAGACTAGTCAACAACTCTGGAGTTGTCTTCTCAATCTCATCCCCATGGCCTAAAGCACCACAGTATCCCTTGCCCCATGTATATACCTGGATCATCAATAACAAAATCGTAAGAGTAATTCCCACAAGCCCTTAAATAGGCCAAACCAATGATAGCAAATAAAATTGGAATTTGAAATATATTTTGTTCAATGAAACTCACAAATCCATTTGAGTCAAGTGCCACTGCATGCTCATCCCCTGCAGATACACGAACAATATGAATACCTTTCCTTCTGAATTTCTGTATAGGACGTGGCTGCAACTCATCATGCTGCTCACCATGGCCAAGACAGAAATTAGCACCTGATCCAAAGGAGTATACTGTCCCATTTTCTGTTACGGATAAGATATAGCTTGGTCCCGCAGCAATCTGAACAACAGAGCTAAGGACTTCAATCATTTTGGGGGTTGGCCTGTCCTGAGTATCACCATGACCAAGCTGGCCATGTGTGTTGGTTCCACATGTATAAACATGACCTTGTCTGGTGAGGAAGACTGTGAAATTAAGCCCCGCTGCAACCTGAGACATTCATGTACTTCAATATCTTATAAAGGGGATCTTACCAAAACAAAATTCATGGAAAGAGTTAGCACTCCATGTACATCCAATGAAATTGGAATAGTGTGACTAGAAAACAGCACATCTCAGCAAACTGGTGGAACACCTTACGCATAATTGTGTATTGTGTAACTTGAAACAACTGATAAGGTCTCAAATGTATACAAATCACTTTTGTCAAAGAAATAAGAACCCTGATAAACTAACTTGGTAAGAAATTAAAAAAAAACTTCGTACCCCATTGCCCAGAGGCTCTTCGCTATGCGAAGGTATGGGGGAGGGATATTGTACGCAGCCTTACCCTTGCATATGCAAAGAGGCTGTTTCCGGATTCGAACCCATGACCAACAAGTCACCAAGGCACAACTTTACCGCTGCACCAGGGCTCGCCCTCAACTTGGTATGAAATTAAAATAATAAAAAAATGCTTTACAGCAGACTTCAGGGAAAACTAGATGATGTATCTTGAAATACATCAGACTAAGGTCAAATCATATTGCAAGGCATAAAAGGTTATAGATAATAGAAGCAGGGTGAGTTTAGGGATGAGGTATTAATCCTTTAGACAAGAGTGACACTATTCATCCAATGAGATTAACATATAAAAAGTTATTAACCATTAACTTTCAACTCAGCCAACAATTATCATCCGTAGATAATATTATTGATGATTTCCATACTTGTTTGCAAGGAATTCCCTTCAGGGATTCAACAAGGCGTGGCCTGAAAATTGGTCGGGTTGTATCTCTATGCCCACAGCAAGAAGATGAATTATCTCCACATGTGAATACCTGCATCAGTCAAAGGTGAATTATTAATTATTTTACAATCTCAAACCATAATTTTTTATTCCAGTAAAACAAAGCAACATGGATCCGAATTATCAGTCTGGAACGTGCAGAAAAATCTATGGACCAAGCATTGTATTTAGAGTTTTTATGAATCATAAAAAAATTGGGGATAAGTTTTACTATTTAAGCAACACAACTATACATGGACATTAATGAGTGAAAGTATAGAATACATAATTTCCAAATATTTGAATTATCTCTCCGGAAACCGAAAACCAGATGAACATCATAATTTGCTCTTACTAAGAGATATTAGAAATAGTTAAACTACCTGTTGATACCCTTCTTTTAACAATTTTAATAACATTACAAAGTACAATCTGTTCCAGTTATAGGAACAAGATCCAAGTGCAGGTGATTAAGATTTTAGAGTAAAGTGGACAAACAGTTGTATGAAAAAAAATCTACACCCTGAACTTTAGAGAGTAAAGTGGTCAACATTTAAATGAAGAAATCAACAGTGTAGAATTTTGAATAGTACAAGTAAGTGAAGTAACCTGACTTTCATGAATGGTACCCTCTTATACTTTACTCTGTAAAGTTTTAGACAAGCCAAATCCCAGAAACATAGCTTATTCTTTGCATTATTAAAATAAATAAATGTGCCATATTGTTGGAACATATGATCTTAACAAAGATTCAACCTGCAGCCCAATAACTGTTTATTTGTAATAGAAGAAGCATTGCAGTTTATTTCAATTACTAACATTTTTTTCTCAAAAGTTATATTCAAGCATTTAACCATTACGGCAAAAAGGAAGTTCGGAAGCAAGCTTGATAGTCGTAATTAAATTATAGATTTATTATAGATTACAATCTGTAAATCTATTAAACCCAATTAACATAATGGCCAAAATATCTTGCGCATTCCCTAAGCAGCTATAAGCAGTAATCTATGATGGTTCATCTCGTTTTATTAGTAAAGTAGAAGGGAGTACACAGACTAGGAAATTCAATGAGTCTCTCCACACTTCTATCCAGGCTTAGTCTCACTTCATCCACTAATAATGTTTATCAATCAGGATTAGAGCTTTTAATCATGTCTCTCAGCTACAAATGAGAGGCATGAGTGGTGACGCAAATGTTGCAGTGTTCAACTGGGACTAGTACAAACTACACAGCCAGCTCGCATAGGGCTAGGGCTACGGTGTTTGGTGGGATATTAGGATCCAATTACAAAGTACAGGACTTGAGTCCCACATTGGAAGTATGGGATTTTAGAGTGTGGTTTATAAGGCCTTGAGCTCTCCAACTACAACAGTTAGCTTTGTGGTCTGATTCTCCCAAGGTTCTCATCAAATCTTTGGAGAACAAAGAATATATTGAAGGACTTAAGCAAAAGGGGGAGAAGACACAGATAAAATGAAAAAAAATAGAGATTTGAATACACATCCTAATGGTTCCCCTTCTTGACCTGACTTCTACTAACTCATTCTATCCTAGTCCCAAGAATAAAATCTTTGATGTCTCTCTCCAGCCTGCTAATACAAAATGATCAAACAAGCTCATGAATACAAGCATCAGAAATCGGAGTGGCACAGGAGTCAAAAGAAAGAAAGTTTCTGATATCCCATTCCCATCTTCCAGTAAAATTCTTCAATTCAAGATGAAAAACACACATCTTAGACAAAAAAAATTGTTTATTTGACCAGAAATAACCTAAAACTTTAGCTTTTAAGTACTGGTCCCAGAATGGTTTTAATTGTATCTCCAATATGTTCCCACCACAGTGCAAAAAGCCTTTTGAGCTTGATGCATCATGAATAAAGTAGAAGTCTATCTAAACCTTATGCCAAGGGAGGGCTGATGGTATTTATCAAACTCTTGAACACTCACTTGGTTCAGAGGTTATGTAACCAATTATCCCATAAGCTTAAAATGTAAGTGCAAGCCTAATAATGGTTTATATTTATATCTCTAGTCTAGCATTCTTAAGGCTGCTGCATTAGTCCAGTCGACATGACTGCCATAGCAAGGTAAATTTTTTTGTCAGACTTATGAATTGCTCATAGTCATAACTAACTGAATAAAAGTTTAGCTGCTACTAACCTCTCCAGATTGCATAACGAAAGCTGCATGGTTAAAGGAGGCTGAAACGTGAACCACTCGTGGCAAAGGTGGGGAATCTATCCGGGTAAATGCTACACACTGTGTTGTTTCAGACCCTTGACCAAGTACACCACACAAACCAGAACCACAAGAATAGACAGAAGAATTGCTGATCAATAAGGTGTGATACTTTCCGGTTGTTATTTGCATCTGCCAATAAAATTAATGTTTTTCATCATTATTTACAACTCCACAATTTTTCCTTCAAAAGACAGTAAGAAGACTAAAAGAAATGCAAGTGTAAAAAATAATAATAACATATCCAAATAATGAGATATGTTTTAAAAAAACCATTTTAGTGCTTTTAATAAAATGTTTCCAGTTGTCAAAAAGCATTATAATGTTTTTCGGTGCTATGAAATGCATTTTCGTAACATTTAAAACTTCAATTTCATTCCCTTTTCTGTTTTTCTGTTCTATTATTTACAAATGCATTATTATATTTTATAACAATAATGAACATTGAGAGACAAAAAAAGGGGGGGCAAAGCATGCAATATATTATTCTGTTTAAACAGCTTGGGCTTCAAAAGCAAAAAGAAAATATCCCCACCCTTGAGAGTCATACTTCTTTTAAGATCAAAATAAAAAAGAATAAATAATCCATGCACCGATAGTATAAAAGTTTTTAACACTGTCATCCAATCGGTAAGTTTGTTGAATTCTATAATAACTACCTTAAAAATCATTAAAAAGATTATTTCTAATGGGTTGACAGTGTAAACTTTTACTCTAAATTACAAGCTTATTAAACTCAATAAAAAAGGCAACGGATAATTCATGCGGAAAATACTTTTTTTCTTTTGTACCAAAAGCAAACAAAAGTAATAATTTGATATAATGAAATAGTACATTGCCTGATGATGTCTCGACCATCTGAGAGGATTGTTCCACAGACTGCAAGAACCTCAAAACTCGCTTCCAATTTCCTCCACATCTATCATACAGCTCCCTCTGAGAATTCAAACCCATCCTTGCAAAGGTAACATGGGAGGCACACAATTGAAATGCAGCAAAGTCAACCAAGGACTTGAACTTGAAAGGGTGCAAACCATGACTACCACCAAAAGTTTTGGAAGTCAATTCTAAACAAACAAGGTCCATTGCACTGAGCCTGCCCGAGCACAGAATTTCTAATACCAAATGTGATGGCAATTCCTCAATGGAAAAATGTCTGCAACGGTCTCCCATCCTCAAAATTCTCTCTCTTTCTCTTATTCTTACTTCTCACCAAAGAAAACTAAGTGTGACTCAAAGAACCTGCAGAAAGATTCACAGTGACAGCAACCAGCAACTCCCCCTTTGGATCACAGCATCAAATTTTGAGACGAAATCTCAGGCAATTGAAGCAGCATATGAAGAACACCTCAGAGGGGAGAAAAACATGGGAAATTGGGTAGGAGAAAGGGGGTCTAGATGATAGATAATTAGCAGGTGATATTTGAAATAGTGATTGGAAATAAAACATCAGAAGAGAACTAATCACACCCCCCACAAAAACACCGTTCAAAACCGAAGATCAAAAGAGGATCTTCTAATCCTTCAAATTTATACGACACAGAAAAAAAAAAAACACCCCCTGGTGAAAAAAGAGTGAATTTGTGCAACCAAACAAACACCAATCAGATAAAAAAATTAAAAATCAACAAACAGTGAACACTGATCTAACAGATTGAGCACGTAACTGGTGAAAACAATTGGAGAAACATAAAGGTAGGTGTTTGAGATCAGAACGGAAGAACGAGAATTGAGCCAAAAGAGGGAAAAGAAAGGGAGTGGTGGAGGCGTACCCAGTAGAGAAAAAAAGCGAAAGGAAGCAGCTTTAGGAGAAAAATCGAAAGAGATTAATGTTTGGGAGGGAATAAGTAAAAGAGGAGAATTGAGGGTAGTGATTGGTTTGGTGGGTCAAAAAAACGAAATCAGAAAAGGTTAGTTAGGGTTTTTGGCGTATGGGGCATTTTCCTAGTTCCTAGTTTCTGGGCATAGGGGGATAGGTAGCTTAGGCTTTGTGCTCTGTGTCTTGAATGAAAGTTTGGGTATGACTGCGTGTGTGAAAAGAAAACATTAGAGATTACAGAGAGATTGAGGAATCAGAAATTGTGGAATTTGATGTGTACGGAAGCATGAAAATGAAAAGTGGGGGAAAAAAACGCTAAAACAGGACGGCGTTTTGGTGGTACCTGCTGCCTAGATTCCATCTATGTTTTGTCGTCGAGGTTTATTAAAGCAGGATTCAACCATTAATTGCATGAGTTAAAATCGAAGGTTTCTAAAACAGGATTCAACCATTAATTGCATGAGTTAAAATCGAAGCAGGATTAAGACATTAATCTAAGGTTTGTTGAATTGTACTTAAACCGGTTTTGGATATTTTTAATATTATATAATAATTTTAATGGCAAATACATTAAAAAGAGAATTTTTTATTAGGAGACGTAAAATTGTATTGTTTATGATTTTTTTATGTTGTTTTATGAATTCTATAATAAATATTTTTTTAATTTTTTAATTAATATAGTAAAGATAGTTAATAAAACTCTATTTTAATTAATATAAAATTATAAAAATTAGGATTAAAAAATTATAAATTAATAGAAATGATCAAATTATATGTTTCATGAGAACTAGTAATTCTTATAAAAATTAGGATTAACAAATTATAAATTAATAGAAATGATCAAATTATATGTTTCATAATAAGAAGAGAACTAGAAATTCTCTAAAAAAAGATTAGAACTAATCGATAAAATAATTAATACTTATGTAAAATATTTAAGTATGTATGTTTATTTATCTTTAAAATATTTTAAAGTATATCTACAATCTATATTTTAAATTAAATAAAAAACAAAAAAAAGAAAAATGAAAATAACTGATTTAACATTGATTTTCACCGATTCTAGAGTGATATGATTGATTCTCACTAGTTATGAAATACTCTAGTTTTTTAGAGATTTTAGATCAATCACCCGACTATTTTCATTCAATCGTGATTGATTCAGTCTGATTTTCAAAACATTGGTTAAAATAAACTTTATTTTGAAGTAATTTTTGTACACATTTGGATTAAAGTTCATAAACTTAAATTGTTGTTTTTAATATATAAGAATCGAGGACAAATATAAAAAAAATTATAATGACTTATGTATTAGCTCAACTAATTGAGTTAGATTCCTTCCGTTTATAAACTTAAATTTGTATTAAAAAAATTGGCAACTATCATAAGAAGGACCTTTAGCACCCTGGTAGGACATGAGGTGTTTCAACAAGCTTTTATCTTTTAGATTGATCATGAGATTAATCTTTAGTTCAGAGTTTAGTTATATTTAAAGATCCTTACCCATTTTAAATAGTGTATTATGCAGGAATCAAACTTACTACCTCTTCCATAAATCTAATGTGTGTTACTAACTAAGCTAGACTCATTGTGTAGTTTGTATTAATTTAAGTTTGTAAATTAAATTTATAGAAGTATTCTAAGTTTTATTTTTTCAACAAATCAATTTTAGAGAAAATTTTACTCTGAAATATATTTTAATTTTGAGGTAACTAAACATGATTTTCAAACTAATTTTACTTTCAAACATATTTTTGGAACATTCTTATAGAAAATCTAAACATATCCTTCATTTTATAAACTGAGTTTGCAAAAAGAATTTGTAAGCATGTTTGGATTGTCCTTGAACATGTACACATTCCAATATCCATCTAACATATCAACCAAAGCAAGGTTCTGGATCCTTTCGCAAATGTAATTTTGAAACAACTTAACTTGCATACGTTTACTCAAACATAGGCTTATATATATATATATATATATATAATCTTGGTTTCAAACAAAATATAAGTGTACAAATGTACATGTTGTTAGACAAGTGGCATCGGTATTTTAAGAATGGGGTTGAATTAAAATACCAAACTATCCCCAATTAAAATTTAACTCTCTTTTTAATTAATAATGAAACCCTAATTATGAATTATTTCAATAACAATTCAAAATAAACTTCTTTAAAGTGAAATATAAACCGCAATAAATACAAGAAGTTTAAGGGTAGAAAGAATGCAAACTCAGTTTTTATATTGGTTCGATCATGTCCTGTGCCTACGTCCAGTCCTCAAGCAACCCGCTTGAGATTTTTACAATCTTGTAAAAAGTTTTTTTCAAAGTCCGAATCAAAGTTTTTTTACTATCTTGTGTTCAGATAACCTTACAACTTAAGAGACTCTCGGTCTCTTAGACCGATCTCTTAGACTAAGAAGAAGAAGAATTCTCTCTTTAAGAGAAGAATATTATAATTGAAGATCAATCAATATTCCTTGTTGAATTTGCAAATGTTTTGGCCAAGGAATATTTTGAGAGTTATAAGACAATTTTGTTTTGAGAGGATAAAATAATGTTATTCAGAAAAACTCTAAGGAATTTCGTGTCCCAAATCACCTATTATAGGTTACTGATGGTCATTCAAAAACTTCTTGAACAGTTGTGACTCTTAGAAGTTATTTTCGAAAATTCCTTATTGGTAATTGATTACATAATTGTTGTAATCGATTACACAGTTAGTTTCTCAAGAGTTGTGACTCTTCAGACTTGAAATTTGAATTTTCATGTCTGGTAATTTATTACACATAAGTTGTAATCGATTATAGACTTTAAAATTTAAATTCAAATTTCTAAAGGCTTTTACGAAATGTTTTAAATTTTTAGTAATCGATTACAAGTCTTGTGTAATCGATTACATGCTTTAAATTTTAAATTCAAAATTTACAAATTTGTTTCAGAAATGAATTTGGTCATTGGTAATCAATTACGTCTTCTAGTAATCGATTATCAGAGAGAAAATACCATATATTTGAAATCACAAAATGCTCTTGTAAGATATCCTTTGGCCAAACCTATGCATCATCAATTAAGGAATATTTTTTAAGATTCTAAGGACTAAGTTCATCATTTTTCTTGAATTTTGAGTTCTTGATTAAACTTGAGAAGCGCTTATCTTTAGCGTTATCAAAACTTCATATCATATTTGTTTCTACACATGTTATGAAACTGAATTTATATTTTCGGATTGAGTTTGGAACAATCTCAATCATAAATCTAAACATAACCTAAATAATT
This sequence comes from Glycine soja, assembly GCF_004193775.1. NCBI lineage: Eukaryota > Viridiplantae > Streptophyta > Magnoliopsida > Fabales > Fabaceae > Glycine > Glycine soja. Next base: position 42,651,184 of record NC_041013.1, read on the forward strand.
TTTAGGATAAAACTTTGTTGATGATATTGTATATAAAAAATAGTAATAATAAAGAAAAATATTACAAGATTGAAAAACATGTCATTGATTAATCTTTACATTAATTATAGTTATATTTTTAAATTTTTTTAAAAAGTTGATATCCCGTCACAAAACATTTGCTAGAATCACCACTAAACATGTTTGATTAAAAATATGTTTGGGGTCCGAAAAGTTTGACAAAGTATTCATTTTGTTTATATAATTTTTTTTATTAATTTTTTCTTTATAAAAAAAATATTTTTTTTGTTATTTTTAGTGTTAATTTTATTAGATGATTTTTTGAGGTAGCTTACAAATTTAATTACTTCCTCAATCTTTTAAAGCACAACCAGAAAATACTAGAATCCTTTGTTGTTTCATCATCCCCTAATCTCATAAAAAAATGTGAAAAAATTACTCAAGAAGTGAAAAAAAAAATTACAATTTTTGGGAATTTTTTTAAAACTAACCTTAAGATCGGTGAAACTCATCATCTCATTCTTTCTACTAAATTATTTTTTACCTAGTTATAGTCATCCTCTCTAATTCTCACAAGAGAGAGAATGCTTTTATCATATTAAGTTATCGTATTATTTTTTATTAAGTACAAAACTTGTAAAATAATAAAAGATATTTGATTAAAAACAATTAATGTAAAAAGTAATCTAAAGAGAGTCTTATAAGAAGGAAGTGAATTTTTTTTTTTTACATATAGACAGGATGTATTACAATAACAAAGAATATATTTAAAATTAAAAAAAAATTAAAATTTTGTTTTCGTGTCATTTATCCAGTGTAATTCTGGTTTTGCTGTAATCTAACAAGTAATCCACTGATGAACCTGGCTTTTGGGTGACGACAGTATGATAGGATATGTTCATGAACACTTTCTTTTGTGCAAATAAATAAAGCAAAAGGAACCTTTTGGGTGACGACAGTATGATAGGATATGTTCATAAACACTTTCTTTTGTGCAAATAAATAAAGCAAAAGGAACCTTGTATAGTGCATTCCATGTAAGAGACCAAACTATGAATTGACAAAAAAGGTTTTATTAAAAAAGTATAAATTAAAATGTTTGTATTTATAATTTTAAAATCAACTTAGCTGATATAATTTGCTTCTAAGATATTGGTGTATGAATTGAAATTGGGATATGAACAGAACCTCAAATCCGAAAGTCATAAGCAACGTTTTGATGGATCCAATAATTTAATAACAGTTCAATAGCAAATTCGAATCTGTAATGCATTTAATGTTCGGTTTGATTTTTAAAGCAAATTACAAGTTCAAACTTCAACTAGTTTTCAATACTGACAAAGCCTGATCTGACAGTCAATAATAGTTGGGTCCTTAAGGAGTGAACTCTACGTATAGAAATATTTTTAGTGCAAAAAATTAAAATACTTTCAGAAATTGAAGTTAAATCCATAATCCTTATACATTAGTGTTACAAAAATTGTTTATAGGAATTTCATATGAGTTTAATAAGAAAATTTAAAAAATAATGCAATTTAAAAGTCATATAATAACGTCATAAAGTAAATAGAAAATACTCTTGCTTGCATTATTATTATTATATGTTTGTGCAAACCTACCAAAAAGATTATATGTTTATGTGACATTTTAAAAATTAAGCTCTACAATGTAAACACTCTTTATTTCAAAAAAAAAAATATCTTCTCATATATTTTAAAAAGAATTATATAATTAAAACAAAAAATATAAAATATTTATCATAAATTAAAATACTATTTTTTTTAATCACCAAGCAAAGTTTTGAATACAGTCATCCCTCCGCAATGTAATTTTCAAAATTATATTGGAAATATTATTCTTTTTTTGTAGGCTATTGAAAATATTATTCAAATTTGAAAATGGAGTTGTTGACATTAAAGGGGACAAAATAATTGAAGAAAGTCATCCAAAAATAATGAAACAAAGTCGTTAAAGGAGGAAAGAAAAGAAACAGAGTCACATGCCGATTCTGCATGATATACAATGCTAAGTGTGACAATTATAAAGGTGGCATCACTCTTTTTCTAATACCACAAATTGTCCATATGCTACCAGCTAGATACTCAATGCTATCTAACATCTTGATTCAAATTTGAAAATAGCATAGATGCATTAGCAAGAAAGGATATTTAGTACAGGATACAGAAGGCATGGAGCGGCCATATGCCAATCACAATATAGATTCGAATTTCAAACCTTCCACTATTCCAATTGAATTATATTAAAATACAAATTTAATTTTTATTTTCAAAATGTGAACGTATAGAAGTATACTAGGTTTGTTTCATCCTTTAGCAAACCTTGCTTACCCATATCAATATACAGTGTGATATAGCTAACATATAACTACATTCTTTTAAGTATGTGATTCAAATTCGATTTATAATTTTTTTTAACATATTTGAAAACTCGTTGAAAAAAGAGGAATCATGTTTTGAATATGAAAGTTATATATAACTATTAGCTTCTAAAAATCACATTCAAAATGTAAATCAAACTAATGTATGAAAAAATATGTCAGAATATGTCATTTATTTAAATTTTAGTATCTCAAGAGATTAATCTTTGACTTTCAAGTAAAAATACCCTGAGTTAAAAAAAAATGGCTGCCTCTTTTTTTCTTTTCATTTTTTCATTTTAGGTTATTTTTTAATTTTAATTGTATTAAAAAGGACAATCGCCTATATCTATTTTTTATTAAAAAATTCTTAATTTAGTCACATTTCCATTATCATTACTCTTAAATGCTATCACAATTCATTTAAAAGCAAGCAAAATGCCAACAATTCACTTACCCTAGTCAATATTATATGAATAATTTAATGATAATACAGTTTACGCGTTTTTGTGATTAAATTTTCTCTACGAAAAAAAGTCATTCATTACCAAAAAGAAGGTAAGGGAATAAATTCCTCACATGGCTACTACAAGACTACTTGACTTGGGTCGCTTTTCTAGACTTTGTAACTGTACAAACCCGTGACTAAAATCCGACCCTCCTCCAAAATCTTAAGGAATGATTTTGAGATCACGTTGCAAACAGACGATATTGGGAATGATTTTGAAATTTCATTACAAATAGATTAATGGAATATAGATATTTTAATCATATCCAGATCTTTTGTTCTTTTTCAAATTTTGGTTTCCTGGATTATAATTGGAGGTTCATGGGGCAAAGTTATCCACTAAAAACAAGTACAATTTAACCTTTGTCGGCTTGTTTCATAGGCTAGTTTAGTTTGCTTAGCATGTAAGGCATGATATTAGTTAAAAATGAAGGGGGGATATAAAGAATTGGACCCATATTTAATTTACTTTTTGATAAACTGCAAGTACCTTAAACGTATACCTACCAAAGAACAGTGTAACCTATATTGAAAAAGGGTCTCTATACATATCTAAAAGAAAATCTAAGGGAACAAGTCATTGTTCAGCAAGGTACACACAAATTGCCATCAATTCGCATGATCTCATGTTTTATTAAATTCATTTGGCCTTCTCAGCTGTGACTATCTGAATTCAGAATCAGGTGATAGTTTAAACTTGAGAACCTTGTGAAGTTGAAACACAGGTTTCACTTGCTTTGTTGGAGCTTGACTTTAATCAATTACCCGGAAGGGTTCGTGGGCGAGATCGAACACACGTTTAGGCCCAACGATGTGTGTGTGCTGCACATGGCACGACAAGCTGCGAGGGGCTATGGAGGATGTTGTAATCCTATGTGGAAGGATGTATATTATGATCATGAGACCAGATTAATCCAATGAGATAAAAGAAATCCCTCGAAAATCTCGTTAGTCCACCGTAGACATCGTCTATTTAAAGATTTAAAATTTTAATTTGATAATTTAAAAATAATAAAAATACAAATAAAATAAATAAACAAAAATAAAAAAATGAAATATGTAACTTGATACTAAAAGTATGATTGTACATTTTTAATTCCTAAACTTCATGATTCTATAAATTTTAAGTATTAATGTCATATCAACATATAAATGTCACATTAATATTATCAAACTGTCACATCATTTTTTTAAAAATCAATTTTATCCTATTCTCCTTTAATTCTAAATCAAATGGTCACTAAATTCAATAATATCGCATAGAAACTAATTAAATCACATCATTCTTTTAAAATAAATTAAATTCAATCAATTAAATACTCAAAGAATGACAATTAGTTTATAACTTTATATTTTATCCTTCTTTAGATATAAAATGTAATTAAGTGGAGTACAAATTATAAATAAAATTAATGCTACTAAGTTAACTAATGTTTTTAAAGTGTGTGAATTAATTAAAAAAAAGTCTTGTATTAAGGTACAAAGCTAGTATTATATAACTCAAGAATAGATATGTATACTACATAAATCCTGGGGAAATCAAATCAAGCCATGCAAATTAGTTTGTAATGTTAAACATTCAAACCGTAAAAAATGAGTTACATGAAATAGCACACAAAAGCAGAGGTAACCACAGGGAAGAAGAATTGAACAAAATAAAGCGCAAAAACAGACAGCTGAGGAAAAAAAAAACTGTATCAACATGTCAGTATGTCACGGAAAGAATGTGACACCTAGAAAAAAAAATTGGACACTTTAAATATTGCTGTTCATGTCAAGCACAACCCTTTCAAAGGAGGGAAAAAACTAAAAATACTATTGCTCTTGCTCTGGCAATTTGTCCTTCAAATATTGCAGAACAGCTTTAGTTCCTCTATCCAAGACAGTTCTTCGAATGCTGAAACAAGTAAAGAAACATTATCCACTTATCAGTTCAATTTCGACACCCTGCGTTCCGCATCACATGTCTAGAGATCTAGCATATCTTTATATTTTGTTTCTGCTTTATTGGGAACTTAAGCTGCATAGCGTTTTACTTTTGCAGGAGTCAAGTTGGTCAAGTAAAATCTTAGCGAATACCAAGGGTAATTACACCTTACCCTTCGTAGTTTAACACTACTTCAATTTACTAACTCTAAAACTCTAGTTAAATTATGCGAAGCTGACAAATTTTAACATTTTGCACTCTAATTCAAAACTCAGGAGGATTTAATGAGACAAAATTTAGAGAGTAAGTTGAGAAAAAGCTAAGCTATATGGGTATAATTGTGTAATTTAACCCTAATACTAAACATGTGAACAAGGAAAGGTCGGGGCAGAGGGAGGCTACCTTCTGAGAGGATTCCCATCAAGTCTCAGTGCCTGTAGGCTTGGCTCCAGCAAACCCTGATCAAATAAATTTCTTGAAATAAATGCAATGAAGGAAAGTTATAGCACAAATGCAGATGATAAAAGTTACCGCGTGGACACTGAGACAATAAATTCTATCAAATTTTCCTTGTTAACTTTTTTACATGCCCAACATGGAGACCTATAGCACCCCATATTTCTCAAAATACATTTGTATGAGAACTATTCACAATAAAGAAATGACATCACTCATATTTTAAATTAGAATCCACTCTCAAGTGTACCTTCTACTTTAAAGAATGACACATGTCATTTCCGTTTTTTAACTTTGCCCCCCCACCCTTAATTTTAAACTTAAATCTTTTGAACTAATTATGCACATTTTTTTATCATGTTAATTATTATTTTTTCCTTAATCTATACTGTTTGGATTCTACTTAAATGATTGCTTATACGTATCTGTTGGGACTTGCTAGTTAGGTCAACAAAATAACCAGCTCTCCTCTCGTCTTTTGAGAGAGGGATTGTTTCTCACCAGCTCGGGCAGAAGGACTGAGATGTTGTTATTAGATAGGTCGAGTTCCTTGAGAGAAGTGAGATCTTTTAACCCCTGAAAACAAGTTCATAGGTAAGCAAATGAAAAAAATAAAAGAAAAATTTAGCATTTATTAAATAGTTCGTAGTGTGAGTGTCTATTAGACAAGTTTTAGGAGCTGAGTTTGCATGTGTGTCTGCATCTATATGACTCAACCTTTAGAGGTCAAACTATTCATGTAAGTTAGTCTGCTCTCTGATCACTAATAATTTACGGGAGTATGATAAGGAATTCACCAGAGGTAAATATTGAACTGTAACATTTCTCTTCAATCATCAGTCTATAGTAGACAAAAATCCAATTTTATGAACTTGCTACTGTAAAAATACATTATCTATAATAGAAAATAAGAACAGCATTTTGACATGAAAAATACCAAGAAAATGGCAAGCGGCTTTTCAAGGTTGAGAGGAAAATAAGTGGACACTAAAAAGTTACTTTCAAGCCAATATGAACTTTTATATGATCAGAATTCAAGAGGCACATACAAGTTGCTGGACCCTAAGCTATAACAAGATTCTAAGAGAAGATATTTTCAGAAAGTGAAAGTGAGTTTTCTTCAACCACTTGACTTGAGTATACATCTTTGTATTTATAGACAGAACTGATATTAGATCAGCTGTCACAACTAACAGCTGTCATAACTGAAAAGCTGTTAACTAATTAACAATCTAACTATCTTAGTTAAAACTAACTGAGACTGCAGTTGAATAACTACAGGTCTCTTTACAATACTCTAATACCCCCCCTCAAACTCAAGGTGGTTGAGACTTTGACAAAGTCTCAATTACATTGAGTTTGCCTCGAAGAAAAACAAATCTGGCTGGAGAGAGAGGTTTGCTGAGTGCATCTGCCCATTGATCAAGAGCAGGAATACGATGAACAATCAATTGCTTGGTGAGCACATTTTCATGAACAAAAAAGATATCAATCTTCATATGCTTTGTTCTTGCATGAAGTACTGGATTATGAGTGAGTGCCAAGGTGCTTTGATTATCACAATATCACAGGAGTTATGAATGGTACTCCTAATTCAGTTAACAAGGTCTTGATCCAAGAAATTTCTGCGGTGGTTTCAGCTAGACTTCTGTACTCGGCCTCTGTGCTGGATCTTGCAACAACTTTCTGCTTGTGAGACCACCAGGATATGAGATTAGGACCAAAGTATATAGCTGCACCAGAAGTAGAACATCTATCATCAGTGTCTGATGCCAATCAGCATCACAAAGAGCTCTAATAGAGTAAGGTTGACCCAAAGCTGCAGGTCGTAAATGAAGACCATAAAGAACCGTGCCTTTTAAATACCGTAGAATTATTTTCACTGCAGCCCAATGAGTATCCAAAGGATTTGCCATGAATTGGCAGACTTTGTTTACAGCAAAGCTTATCACTGGTCTAGTTATAGTCAAGTACTGCAAGGCACCTACCACTGAACGATACATGGTAGGATCAGTAAACAAATCTGAGCCTGTTGTAGTGAGCTTGCAGCTTGAAGTCGTAGGGGAAGAAATAACTTGTGCCTGTGTCAAATTAGTTTTCTGTAAGAGATCTCTAATATATTTGCTCTGTGTAAGTAATAGAGAACTATCAGATAAAGTCTTGACTTCAATCCCAACAAAATAATCAAGTTGACCAAGTTGTTTGAGAGAAAAATTTGAATTAAGTTGAGAGGTGAGCTGTTGAATCAATTGAATGGAGCTGCCGGAGATAATAATGTCATCCACATAGACCAAAAGATAAACTGAGGCTGCGTAGATGAACAAAGAAGGATCACGTTTACTAGCTACAAAACCAAACTGAATAAGAGTAAACTGCAGCCTCTCAAACCATTCCCTAGGAGCTTGCTTGAGACCATACAAAGCCCTATTCAGTCTCCAGACCAATGAAGAATTAGAGTCTTTAAAACCTGGAGGTTGAGACATGTAGACACTCTCATTGAGAAGCCCATTCAGAAAGGCATTGTTAACATCTAACTGAAATAGTTTCCACTGATTAATAACAGCCAAGGTAAGGATAAGTCTGATGGTGACAGGCTTCACCACAGGAGAAAAATCAAATCCTTGAACTTGGTTGAACCCCTTTGCAACAAATCGAGCCTTAAACTTGTTTATTGAACCATCAGCATTTTCTTTCAGTTGAAAAACCCATTTCCAGCCAATTGCCTTCCTATCAGGTGGGAGAGGCACTAAGTCTCAAGTAGTATTCTTCATAAGAGCATCATATTCTTGTTGCATAGCTAATTTCCAATTAGGATCAGTCAATGCTTGCTTCACACTGGTTGGTTCACAGTGAGCTAGAAGAAGTGTAGGATGAATTCTGGGTTGATGTATACCAGATTTTGATCTGGTTTGCATTGGATGGATATTTGCTGGTTTGGGAGGGAGAAGATGCAGTGTCCACAGAGGAGGATACAGGTTCTTATAATGTGGGTTTGGACCTAACTCAACACCAAAAACTAGCTCAAAGGGTGAGGGTTGCCCCCCACTTATATACTATATCTTGGCACTATCTGTAGCCAATGTGGGATTTGGATTCTTCTCAATACAGGGCTAGGAGAAGCAGAAACAGGGGTGTCAAAAGAGACTGCAAAGTCAGCAGAAAGATGAGCTGACTGAACATGCTGAGAATGAGTAGTAAGAGACTGATCAGAGGAAGAGGAAGATTGATCAGGAGGAGACTGATCAGAGGGTGAGTTGGGTAAATGATGAGATGCAGAAGAAGCATTTGTGTGAGGATGAGAAGTAGAGGAGTTCTGAATATTATTCTGAACATTAGGTATAATAGGTATTGAGGGAAAATTGAAAGAAGTAGGGGATGACAAAGACTGACTAAGAGAACAAGTGGATTCAAACAGTTCAGCATAAGGAAACTTGGACTCATTAAAAAGGACATCTTTGGATATGAATAGTCTGCCGGAAGGAGAAAGACACTTATAGCCTTTATGAGAAGTTGAATAACCCAAGAAAAAGGCATTCTTGAGATCTGAAGTCCAATTTGTGACTGTTATAGGGTCTGAGCAAGGGAAAACAAGCACATCCAAAAGTTTTGAGGAAGTTATAGTCAGAGAATTTGTTAAACAGAACATGATATGGAATAGAGAAATTTAAAGAGGCTGTGGGTAGTTTATTGATGAGATAAACAGCAGTTGTAAATGCAAAATCCCAAAATTTCAGAGGTAAAGAAGCATGATGCAACAAAGTGAGACCAAGTTCAACAATGCAAAATCCCCTCCCCAGTCAGTTTGTAGGCTTTTAATTTTGGTGTTAAATTGCAATGGATTTACAGTTGAATTTTCAGAACTAGAAAGATCTCAGAATTGGGGTTTGGGCCTAACTCAACTCCAAAAGCTAGCTCATAGGATGAAGGTTGCCCCTCACTTATATACTCTATCTTAACCTTATCTCTAGCCAATGTGGAACTTGAGTTTTTCCCAATACACCCCATCATACCCAACACTTTTGGACTTGATGCATGGATAAATGACGAGTGACCCTTTGCATGGATCTAGGATAGGTTCTGATACCATCTTAGAATGTGGGTCGTGTTAGGCCCAAACCCACATTCTAAGAAAAGACAACAAGAGGCAGAACAAGAAGAAGAGTTCTGAAACTGAATGTTGGAGAAACTGTAGAGACCATCAGGACCAACACTGCCTTGAAGCAAGACCTCATTGGTAACCTGGGATTTCACAGCACAATAATTAGAATGAAACTCAAAGTAAACACCATTGTCCCTAGCAAATTTACTGGCACGAATAAGATTTTTAGTGATGCAAGGCACATGTAAAAGATGATTGAGAGACAAAGACACTTTGGAATTATTAGGAAAAATAAAAGTAGAAAATCTAGAGGAAGTAATTGGCAGACCTTGAGCATTGCCAATGAAAATCTGGTCAGGGCCTTCAAAAGGTTCTATTTGCTGGATATTCTGAGATTCTCCAGTAACATGGAAAGAAGCACCCGAATCAGGATAGCACTGGGAGGATTTTGATAGTTGTTGACGGTTGTACACCTATTCCAAATTAGAAGGGCGAGAAGCAGCATAGTTCTGCCCTGAACTAGTGTTATTCTGTCCATAGCCAGAATTGAAGTTGTTCTGCGACTGACTTGAATAATTCTAAGAAGAGTTCTGACTAGTAAGGTAATGAAGAACCAAAGTTGAACTTGGTTGATAGTGCTGGTCATAGCGATCATGACAAACTGATGCAGTGTGGCCATATTTCAGCACACTTGACATTGGAAATTAGCGAACCGCCCACCACCACGGCCTTGGCCGCCACTGCAACGGCCACTGCTGCGGTTAAAACCATCACTACGGCTAGAACCACCCTGATAATGGGAGAAACTTTCAGGTTCCAATTGTTGAAAGTTCTTGTTTGGCACCATGTAGCTATCGAAGCCATGCGACGAGAAAGACTTAGGGTTTACTTGTGTGTAGTTAATTGAAGGAGAATCAGCAAGCGTTTATTTGTGAAACTTGTTCAGACGCGCTTCGTGAGCTAAAAGAAGTGCTTCTACCTCCGCAATTGGTAGAGGTTTGAACTTGCTTTCAATGACAGAAATAACTGAGTCATAATCAGGTGGGAGTCCTTCAAGTATTGAATCGACATGCTCCTGAAGCATGATAGGACTTCCAACTGAGGCAAGAGAGTCAGAGATCTGTTTGATTTGAAGCAAAAATTCTCGCATCAATTTTCCTCTGAGTATCGTAACTCTTAATTCTGTGCGCAATTGACGCACCGTGACTCTTGTTTGCTTGAGAAAATAATTGTGAATCCTTTCCCATACTTCATAGGAATGAACGCATCTGAGAACACAAGATAAAATCAATGATGAAAGCATCGATTGAAGCCATGTGAGGAGAACTTGATCCTGCTGTTCCCAAGCTTCATATGCAGGATTTTTTATTCCAACTGTGTGATCTGCTTCAGTGAGAAATTGCAGGGGAATTTGTGGATTTGCCACAAAACGCTGAAGTCGATGAGATTTGATAATAGGTTCAACCTGTTGGCGCCATAGCAGGAAGGTCAAATCATCGAGCTTGTGAGAAATGAAATTAGGAAAAGAAGAAGTAATGCACGAGTTGTTTTGAGCAACCATTGTTGATCTTACCAAGCACCAGATACCATAACAGAATTCTAAGAGAAGATATTTTGAGAACCTAAAGAGAAAAGAAATCTGAGAAAGTGAAAGTGAGTTTTCATCAACCACTTGACTTGAATATAGATCTTTGTATTTATAGACAGAACTGATATTAGATCAGCTGTCACAACTAATTAACAGCTGTCATAACTGAGCAGCTGTTAACTAACTAACAATCTAACTATCCTAGTTAAAACTAACTGAGACTGAAGTTGAATAACTGCAGGTCTCTTTACAATACTATAATAAGTTACAGTCATTGTCTAAACAATATCAATTCAAGGATATTATCATAACTTGGGATATAAATAAACAAGCAGTTACACATGCTTAATCCCTGTTTTCTACCAAAAACAAATGTTACCACTGGAATTGATTGAAGGGAATTCTGACTCAAGTCAAGGATCCGTAGCTGTTGCAGCCCCACTATATCTGATGGGACTTCACTGAGCCTCATTCTCCTGTTAGTGTTGTGATGAAAAAGTTTAGCACAAGCTCCCAAGAAGATAAAGGAGAATATGAAAGTTAAATCTCTGTGTATGTGTGTGAAGTTCTCTTCTTACACTTGCCATAGATTTCAGGTAACCAACCTTAGGTAAAGCTCTTGCAGGTATGGCAAACTAGAAAATGCAGGTACATCTAGTAATGAAGCCGCATTACCACTTAGATCCAGGATCTGAAGCTTAGGCACCACTTCAAAGCCATCCAAAGGTATCTATTGTTCAAATGACAGATATGGTCAGTCATATCATACATCTCATTTGAATTTATAGCAGAGAATATAAGCATGTGAACTAAGAAATTTCATATTACTGTTAGGATTTCTGCCACTATCATCTCTGATAAATAATGAGGAAAAATAATATCTAAAAATGTTTCATTGCACGCAGCAGAGTACATCCCTATTATAAAAAATCTAACCATAAGAAATTTTGAGAAGTTCTAACAACTAACCATTTTGGCCGTTGATTACCTTTTGATACCTGCCTTATAGAAGAGTTATTTATGTTATTGGAAATTAATAGTACTGTTGTTTAGTAAAGAGAAAAAGAAAGAATTCAACTTGTCAATGATACAACTATGAAGGAATTAAAACATACATTGCCCTTTTTATTTATGTTAAGATAACTTTATAAATCATTCCAAAAGCAATGACCACCAATGGAAGAGAAAAACAACTATTTATATGGATTTTACAACTGGAAAAACCATATTAACTATTTATAAAGTATTATGTCCTGCAACAGTTCTATATACATTTTGACACCATTATTCATTTTATAAGAAAATTAATAGAGAGAAGTTCTCAAATCATTAGTCGTTACCTGTTTGAGGGGATTGTTATCCAGCTTCAAACATGAAAGGCTCAAAAGTGATTTAAGAATTGAACCTGGCCACTCTTTAATTTGATTCTTAGATAAAATCAATGTCTGGAAAGAGCACAATACACAGAGAATTAATAGAGCATTTTCAAATCAGCAGCAGGTCAATTTATGACCATAATATCTAAGTAATTTTCCCAAGCCTCAAACATTAATCAATTAACAAATTATCACTAAATCTGGAAACATATCACCATTAATAGATCCATAAATAGCTTTGAGCATGAATCTTCATGAAATAATCACTCAACAGAAAGAAAAGGGTTTACCATATAAGAAATATTTTACTTTATACAAAGAAAATGAAAATAATGGCAAAAAACCATTTTCCTTCCGATTTAGAGGAAAGTTAAGGATCATTACGATTATTTTCTGTTGTAAAATATCAGCA